>NC_088105.1:16376618-17055618 GCF_036370855.1 Dromaius novaehollandiae | reverse complement strand
TCAGCTAACATAATGAGGGAGAACAACTTTATCTCAGAGGTTAGTGACTTTCCACAAGATGTGCGGGAGTCAGCTTCATCGCTAGAATCTGAATTTCCCCACTTCTATTCTTGGATGACTGCAGCAGTTCTCTCTTTCATTATACAACTACTAATCATAAATGCAAACATGCATACTTCTCTAAGAGCAAGATATTTCTGCGGTAATAGCTGCAAGTTATCTAGGTTTCTGATCCAGCTAGTGATTCTTTTGAGTAAACCACAATTCTGAAGGGAAAATAAACTATAAGTGCTTAGACCTAAAGCATAGGGTTTAGGAGTTCTGTTGTTGTTGTCAGAAACCATTTTAGCCCTGAGGAAATACAACTTCTTGAGAAACACTTCTCATCTACTATTTTTCAATCACTGAAGTATACAAGTATATTTGAAAAGCAAAGTGCTTATGATTATATCTGCTTTTATAAGTTTAACTGTAATCAGCAGATTAAGAACAGAGTGCACAAGTCATTTTATCTACATTATTTGTGGAGAATCTCTCAGGACAGAGAAGTGCTTCTGACCTAGTTAAACTCCTGCTGTTTTGAAAATGATTATTAAAGAGCCATCAATACTGCTTTGAGCCCACATACTCACTTGTTGCCCGGTAACCAGAAGGATAGAGCCTTCTTTTCCATGTACCACTTGCCGGTAAATGTGATCTAGAATTAAGAGTTCACTCCAGCAGTTCTGAAGCAACTTCATTTGGTCATCAACCTGTAAAGCAAGCATGAACGTTGGTGACATTACTGTAGGAGTAATTCTTACATCACACAACAGAGCCACTGATGGGAACCAGCAAGCATGCCTCCATCTTCAAGTGTCTGGTTAATGTTATGAGAACAGAAATGCTATCAAAAAGTCTTTGTACACAAGATTGATATTCTCAGCTAAATAAATAGGCCGCTGCCAAAACCATTATCTATAAAATGCATAGAACATTTACAACTGATTGCATTCTAGGAAAGCAGAATTATGGCATTGTTATGCAAAGTAATAATAATAGATTATATAAGACATTTATGAAATGCTCATGGAATGGGGTATTATTCTTATCCAAAAGCAGTAATAGCAGGAACAATGCTAATGTGAGCATCTTCATATTCCCCATCCTTGGACCTCGGCTTCTGGAAACAGTGAAGAATCTGCAGATTTCAAGAGCACTACTGCTGCAACAGGGTAAAATCAGAGGTAGTTCCCTTGCACAGGAATAAAGTGAAGAGACAGGTAAACACCCTAATAATGGTTCTGGTACTTTGAAAAAGGAAGAAAACTTCATAAACAGAAGCTGGGTACCTTCAGGTGTCATAGGTAGGGGAAGAAAGTGATGTGCATGAGGCAGTGAGAAACCTGCATAGATAGCAATTGCTGAACAGATTCAAAATGTTTGTAATCTAGGAGATATAGAAAAGAAACTAAAAAAGAAAATATTTGAAGTGAAGACTTGTCTAAAATTTCAGAGAGAAAGAACTACTAAAATAGTCATTCAGGCTTTTTAATATCAATCAGTTTAGAAGTAGATTTGGCAATGCACAGGAAATCACATTATAGACAGCAATCTTGCATGAGCTGGATTAGATGGTGCAATAGGTCTTTTCAAACGTTATCATCTATGATCTAATGAATCTTTGAGGTTTATCCTTGCAAACTTGTTTTCTGGTTGTATGATATGCTTACGCAGAGAAAGCAGCAACATTTGTTAGCGATAGATTTTTGTAGTGCCATCTATGAAAGTCACTCAGTACTTCCTACCTGTTTTCAGTCACTTGCCATACAGCTCAAATTTTAACAGCTTAAACATCCAAGTCCCTACCTCCCTTATTAGTCCTAACTTTCCTTCTCCCTGCCCACAGTCCCTCTCCCAGCTGTTCTTGTCCCAGTTTTTGCCCCTTCAGCATCTGTCCCAAATTATTTCCCCTCTTTGGAATGTATAAGGGAAGGAAATGAGGAAAGAATCAGTAGAGAAAGTGAGCAGATTAGCACAAAGCCAATGGGGAGAAAAGGGTGGAAGAACTTGTGTATGGCTGAACATGTTCCCCTCAACAAGCCTGGACTAGTGACCAAGACTCTTGCTTTCTCCTGCTCTACAACTGCAGCAGTTACCTCTACAGGGAAACTGCATGTCTCTTCCTCTCCCTTACTGGCCTACCTAGAGGATGATATCATTTGCTGCTTTTTTTTTAGTTTCCTCTTAAAAAAAGGAGGGGGGGATTGTATCTGAATACCTACGCTAGAGGAACATTTTGAGGTTATGAAATCAAGTACTGCAAAATTATTTAATGCTTGTATTATCTGTGCTAGTCTTATCCTCAATCTGCATTTGTGTTATACTAGAGATTTTAACACATAGACACGAAGGGGCTGAATTACTATTGTGTGAGCAATCTCAGTTCTGATATTTCAAAATTTTTGCATGCTTTGGCTTTGCAGTATTAAGAATAATCTTTTAACATAATTGCTGTTCTGCTTACATTCAGTTTATACATGTACACTCAGATATCACCCACGAGCCACATATCCATTGGCAATAGAGATGGAGGAGAGAAAGAGGTGTGCACTCTCTAGATGGATATATTACTAAGTCAGAGTAAAGCTAGTGCTATCACAAACTCAGCCTTGCTCTGTCCCCATGCTGTCTATGCCCATGATAATTCATTTCTGTTCAGATCACAGAGCAAGGCTGAGTCTATATTAAAAAATCTCTCTTCCTCTGCCCACAACATGTATTTGACTACAAAAACATTTCAACCAAGTGACTTTTTAGCTCAAGAGAGGACTGTAAATTACTGCAGTGATACACTCCCCACCAAAACATGGGCCAAATTTAAAATACAAGGAATCTGAAATTTACAGATCTGAGTACTCTTGCTTTTTACCTGAAACTGCTGTGATCATTTTCTCCTCGGTACCACAAGATGTTACAAAAATCATATAAATCATGCCAACATGACAGCTTCATGCAAAACTAGCATTTCACACAGAACTGCCACAGCTTACATCTGAACAAAACAAGCCGTGGGACAGTTTAAACATTCAACACCCATGCGGTAAGAAGTGGTACCCGAATAAGAGGTCAAGCATTTGATTATATTATAAATGACATGCTTACAGCTAATCCATCTGTCTCAGCCACAGGCAGCAACTTTTGAAAACAAACTGCATTTTGCAGGTCTGGCTTTCTGAAGGCCCCAACAGCAGCTACCCTGCAATCAAAGCTTACCTCCCAAGCTTTATCGTATCATTACCAAGCCAGTGCTGTGAGAGCAGTATGAGATGGCAAAACCACACAAAAAAAGTGTTTTGCACATAGTCTGTTCCTGCTGTTCTGCAAGACTCGTACAACTAGCAACAGCACTAGTGGTTCACAAAATCGGCTTCTTCATGTTTACTGTAATTTAACCAGTTAAAGCCCATAAAATGGATAGCATAGAAAGCAAAATAAGTTCTACAGGGCAATACTGGCTTGAGCAGACTATTGGATCCATCTGCTTTTGCCAGTTTAAGAAAGGTGGTAGGGCAGCAGAATACTTCCCAGTTTGCACTGTGAAGAAACATAGATGACTTTAAGGAGAGTCATGTATTACTAAAATGTACGGCAAGTGATCAGTCACAGACTACTTCTAAAAGGTATGTAAATAATGAAAAACACATGTGGTACCTCTGCTAATGCATACTAAATGGAAAATTGAAAAACAGAAAATAGATCACTTCTGAATAAAAATGGTAACAACACTTAATATGTTAGAATGAGATGGTAAACTTTATGAAGTGGATATAGTCCAACCAAAACATAAACACCTTCATGTTTCTATGGGTACCTGAATAAATGAGTCATAGAAACATATTATCTGGCATAACCAAACTCAACCTTTGGCCAAAACAAGTATGTGCCTTGAACTGATCCTCAAAGGCAAAGAGGCGTAAGCTTTGATGGCCAAAGCAGAGAGGGGATTCTGGAGAGGAAAGTCCTCCGCAGAAAAAGCACCTTTGCGGACTTCAGTCTTATGACTCCACAGCTGAAGCATTTTGGTCCTCCATTAAGAGGGAGAGCAGGCTAAAAGGTGAGATTCTGTCACCAAGATGACTTGGGTCCAGTCTGGGGCTTCTTCAATAATCAACTCATTTTCAGTGACATGATACATGGAAATAGAAACAAGCTCATAGGCTTGCACTCTTGGCTAAACTTTGAGGTTCTTCAGCTTGTGGAGATTTTTGTGAGCATTATCAATGTATTAACAACAACAACAACAAAGTGCCCTTTGTCCCAACTACTGGGAATGCTTATAAATAAAAATTGAACATCATATGGCCCACAACTGGCCGCTGCAAGAGCAGCCCCCAAATTTGCAGCTGCTCCCTGCCGTAACAGAACATTGACACACAAGGATAATGTGACCACTGTATTACCTAAGCCATTCGTTAAACAAGATAGATACCCATTTGACAGTTATCTAGCCTCAAGCAAAAGCATGAGTCAATACTGTGCCCAGATGGTTAAATTTAGGTCCTGTCTGGCCAGTGGCGTTCAGATGAAGGCTTTTATCAGTGGGGATAACATAACTGGAAATTGTTGCTGAAGAAATGACTTCTAACGAGAGATGTGAAGGAAGCTAAGGGAGGGTGTGTGACTCAACAGAAATACGAAACTGTTTCTAGCATGCAGAGTGGCATGAAAGAATAATAACATTAAAAGGAGTAAAGGAGTAAAACACCAAACTTGTAAAATTGCTGTTAAATGACAAGGGAAGCAAAGAGAGTGAAGGGAGAGAGGGAAGCAAGGAGGAGGCTTTAAAGGAGGGGAAGGTGGTGAAGTTAGAGAAGACATAAGGGAAGTTAGTCATTAGTAAAATCTTGACGATGAGGATGGTGAGACTGGATGTGATGCAGACTTGAAGGGACTGTGTGAGAGCCAACAGGTGATGCTGCTGGTGCCGAGGGGACTGTGCAAGTACTTTGTGTCAGAGAAGCAGAGGGTGGCAGATATTGCCAGCACGGGCAGAAAGAGTCCCAGAGGTGAAAGTGGGCATGTATGTTGTCTACTCTCTTACACAGTAGAGATACAAAGGTGGAGCAAGGGATAGCTTTCTGATAGCATTAGTGCATGGCAATAGGTATATCCTATCTCCTACATGAAAATCCTGTTTACCTGTGCCTTCAGTGAAAACAAGAAAGTGTGTCAGAATTTGGAGTCATCTATAACCTTATATCTCATGATGTTTGGACTATCTGTAGCATTCTCCTTAAGCTGGAAGACAAATTGTCATTGTCACAACCACCTAGCAACATCCCACTGTGCTGCCTATTAGCTACCATGCTAGCCAGAATAAACTGCTGTAACAGCATAACTCGTCATGCAGAAAAGATCTCCCAACATGTGCAAGACTGAGAGGTAAGCATGATCAGCTATGCACTGCCCATGCAACAGCCACTGGTGGGTATTTAATGTACAGACTGTTGGCAGGATACAACCCAGCATTTTCTGATGAGGTTTTAAGATTTTGTCCTTCCCATATTGGCTTGGAAACATGCCCTCATGGCGGGCAATATCCAGACAGTATAGTGATTCAAAATGTGCACAGTATTGAATAATAACAATACCATTAATCAGCAATATTTCAGTATCGTGGTCTCTGTGAAACAAACCTTTTGCTCTTTCTCTCTCCCACAGAGAGGGAATTGCTACTCATGCAGCCCATTTGCTGCAGCACTCGAGAAGGGCTGGATGCAGACCACCTGCTCCCTGTTTTTTCCCAGCTGTGGACAGTCCCATCTCTTCTCAGTAAAGCACCAGAGCAGAGCTGCTGTGTGGCTGAGAGCAGAAGGAGCCTGTGTTTCTCAGGACAGGAACTGGTGAAGGTGGGTCACAGTGTGGCCTATGCCCCAAGCGTCAGGGTCCCTGCATTAGCTCATCCTGCAGCCTCACAGCAAAATGGTATCTTCCCCATTTAGAACATCAAAAAGATCAGACTGGTGAAAAGAGGGGGATATAGAGAGACAGACCCCAGTGAGAGATATAGAGAGACAGAGTCTGGTGTGTGTGGGGGGGGGGGGGTTAGCCTGGGGGTTAGCAGCACTGTGGGGGTCTGGTGGCACTGGGATACATCTTTGTGTCTGCTATGAAAGATTTGCTTGATATTGCTTATCTGCACAGTGACCTCAATACTGTTAATATCCAAATACAGTTTTGAACAGAGAATTCCTTGGCTGTGTGCCTGAGTTTCTCCATTGATTCCTGCTGCAAGTTACAATTTTTAGATAACTTTCAATCAGGTTTCTGAGTTCTCCACTTCTAACAAGAATTAGAAAACAGGCATGCGTGAGAATATGTTTAGATACAGCTACTAGTTTGCATAATTTATCTTATACGACATAAAGCAAGCTAGGTAGGGTATTTCCAGGTATGGCAGAAATATGCTCTCAGTTTGAAGTGTGAAAGTCTAATCCTGAGCACTGTAGTGACATACTGTCTCTTGGGAGGACAGAAAGATGGGTGGGGGGACACTGGTCTGCAAACACCCAGCTCCCACTCAGCCAGGCCCTCTGCTTTTGCTATGGGAATCAGGGGAAGGCTGTCAGGCTCATTGAGGCCTCTGTTGACACTGCAATACACAATTACATATTATCAATTGTAGTTAAAGGAAGGACTTATCTCAGAAATGCTGGTTACTCATCTGAAAAACTATTTGTGCTGATGTTATAGATGAGGAAGGCTATTGCAATACAAGAGTCATATTGTTGTAGAGTGTATGCTTCCCACAGCACACAATGTTAATCATTATAAACTTTTGTTTTCTCTGAAGAGGAACATTGAAATTGCTAAAGAGTAAAATGAAGAATAATGTGTATGTTTTGCTGAAATGCACCTTAATCTTATCAAAACCACATTGTATCTTTCTTTTAGGAAAGTGTTTCACAATATTTAGCATATTGTAACCAACAACTGCAGATTTATTACAATTTTTTTCTGAAGAGGTATTTTTAACCTGGCATTTGATGAATCACCTGTTAAAAGTTTCGGGGTCATGCATTTTTTTGTGTTGCTTTAAGTTAAATATTTTCCTTATAATTATTGCTGCAGATTCAGTTAAAGAACACAATCACCTTTTACCCATTCAACACCTCCCTTTTGAGAAGCTGGAGGATCCCTTTTCATCTCTTTTCATTTGCATTAACTGGCACTATAGCTTTGGGCTTTTCTGCTACTAAAAATTTAAAAGGGTATCTAATCATTAAAACAAAAAAAATGATGATTGAAATTTATGTGATAAAAATGTGTTAGATGCAGCTGAATTGTTTTTACTTATGCTTCTAAAAGGGAATGCCAATATAGAAATAACGTGAAGCATTCGTCTCGCAATGCCACTTTTAAATTCTACGGCCATTGAATAGCCATTTCCTAGTGAATATGGAGTGATTAAACATCTGTTTGAATTGTTCAGCCTGAAGCATGCAAGTTCAAGGGATGGCTGAACTTTCTTTGGAATGTAGTTTGGAGATCACTCACGAGTCACTGCAGACATACAGCTCAAGTTGTTACTCCATTTTCTTATGCTATAGTGAAGCAGATCGCTCCAAATCAAAGTCTGATAAGACAAGTGCACTCCAGAGGCTAATTTTTACTACTGAATGCATGCATGGCTTCCAAATTGTAACGCAGATAGAGAAGGACTTGGACTCTCCAGATGGGTGGCTGCTAACAGGGGGAAGCCTCCTGTGCGAGGCTGCTGTCAAAAGGTAGCATGTAGCAGCTGATGCAGTTTTAAAAGAAAATGCGCATAACTTATCAGAATCAGTGAATGCCATAATAAAATGTGGTTATTATCTATAACTTCAGTAATAAAATGCTATAAAGTTCAAGAAAAAAATGATTTAATATTAACTATGGTTGTTCCACCTCTTTGCTAGAAACCTGTGTGTTATAAGAAATTGCCTCTTCTACATAAAGGCAGGGAACAATCTTTACAAGCCAAAGTTGTGTTACCCCACTGTCCGCTGCCTGTTGCGGTCTAGCTCCAGTGTGAAGTCAGTATAAAGTCCATCCCAGTTTGGTAGCATTTTGCATTTTATCATGATTTAAAAATGAAATGAAGAACAGAAATATTTCAGAGTGTGCCTTTTCCTGCTCCTTTATGGCTTCTAAAGAGGACCTGATAAAGATGTACTTATACTCTGTGTGTGTGTGTGTACGTACGTGAGTGCATGTACCTCTCCCTTCAATAACTTGTGAATCCATCAGCCAATGTCAGCTCATTCCAACATAGGGTTCAGGTCCCCAAGATATTAAGTTCCTATATGCTTTGTGCAAATCAGTATCTGCATAGAGGGAAGTAACTGCATAAGTACCACACCAAAGGAAAGGCTAATAAGCTCACCCTTCAGCCAACATCAGTGAACCCAAAGACAGAGAGAAAAGGACTAAAATGCTCCATTAATTCCTTGCTCACTGAACTACTAGTATTTGGAATATCAAGCCCCTTTTCAATCTGTTACAGCACATGGATGATGAATTCATAGCATTAAACAATATTATACCTTGAGCATTCCTAGGCTTTTACCCTCCCAAAACTTGGAGCGGGGAATACATGGTGTCCATGCTCAGAAAGGTGTGTGATTTTTCCTGCCTAGCAAATGTGAAAGGGCAGAGGGATGGCTTTGCAAAAGCTTCCCTTCTCGCATGCCCCCAGAGAGCTATGTAGAAGATCACTGTGAAAGAAGGGTTCCAGGGATGAAACCAGCAGTGACCAGACATTTCCCAGTTTCAGTGCTCACCCTCTGTCTAGTTAAAATGCTTCCAGGAAAAGCAGCCTTAAGTATGAGTTCACACTCATCCCATTTTCCTGCAGGACCGTAACATGAGCTGCATGGGTCTAGGGACCTCAGACTGCTGAAGGTCTGGGCAAGCAGCAAATGGTGTCCCTACGAAAGAATAAGACTTCTTTTATCAATCTTCAGAGCCCACTTGGACAGTAACCCCCTCTACTAAAGAAAAGGTAAATAAAAAATCTCAGTTCTTCAAACCTCTGATGAATGGGATGTTACTACAAACTTTGTATGTATGTAGGTATTATATAGTGCCTCAAATGCAACATATAAAACTCCTATTTTTCCTCCTTTTCCTGAAAAACACATTTATCTCTCCATATCCTGTGTAAACTGCATGAAGATTACTTAGTATTTTGCAGTCAGCATTATTTCTGATGAATTATAAATGTGTTTTTCTTGGGTTCTTTTTTTGGTTTTGTTTTCTTTACTGAAAATAAGAAAAGGATTTCTTTTGAGTCCCAAATGAAAATTTTGCTTACAATGCAGTGTTTTGTTCCTGACAAAGTGAAAGCAAAGATAAGGAAAGAGAAAAATTATTCTTCTCAGCACACGGTTCACAGAGTGAAGAAGGAGGTGTCGTCTTCAGGACTGGGCCCACTGAACTGATCTTCAAAATCCCACTCCTGTGAGTATCTCTACTGATGCTAGTACAGCATAAGGTTATGCAAAATTAGGCCTAGAATTTAAAAATCAGATAATTCTATGCACTTCATATAGCAATTTTGGTAGTAAAACTGTTTTGCTCCCTTAAATTACTGCAGATATACACCTGCGTTTTCTGATGCCAACAAACTAACTGCAAAAATGTGATGGGCCATATTCTTAGCTCGCTTGCAGGAACACGAGTACTTTGACTTCCAGATAAATGAAATCAGAATTAGGCCCACTCAATTCACTGTTATCCTTGTGGGTCTGATCTGCTTTTTAAGATACACGCTGTCGTGCTCCTGGGAATCAGAAGACAAGACTGAGCCTAGTAAATTTCAAAGTACTGGTGGTGAATTTATTCTGAATATATTGAATCAGCAATTTCCCTCTATTGTACAGCAGCCTTTGATTAAAGTCTTTATTGACTTCTCCAAGTCACAAATATTTTAGCATTATTTAAAAGGATTTCTAATATGTAATGGTCCCTTCCTGTGTGATGATTTATTGGGTAAATTATCATGTCATTTTTCTAACACCTACCCCATTTCTCCAGCTGACACTTATTCCAATAGTCTATATGTAAACTTTACCTCCTACATTAGCTCTCATTTGTAAAATTTATTAGAAAACAGCAACATCAAATCTTGACAGAGATCAATACAACACACAGAGACGCATTGTTAATAGTGTAAAATATTAAAGTCAAAGTCCTAGTAAGAACCAAATTTATTTTCCGCAGAATAAATATTCTATTAAAACTCAATCAACTAAATATAATACGGAAAATATTTTCCACTCGTGGCACAACAGAGACATGCTAAATTCAGAGAGAGCCTTTAACGCGGTGGCAGGCAGGCAGAGCACTCTCTGCACACGCAGGGTCCCGCACTTTCGAGTGCTGTGTGCCCCACAGCACTGCGTTCTGCATGCATTAACACAAGCGTTACTTAAACTGGCTCTCATTTAAATTACGCTCTGTGGGTACTCTGCTGTCTAATAGAGTCTGCATTTTTTTATTTCTAGTACAGCTACTCAAGGGGGGTGTGGAGGTGGGAAAAGGGCAGCCCATGAGAGAAGTGTAGCCTTACTTTTCTTTCTAAGAGGTGACACCTACAAAGGCTGGTTTGCATACACAGTGTCAGATTATATTTACAGTTATACCAATGTGATATACAATTAATCTTCTGATTAAAAAGGAGTTACTTTAAAATTACAACAATTCAAATGAGAGAAGAATCATTTTACAGGTATGTATTAGAAACACCCAGGGTTGGACACTTTAAAAAAACATATAAAGAATCTAATATATTGGATGTTAGATACCATTTTTGTGAACACCAAATCTGAAGGTAGGACTAATTTTTATTCGGAAAGTAATGCCTTTTAAAAGTGTACACTCTAGCAAATTTTTATTTTTATTTTATTTTGCCTTTATTACTCTAGTAATATTTACTTTTTCAGTGGTATATACTAAAATATATCATGATGTGGATTCCTACAGCGATCCATTAAAGCTACATTGAAACTATTTATTTGCTTACTTAGAATCAGTATGTATTATGTCAGACACAGAAAGATCAGTTTTATATTGTAAATGTTCTTTCACTTTTGATTGCACAGCACTTTAATCTATTTCAAGAATTAAAATATGTTGTTTTATATTTTAATTTTAATTTTCCTCTTCATACTTTTGACAAACATACAGCTATGTAAGGGCAGATATTTCTTTCTGCCCGTATTTGAATCACTAAAACATGGATGTCCAGTCTGCAGCCTGGGAGCTCGAGTGTGTTAAGCAGGAGTCAGAACGTCCACACCTGCGTTACACCTTTGCACCAGGGGCTGGTATCAGGCTATAGCACTGCACTTCCCATACGAATGTATCCCATAGAGTTTTCTCACGATATGTAATAGAACAGCTGAGCAAAATTACAGCGAAAGCAGCAAGAAATCATGAGAAACTGTATCTTCACAATGTGCATGGAGAAGGTGCGTTGCTGATGTAAAAACACAGAAAGGTTGTCTTACACCCCAGGAGCCGCAGCAGTGACAGCGATCAGCTCGTGGGGTGGAGCAAAGCAGAGGCAAACGCCACATCCGTGAAAGCAGCAACGGGGACCAACAGAGGTCTGTGCTAAGCTGGAGGATATGAAGAAAATTGCAGGAGCCCATGAAAGAGAAGATAACGGCATGGCTGAATTTTATTGAAGGAATAGAGTTGAGGCACTTCTAGACATGGAAATTTTGTGAGGACTATGACAGAGAAATACATCTAAAAGACCAGGTATAAGGTAACTAGAGAGTCAGAAATGATGTGAAGGTGTTACAGGAGAGGCTGATGAGGCTATGTCTGCATTTATAAGCTGAGTACAAATCTGAGTACATACTCAAATCCAGAGTCACCTCCTACATTTCAACTAGCATGGTCTAAAAGCATCCAAGAGAAGGACAAGTTAAACAAGAAACCTTTAACATGAAGATAATTCAGGAAACCAAGATATTGGTCTACCGAGTCCCAAGGTTATTTGAGTTCAAGACAAATAGATGAGCAGTACCACTCAAAGCTTCAAGGGAGCAATGAGAGAGTTACTAAGAGAAGCAATAACATAAGCTACATAGGTTTTGCCTGTGTGAAAATAGAAGGTAAGCTTGGAATAGGCATGAGAGAAACAGAAAATCACAAATTCAGTCCTGTATTACTGAAAGAAGAGATCTCTGCTAAAAAATGGCCATGAAAGACAAAGAGAAATCAGCTTAACAGGAAAAGATGCACACAGTGCCGGAAACATCTCTGGAAGATGCCCCACTGCCTAAAGCTGCATTTGTTTAGAGAATACATAGATCGGAAGAAAATCACCAGCAGACAAAATTAAGAAACTACTAGTGTAGAAATGATTAATTCCCACATTACACACAGAAAGCACCTTAGATGTGAGGAGAGAAGAGCTGCAGAAAAACAACAACTTCTAACAGTTATATGACGACACATATCTGCAGACTTTGAGAGACCAATATTATGATCCGCATTTTACTGAAAGTGAAGTGAAGGCAACGGAAAGGACTGAATTTCCCAAACTTTAATGACCTAGCTAAGAATAGAAGTCTTGCAGATCCTCTGCTTTTATACTGACCATTAAGGCCATCCGAAGTGAATAAAGGGAGGAAAACTAGTGGCATGGAAAACTAGTGGCATGGAAGCGGGAATGATGACTACGATGCTAGATATTTAAAAAGTTAGACAAAGTTATCATTAATTATAACAATATGATTAAAAACTATATTGCATTTCCCTCTGTCTTTCGCATTTATAAAGCATTTACCAACTTGTTATTTAGATCCTAGAATTTTAGCATCTTTTCATCTTTGAAGAGGTGATGATAAAATTAATTAGTATCTCATGAAGTTTGAAAAAGTAGTTAATTTCCATTTTGCAAAAGAGGTAGCTGCGATTCAGTGGGACAGACTTCATGAGTGGAGTTATGCTGGTTATATGTCATCAGCATAACTGACAGTAGCTTCTGGTCTTGAGATATTAAGGGACTTGCCCAAGGTTACAAAGTAAGTATGGGACACAGATTAAATCAGAAAGGTGATCCAACGATGAGACAAAGTGAAGGAATATCCAGCATTATAGGGCATCTGAGGGGGGTTATTGTGTATTATGCCAATATCTGATTTGATGGAAAAGGTTGCTTAAAAACACCACTGAAGGGAGTTGAAGCCATACAAGAAGGTTGGGCAGGAGAAGTAGGAAGCATGGATGCATGATCCAATGAGCTACTGCACGTGGAAATGATCCAAAACACTTAGCACTTTTCTTTACATCTTAAAAGCATTGCAGGAGGCTCTCAGCATGCAGCTAACTACCATCTGGCTAAATTCTTTCAACTATGAACATCATCTACAAGAAAATTAGCTCCTTTCCTGAAAAATTCAAGTGTAAAAGAGCAGACAGAGCCATGCTATTAAAAAGGACAGGAAGCGTTGATTGAATGAAGGTTTAAGGAATAGGCAAGTGTGCCTTAAAATGTTTTTTCCATTTATCCTTTTATTTGGCATTGTTTCATTTATTCCCACTTCCTGTTTCCTGTATTCTAATTTGGAAATCTCTGAAGTATTATTAAAATAAGGTTGTCACAACTCTGCCCAGGTTCCATGCAGACATTAAAACTGCAGTTAAGATTAATATTAATATTTGCTTAAAAATATCCATATCCTTGAAAGAACTCTGTTAGTATTTGGGCTGCTTGTTAGGAAGCGTTGATGAGGGATTTTTTGCAGTACAAACCACAGGACGAACTGGAACTTGACAGGTAACAATGACTGTGGAACGGTGAAGGAGGCAATCACAGCTAAGCTTCTGACTTTCTCTGTTGTTGGTCACAAAATTATGAGGTATCTGAATTTTTAGTCTCTAAATCAGGTTCCTAAATGTCCATATGCAATAGAAGATTAAGCATGAGCTTAGGGAAAGGGGAGAAAGTCTGTACATCCAATTTATTAGGTGGTTCTTAGCACATTTCTCGAAGTCAGCTGGGGGAATGAAGATCAAAACCAGCTTGCTCTGATTACCTTTGAATCACCCCTGAGTGCACCACACATGGCAAAGGTGGGAGCTGAGTTTTAGTCGCAGTGGCAGAAACTTGGTCAGTACGTGCTCTTTGCTCAAAGAGCAATGGCAAGAGCTGGTAACAAAAATGTCAATTTTCTTACAAAAATCATTTTTGCATAGTTTGTGTCCAAGTGTCTGGCAATCTACTATTAATCTAGGTTGGTTGCTTTATTTTCTAATTAAGTTTATTAACAAGTTCTACTTCTGAAGATTTACTATGACTAAAAGGTTACTTTGATATCTAAATGTAGAGAAAAGTTATTGATTAATCCCAGTTTTATCAAAGGAAGCTGCATTGCGATTCTGCCTCTAACAATTTTTTTTCAGGTGTATTAGAACTTTCTTTTAATATGGGTTCATAAATGGATACCAGGTCGACTTTCCTGGTGCATAAAATAGTTTAGAAATTAGGTTTAGAAATATAAATGCATGCAAGATTAAACAAACATTCAGCCTCATTTGATTGACAAGTATTAGACTGAATTCTCTCCTTGGCTTTTTTCTTTTTTTTTAAACTAATCTGCCTCATTTTTAACTAATCTTTGTGCCTCTGTTTCCCTTCCTTTTTGTCTGTCTCTTTTAGATTCTAAGGTCTTTAGGGAAGGGACTGCCTATTACTATATTTTTATGCAGTATCTGTTTATGTTACCATAAATCCAGTAGTAGAAAAGGGCTGCCTCACTGCCTGGAACATGCATGGACAGTTCTCTGTAAATAAAAATATCTATCTTTCAGTTTAAAGTGCCAGCCTCCAAAATAAATCCAGAAAGTCCAGTTAAATAATACAGCACTCTCTTCTTACATAAGTATAAGCATCAGCTTAACAACACAGTGAGAATATTTAGCTCCATGTTTTTGTACTGGGCATAACTGTGTAACCTGACATTCTGTGCGTCTGAGACTGGATGCTATATAATAAATTATGTCATTATACATGTCTTTGAGACTGATCCAACAATCCATATGTAGACAAAAATACAAAAATGTCTGTGCTTCAGTATAAGACTTCAAGGAGCAGGCCCTTAGTTTGTATTGCTTTATATCTGTGAAGCCTGGGAAAACGTACACATTTTTTAAATACAGCCTAGCATTAGCCAAATTCTAAATTCAGCTTCTGGCGACAGCTCCTTTTATATTTCCCCTTGCAT
Organism: Dromaius novaehollandiae; assembly: GCF_036370855.1. Lineage (NCBI taxonomy): Eukaryota > Metazoa > Chordata > Aves > Casuariiformes > Dromaiidae > Dromaius > Dromaius novaehollandiae. The sequence goes on along the minus strand of NC_088105.1, from coordinate 17,040,352 downwards.
GAGCACACACAGCACCAAAATCCAATCTACTCTGTCAAATACACGCATTTTGCAAATATATGACTATTTGATAAATGGAGTTGAATCTGGGTTTCTTTAGGTTACTTTTAAAAACTGAGAAATGTGCATAGTTTATTTTTTATCTCACATGTTGCATGCAAATTACCTCTTTTCACAGTGCAACGTGTCTGTGAGGCTCCCTGAGAAGTCTGAACCAGATACAGGGTGAGTACTTGCCCAGCGTACGCAATTAAAATGTAATTCCTTTCTATACATCATCAATATTCCGTCACTGTATAAGGGGAATGGATTAGATGACCTACGAATTCTATTCCTACCCTTATATCTATCATGATTACCTCATATTAGTAAAATTGCATTTTAAGGTCACTTATATGTAGCAGTCCCCTTTACACAAATATTTGGTATTCGTTAGACATTCACATCTCTTTCTTCCTGCTCTGCTTGGAAACGATTCAGTACAGGTAGAGCACACATCAAAACGAAGCAAAACCCTGATATTTTGTTGTAAATAATTCATAAAACAATGTTATGACCCTTGTTCCCTGCGAGTCATCCACATAACGAGCCGCCGGAACGAAGCAGTGGAAAGGCCCCTTGCCCGGCCCGGGGGCCCCGGCAGCTCCTCGGGGCCGGGAGCGCGGCCGCCTCCCTCACACACGAGCTCATCAGTCCGAAGGGGGAAGTGCCAATGAGCTATTAGATCGATACGGTGAAGTATGGAGATTGATCTTATCCCGGAGTGACTGCATTAACAGACTCGTCAGCGCGACCTCTGCCCTGCAGCGCACTTCACACGGCGCTGCAAGCGCGGTGTCTGAATGAAGACCTCAGGTCAGTGCTTTTAATAACCTGCTTTGCTGAAAGAATTAAAAGTAAGCCTGGAAAGGGATGACTAATGAAAATACGGAGCGCTGGCTTTTCCCCTGGTCTTGGAAAGCTTGCAGAAATCACACCAGCTTTTCAGAGCTACCACGCACATCGCCCGTCTTGCGCAGGAGCCTGCTCAGCCGTGCCCGGCCGTCACCACCTTCGCGAGCGTGTGAAACACAGCCGGGGTGCTCCGCTCGCCGGCCACCAAAATTAGTATGAGAAACTGAATAAAAACCGATCAGAAGTACTAGCTGTGTCAAAACAGATTAAGGATTTAGGTGAATAACTCTAATTGGTTTACCTGCGCTGCAGGATTAAGAGCTATACTTGAATCCCGGTGGTCTGAATTATTTACCTGGGTGAGGAGAGTCGCTGCCACCGCAGCGAGATGGGCTCCCGACGCTGCCGGCACTGAGCGCCCTGCCCAGCAGGCAAAACGCGCCTTGCACCCACCTGGGCCCAGCCCTGGGAGCCTTAGTCCGGTTCTATTCAGGCCAAAGTCGAGGGACTCTGGTGGGAATCCCCCTGAGCGGAAAGGGAGTTTGGGCAGCGGGTGCCCTGCCCAGGACGCGGCCTGTGGAGCAGCCAGCGCGGTGCCCTGCAGACCGCAGCCCCGGGGAGCGCAGGTGCCTGCGGAGCCCTCGGAGGAGCCGGGCGCCCCGACGCTTAGGAGTGGTGCCCGTGTGCATCCCATAACACTACCCCGACCTTTTAACCAAGCAATGCTGGTAACTGCCACTAACTTTATAGGAAGCCTGTCCATGAAACGACTGCAGCATCTCCAGCTCCATGCAACCACTTCAGGCCTTCTTGTTTAAACACTAATCTTCCTTTCGATACGTGGTTTCAGAGATGTTCAACAAAACCGCGCTTTGTTGTCCCAAAACATGACATTCATGGTGTTAATATTTTTAAAACCCTGAATAATCTCACCGCACTGAAATATTTATGTATAAAACATATTTTAATACTGTATTTTTATTATACTGAACATTTTTATTGTTCAATGTATAATTGAATCAATGAATTAGAAGAAGGTTACTAAAAAAAGGATTAATGCATTTTTAATGAACCTGAATGATATAACTTCTGTTATTCACTAAGAATAATGGCAGATCTGTCAGGTCGGTATAGATAAGAGCTTTGTGAGCCTATCTGAAAGCCCACATAATGGCTCTCGCTTAACTACAACCTAGAAAAAGACTTAGGGATCTGATTCAGGTTTTTAATTCATTGTTTATTTATATGATCTCTCTTCCGCCTTGTGATCAGATCTCCTGTCTAATGATGGAAATATGAATCTGTTTAACAGACAGATTTATTTCCCACAGTAAAACACTTTTTTTCGAAACAATGCTCTTTCAAAGTCTAAATGGAAGAGCTGAGATAGCCGTACGATACCGGTGGGAAATGGTTCTGAACCCATCGGCTGATAGACAGGAGAACTGGTGAGAGCTTTGTATGCTGACGGGGAGCGTGTGGGACACTCCTGCATTCGCACAGCTCTAACTCCTAATTAGCTCACCAGCCTAAATCATAAATACTTTCCAGGTAGCAACTTTTACTCTTAAAAATATCCCATTAGAAAATCTGTGTACTAGTGTAATACTATAATTGATATTTTAACAATGCACAGAGTGTCATACTGAAATTAAAACGGCAACTGCAAACTTAGCTTCGAATCCTATATATATATTCTTTGCAATATAGTGTTTCATTTTTTATAATTTTGCAATGAATATAAAAATGGATAAGATTTTATATTTTTATGTCTATAGAGATTATGTTTTATATATTTTTATAAAGATTATATTTTTTATTCTTAGATTTTTTATATTTTATTTTATTATTTTTATAATGAGTACAAGATACATGTATTGTGGAGCAAAGACTTTATCTTGACACCTTTAGAAGTATATGTGCATTTTGCAATAGCAGGTATGTTATTAAACTTCTGTTGAAGAGAAAAATTCTACTATATTCCTCTATGTTTCAGTAGACACTGAGAGAGGGTGTATATGTATAATGTAATGTGAATACATATTTTATGGCATGGTATACAAGATGCTGCAGTTTTGCTTAAGAACTTTGTGGCATGAATTTTGTGAGACCACATAATTCATAGTGGTGAACCACGATTAAATAAATCACACTACCAAAAAGGGCATGCAATTTTTTTCTACCACTGTGATGTGGTTTTTACATTATGTTCTTTCCAAACAAACAAAAAAGCTATTCTATAGTAGAAATGATTTAGATTTGAAAGGTTTTGAGAATTCTGATTTTACATTTGTATCCCACCACTTGTAAGGCAAGGAATTTAATACACATCCAATAGTACAAGCCTCAGAAGGACTTTGATTTGGGAAAGCACTTACACATTTACTGAAACATTTGCTGTGATCTCACTGATGGGAAGCAGAAGCTGAAGTATTTTCACTGAAAAAAGGTGACTCTTCCGAACAAGGGCTAGGAAAAGCAAAATTATAGCATATGTCGAACTAAAATACCTTTTCCACAATAATATCTTTTCAAAATTCAATGTCTTACACTCAGCAAGTGGTAGAAGCAAATGCTGCCTCCCAATGGAAAGGTGAAGTTTGTTTCTCAGTAAAATAAGCCACACAATTTCTAGTACTGATGTTTCATCAGACATTAGGTCTTAAACTTACTACTAGTAAGTGTTGAGCATTTTTTCATTCTGGGTTTCACAACCAAATTTTTTATGTTAAGCACATACGGAAGGTTTCTGGAGCAAGGAGGGTGCTTTTCCCCTTAAATGACAACTACTTGAGAACTGTTTGAAGGTCAGGAATACGAGGAAGCAAAAATGGATTTGTGGTAGAGTTCAAATGAAGTAATTGAGTTACATGATAAATACAATTCATCTTACAATTCTGCAATTAATCACATAGCTCCACAATTCATAATTGCAATATCACTGTCACACACGTGCTATCAACAGATGCGTCTGTCTGGTGACAGAATCTATGACTACATTAGGGATATCTGCTAGTGGCATCTATTTAGATGGTGGTTATTTATCTAAATACGAATGAATGATACACATTAGTTTATAATCAATGAAACACGTCACTCTATAACTTCTGTATAACACAGGACTGGCTGAATGGATTTTTAAAAAACCCGTATTTCCAACTGCAAGTGCTTACAGGCAGAGAGCCTTCATGAAAACTTTCAGAACAAAAAGATAATCTTCTGGGAAAGTTACAATAGATTGAAAATACGTGTCTGGAATGGAAATGCTTCTTCAGCCTCCACAGAATAAATAATAAATGCTTTCCAGGTAACTACTGCATCTCTTTTGATAACATATATATTAATAAATTAAAAATGTCTGTAGACTGACAGCAAGTGTTTTGTGGGCTTATACTGGAAAGCCAACAACTAATTATGAAAGCCTGACTTGACTAATCAATTATTCAGATGAACATTAGGTGCCTATTATATGCGTAAACATGGGAATTATATTTCCCCTAAGTAACTTGCTAAAATAACAAACCCCAAACATGCAAATTTGAAATAGAAAGAAATGGCACTATTATGCACTTATGGCACATGCAGAATTCCCACTGAATTATTCAAGGAACATGGAATCAGGAACCCAGGTCCTCTGACTCGGAGCAACAAAGCTATAGTAGCACAGGCTATGTTGTGTTTGTTATGCATGTAATATTGATTGAGCTTGTTCTTGCTGGTCATGTTTCAAATTCATTTCATGTTTAGGAGGCATGGAAAAGGAGAAGTAACTCTGGATTGATATTTGCAGTATATCAAGATATTTTTATGCCTGTTGAAGACAAGATTATCTGACAAATTAATAAGACCATGTTTTTTCAGTACAGAAAGAACGAGCCTTTGAAAAGCAGCACAACTGAGGTAATGAACTATGCTTTGAAAAGGTTTATATTTGCTTGATTTCCCCTCTTCTGCACGTAAAGACTGGGAGAGCACTAATATTGCAGAATAGATTCACTGGTATTTTATTTAATCTGTGAGGCACTAAACACAATGAGATAATGCATAATAGTGCTTTGCATTTAGAAAAGACCATGCTCTTAAACAGAATACAGCAACAGGGAAACCAGAAATAGATGTGACCAGACACCTGCTGACAAACAGTGACAAATCCCACTGACACGGCAGTGACCCCCAGTTAGTCAAGATTTAATTAAAGGGTATAATTAAGTCAGTGGAACAGAACACTAATGAGTGGTCTTTTTTTTTATATGGGTAATTACACACAAGAATACAAAGTAAGCTAGGCCCCTAAACATATTATTAAAATGAACGGTATAGGATGACAATCAGAGCTTTAAGTACTCCACACCCCCCCGCCGCTGGAATAACACAAGTTGAAACAACTCAGTGGCAGTCAAGCACCGGTACACATGCTAGCAAATGCTAGTGGCCCAATGCTGCCTGCGTCTAAGCATGTCAGTAACATGACCTTGGCGGCACAGCGCACACCAGCAAAGTTAGCTGTGTGCGCGCTGGGTGGGTTCTGCCTGCCACTGCATTTGCATGGATTTGTGCTCTTTTTCTAGCAAACAGCATCCTCCTGCCCTTCTCCTTCACCTAACGGATCCTCCAGTTTCAGTTATCAAGCGTGTTAACAGCAAGCAACTGATTACACGGAGGAAACACACTGCGGATCATTGCTGTTAGTATGTGCAGGTTGGGTGCACTACCTTTGTAATTAGGCACCAGATTTCTCACCGCAGCAGTGTTTTATCCCTGATCCAGTCCTCTGGAATTTTGGGAATCTTTAGCCAGTTGAATGAAATAGCTGAAATATCTTTGTGATATTTGCTTATACTTCAAACAGAAAAATATTGTAAAGTAGATTTACTTGACCAACATGTTACAGCAGGGTGGAAGACATCATCATGAATAATGATGACGACGATAGGGGAAAAACCCCACTTTCCTACAGCGTCTAAGATTTAAAAGAATGCCTGTGTAGTCTGGGGCCAGCCCTCTGCTGGGATTATTCTCTCTGCTCCCAGCTGGTAGCCTGCAGTTCATGACAGCCTTTTATCCATTATCAAAGCAACAAGTGGAAAAGCAGATCCTCCTGCCTGCTAATGCTCCGCTCGGTTCTCTCTGTAGAATTTCTGGTTCTAAATCTTCCCTTTTAACAAGTCCTCAGATTTCCTTCCTACTGCTGCAGTAGGCACTAAATATGTCTCTCAAGTCTTTAGCTCACTTGTCTAACCTAAACTCTGCAGGACACTAAAGGAAGAGAAAATAATTGTATTACAACAGCACGTTTTCTACAGGGACTGACTGAAATGCAGAAAGATCCCGAGCCTGCTCCTGTTAAAGTGATGGGGGTTTTGCAGTTGAGTTCAATGAGAGGAAAAACAGTTCCTAATTGCTGAAGTAACACAGTCCTGGTACAATACTTCAGTTATAAATTCAGACTGAGCTATGAGTTAGGTTTAGATTTAATCTACTAGCCCAGCCAACCCTCCCCGCAACGAATTATTTATATAAATACAAATTTTACTGTAACAAAAGCAAAGCAAACAAGCTACACTATAACTTATTACATATATACTGTGCTTATTTTTTTGGTTATCAAAGTGGTATATTTAAAGGAATAGTGAAAAAGGTAAAAGCAAGAGAATTTTAAATATAATTCATGTGAATTCTTTCAAGAAAAATGTATCCACTAAAACTGAAATCTATTATAAAAGAAAATCTATATTAATACACTTTAGATAGTAAAGATATACATCCCACTTTCCTTAAATCATGCTATTATAGTGTAATAAGTATTAAAAATACAACCCTGTAACGATTACGACAACTGTATTTAGAAAACCAAAAGAACAACTTTGTTAACAAACTGTTAAGTTAGGTACTTTAAACTATAAAGTGCGCTAGTGTTTCTAATTCTTCTTCAAACTGTTTGGTTTTTAAACAAATTTCTCCATGATTTATTATCTCCATGCGATCAAAGGCGCTGCTGTGGGAACGCTCGCCTGGTAGCAGATTCAGGACTCGGCCCCTTGCTGCAGGGAGGCTTTGCCCCACGGCTTGGCCGTGCACGCTTAGGCACCTGGGCACAAATGCACGCACGGGGCCGGATCCTGCCAGCGCTCTGCACCTCCGATAGTGCTTTGCACTGAGCACAGTCTATCCCGGTTAGTAGAATTACACCTTTGTACCTATACCTACTTATTTAAGCCAACTAGAGATTTTTAGCATACGCGAAAGGGTGTTTTGGCTCGCAGCCCACAGGAATTTGCTAAGAAGCAGCAGCAGTCAGGGGTTACGAAGGGCTGTGTCTGTTGGTACATGTTCTGCGCAGGGCCCCAAAACCAAAATCTTTAGATATGGTATCATTATTTTTGTTGTTTTCCACATGCTCAAGTACATGCGAAAGCCCTTATGAAAAGTGAAATACCATAAAAGAAGAGGGGTTGTAGAAGTTGTTTAAATGATTTCCACGTTTTTATCTTCATGTGGGCATGTGTCAGTATAACGTACCAGCTTAGACGGACCGACTTCCCTGCAGGCACTCGACACACATACGTATGCATAATTGATTCCTGACATCTTCTTCTCCCCACTTTTTTTTTTTTTTTTTTTGCAAGGCCACCCTTATCCAGTTATGTATGAATGAACAGAAGTGTCTTTCATCCCCCACTTGCCTCATGGCTCAAAAGGAACTACTAAAATAGCAGCAACAAAAATCCAGCAGCCTGCCAAAAGGCCTGCACACGTCCCATTCTTAAAGGCATGTGAAAGGTTGGAGAGCTCAGCAAAATTTTTATGTACGGGAGCAGGCCCAAGGAAAACTCACACGCCATAACCAATTGTGGACAGAGGATCATCTATCAGCAGACAAATGCAGGAACTCCAGAATGTCTCTCCTCAAATGAAATAATATATCTTTGAAAGCCAATGCCCGTTTTAGGCCTGAGGCCCATATATCAAGCCTGAGAGGCTTGTGGATACGCTCCAGGGCCATTAACCTTCCACCTGTTTCCCCTTGTCCTTCAGGATGAGACCCTGCCCTTGATTTTACTCCCTTCCCCTGTTCATCTTCCGACAGAGTGTAAATGTAAAGCAGAGGGCCTGTGAAATAATTCAAAGGCAATGGACCAGGGACATGGTTACAAATCTCTGCCACTGGCACTGTGACTTATGCAGGCAGTTTGTCACACATGAGCCAGGTGACCTCTGTGACATAACAGAGAAAAATATCGCCCGAGATCAAAAGATGAGATTCAGAGCACTCTAACTAACTCCGGTGTACACACCGATATTACACAGCGCCCAAGGATTTCCTCTTCTCCAGACACGGCTTGTTCTAGTTACTCTATGGTGGGCCGCAGTCTTTCTGATTTAAGTACTCTCTTTTCCTCTAGTCTTTCCTGAAATCTTTCCTGTAACACGAACATCACATTAGTTTATTTCCTTTAAAAGTCTCTCTTTTTAAAAAAGATAATTAAATGTAAACTGTCAATAAGAGACAGCAACATTATATTCAGCAGAAAAATTAACACAAAAAATAGTAACACTGAAAATAGTGGACGAGTCACTTTTGCAAACTAACATGTTTTGATCCAGTAATTGCTGAAATGCTAAGTAATATTAAAACTTTGTAGGACATACACATTCGGTATCTACTACTGCAGTGAGAAGTCTTAGAAGTCTGAAATATTTATTAGGGTTCAGCTGTCATGATGGTTAAAATGAGAATACAGTTAGTATTGAAAATGATGTAATGCACCCACATAACACAACATCTGTATTGATTCACATTTTACAAAGAGATATACTACAGAGCCAGGAAGCAGTCACTTCAAATAAAGCCTAATCAGATTGATTTCTTAAAATCTTGGATTCATTATTCAAGCTGTGTACTACATACGAAGTTTCCCAGCTGTTTTGTACATTCAGGACTTCTCTGCTGGGTGCAGACAAAAGAACAAGGCCTAATACAGTGTTTCCCTTTCACTCCCCACACCGTACTGGTATGTCTGGTATGGACATTTAATTTGGTCTATTTCATAAATTAAAAAAAAAAAAAGCCATAGTATTCCCTGCATGATGATGAAAGGAGAAATACGACTGTAGCTAGATCACCCTAAACCCTGTTCTAATCCAAATCGCTTTGGCACTTGCCAACACCCGCTGGATGGAAAACTCAGTTTAATCCATGAGTAAATATAAAAATGCACATATGCAGGCACACATACAAGCACTCAGCATATTACTTACAAGTGTGCGGCACATGATCTGATTAGCTAGCTCCATTCAGTCTTATCACATGCTGACTTTGAAAATTGGGCATAGAGTTCAAGCTCTTAAGCAAAATCATCCGAAGGGCTAGTCTTCCACCATTAAAGTATTTCTAAATTCACTAAATCTAAAAGCATAAAGAAAGCTGAGCTATGGTTGGGAGTTGGGGTTAAATTTTGCAGTAGTTAAAAAGAAATGCAAAGCAGAAAATCATTTTGTGTTTTTCATTGACTAAAGCCTGACACAGAGCACTAGACTGGTCTGTTGCTGGGTGCTGCAATAGCAAATGCAGAATTACTATTACAAAAAGATTTTTGCAAAGTGTTACCAAATGCCTTTGCAAACATAAGACAGTTGCTTGATTTTACCATCATAAAATCTTTTACTCTTGTTTGGGCCCTATCATTACATATACTTTTTCCTTCTCTTTAGTATCTCTAAAGAAAGCCTGTGACAGATAAAACAGTCAGCAACCATAAGCAAGTTTTGCCACTAATTTCAGTGAACTCTGATTCAGATCCCAGATGTCTTCATTTTTAAAAATACCCAGAGAATTACTTTTTGATGCAAAATATAGGTGGTATTTTCAAGAGTTCTGGCAGTCATATCTTTACCTTTCATTGAGATGCCTACTGAATATAGTCATATGTATTTAGGCCCGTTTTCACCTAGGCTTTCTACATCCAGTCCTTTGTTAAATATATTTGATGTATCCCTGAAAAATTAATATTTAATTTAAAGAGCACCTCAACTAATCCATTGCCTTTTACAGTAAGCATGATCTTGTGCATCTGCTTTTGTAATATTCATGAAATTTTGAAATCAGGGCTAGGCATCATATACTATTCTAATAGAGAATTTTTCTCATTTGAGTGTCTGATCAGTTTTGAATGCCCAAATGGCCTATTCGAATTTCCAAAGCATAAAGAAACTACTTTTAAAATCAAGTGTTATTATATGAATAAAAAATTATAACCTTCATACATACAGACTCACAGATACACTCAAACCATTTCATCCCATTTACCCCCCTCCATGTGCCTTTTGTGAAAATAAATAGCTCCTGAGCATCAAATACTTTACCAGACTAAAAGGCTACAGTGCCCGAGTTCTTGTCTTTAGGAAAGAGCTTTAAACGCAATTGGCTGATGTACTGCACAGACGCTACAAGTCCAGCTAATTGCATTTTTGACTGCTGATGCCTCTGTGATTCAGTCATTTAAAACAAAAGAGAACGAGGAGTATATAACACTTAAAAAAATGAAAAATAATTTGGGGCATGAATCATTCCTTACATTCTTTTCCAGCTACAAACAATTTCTGTTGGGAAAAGTGCCACATAGTATCGACAGTGACAACAACTTGTATTGTCCGGTGAACATCTGTTTCCGACTCCCACACTGATATTGCAGGTTGGGTACTTCTGAGTTAGTCTTCACAGGCTGCCCGACCGCAGAGGAACTGGAAATTACTGGTACGTTCAACTTTTATTATTGGAACACAGGAAAACTTTATCATCATGCTGGGAAGCTCTGTATCTTTTGAAATATTGGAAGGAGGGTTACGTTAGCACAGAAAGCCACATGCAATAGTTCTTACGAAGAGGGAGAAAAGTGGCTCCTGTTCATTGTGTCCCTCAGTACATGCGGATATACAAGCCTGAGATCAAAATCTCAAAATAGAACAATATTTCTGTTTTCAAGATGCACATTTTCATGGTGAGGGTTTTTTTTTGTTGTTGTTGTTTATTTTTAATAAAGTAAGAAGCATTGCAAACAAAGGACCAGATTCTGTCAGTCTTGCCCAATATGTAGTACTGTGGTCCTATACAAAGTACCTCTGAAATCCAAAGCACATTTCTATAATGCAGTAAAAAATGCAGTTTCATAGTGGCTGCAGCATCTGGCCCTAGAGAATCTTGGTGTCTCGGAGGAAGAACAGATCTTTTCTAATTCATATTAATTGCAGCAGGATACTATGTTAGCAGCTGATAAAGAAAGGCTTTGCTGGCTAGCTGAATTTATTACTATTTTAAAAAAATGAAGACAACACTAAGTAATATTTTCATAATTGGGAGGTGTTTGTTAGAATGATGAGTGTTATTTTTTTCACCGTTATGACAGCATTTGTTATTCAGCCTGGAGTAAAAGGTCAAGTTCCGCTTTGGCAGGGAAGAGAAGAAATAACGATACATTCTTGATAGGCAATCTGTGCCACTTTGATAATGCTCCTGCACCTGATCTGTAAATACACCAGCCACTGCTGTGATAAACTACTAAGAACTATCCTCTTCTACAGAGAGAGTGAGAGAGTGAGACTCCATGGAAACTCTTATTAATGTCAGTTGGAGTTGTCAACATGCAAGGGAATTAAAGGCAAAATATGTGGAGCTCCCATTGAAGTCAAGAGGAGAAGGTATGCCTTAAGGGAGATAAATGCAAATGAAGAATAAATACAGTTCAAGAGAGCAAGTTATATAAAGAGTGAAATACTATGGCTAAAATCCCACTGAAAGTTCATTCTTACTGAAGAGCAAGCATTGTCCTTGACCATATTTGCAGAAGAAGAACCTATCTTGTGAATGACAGATCTAAAATAAAATAAAATAATTGCCATGTGTTTATTTCTACTTAAGGTTATTATTATTAATAATAATAATAATTTACCATATTATAAAGTAAATATTCTTTTGTTCCAAATCCTGCATCAGAAAGATAGGTTTTCGATGCTGCTCCATGGAACAATTTTGGATTTCTCAAAGCCTAGCAAGTCTGGGTAGAATTCTACCAATGTGGCCAATTTATGCTTCAAAATACTGTTGGGAGATTCTAGGGCTCAGGCTCAAAGACAGAGAATTGCCTGACCTTGCTTTTCATGAGCGTAACACCAGTGCATATGTACTAATTAAAACAGTAGTCCAAGAGTATTTTTTTGTGAGTAGCTCTCTTCCGATCTCCCTGTCTTTTCTCCGTAACTAGTTATAAGAAACATCAGTGATTGTGGAGCGGTTACTAAAGCAGCAGAGACTATTTTAGACCCTGGTGACCTGGGCAGAACTACGGCATTAGTCTTGGCTTCCACTTGCATACTAGATAATTTGAACCACTACCTACTTTAGCCTAGTGCTTCCCAGCACCCTGTCTCCCACATCCTTTTGTAATGTCATGGTTGCTATGCCCTAAAACTACTGTGCAAGCAAGCTGGAGTAGGACGAGAGATTTTTGTGCAATTGCCGCCCATTAGCCTCCTTGGATTTTTTTGCTGTTACCTGAGAGAGAGTTAGCAGAGTTTGGATTAACTATCTTTGAGGCTTTTTTATGATTACGGAGCTCCAGCAGCAGCCAGATGAAAAGAAGCCTGTCAGACCCATCCACTCTGAGCCCTCCTCTCAGAGATTTCTTCCACTCGCATGTCAAGCCCTAGAGCATCGTTTCCCAAAAGAGTGCACAAGAATTTTAAGGGAGTGTCACTGAAACATACTGGCTTTTGGTGGCGATGTCTCTGGGATAGGACACTGATGGCCACAGCCACAGACAACTGCAGTTACTCTCTCCTAGGTAGTGACTGTGGTGGTAACATAATTCCCATGAAACAGAGAAAGGAAAAGAAGAGGAAATAAATTGAACAAAAAGAGAATTTAGAAATAACACGTAGCAAATGAAACTTGAATAAAACACTTGACACAGGCAGCTTTACAAAAGAAAACAGGAAACTTGAAGATACTGTGAGTGAAACTGGAAATACACTATTCAAGACTTAACTGGCACTTCTTATTCAGACAAAACTCTCACTGACTTAAGTAAAGTTTTTTTCCAATAGGGAGTGCAAGACTGGGCCTATAAATACAATACAACTTACACTGAAAATCACTAAATGCAGGACTGACTTGTTCAGCTTGCTATCTAGCAGAGTAAGCAGTTGTAGGTACACCTATTTCCTCATATAGGGAATTCTGGCCATAGCACAGAGAGGAGGATGGGTCCCAGCAGGCTGTGACACTTTTCTCCCCATACCTCTAAGAGGGACGAGCTGGACTGGGGGGTGCACAAGGACCGCAGCGAGTTACTTCTGGAGTAACGAGGGATCCCGGGAACGCGCACGATGCAGTGCCACCAGGCACTGCGCTGGCTCATTACTCAGGACACATTTCAAGACTGCAGTAAGTATTCCCCAATAAATACAAAAAGGCAACCTGCCGAAACAGACACACGATGCCGACTGCAACACCAGAACAAGGATACAATTCTTCGTCACATCCAGTGTCAGTTAGTCAGGATGATGTTTCCTGTATTCAGCAAACATGCCAGTAAAAGAATTTCCTTGGCATATGGACAACATGGAAATGTCCTTTTAAAAATCAGTTAATACCAGCAGAACTCATGAGCTAGCTGGAACCATTTCCTATGCTATGGAAAGAACACTTGAATAAGGCCAACCAAGACATTTCACCCTCCCGGCCTCCCCCCTCCCCATCTATTTCTGGATGTCTTCTTTTGTTCACCCTTTGCTAATTATAGTGGCCTTGCTTAGGTGATATTTATAGCCTTAAAAGACTTGCCTGACTTTTAGAACACTTTATTCATGTATATTTCCTGTGTTTATTGTTGCCCTAACTAATTTTTTAAATTAAATTTACTCGATCCAAGATTTTATTTAGCAACAAATATCAAAGTAACTTTTCTTTCAACAAATGCAAGCACTGTATTTAGATTTAAAAAACATTTTTCTATTTCTGAATTTCTGAAGACAGATTTTAGGTTCTTTTCATCTCCAAACGATGAGTATGACAGACAATTCCAGAATTAGACAAAATGAAGTTTCTTTTTTTCACCAGAACATGATTATTTGGTATCTTATTTTACTAATTTATTATACCTCTTTTGGGGTCTGTAATGGTTGTTCTAATGACTGGGGCAATTCTAAGACACAGTGTTAAATATTTTTTATTTGCTCAGAGTGCCCTGATGTTTACCTAACCACTTATATATAACTAACATCTGCCAGGTACAGAAGTGCAAAAAAGGCAGAGAGGATGCCCATGCAAAAGTAGAGCTTCACTTTCCCAGTGGTACTGCGCTTTCTCTCTTCTTAGTTTTCCCTCATTCCTTCTTAAATTTTCCCTTTTTTCTGATCTGTAGGAGCTCTACAAATGTGCCTAAAGTGATGTCAATAGCAACAACATTCAGTCCCTATTTCAAATCGGCAAATGACGAATATTTTGGGGAAAAATCCCATGTGTGTCTTTTAACTCAACTGAACGCAGCTGGATTTGGAGAAACGTTGAAGAAAAGCGTGAGAATAATTTGCGGTTTGCACTTTAACAGAGAAACACTGGCAGCACACTGACTGCTAGCACAGAGGCAGCACACGGCCCTCGGCATCCCTCATGGCTGCCCTCCTGTCCCCTCTGCGTGCGGCCCTGGGCGGCCATCTTGCCCTCCTGTCCCCTCTGCGCGTGGCCCTCGGCGGCCATCTCGCCCTCCTGGGCTGCCATCTCGCCCTCCTGTCCCCTCTGCGTGCAGCCCTGGGCTGCCATCCCGGCCCTGGGCTGCCATCTTGCCCTCCCGCCCCCTCCACACAGGGCCCTGCGCCACCATCCTGGCCACCCTCTCGCGTCCCTTTCGCATGGCAGAGCCAGTCCCTGGTCAGGGAGGGGAGATTTGCCTCAGACAGGCTGCCATGGCACTTTGAAGCAGGCTGCTTTCCACAGGTTTGCTTCTCAGGGGGGGTCTGCTAATGGCCCTGAGGGGCACCACCTGGCCCCAACCACCCCCACACCTGCCCTGGCCCCATTTGGTCTGGGGCGGACGCCTCTCTCCTGCCCTGCTGTGCTCTGCAGCCTCTCTGGGTGGCCTCGCTGCTGTGGACCTGCCATGTGCCTGACACCTGTGGTGGTTTTGGCGGCCCCGGGCAGCGCCCAGAGGAGGCCGTGGCAGGAGGGTTTATCCCTTTCCGCAGCGCTCGGGAGGAGCTGTGACGCTGGTGGCCTCCGCCGAGCCCGGCTGGCGCCAGCGCTGTGCCTGCGGCCTCCCTGCGCGCCAGGTGATAAACACGCTCTGCGCCTACCGCGTGGAGTGCGTACTAGGTAAGAGCTTTAGTTCATTTAAAAACAGTCATCGCTCTGTGAAAATATGACTGTCACATTAGTTTTTATAATGTGATAAGACAGGACATAAGCGTGATGTGCTGCAGCTTAGCCAGCGTCAGCTTTGAATGTAAGTTATACTTTCTGTTAGCATGGTGTTGAAGTGGCTGGGGACTCGGTAATTACGGGGGTTTTATTGGCGGGGAAAAAACAGAAAACTGTTAAAGGCTGTTTTAGCTGTAGTGATACTTAGCTACAATCCAGCTTGCTTTAAACTGCTCTTTCCAGCCGGATCTGGAGAAAAAAGGGAGTGATTATGTTGCTCTCTTTTGTCACTTTAATGGGAGAACTGTCCTGCACTTGAGTTGAATAAAATAGTGCATTTTGGAGATGGTTTTTATAATTTGTGCCACTGTCTTTGGTTTGGCTGCAGTGGAGTTAAAACTAAATGTTTGTCATTCTTTTGGATAGTCCTTAAGTTGCACGTATGCTCAAGCTAATTATTGAAATATCCTTTCCTCTTGTACCAAAATATACCTTTTTTTGAGGTCACTGTTTTTGCATCTTTGCTTATAGTGTGTGTGTGGGGGAAATGCAAATGAATTTTATTTCCAGAGCATGGAATTACTTTTTGCTTATGTTTGTAAGTTGGATGGCATAGATTCAAATGCTCATAACCTGAGGCTGTGAAATGGAGCAAACCCCGACTGCCTCAATACATGACCAGGAATTAACACCACCCCCCCCAACCCCTATGGCCAGGTTGTTATCTAGCATAAAACAAGATGCCTCCCTGGCAGTAGGTTGGGTATACTACTTTAGATTGCCAAAAGTCTACTTGCTTAATATATACTGGTCAAAGCTTGGATGTGCAGAGATACTCTAGAAAAGTTTAAGTGCAATCTGCCTTTCAATTTTACTATCTCTTTCTATTTAAATCTCCATTTTGTAACACAATTTCAAAATTGGAGATGGAAAAGACTTAACTCTGCTACTAGGTTCCTCTATCTACAGCTGTGTAATACTGCATCCAACCTGTTTTGGGTGATCTTCTAAATTACAGCATGATTTGAAGGATCTTAGATTTAGGCCTTTACTCCAATAATCAGTCTGAAGACCGAATCTGAAGAAACCGTGCTACTATCACTACTAGAGGCAGAACACCGTTGCTTGCACCCGCGGGCTTTGCTTCGTTCAGAGGCTGTGCTTCTACATAGCTGTTGTGCCTGTACTTGTTGTTTTATCAAGTTATGGATATTCAGATCTGTCTCTCTTCATAAATCAAATTCTACTCTGCACCTCTCCTAGCTTGTCAGCATTTTTCAAACTTTGAGCTGAGTGGATTATGGGGAGTATTGACTCCAAGCGCTGTGTATACAAAGATAATCACCCCTTGATCTGGAGCAGCTTACCTTTACATACGCAAGTATAAAATCACATCAATTTACATCACAGGGCTTGAGGAGAATTGATGGGAAGCCTGCAAGTGACTTCAATATGGCTATGTTCTCATCCTAACTGCAGATGTTCGTAAGGGCAACAGGTTAACAGAGGAACAGCCTTAAATCTAAACAGCATTCCCAGATTTAAAGGCAAATGTTCACTGTTACTGGGAACCATCCCATACAAACAAGAATATCATACAGGTATTGTGTAGAAGCACTAGATCTGAATGAAACAAATCCCAAAGAATGAGGAACCATGTTTCTCCAGCAGTAAGATTTACTGCCTGGTTGTGAGAAATGTCATAATTTTGGGGGGGGGGGGGGGGGGGGGGAGAGAGGGAGGGAGAAGCACTTTTTTTTTTTTTTTGGTGGCACAGAAACTTACTAAAAACTGGAGGGAGTTCTTTGCAGGTGAAGATCTGTCATTCTAGTCATAAAACTGACTTTCGGTATTTGATAAAATTATAGACATCATTTCCTGTTACAATAGATTGGAGGCCTTTAATTTTTAATTTGTAAAGCTCTGTCCATTTTTTGGTGAAAAGATTGATTCCTCCTAGCAGAAAATAACTGTTAAAATGATCATTCACTGTTGTCCAGTTTCTTTTCCAATTCTGCAGGCCATATTGGAGTTCACCTTAACATCACTTTGGACTAGCCACAGCATGCAAGATCTAAAGGGCAGTGTATCTTCCACTCAGCATGGTGGTATTCCACTGCTTCCATTCAGCAGTGTGCGATGCATTTGGTAGTAGCACACATGTAATCTTTCTAATGTCACCACTGACAATTTTCTTGTGCTTTTAATCGGACACCTACACTTTGAAGAAAAAGACTGAACTGTAACTGTTGAGCTTCTGGTTTGTGTAATGAATGCCTCCAGCTTGCAGATGTGCATGCAAGCGGGGCTCTTCCCTCCTCCTGAGGTTGCAGTGTGTGCTTTGGGCCATGTGGCAGGAGTGGCTGTAGCTGCATGACACCTCATGTTCATGCTACTGCCTATTATATATAATAACAAGCCTGCTTGTAATTACCATTACGATGGACTGGACAGTTTTTGGAATCATTACTTGCTCAAATCTTCTCCAATTCAGAAGTAACTAAACATTGTTATCACATGGTGGCTATTCATGGAAACCTGAGCAAATTTGCTACAATGAACTGGTGACTCCAAAATCCACTCAAGTGGAAAAGTGGCCACCTTTCAAAAAACACACACATGGCGTGCAGTTTGCTTAGTCTCAGCACAATGCAGGGCATCGGACATTAGATGGAAAAGTGACTAAATCCAAAGTGTCACTGAATCCAATTTCCTGCTATCACAGGTGACCACATCATATGGCAGAGTTATAAACTAAAGTGTCCAGGTCTGAAATGCATGGATGCAGAAAAACGTTGTCTTTCTCACCCCTACAAAAAGTGCCACTGGATTAACACTGAACAAACTGAAAAAGTAACAAAACAACGTGCTCATGTGCTGAAATACTGCATTTAGTCACAAGCTTTGTACAGAAGAGAGCAAGAGAAGATTGTGACGCTAACTTCTAACACTGTTCTACAAGGTTCAGCTGGGTGGCGGGGATAATCCGAAGCTTCATTATTCACTGGTTTCTCTGCTGAGGCTTCTCTTTCTGTAACAATAGTTTTACCGTATTTTCTACATCTTTAAAAAAGAAAAAAAAAAAAAAAGGCAAAAACAATCCCCCCCACATGTTTACTGCTATGAAAATTTGCTCTTTATAATCAAGGAAACTTAATTAACTTAATGCTTTTAAAGCAAATAATTATTTGATTGTGTAAGATTAAAACATTTTGGTGTTTAAGAGAATGGTGAAACATCTCTTCTTTTTCTTTTTTTTTTCCCCTCTTTCCAGACCAAGTATGCTTAAGCTAGACCAAAAACCAACAACTATACACGACAGCATATTAACTAATGTGATTAGTGATACTAAGGGAAATCCCAAACCTCAGTTTCTGGCAACTTCCCTGGATGAAAGGACACTGCAAAAGTTTCATTTCATCAGCTCTGTTGGTTACATTTCCTGTCCTGATAAATGCATACTACAAAGTCCAAAGCACTTCAGGTTATCAAAATTGCCTTTGATTACTTAAGCCTAAATAATATATCAACCTTTCATCACCCCAAGCAAGACATCTTAAAGGTATTCTACTGCTGGTGTTTTTTTCCAGACACGAAGAGATTTCTTCCTAATCTGTATCAGTTAATCCATTTAGTTGGATATCTGTACTGCAATTCCTTGTTTTTTCTGTGCATTTCTTGATATTTAATTGCACAGAGATTGAAACTTGAAATTAAAGATCATGCATAGAGTCTTATCTTACTATATCTGTCTTAATACCTTATACAGGAAAATGAAGACAGACTCTAGCAGCTAACTTGACCCTATTCTCAGTAAATTTGCACTGCTTTAAGAAACACTTTGAAAATCTGCTAATATAGTTGAATATAGTTTCCCGTAGTTCCTATATGAACTCCCCATAGTCATGGGGAATATGTAATACGAAACTAGGCATCTGTCCCCTTATGAGCTGCCAAAACATCCTTGTTGCCACGTATAACAGAAGTTATGTAGGCAGGGCCCTTTGGAAGGTACACAGTTAAACTATTGCTTCTTTGAAGGGCACTTTACCACTAATGCAAGTGTGGACTAATTTATACTTATAGGGAGGAGTCTATCCCAGAGCTGATACAGTCTTACATCAATGAATGGCCTAAATCAATTTGCAAACTCAATGCATAGTTGTAGGATGAGCCGCTTTAACGTGAAGTATGCTGCTTCTTCCTGCAATCATTCACTAAATGGATTTGTGCTCATGTAGTACTTTGACCTATGACATCCTCACTAAAATAGCCAAATAAGTTAAGGTAATATTTTCTGTGACTCAAGTCCTTTAGTGCCTTTTTCGTAACTGTCAGCATGCACTTGATTTTTCTGATCCTTAGGCAGGAGAGAGCAACCTGAGGGCTAATCTCCAGTGTGGGTCCTGTTGTCTTCCTGCTCCAGGCAGAGACTGCTTCCTTTTATGGGCTGAGAAATACTTAACTTTGGAAGTAGCTGTTGAATTTTCCCTGATGTGAGCTGATGAGGAAAGACAGGTCCACTGGAACTGTCTGCATCTTTTCTTGGGGCCAGGTAACCTTTGGACCCTAGAAACTCTTGCAATATTTTCTTTTTAGCTTTGTACAAAGACCTTTCACCTGACTAGGACAGCTGGCTACAAATCTAGCATCCCCAGGGCATTCCTGAGTTTTCATAGCTGAGGATAAGATGGATATAATCTTACTTTTATATTTACTGAGCTTTCAGCAACTCCAGAATAGCAAACAAAAGGCTTCTTTGCTATTACTATTATCAGAAGTCTACTGGGAGGTTATCTCTGTATTCTTATTTCATGTGTATAAAGAAATATATAGAAGCATTTCTCAATATGAATAAGCAAGTAATATATGATGTCAAAAGCAGAATTACTAACGTTTTTACAAAATATCCTGAATTTCCAAGGCAGATACGTATGTTTGAAATATTAGGCAGATGCTGAAATCGAAGTGACCAGACTGCAGCTGGCTGCTTAGGATCTTACTCTGGCATTGTTATTCATCCTGACTATTTTGCTTCATTAATATTTCTATTCATTTCTGATATCCAATCTGAAGGTGTAAGGATCTGCTCTTTAGCAAGTACAAATATTAGCCTTAAGAAATTATATACTTTAAAATTGATATATAGTTTGGGTTCTGTGAAATGTGGAGCGTGCAGTCGATATTTTTACTTTGTACATGCTACGTGTATAACGGGTTCCAAAGTGGTGTTGACAATCTTGTAAAGCAACAGGTGACAAAATTGTGATAATGCATGAACTGATAAAAACTTCATGGATTAAAGTTTTAAAATGTGTTTGTTATCATTTGAGATCACTTAAAAAATCAATTGTCAGCCAAATTGGAAGAAAAAGAAAACTTTAAAAACATAATTTGCTGATTTTTTTTTTAAATCATCTCTGATCTCTAAGATAAATAGGACCTAAACCACTGATGGGCCAGCACAGTGTTTTTTAATCACACCTTCCTCCTTTTCAGTCCCTCCTGAACCATTCTAGCTACAAATCCCTAGGTGCAGGAGAAAGGAAAATGTTTCTCCTTTTGTATGAACTGAAGAGAGAAATGAAATGTGTAAGAAGAGATTTAGAATGAAATGAACAGATACAGTAAAGACTTGGCAAACATGCTGTTTAGTAACTCACACCTACTTGTGCAAGGAATGACCTATAATGACAGAATCATTGTGAATTTCATACAAACCACCTTTATATACACTTTTATTGTTTTATTACTAATGCAAGTCAATTTTCCAAGGTAAAATTTTAATCTTAGAGATCTTCTCGTGCACCTGTCTCATCTGGAAGAGATCTCAATATTCAGTCCTTAAGCTTAGACAGTAGGAATAACACGGAAATATCTTTTTAAACCAATACATACTTCTCAGCCGTGTACAGACAGGGAACAAAGCTAGCTGTTCTGGAAATCTAGTTATCTCTTTCTCACAAGTGCCCCTTCCCTTACTTCTGTATTTAAAATCTGTCATATCCTGAGGTCCTTTTTTTCCGCCTCCCCAAAGGTTCTACGTTCTGTGAAGGATTCAGAGACAGCTGCTTTTGCTGCCTTGACCACGAGGAGCTGACACCGTGGACTGACAAAAGATGGTCCTTTACAGGAAAGGTATGGAAACCCTACACGAATACAAGCTTTGCTTAATTCTGGTTCTCTCAACTGCAAAGAGAGATGGTGTTATCAGATGCTTTAGTGCTGAGGCCTCCATTGCTGTTAACAATGTAAAGTTTGATCTAAACAAGTTTTGAGCACCTCAGATTCTTTTGAAGTTGAAAGCTTCAAATTTTTATCGTTGCATTTAATCTGGTCCCTAAATACTGTAGATAGATTTTCCAAGTTTGTTGATATGGCTCATGAATGCAGTGTGGTTTGGTAGATCTTGTCCAACTAAAAAAAGATCTGCGTATGCCAGAAGATATAAAACTGTCTTAAATATAAGGTCCTAAGATTTAAATGGTACAAATACTAAGATGAAACAAATGCCTCTTAAAAATACATGTGGAAAAAATTAGTTCACTAGACAAAGCCTGTATGTCATGAATTTCCAGAAGTCTGTATATGCACAGAATTATATATATACTTTCAGAGCCTGGAGATGTTGGTCAGTACTTTCATGGAACGAATGTTTACATCTTATATGTCCATACTAGTAAAAATATATGTTGAAGAATATCTTCAAGGTTGAGATAGGACGTGAAGACTATCTCTTTAACTATTCCAAGCATAGCATTTTGCACGCTTTTGAAATCTGCCTACTGATTAAGCTATGTGACTACAAAAAGTGAATATTGCTTAAATATCTTTTCATATTATCGCTTTAATCGTAACTGGCATTTTAGGGCAGATCATAACTTAAAAATTCTTTCTCACACTGAATATCTTACTTTGCAAGTTGTCGTGATTTTAACAGGATTACTCACAGACTAAGGTACTCCCCAGTATATAGGTAGAAGGACCTGGTCCCTGATTGTTAGGACACGGTTTCTTGGAAATGTATTTTGTTTGCAATTTTAATCTTTAAATTATTTAAAATGGGAGGCATGGGTTACTATGAAATCATAAACAACTTATATGGCAAACAAAGATGTGACAATCTTTTCTTCCCTTTAATGTCTTCTCTTTCCCCTTGGAGTAAACTTCCTCCTTTCTTGCTCTTTATGTGGGCTGAGTTCCTAATGATTCCTGCACCCATTCTAATGAAAAATCTGAGAGAAGCTAGAGTTGTGTATGCAACACAATGAATGTTACCTTGCTTTTCCTGTAATCAGGCTTTAGTTCATATTTCTTGGTATCATTATGGTTATGACAGAAATACTTTTATGGCAAGCATTCTGGCTATAGCTCTTTAAGGGAGGTCTCGCTTCTGTGCTCTCTATTTCCATAGATTCAATTCTCAGTGAAATTCTATGGTAGCTATTCTGTTTGGACATTGTATTACTTTCCCTTAGCTAGACAGGAGTCAGCAAGAAGATATGGGCGGTCACAAGACTTTACTCAGAGTTCAGCAGAAAACTGTTGAGGCAACAACATCTCTGTGTAGCAGGAGGAGATTCAGTAACTAGCAATATAATAGGGAAATTCAGATGTGATTTGAATTCATTATGCAGTTTTTTTGAGGCAGAAGGTTTTCTTTAATTCAGTCTAGAGCTAATTTCTGTATCAAGGGAGTGGGTGAACACTGTCGTCTATCTCTAATATCTAATCCCAAATTCCTGGCTCAATATTTGTGTGTCAGACATGACCACAGCAGACTGCAAAATTGCCCTAATGAATAATCTGAGAAATTTCTGTGGGGGAATTTCTGGCCACCAACAACCTGCGCATCAGAATTTAGTGGTGGTCCAACTCTCCAGTGCTCCAATGAGGAACAGCCTAAATATTCATTGTAACCAGCATAGATTAAAGGAATCCCTAGTGGGTCAATGGTGATGAGAACCAAAGGGAGTCCTTAAGGTAAATTCTTCCTCCTTGCTTTTTCTTCTGTGTATGCATGGCTTGGGATTCAGCGTTTATGGTTAAATACACACACACAGGCACAAAATAATATTCTGGTGCGAAAGTTAATATTCCAAGTAGGGAATTATATAGGGAGTATACACAGAAGGACAGAAATTGGGTTCACCCACATGTTACTTGGGATAACAGAATAATGATGTAAATGATACGTGGAATGGTGTAATATGCACGCTTAGAACTCAGAGTTGCAGCCTGACAGTGAGAAGTACTGATATGGAAGGAGTAAAATTCATGCTAGGCCCTGTGGAAGTTAATAACAGTTGTGATAAATAATAAAATACAGAAGAGCTGAACTGAAACTTGAATCTCTTTGATACAGCTTATAACCAGCTCAGATGGAAAACAGCTACCAGTTTCTCCTCATCATAGTCCACCTACATGAAGCCAAATAAATTAAGCATGAGATGCATACTTTAAAAGAAAAAAAAAGGTAAACCATACTTTCTTACTTAAAATACAACACCACAGCAAATGATATTTTTTTCTTGATTGAATGATAACATAATGTAAGGTCGTTACCTACCTTAAGCTCTCTAAAAAAGATGCTACTCCTAGCCCACTCAACAATGGAGAAGAGGGTTTGGTCAGCCATTTTGCACATAAGCCCAAATGTGTTGAGCTTCTCGTGCTTGCTTCTGTTGGCTTGCTCTTGCTGCAGGTAGGCCATGATCTTAGCTTGGACTTGTGGCTCATCTGGCTCACATTTCAGGAGTTCCAGTATCAGATGCGGAATACTTGCTGGTGAGCTTGTTTGATAACTATCCATGTATGAGTAGCCCATTATCGACTCTGGTGAGCTAGTGTAAGGGTCAGGGTACTCGGACTTGATAGCACGGCTTGGAAAATGGCCATAGGTTTGGTAACCTTGCAAGCTGCCATGGGGCGGCATTGTCATGCTAATTGGAGAGGTTACAAAGGGACTTCTGTCATAGTCTGTAGGAGGCAAGGCAGTGTGGTTCAGAGGTAGGCCTTTGGAGGCAGAATGGATGTTCTGGATCGCAGAGGATATTGTCAGGTCAGTGGGCATTGCTTGGATCACCTGAGTCATGGCTTCTAGTTTAAGTCCATTTGCTCGGATAAGGGCTTTCTTCTGCTGCTTCAGTGCCCGGTCTCTCTTGTACATTGGTCCAAACTTGTTTCGACCCCCGCGCATTCGGTCAGCTCGCACAGCTGTCAGGGCAGAGAAGGGAGTAAAACACAATTAAAACTTAAGAAATGAACATTCTTGAGCAGAACATACATTAGGAAGACATGGAAATGTAAAAATGTAATTCCTTTAATTTTTTAAAATTCAGAATAGCACTTTTATTCCTAGAGGAAAAATTTATTTTGATTTAACAAACATTAGTTTTCTCTGGTATTTTTAAGTATCACATGCATATTACTAGTATGGAAGAACTACTGTTTACATTGATTAGGACACAGGGACAAACACAATGGTTGGCTACAGGAATTTCACACCTGCCATGGGATCATGTTGAGATCTCAATGAATGTTTGGTTTTATGTCAAGCTACTATATCATTAAGAAACAAGGGCTGATGTCCAGAATTTGTCTGAGACGTATCCAGCGGACCACACTGGCTCATTTTAATCATTCCATTACTGCCTTCCACCGCAGCAAAACATCTGAAACGTAAATTGTGAAATGTTCAGTAGTCACAAAGGGGAATATGCTTTTCTCGGCAAAAAGGAAATATTTCCTTTTGACGGTTCTGTTCAGGTTGGTGCAGGAAGCTTAGGAGGTTTCTGGTTAGGTGACCAGCTACAGAAATGTTTAGCTGCAGTTGGAATGTGCCCAGGGAAAGCTGTCAGCTTGCTGCCTTCCACACACAAGGTGGGAGTGACACGCAAGCTATTGACACTGTTCTGGCTTGTGATATCTCTGGAATTAGAAATAATTAAAACAAATCCACCTCAACAGCTTCCTTGGGAGTCATATTGGTGGTCTCTGTCACAGCAGTGTCTGTCACCACGGTATATATGTAATGGACTAGCGAGTAGCTCTCAGCAAGCCCACCTTGCCCAATGGCAGTTAGATTGAAGGGGGAACCTTTGACAGCCTGGCGACATCTTGAGACTACTGAGATTGCTGGAGGTTAAGTTCTTGAGCTTTTTATCTTAGGGATTAGTATAACATTAAAAATTTATTGTGAATGCTAGATACACACAATACTGTACATTATCATAAGGACTTTAACGTTTAATGATTTTTTTTTTGGTCTGCAGTAATTTATGAACTAGACTTTAAGCCTATATATATCACTACCAGGGAAATGCACATATAAATGTCAAAAGCATTTACAATTATGAAAGCATGTGTTCTTCCAATTTGCTAGCTAGAGGAAGAGAAGTTGTATGGATATGACATAAGAAAGATAACATGAATTTTTTTAGCGTATCTTTAAAACTACAAATACTTTACTTACATTTGTAGTAAAAAAATGTTGTTGCTAATATTGCTGCTAATTTTTTTTGAGAAAATTGCAGGAAAATAACTAAATCAACATGCTGCTAAATGTTGATGCTAAAGGTAATTACCTTTAAATCAATATACATGGTATCCTTCCAAGTATTCTACAGTTAAGAACTGTAAGCCAAATTCTATTGGTAAATATTTTTTGTAACTCCTACAGAAATTAAAGGTGAACTGCATGTAATCACAGAAGCACAAAAATTGGTCCTATATCATTGGCAGTAACAGAGAGGAGTTAAAAGTAGGAGTACACAGAGCACACACATGTATTTTACCCTTGTTCTTAATGTCAGCGATGGGAAAAGGATTCCAAATGTCTCTTTATTTTATTGTTTGAATTTGGAAGAATAGGCAGTAATTCAGGATGTTCAGTGTGGTGGGTCAGTGCTAGCTGAGTCTTGTGGGCGAACAGAATAATGTTGAATTCACCAAACTGCAGGAGGCTGATTTGGCTGTTTATCTTCAGATATGTCAACAGATTTCCTCGCCAAACTCAAGTGATTGCTCCTTATCCTTTATAGTAAGCTTTTGGCCTGATCCTTCCTGGTTTCCTGGTTAAGTGTCTCAGGTAAATGCCATTTCAGTACAATTATAAGAATGTATATTTCTGATCCTGTCCTTAGTCAAGCAATAATGCCATTTGCTGTGAAATCTGAATTTTAGTATTTGATATATCAAAGTTAGAGTGCATTGTGTTAGTTCTTATATTTGACTCTTACTGATAGTTTTGCATACTCTTATCTCAAAGGGTATAGTACTTTTTTCATTGTTCTTTGTACATGAGAGAGCATAGTATAGTCAAAAAATATACCTGAAGATGCCTTATTCTCTTTCATGTCTTAAAACCTCTCAGGTATAGTATCACAAAAATATAGGACAAAACTTTACAGATCATTTTGTTCCTTAATCCCAAAGGCAAGTCAGCGTGAGGAAACCCTTAGTTTATCTGTTTCTGTTTATCTGTTTTTTGGCTTATTGTCAGAAGGATATTAAAAAAAAAAAAACCTAGTTAAGTATAAATAAAATCAGATCACTCTGCAACAACAACCTGCATTTAATTGCAATGACTTTTTTTCTAACCTGGACACTGCTTACATATTGTACATTTAATCTAAATTAAGTCTGTTATGAAAAAGCTGCAAAATTAATTCCCATGCTGTCTAGATCCCTTCATGCACTAACTATAAATTATTGAAATATTAAATTATATATACACACATATGTGAAACTGGTTTATGGTTTTGACTAGCCTTTAGTCCATTTACTCAGAATTTTTTGAAAAGCAACAATTTTATTAAGCACACATACAAAGTCATCTTTTACTATGATATCAAAAAAGTCATAAATATGTAGCAAAATTTTATAAAATAGTATATATCATATAATAACATATAAAAAAACTATCATATTTTCAGAAATTAACCTATTGGATAGTTGATAATATCAGCAAGACTATGGCTCTTACCTTCTAATTTCATTCCAACACTTAGACATTTTTGAAATCGACAGTAAGGGCATCGTTTTCTCTGTGTTTTGTCAATCTGGCAATTCTGATTTTCTATACATGTGTACCTTTTGTTATTCTGGACTGTTCGCTTAAAGAATCCCTGTATGATAGATACAAAAGTTAGCCTGTTTAACAGTGGACTTCAGCATTTTATTTATGGAAATCATTGTCAAATATTTTTCAGACACCACTTAAGCACTTACGAAGTTACATAGTTTATTTTTAATTACAGTGAGATGTGCTCAGGAGAAAACCGCCAGACTCTAGAGGTTTTCTCATATTAGTGCTGCGTTTTATAGACTTATCTCACAGCTTGGTAAGACTGGCTGAAGTCTCCTGTGTCCTTAGCAGTGGTAGCAGAAATAGCAAAGCTGACCAGTTCCTCCCTTTTGTACTCTTTAATAATTGTGAAATGAGCAAAGTGTTTCTTTTAAAGTAACTTTATGTGGAATAAGTGGGAATGCCGTTGCAAAGAAAACGGAAATACAGAATACCTCTGGCTACAGTACCCCCATTTGGTGCATGCTAGAGGCATAATAAGTGCTTGTTACTTATTTCTCATTGATTATTTTTCATGAAAATATCGTGTGCTAAGTTAATTTTTCCATGCACTAAATATTTTAAATTGCATTTCTCTGCCAAAGGAGTTTCCTTTGCAGTGCATTACTTATAACTTGTCACGAAAAAAATCCTTTAAAGTTGTTTGGCAGATGCCATAAATTTATCTGCATGGTACTATTGTACATTAGAGTTTAAATAGTTATGAATTTGCCTTCCAATATGATAAACAGCATTTGGGAATATCTTAGTCTCAAAATTAATGAACGATTTAAAACAAATCATACATTAGTTACTTGACTTGGTGTGTCATGGAAGCCCTGACAGTACGTAGTTTGTATGGAAAAAGTGCAGAGTCATTATAGTCACAAAAATTTACATTCTAATACTGATGGGTGAAAAATCTCCTCCCCAAAGCTGCGTTAGATTTTGCAAAGCTGATCTGTATCAGTGAGACTCTTTCACTTCATGCTCCAGGAACAGAAATAGTCTGAATGTGCATAAATCAGCTAAGATCATTACTTAGGACAGTTAGGCATGAAAGTTGTTCTGTAACTACCTCACTTCACAGCAGCAAAATACTTTAAAGCAATGGTAAAGCTACAATGTAAAACAGTCCAAGTTGTTTCTCTTCATTTGTGCAAATAAGATTTCTCTCCAAGGGACTTCTAAATGCTAAAGCTTCTGGGAGGTTAATTTTACATGTGATTGTAACAACAAACAGATCAGAAATAAGTCAAATTATTACACATCTCTAGATTCTTTAATCATCATTTTTTCTGTTTCTATTTGAAACTTTTTGGCTATACTTCTGTTCGTATGAAGTAATTAGTACAGAACCTTGCAGCTTTCACAGGTGAGAAGTCCATAATGGTACCCAGACACTTTATCTCCACAGACTGGACACAGTTCCTCAAGGTCTTCATCATAAGAGTAATTCACCATTTTAAACTGAGACACTGGAAAAAGGAGAAACAGCACATTCAATTAGAATTTACATTAACAACTCAAATTTCCTGCAGTGATTCTGAGCTAGAGAAAAAAAACCCTTAAATATACCACTGGAAAATGAAAAAGAAAGTTTTATTTTTGAAAACACAGCTTGCACTGAGACATGCAACTCTTTATCACGCAGATTTGCCGTTGATGCTTAACGAGCGGACAAACCCCAACAACTTTTCAGTGTTATGCTCTTAATATTCGTATTTGCAGAGTGCTGTTAACCCAGTCCTTGGTTTATGGAATCGCAAACTAAATTAATTCATTTAACTCCCCAAATGATCAGGGACACGCTTTAAAAAGGCAGAATGAAAAGACCGAGGGGCACGGACGCATTTACATCAGCTTTGGTGCATTCAGAGGGACGGTCTGTTTCCTTTAAAGTTTTCTTTCAACATCAGCCCGCAAATATTTGCCTAGCCTGAGTACGCGCCAGAGCCGGCGCTTCTGCGCCGCGCTGGGCGCAAGTTGCTCGCTCGCAGCGCCGGCTGCGGGCACCGGCCGCCGCCCGACCCAGCGGGGCGCCCGGGGCGAGCCGGGGCGAGCGCGCCGCGGCCCGGGAGCGGGAGGCTGCGCCGCCGCCGGGGCCGGTTCCGCCGCGAAGAGCCCCGTCAGCAGGGCTGGTTCCCCCCGAGAAACCCCGCCGCTCGCCGCACGGCCAGTTTCCTCCCCTCTTCCTGCGGCTGAACCTCAGATCTGCTCAGCAGACACACACCGGCAGCGCAACCGGTGACCGCCGCGAGAGGCGGCGGCAGGGCTGAGGGGTCTCCCCTCCCCGGGAACCGGCAGCCCTCGGCGTGGCCGGGGCCGGGGCCGGCGCTGCGCGGGCGCGGAGTTGGCGGCACTGCCCCGTCGCCGCGCAGCCGGGGCAAACGGTGCCTCGGCCGCGGCTCCCCCGCCTGCGCGCGGGGCGGGAGCGGGGCGGCGGCGGGAGGAGGGCCCGGCCCGGCCCTCCCCTCCGCTCCCTCGGCCGCTGCTCCCGGGCCCGGCGCCGGGCCCGGTTCCCGCTCCTCGCAGGACAACCCACGCGGGAGAGCAGGGGGTTTCCGAGCGCCGCGCCCTGGCACGGATTCTGCTCCGCGGCGGGGGGGGGGTGCGGGTGCCCCAGCGCCTCCGAGCCCCCGGCGCGCCCCGCTTCCCGGCAGGACACGGGCTCATCTCGACCGAGCGGCCGGCAGCAGTTTCTGCCCGGGGAAGCGGGCCGGGCCGGGCCGGGGCAGTGCCGGCGCCGGGCGCAGGGCAGGCAGCCGGCTCCCGCCCGCAGCGGGGCCCTGGGAACGGCCCGGCCCGGCCCGGCCCGGCCCGGCCCGCGGAGGCACGTCCAGAGCCCGCGCCGCGCCGCGCCGGCCTCCCGCGCTGCCTCGGGGCGCTCCGCGGCCAAGCGCCGCCGCAGCCGCTGGGCACCTGCGCCGCGGCCGCCGCTGCCCTCCGCGACGCGCTGCCCCGGCAGGGCTCTGCCAGCGCGGCCGCCTCCGCCGTGAACTTGGAGGCTGTTTTGCGCGGGCCGGAGGGGAGAGCGAGCCCCCCGGCTCCGCAGCGGGGCCGGCGCCAGCCGCCGCCGGAGGGGCATGTGCAGCCCGGGGAAGGCGCCGCGGGGCCGCCGCCTCCTGCCCCGCAGGCTTCGCGCGTCCCGGCGGCGGCGGCACCGCCGAGCCGGAGCCCCGGTGCCGGGCGCCCCGGGGCGGCCCGAGCCGCGCTGGCAGTCGGCCGCGGCAGCGCGGGGCTCGGCGGGCGCCGCAGCCCGCCCGCCCGGCAGCAGCCGCAAACTTTTTCGCGCAGGCGGAGCGCGGCTGGCGGCGGGCGCGGAGCGGCGCGGCGCGGAGCGGGGCGCCCTGCCCTCCCGCCTTACCTTGCATGTTTTCCGGCATCTGCCCCTGTTCCCCATTCGACCGGGCGAGTCCCAGGGCTTCCGTCTCCACTTTGGGCAGCATGACAAGGCGGCTGCGGGCCGGGCTGGGGGCTCCGTGTCCGTCCGCGGCACCAGCACCTGGACACGGCAGCACAGATTTAGCCGGAGCAAGGGGCACTCGGCGGCCGCTGCCTCTTCCTCCTCCTCCTCTTCCCTCCCTCTCCTCCGAGCCAGCCCTTGCCCTGCCGCGGCGGGAGCACCGAGCGCCCCCGGCCGCCCCGGCCGCCGGGAAGCGCCGCCGGGTGCCCGCGGCTGGGGGAGCCGCGGAGCGGTGGCCGGGCTGCAGGCGGCGGGGGCGCAGAGGAGAGGAGGAGGAGGAAGCCCGGGGGGTGCCGGAGAGGAAGGAGCAACCCCGGGAGCCCGCGGCGGCTCCGCCCGGGGCTCAGCGCGGCGGCAGCCCGGCGCCCCGATCCATGCGGAGCGGCACAGTGCACGGGAGCGCTCTGCCGCCGCTGGTGCTGCTGGACAGGGTTCCCACCCCCGTCCCCCTCCTCCCTTCCTCCCTCCTCCTCCTCCTCCCCCTCCTCCCCCCGCCACAAGTGCGGAGGTGCCGCGCCGGGACCTCTAGCCCCGGGCCCGCGGGGAGGCGCTCCCGGAGCCGGGGGCTGCGGGGGCTCCGGCGAAGGGGGGCACCGACACCGCCCTCGCGGCCCAGAAGGCGGGGGCGGCAGGCGCGACACCCCCGCGCACCCCCGCGCACCCGCACGCACGCGCCTGCCGAGCCGGGCTGCGGGCTGCCGCCCGCGCTGCCCCGCCGCTCCCGCACCCGCGCAGCCCGGCGGGCCGCCACCCCCGCGGGCCGCGCTGCGCCCTCGCTGCGGAGCCGCGGAGCGGGGCGCGCGTCCCCGGCGGGCGGGCGGCCCCTCCGCTGCTCCCCGGGCCGCCGGCGACCCCCGCCGGCCGCGGGACCCCGGGCGCAGCGCGGCGCCGCCCCCGCCCGTCCGCGCGGGGAGAGGGGGGAACCGCGGCGCCCGGAGCCCCGCAGCCCCCGCGCAGCCCTGGAGCCCGCGAGGAGCGGGCCGGAGCCGCGCTGGAGCTGGCCGTGCCGGCCCTGGCTTTCTCGGGCCTCCCCCCGAAAGCTTCTTGCGCAATGTGCCGGGGCCCGTCGCACCGCTTGCAGAGAAGCCGGTGCCCTGGCAGAGCCGTCATCGGGCAAGAGCCGCCCTTCCCCGGCCACGGGCGCAGCGCGCGGCACCGCGCTCAGATCGCCCCGCAGCGCTGCCCTGCCCGCGCGGCGCCGGCGGCGGGGGATGCGCGTTATTTGCACCTCTGAAAGCATCCGAGCCGCCCCTGCCCGCCCGCTCGGGTGGCCCAGCTCCTTTGGCACTCGAATCTCCGTCGCGTATGTTAAGGGCTGAAACTATTTGGCGCTGGAAACCGCTTCCGACTGGGAGCGAGGCGCAGAGCTGCCTGCCGCGCAGCGTATGGCATTTCCTCCGGCAGGGCAGAGTTCGTAAAACTCGACCCTCGTTCTAACTTGCTAAAAACTTCTGATGATCGAAAGATTAGTAGCGAAGTGGGATTAAGTCCTTCAAGCACAGATAGCGGATTTGGTTGTGCTCTTTTCTAGACAGTCTGAACTCTCGCATCGAGTAGAGCTCTCTGCTTGACTCGCTGCACGTCCCGAGCCAGCCGCGCACTCGCACCGCCGAAGCAGAAATTCCCTCTTTCTTCCCCGCTGTGTGCGGGATTTAGTGCGGGGGGTGGATCCCGCGTGAAGAGAGCCCCAGGCCTTTCGGCCCCCTCACACTCACGCCTTTTTCCCGCTCCGCCTCGGGAGGGAGGCCGGGCGGGCCAAGTCTTGGTCGGCATCAACACGCTGTTTCTCAAGCGCTCGTTTCACAGCTTAGCAGTTCGCCTGCGAGTAAGTCTTAGCACAGCGACGTGGCCAAGCGCGGTGCTAGCGCGCCCGACGGCGGAGGGGCGGCGGCCGGCGGCCCCCGGGGGGAGCCCTCGTCTGCCGGAGCAGGGACGCGACCCCGCCTCGGCCCTCGGGAATGTGTGGTCCCCAGATGCACCAGTCACTAACACACCGCCCCGGGCGCCGCCGGGTACCCTTGCCCCGAGCTCAGCCCGCCAGGCTCGGCCCGGCTCGGGCAGCGCCCGCAGCCCCCGGCCGCGGCTCCGCTGCCCTGCGCTGCCCTCGCCCGGGCCGGGGCTCCGCGCTGCCCCGCGGCTCTGCGCGGCCGCTCCCTCCCGCGCCTCGCGAGCCCGCGGCGGGCGGCGGCTCCGGGCCCGGCGGCCCGGGGGGGCCCGGGGGGGCCCTGGGGGAGCTGCGCCTCCCGCCGCCCCGCCCGCGGGAGAAGCGTGGCCAGGCGCAGCCGGGGCGGCTTTTGCAGCGGACCTTGGCACGTTCAGTGCGGACACATCGGCAAGACACGGCCAGGAGCGGGGTCCTGCGGCCCTCTGCGCTCGGCCGGGGAGGAGCCGGGTGCCTCGCCCCCGCCCCCCGCCGCGGGCAGTCCCGCCGCCCGGCGAAGCCCCGCCGAGGCTGCTCGCGTTGGTCCTGCTCCGTGAACGGCACCGACGTTTTAGGCGAAAGCCGGGGAGGGAAACTGGCTCGCAGGCAGGACCCGGGCGGCTCCCCCCGCCGCAGCCCCCGCCCCGAGCAGCGGCCCCGGCGCTTCGCCGGTGCCCGTGGGTTTAACGCCAGTGGAGCGAGTTCAAGCTGTGTATCGCAGAGCTACTCTGCGAGCTACTGCTGTACACGAAAATACTTCGGAGTGGTTATTACCCATCCACATTTCTCCGAAGTAACAGTTTAGGGCAGTGCATATTACAAATGATACCTGGTCCCTTGTGGCTACATTTAATTTAACATGGAGTTCTGGCTCTCACGATTGCCTTGAGCAACCTTAATTACCCTTTCTTCTAATCTCTTCTCCATTCCTTACTAACTTCTCCAAACTTTTTTTTTAATGTGATTTCTCTCCTGAGTTTGCCTGCCTTGTTCTGACTTTGCCTGAAGGTCTTGATTGACGCGTGTAATTATAATTATAAAAGATGATGGCTCGGGGAGCCTCCAGCAGCCTTGATTAGTACAAGGAGCAAGACCTGGAATATTTTATACTTCCCAATTTAAATGTATGTGCATTTACATTAAAAAAAACTGTCTATTTTTTTAACTAATCTGAAGCATCTCCCACCTTCCACATATTTAAGGCAGGCTCCAATTTCCTACAGCTTCAAAGAGGCCACAGAACCGGGCAGATTTCAGAGCCCTCTTCCCTGAGGAGGGACATTTCCGTCTCTGAGGCTCTGCCCGAGGAGCAGCAGACAGCACGGTCCCTGCTGCCTGCGTGCGGGGAAGTGTCCCGAAAAGGGACTCATGTTTCCAGCCTTCGGCGGCGCGGTGCTCAAGACAAACTTCGCAGAAACAAATGAAAAAAGATAAATGAAAGACTGAAACTTTTCTGTAGGGAATGTAAACTCAAAGGCAGTCAGAAAGGCTGATTGGGAAATGTTTGCGCAGGAGAGAAGTCCACGACATGTTCCCACCTCCCTTCCCCGCTGAACATTCACGTTTGCAGCCAGCAGCAGAGGTTTAGCAGAGAAATCTCTCCCTGCAGCTGGTGGCTTCAGGCAGGCGGGGGGCGAGAGCCGCCGCCGCGCAGCGTGTCCCGGGCACGCGTGGACGCGGCCCGGCCCCGGCCCCGGCGCGCAGGGAGGCGCCGCGCACAGCGCCCCTCCGCAGCCGGGCAAGGCTGGGACGCGCCTTGCCGCTTCAGCGCCCGCCCCTCCCACGCCCAGCTTTACGAGGCTGTGTATACCAGGAAATACGTATGTAATTCAGAGCCTTCTCTTCTCTTCTCTTCTCTTCTCTTCTCTTCTCTTTTCTTTTCTTTTCTTTTGTTTTCTTTTCTTCTCTTCTCTTCTCTTTTCTTTTCTTTTCTTTTCTTTTCTTTTCTTTTCTTTTCTCTTTTCTTTTCTTCTTTTCTTTTTTCTTTTCTTTTCTTTTTTCTTTTTTCTTTTTTTCTTCTTTCTTTTCTTGCTCTTTTCCTTTCCTTTCCTTTCCTTTCCTTTCCTTTCCTTTCCTTTCCTTTCCTTTCCTTTCCTTTCCTTTCCTTTCCTTTCCTTTCCTTTCCTTTCCTTTCCTTCTCTCTCTTTCTCTCTCTTTTGCCCCATCTCTTCTTCTCCCTTCTTCCTTTCTTCCTGGTCATGAGCGGATCACCACCTCTACCGTGCAAAGGAGAGAGTGCCTCGAAACCTCCCAAAGCTCGTAACGCACAGGGACGGGCTCCTCTCATCTCTGCCGAGGAAATACTGCTTTTAATTTCTAAGGATTCATTGGGCGGAGGGCGTTAGTGCCTCCAACCCAAGCTTTGGAAAGTAAAACTGTCCCGTCTAGGGAACTGAAAAAACCAAACACACACTTTATTTTTCTTTAGGATTTGATCTGCTGTCAGCGCACCAGAGCGGGTGCTTCGGGCTGAAGCACTTTCCTTAGGAAAACGCACAGCACAGGGGATCCCTTTTCACAGTCTCCTGCCTTTCTCTGCTGCGGGCGATTCGCTGTTGCCTTACGGAGACGTCGATCCGCTCCGGTCCGACACAGCGAACCAGCTCCCGACCGTCAGTTATGACTGCGGAGCTGTTTTTAGCGAGCGGCGAGCTGCCTGCCGCGCACAGCACAGCACAGCACGGCACAGCACGGCACAGCACGGCACGGCACAGCACGGCACAGCATAGCACGGCATAGCACGGCACGGCACAGCACAGCACAGCACAGCACAGCACAGCACAGCACAGCACAGCACAGCGCTGCGCCGCCGCCGCCGCCGAGGCCCGGCCGCGCGGAGCGGGGGGGCGCGGGGCTGCTTTCTTTTCTTTTCTCTCTTTTCTTTCTTTCTTTCTTTTCTTTTCTTTTTTTTTTTTTTTTTTTTGACGATAAATTGTTCGACCTCCCTATGGAAAGCGCACTCCAGCGCAGCCAAGGGCAAAGCAGCGCCGGGACCTGTTGCCGCTGCGGACCGGGAGGGAAGAAGCGCCCGCGGGGCTGTGCGCGCTGCGCCGAGCCCAGCCGAGCCCAGCCGAGCCGAGCCCAGCCGAGCCCAGCCCAGCCCAGCCCAGCCCAGCCCAGCCCAGCCCAGCCGAGCCGGGCGGGAGCGGGGCTCCCCCGCCGCCAGCCCGCGGCCCCTGCCGCCCCGGCAGCTCTTGGCTTGGCCGGTTTTGTCTTTTATCTGCGGCGCCCGTTCGGAGCCGCGTGCGGAACATCTAGTTAAAAACGCCGGAGCCGGGACTGGAAACACAACTACAGATATGTTTGTGCGTGAAGCAAGGCTCCTGTCAGGGCTGAGCGCTGGTCTCTGCATCAGAAGAGATAATTGATTTCTATCCTGCACAGACAGGCTTAAAAATGAAATTTCTTTTGCTGAGGCAACTGACCTTGATCCGCTGGTGAAAAAAAGATGTTTTAGGTCTGCGTCTCTCCTCCCCGCCTCCCCCTCCCCCGTACCAATTATGTCTTGAAGCTTGGAAAACTTTATTTCAAAAAGTAACTTAATAGCTGATCTTTATCATGAACGAAGCTAAAGTTCATATATACACATATCGCATAAGATTTCTTCACACAGAAGTATATAATCATAAAACAAACCATGAAAAGATAAAATAGGTATAGTTTATACTGAGAAATCTTGATAAGAATTATGTACATATGCATGTCTGTTCTTTGCATATAGGAATATATTAATATATATTAACATGTACATGTTGCATATGTTAGCCATGTAATGTATACAATACACTCATGTAATATATGAGTAAACTGTATACATTAATAATAACGTGGCATAGGAAGTTGTAATGATTTTCCCCACACTGCAGCCAAGCATAACTCTTGCTGCAGATAATTCTTCCCTTTCACCCTATATAAAGGCAAGTTTGAGAGCTGACCTTTAAATTACCCACGTGGACAAGTGGCCCTTCGCCGTTTTGTCAACACTGCAGGCTTTCTTCTGGAGCCCACAGGCATCATCACTGCTACTTTGCCTCATCTATTTTGGTATTTAAAATCAGGCTAACTGGAAAAAAAGGGGTGTAAATGTAAATACGGCGACTTTGTAAATAGCTCATTCAGTAGTAAGCTGAATTTCCAAACGTGTCTTGAGAAGAAAATGACATAAAGATCAAGAATAACAGCAGAGGTATGTTGTTGTAAAGAGCTTGCCTGTGGCTCAGGTCTTGCAGCCCTCACAGCAGCCCAAATCCCACTCATGCCGGCAGATGCTTTGCCCGCATCATTACTAGCCAAAATCCTAATCCAAGAGTTTGTAATGAGACTTGAGTTTCTTTATCTGCCAATCCTGAAAGTCTCATGAATGTTTCCTAATACACCTATTTTGCTACTGTATTTAGTTACTCTACAAAAGATGCAGAAGTTTATATAACTTTTTAAGATAATCTTTGCTGCCTTTGTTAGTCATATAAAATTGCATTATATTTGCATTCTAATAATAATAATAATATAGGAAAATAAACCTTGCCAAACTCAAGAGCGCTAATTATAATATAATATTGTAAACTGCCTGAGGACATACATTAAAATTAAGATTGCAGTAAGTATTATACAAGCTGGAAAATTTCACAGTTAGAAACTACAAGTAGATTATTTTCCTGTTATATAACCATTTTTTTCAAGTTAATGAAACAGTTATTTGTGTTAAATAATCATAGCTAATGCTTATAAAAATTACATAGTGTCCCTGAGGATGCTAAGACAAGAGGTTGATTAGAGGAAAAAAAACCCTAGTAAAGTAGCTTTGTATTGCTCATGAATCTGATGGAAGAAAAATGTCATGGCACCTTCATAACCATTTTCAGAAGCCGATTTAATGAGCTTGAGCTGAAAGATGCTGTGTACCACCAAGATCTGGAGGATTCCAGTTGCCCGTTGGACTATTTGGCTGCCAACCTAAACCCAGGTGTCAACGAAGGGCCGTGCCTGCCCGCGGGCAGCTCCCGCGTGGCGCTCTCTGCTGCCCGGGGGCAGATCCGCTCCCATTTCAGTCGATGGAAAGGATCTGTTTTGCTTTCATGGGAGCTGGATGAGGCCCTTCTTGCTGAGAGAAAGCTAGGTGGTTCTTACCGGCACTTTGGTCACTGATTCGTACCAAAAATGAAGTTATCCCCAAGTGGGCTGGAGCCACTGGGCGCGTGTTTGTGAGACGGGCGCTCCCACGTTCCTGCCTCCTCCGTTTCCCCCGGCCGGCCGGGCCGCGGCCAGGCGCCTCGCAGACCTCCCCCCGCGCCTCCGCTCCGGCCCGGCTTTGCGGGGCAAGTGACGGAGGTGCTGCGAAGGACTGAACAAAAGTGGGACTCCAGGGGCAGGATTTACTGTTAAAAACACTTGGTCCCGATTCTGTTTGACTCACACCCTGGGAGAACAGCTCTTTCTCCTAAAGAATTACTCTGCGAGTGCAAATAAGAACAGGCTCCAGCTCCTTCCGACTCGGTCCCCCACCTCCAAGCCGAGGCCTGAGGGCTGGTGCAGGCTACGCTTCTTTAACCCTTGCAGGTACGCAGCGATGAGTTTACACATGCCGAGTTACGTTCACTTTTAAGCAATGCCACCATGAACTGTGAGTGCACAGTGCCACGGAAGGGCAGGATCCTCCCCAGGAGCCTGGGCACACAGGGTTTCATACAATTTCAAAGGATTTACACCCGCTTTTCCCAGGCAGCGCTTTGCAAATATGTCCCCGTAGGTCTGCAATACTGCGCACATACAAGCTCACTTGGATGTGTGGTGACATCAGTGCTCTGCTACCTTATGTCAGCCACCGGTTTGTCTCTCAGATCCACACGATTTAGGGAACCCAGACCTGCCACTTTTTTGGAAACCATAAAAATTGCACTGAGTTGGGTGAAGTATGATGAGAGGTGTGCCTTAGTTTCTCCTCTCCTTGTGTTATACCCTTTCACCCTGAGAAACTTTATCTAAGTGACCACTGTTCGCATGCACGAGACTAGTGGTTATTTTACCACTCCATGCTGAAAGCTCTTCCAACACCTTTCCCCCCCCAGGAGCTGAATGGAGCAACAGTCAGAGCAAGACCGAAAGAGTGAGGCTCAGCTGGGAGGCCGGACTCGCCCCTCATTTCCATCTGCTTCTGGGGGCAGGGCTGTGCAGAGGAGCACCCCACACCTGTGAAGGAGCGCAGCAGGGCACCTGGCCTGACTCCTCTGCGGCTTCCCCAAGGTGAGCCCTCCCAGCCCAGGTAGGGCCCGGCCCTGCCCGGAGCCGTGCCCGGCAGCCCGGGGCTGCCACGTCTCTTCCCACCAGTGCGGATGTGCTGCTGGAGCGACCACGCGGCTCCCTCCGTGGAGAGGCACTGGGAGCCTGTCCTTGGAGCTGGGCTGGCCCTGGGGCCCGCTGGCCGGAGGGCAGGCGGTCGGGGGCCTGACGATGCGGTCCCTGCGGCATTACTGCTCCAGCTGCTCGTTTCCAGCCCAGCAAACCTCGCTACGGTGTTGGCCATGGTTCTTGTGCCGGAGCTGCAGGGGAGGGGGAGAGGGCGTGAAGGGAGCCCTTGGAGGGCAGGCTGCCTGCGAGGGGGCCCAGGCTGGGGCCTGGGGGGGAGCCTTTCCCATGCGAGCCCTTCCCTTCCCCAGGGGAAGTGTCAGCTCCACCCAGGAGATCAAGATCAGCTTTCAGCTACATTTCAGGCAATTTTCTGCAGCCATTGCTGCCCCCTCCAACTGCACGGTCCCAGAACCTCACTCGGCTGGACGGCGAGGTCCCCACCCCACGCCCAGGATAAGGGCGAGCACCTCGCCTGCCGAGCGATGACCCTCTTCGGGGCCAAGGGGAGGAGAGAGCCCTGGTGCCCACGCCCAGGTCAAAGCTCCCTCCTTTCGCTCTTGCCACACAGCCTGCTGCTGGGCTGCCTTGCTCAGGCCGGGGGGCCGACACGTCCCACCTGCCACATCCACACAGGAGAGGCTTCCCTCCACACGCCTTCCTCCACCTCCGGCCCCGCTCGACCCCATTTCCGTTGTCCCCATCGGGGCCGAGCCCGGACGCAGGCCGGCCGGGCAGGGGATGCTGCCGCCCGGCCAGAGGCACTTGGCCCTCGGTGGCCGGCGAGAGGCAGGATGACCCGAGATACAAGGCGCGAGGAGAAGTGCAGGGGGTGCGGCGGGGAGAGGCAGCCCGCTGCGGTGCAGCCGCAGGAACCGCGGCCCTGGCAGCACAGGCTCCCTCGGCCCTGGGCGCCGGGGGGACCCAGCGCCCCTCGCGCCTGCACGGCGGAAGCATCAGCGCCCTCCAGCTTTTCCAGCGTGGCGCGGCTGGGATTTCCATACGCTACTGAAAACATTCACGTTTTCTGCTGCTCTAAAGTCTTGAATGACTTTTATTACCTAAAATAATCTCCCCCCAACACAACAAATAAGTATCTGCCTTCTAAGATACATAAAGGAATCTACCTGACATCTGTATTATTTGCAGAAAAGATCTGAAAGCATTCCTGAGATTTTATTCAACCAGAAGAGTCAGGCCAGAAACGGTTTAAATCTATTGGTAAGCTTATGTTTTTCATGTATGTTTATACACACACACAATTTCACAGTTACTAGCAATTGAAATAGATAAAAATACCATTAATTATCTGATGATATATTTGATAACTGCATTATCTCTGGAGAAAAGAATTCTTCACCGATTCACCAGCTGTTTTCCTACATTTTTACCTAGTATCATAAAGTTCCTGTCTGGTTAAGTACACATGTAAATTAAGCAGTTCTGTTGGCTTACTCCATTATAATGATTTTTTTCAGTTTGGACAGGCTTAAGTCTAGTATATTTACACAGAGTCATCAAAACAGTTAGAAAACTGTTACTTACCAACTGATGTAAGTCCATGTTTTATAGAGTCCTGTATGTTGGCTGTGTGAGAACTAGAAGACATTATTAGGTATAAATATACAGTACCCTTGGGTGCAAGGTGTACAGCATTGAGGACAGAAGAGGTGCAGCCTGTAAACTTTTCTGGCCTTGAGACCCAGGCTATAATAACCTTCAGTGAAAGTCGATGTGATGAACAACAACAAAAAAAATTATCCAAGAATTCAGAAAGTAACAAGCATGTCTTGCGGTGGACTCTGTACTTTTTCCAGCATTAGTGACCTGCTGTAAACCATGTATCCCATTTCATGATAGTCTCTAATCAGAAGAATTGGAACTTGTGATAGGTTTGGCATCATCACGTGATTTTGTACAGCTTGATAAGAGGACCCTGTTATAAAGTGACAGCAAAAGAGATAAGAACTCTTGGCAGATAGTGGCAGAGAAATGATTAACTTAGAGTGGAGAGGTGCTATGAAGCCCAGAGAGTGGGAGGTTGTAAAGTTGTGGGGTCATAAGATCATACTGAGTGGATGAAAAGCCATACCAATGTAAGTGTAATGACTATAAACTCAGACTTGTGACCTGTCGTCTTGATGTCATCACCTCTTTGCACAGTGGACAACAAGCATGGTTGTTTTGGCTTCTGTAAACACTCTTTGGATGGCAAAACAAGCAAACATTAATTCCTTAAAGGAGGCTTGTGAATGTGCTTGGGATTCTACACCCCGAGTAACAGCATTAGCAGATCTCTGCTGATGGTTTTGTCAGACAAAACCATTTTATTGCACCTACTCCTCAGGCTGCAGACTAGCTCCAGGTTGTTTGGATGACAGCCATTGAGTTGAAAGCATACACTATTTTCTCAATAAAGTGAGAGCTTTACAGCATGGTTAAACATTGATATCCCAGGATTATGATACATAGACAGTATTGTGTTCACGTCTAAGGCTGCTTAGGTACAAAACATATTCACAGCATGTAAAATGGCTGTCAACTGTGTTTTGCTGTAAAGAAATACCGTAAAGGTGGGCAGCTGTGCAGATCACTCGCTGAATTTTCAACATAGCTGTGAGTGGGACACGTTCTCCTCACATACGCATCAGTGGAAATGCAGGGACACTCCAGGTCTTTAAATGACACTGCTGGGTTCATATCTCTTTGAGTGCAGGCCGTGGCTGGTGGGGGCCTGTTTCTCCTCTCATTGCAGTGGCATCAGCAGTCATTTCAACTGCAGCCCAATAAATTAAGCCTGTAAACACTTTGTGAGATCAGACTCAAACCTGAACAATCAGCTGATATTTGGTATTTCAAGTCTCTTGAAAAATAGAGAGAAGTTATTCCACCATGGGCTGGATCTGAAGCCTCTGGAAGTCAGCGTGAGTTTTTCTCTTGAAATTTGCAGAGGGCTGTAAAGCAACATACGCTCTTTTATATACCTTGTCACAATGGTTAGACTTTGATGATAAAGTGACAGATAGGTTAGTTAGAGCTCAAACTGAACTGCTTTTCAGGCTTCACCTGGTCAGGACTAGAGACAGAGAGCATGGCCTGTAAATGGGTTTGACGTGGCAAACCATGCAGGGACTTTCTAAGGCTTGGGCCTTGGAGTCATCAACCTTGGAATTTCATTTGTTCTGTATACTACTACCCCTCGCTATAGCTCAGCAAGGATGGCATGCAGGGAGGGCCTGATTTTCCAAATTCTTAATCAATAACTGCATGTGCTTTGTTTGCCATGATGGAGTATATAAATTAGATATTTAGTCACCCAATTAAGGAGTCACAATCATAAATACTCACTTTGGTAATGGTGCATGTGGCAAGTAAAATCATAAGGATTTGTGCACCAAAAACTTCTGGAAATCAGTTTTATCTTCCTCTTTTTTATACTTGTAAAGTGAGCAAACTATACCATACTTCCTCACAGCAATGTTAGGAATATTATTGTCTGTAAGGTTTAAAAAAATGCTTTAAAAGCAAAACCTGCTGTGTAAATGTATCTTCCTCTTTATTACAGGGAAAAAAATAGTTTACAAGTCTGGTTAAATGGATACCGTGGGTCTCTTTTCAGGGTCACTGAATTTTCTTTATCTGATTAGATTGACCAAAAACTGGAAGCCAGCTATTGCAACAGATTTCATACAAGCCTAAAGAATTTGATTCTCTATTTTAATTAATTCAATGATCAAATACATTTTAAATTCACTTCATAAAAATAAAAACAATTCTTTATTCCATCAGAAAAAAACCCCGTGTCTTTGGGGACTAGGGATAAAATAAAAGAGAAATGCTGCAAATGATACTGTGGTTAGAAACTTTCCACTGTGTCATCAGAGACATTGCTGAAGCTCTGTTGGCCCATATACAAGAGTCTCTATGAAGGAATCTGCCGTCTGTGGGGGAGAGAGATACTAAATCATAAGAAATATAAAGAAACTTCATGCTTTTGGCTTCAAATGCTGTCATTCCTTCCTTTTTTGCA
Source organism: Dromaius novaehollandiae (assembly GCF_036370855.1). Classification (NCBI taxonomy): domain Eukaryota; kingdom Metazoa; phylum Chordata; class Aves; order Casuariiformes; family Dromaiidae; genus Dromaius; species Dromaius novaehollandiae. Next base: position 16,997,222 of record NC_088105.1, on the reverse strand, counting down.
TCAGTATCGAATGTCAAGGTCATTTAAAAATGCTCTTTTTTCTCTTTCTGATACATGGTCTCCATTGATAGAAGAATGCGTGCCAGGTGCATAACTAGACAGACTTTCTGTGCTTTCTTTATACCCAGTCCAATGGGGAAAAGGAAATTTGCAGGAAAACTCTGAGGCAATCTACATCAGCCTGTGATCCAGCCACTCTTTATATTTAGCAGTGATACCTTTGGGCCCCGGCTGAGAAAGGTACATAAGGATGTGTGTGATGTTAGGCATATGAGTTGTCCCAGGGAAGCTATGCACTTTAAGTACTAGATCAGCAGTTTTGAACTGTAGCCTTTTCACACTAAACTCCCTGGTAAAGCAGCCCCTTTATATCTCTGTGTTTTCCAGGCTTTTTTTTTTTTTTTTTGATTCTGCAAAGGTGAGTCAAGGCTCTTGGAAGGTAATTTTATTAGTTTGACACATGCTTTTCTGTCTCTGGTCTTTCAGGAAGAGAATGAATTGAAAAACATTTACGTTGGTTCTTTTTGCCAGTTCTTGTATGATGAAATTGTCCCTTGTTTGTCCCTCAGACAAATGTCCTCAAAGAACTGTACCTGATTTCAAAAGCTTGGCAACAATCCCTCCCTTGACTCTTGCGTATCAAATTATTTTGCAACCATTTACTACGAAAATGGAATAAGAAGTAGTTTCTCCTCTAGTGGACGTTTTCACTACTGGCATTTCATTCGGGCATGTAAGGATGGTAAAATACAAGCTCTGGAAATGGCTTGACAAATGAACAGTGAACTTTTGAAAGAGTTTAAATTCCTGACCTATGTATGTAGGTGTAAATTTAGTGAGGTCAGTCTTGAGTTTGTCATTTTCCTTTTGTGTATTGCTCTGCTGAATCCGGTATGTTCCTCACTGTCTTTCTATGCCATTGCGAGGTGTTGTTGACTTTATTGTCAATGTACCTCAACAAAACTAAACATTCAGCACAGCACACTTCAAAAGAGGGACATGGTCCTCATTCTACTGAAAGTCCATGGCAAATGTGGCATTGACCCTGGCGCAAAGCCTACCAGGCATGAGCTGCGCTATCCACACCTGAGAGTAGTCCAGTTGGTGTCAGCTGGAGGTTTATTTAGGTGAAAAGAGATTTACAAACTCTCTTCTTTGATCTGGAAATCACTCTTTTAAAACTTTTCTTCATTTCAGTCATTCCAATATTCCTCCTGATCTATCATGGACATTTACAATTCTTTTGGAAGTTTCAGTGTATTTTTCTCCACCTTCATGAATTTTATATAATTTTAGATGTGCAAAACCATGGTATTAAGAATACAGTTTTATGCCTTTTCCCCAGTGGCTCTCTAAAGAAATTAGGAGAATCTGATCTGTCTGTTCATCTCCACCTTTTGGGTGTTTCAGTCAAATAATTATAGTTTTGAAATGTAAAAATGGTAACTTGATCAGTTGTTTCCAGAAGTTCACTTCCAATCACTGTTTAGTCATATGATATCACTGCATGTCTTGTTAGTTTTGTTTTTATATAGATATTTATGTTATGCTTATCACATTAAATATGGGCTGTAATAGCATTAAAATACATTTCAGCATCCGCCACTCCTTATCTATGATTTTCAGCATATTCAAATCCAGCTCCAGAGAGTAGAAGGATGGTAAGTTCTTTGTAGGTGTTCAAAATGCAAGCTGTTTTCCCTGATTACATTAATCATTTACAATATTCTAGTCTTATATATTTCTGTTCTCTGACTGGATGAGCAGAGTTTAATAGAAACGAGTATTACATATAAAATTGCTTTCTGTGACTTTTCCCTGATAATTACTTACAATAAACTATTTCAATGGCTATTTCTGCTAATAAGTTAACACCTAGAGTAGGAGGTAAATGCAGACATTTGTAATTACTTTTTAGGTTAAGTAAGCAGTCAAGAAGCTGTCAGAACTGCTCCAGAGGGAAACTCAATTCTGTGCAAAAGAATGTATACAGCTGTGAATCACGAAGTCCTCCTTTGGCCCTGACTGAAGGACTGGCATGAGTTCTGGTGGGGCACAGATTTAGAGCTATTTGGGCAAGTTTTACCTATCTGTCTGTCTATCTATCCATCCATCCATTCAAACAGTTTCAATCTGAATTTCCTGCACACCTCCTTTTCTTCAACAGTCTAACTTATTGGCATATAAAGAAAAATGATATTAATTAGTTACTTACAGAACTTTTTTGAAGCTTATCTGGGAGATATTTACTAGAAATAGGAGCAGAGTATTTGACTTTGTGAGAAAAGAACAGATTTCTGTGCAATAGGTGAGGGGAAATTACTTCCATGTATGTACTAGCAGCAGGTGTTGTGAACTCATCCATCATTTTACATAGCACTCAGGAGCAGAAAACAGTTCCTTCTTAGAGCACTATTAATAAAAAATCAGGGATATATTACTCTGGAAAGTGGGGAGAAAAAAGAGTCTTAGAGTACCATGCTGGTACTTAAAACCTTTTGAATGTAGTAGGTAGATTTTCTGACTTTTCAAGATAGGTATGTAAGTGGAGGGATGCCACAGTCAAGCCCGATGGAAATACCAAATCTTACCTCAGGAGACTTAATCCTGAGAGGCCTTGAGTGCACTGCTGAGGTTCTGACCAATTTCTACTCCTGAAGGAGGCTGAAGGTATGCTAAAGCTGGGCCTTTTTGGAGACCCTGGCATCAGCGGGACGTGAGTGCAAATGGCAAGTGATAGACTGGCAAATGCAAGCAGGTCAGGACAGCATTTTGTATCTAAGCAGAGGAGTGTCTCCTGCTGAAACTCAGTCATTGCACTAGGGACAGAGGGATGCCTGGAGGCTTATGAACTGCAGAGCAGTGCACACACACACACACACACAGGGGGCCAAACTCTAGGTGGGAGGAGGGACCCGAGCGCTTGAGCGATGGGTCGGGTCTGCTGCAGACGAGACCTTTCAGTTCCTTCTGTCTTCCTAACAAGCAAATGCAGAATTTGTTCCAGTTTCAAAGCTGACATGCTTTGGGAAGGGTACGAGGAAGGAGAGAAAAGTGGGATACAAACCACTCAGAAAGGATTTCTGATCATTTTTGTAATAACTGTGAGAAATGTAACACCTGGCAGGAGAGATAAGTGGATTTTCCTAAGCTCTGTTATAGGCAGGTAAATATTGCTCTGGTTTATGGCACTAATAGTTAAACAGCACACTGCTCTTTCTCTTGGCAATTGAAATTTTAAGGTGGTTGTTTTCTGGAGGCGTATGCTGAAGTCTCAGCACAAGTAACTACTTTATATCTAGATGTAAGCTTCACAGTAAAACAGTATATCTATTCTGTCCAATGGATGTATTTCATAAGTGTATGTAGCATTGAAGAAGCACAGCTTTTTCATCGTCTTCTAAGTCATTTAGGCACCACTCATGGTAAATACTGCAGTTCTAAAAAAACAGAACAAATAGGTTTAAGATCTGAGAAATACTTAATTCCTTCAAGAACATGGCCTCCCTAGTGAAGTTACATGAATAATAGATTAGGATAACATATTAATTAATTTTTTTGTATCTCTTTATACAATGTGTTCACAGTTTATCGGGCAGTATAGTAATTTTATTATATGCTTGGGCCACAATAAAAAACAAAGACGACTATGGAGTTTGGGTGCTTATGTTGCTGGGGAGAGCAAGAGCACCTGGAATTTCTTAAGGGAGCTTTCAGGGAGCAATTTTGAATCAGACCTTTAATGCATCTGCAGTTGTGCATGCAAATCATTAGTTACTGTTCAGCCATTCTGTTTGTATAGTGCCAAGATTAAGTTCTTCGTCTCAGACTGGGGCTTCTGGGTGTTTTCTACCACACCAAGATATAGCAACAGATATTTAATTACTCTTATTAATCATAAATTCACATTAATCTCATCATAACACTGTTGCTTTCCTCTGGTCACTGCTGCCTCTTCCCTAGTTAGACTGAAATGCTTTCAGTGATCCAGACAACAGCGTGCATGCACAATGAAGCTGCAGACCTGATGGTGACCTCTGGAAAACACTGTATTACAGATATATACATGATAAGAGATGTTTAATAGAATAGTAATAGAAGAATGATAAAAAAGAAGCTTTTGTCAGGGCCCTGAGGGCACTGATAGGCCTTAATGGCCCTGACCAGCCCCACCTGTGCCCACCCACAACCCCTGCCATGACCCAGGGCTCCATATAAGCTCCAGCCTGGTGCCCCAGCCCTCTGCTGAGCTTGCTGCAGCTGGGCCTGTTTCTGAACTGTTGTTTGGATATCCTGGCCTGACCTCAGACCTGCCTGGTTACCTCGCTTCCACTTCACAATCCCTGGAGCCTCCACAGGACCTGCTGCCGTTGCCACGCTGCTCTGCTTGCCTGACTCGGGTGTTGTAAGACTGTGCTTTGTGGGTGATGTCTCTGCCCAGCCCGTTTGTGGCTGCCTTTGGCCCTTGTTTTGCCTTCCTTTCGGGTGCAGCTGGCCCTTGATGCTCCCTGGCAGCCTTTACACCATGAAATTACTATCTCAAAATCATCTGAGACTCACTGGCTGTAAAATACAGCCATCTATATAAAAAATGGCTGCCCTACTGTTTCATTTCTCTGCCTAAATCTTTGATTTTTTCCATAACATCCACCAGAAGTTCTGAATTAGAAGGCAAAAAGACTCAGGGCAAGGCCGAGCATTTAGGGCTGCCATGAAGTTAGTGAAGCAAACTAGTTAAACATATCTCTTTGAATTTCTAGATTCTCCATTAATTCTTTCATATTGGTACTAGTGTCCCCAACCTGAGGAATAATCTTTTACACAGCAAAAGGTGTTCCTTCATGTATAAGGGAAGTCATTTATTACTCTTTTATTACTTCAGTAGAATCACTCTTGTGAGTAAAGTCAGCAGTGATTTCATTCATCATTTCGTATTCTGTTCTCCTTCCTTCCCCAAGTCTTTTGGAGGGGTTCTCTTAATCTCTTCCCATAGTGAGGAATAACTACTTCTACAGTGAAGCACATGGACTTGCTGGGGCTTCTGCCTGCTTTTAACTTGGAAGGTAAAGGCTTTTGAAATGGCAGTCTGATTGTCTCTCTTGGGATTCTCCCCATCCATTTATAGCTTTGCTTTTTTCCTTTTGTAAAGGGAGGGGGAGTAATTCAGCTCAAAATGAAGGGCAGCCAAGAAGAATGTGCTTTCCTCTGTGGTATCTGGAAAAAATGCCACTGACCTTCACAAAATCTTACTTGTGAAAAGTCTGCTCCAGCTCTGAACCAGGCGGTTGTTGTGCTGGTGTACTGCCCTTCTTGGCTGCTCACTAGTGCCCTGAGAGGGGAGAAAGCACTCTTCCAGGTGAGAGATTAGAGAGGACCCTGACATGTGCAATGTGCACACTTCAGTGTTATTTCTGAAATATGACACCCATGCCTGGTGTTATCTGTTATACTTAACTCGCTGCCATGTCTGACATTTGTGCATCAGTTCATGGGAGGTAATGACTGAACAATAAATATTGATCTTCATTTCATATTAACAGCATGGCAAGTTCTGAATCTGATAATGTGTAGGATGTCAGTGTGGACCCTCCTATTTTTTTGTAAAAGAAGCACCCCCTCACTCTTTCCCTGTATCCTTATCTGCCATGTCAAGAAGTTGTACAGAACTCTCATCAAAGACATCGAAGTTTCACATTTTACAAAATATTTACTTTATTTTATTTTTTTAATTTCAGAAGTTGGTAAATGCTCTGTAATTTTGCAACAGGCTCTAGAATTTTGCCAGGAAGTCAAGCATTTCCATATCATTTCTCCTATAATATCAGTGGACTTTAGAAACTAGCAGATTTCAAGTGAAATTGTTGTAGCTCGAAATGCTTCTACACCATGAATGAAAGCACATTTTGTTACTTCACATGGATATTTTTCTTTCTTGCTTCTTTATTCTGTCACTGATCTTATTTCCCCCTCTTTCTATGTTAGATCTCATTTTTCTCTCATTGCCTGGCTCTTCACTGTCTTCTCTGTTACTTTTCCGGGCAGTTTTCCTCTGGTTGCTGCTCCCTGTATACCTCTGGAATCTTATCTTGGCCCTCACACTGAGCACCTTCTGAAATATGGGTGTTGAGGATGTTCAGTCTCTCCCCAACTTAGACTTTGTGCTGCTCGCAGTAACAACACTGCTGGAACTACCAGAAGTGCTTCCTTTATATAAAGGAGTACAGTAAATATTCTGCATATACAGCATTAAAACAGCAGGCAATACTAGTAGCCTAAAGCTGAAACTCTTTTGCACTGTAGTATTTGGAATAATAAGGGTTGCTTTTAACCTTTGAGCTTGCACTGTATTTCTTCACTTCTTTGGTATAATACACCTCAGCTGCAACATGGCAGTTGGATCCCCATGGTTTTGTTCTGTCCAAAAGCTGCAACCCACAATATTGCTTCAGTTCCCCAGACTGTGCTGGATGCCCTGGATTGCTGGGCCCCCATTCGTGTTCTCCCCTGGAAGCAGCTGTACTGGGAAAGTTTGTCTTTCAGAGAGGTATTCCCTGAGCAGAACAATTCATGAAGCCAAAACCCCAGTGTTTCTTCTACCACATGCAAAGACTCTGATCTATTTTAAAAAAGAATTTTCTGTGAAGAAGCTTTAGCTCTGGGGCTTTATAGTAGATTCATATGGGATTTGAGGCTAATCCTGATCCTATTGCAAAAGGTTGTTTGAGACAAGCTTCAGTTCAGACAGCCGTGTCAAAATGTCTCCCTCCTCGTACATGGGAGGTAATGATGTTGATAACATCAGATGTGAATACACATACCTAACATGTCTGGAAGGGGTCTGTTGGGCTGAGTTCTATACAGTCTTTATGAGAAGGTGTCATATCTCCTTGCTTATCTGTGAAGCACCTTCTTACACCTTGACTCCTATAGAAATAAATATGATCTCACTTCAGTATGTCACAGCTTGACCAACCCACCCCAAATCTAAGCATCCCAGAGCATCCACAACTGTGTTTTTGACTCTGTCAAACTATCTTAGAGCTGTGCTGACTAGAAAATATAAATTAAACTTATCAAAATGAAATCTTTGTGAAACCTGAGCCTTCCATACAAGACCTCTGTGTGCAAAGGGGAAATCTGTCAGATTTTCACAGGCTGGACCTGTGAGCCCGCAGCAGCTTTCTGCTTGTGGAAGATGTAAAGACCCATCTTTAAAGTAGAGACCTAAATGGCTGGATAGTGAATTAGGTGATCCTTGCTTTATCTTATTTGATTTGATTACCCACAATGTTGAAAGCTGGCTGCAATGTGTGGTACTTTGTACTTCTCCTTAAGCCTCAATTGCTTTTATACTATTGTTCTGAGAGGCTATTTAGAGAATTGTGAATCTCTGATATGATTCAGTCCTAGAGTCACTCCAAAATACAAAGACCCTATTGTCCTACCGGGTTGCTGAAGTGTTGTAAAGAAGAGTTTGCTACTTGCAGTTTTCTGAATGGTTTAAGTATACCTCATGACAGGAGAGTCCTTAATAAATGAAACCTACTTAGTTCATACTCTGAGCAGGGTACCTGCCTTTACCTAGGGCACCGCTAATGCAGTCTACGCTTTTTTGCAGCAGGTGCCATATTTCCAGGACCATCCACCTGCTTCGTAACTCACTAGCAAGGATCTAGATTTTGTTAGAGGTATTAACCATTTTATTATGGCCTATTGGTCTTCACAGAAGTTTGCATCAATTTCACAAAGCTGTGATGTTAAATTAGGGCAGTGTTATTGGCAGATGTGTTTCTGCTCATGTTTTAGCAGAAACAAAGTGAATTGTTATAATCCTGTCTGACCCGATGGAAGTACATCTCAGCACTGACTTGTACTGATTTATTAACACTTACCGAGTGCTTTATTAGCAGCACAGCTTTAGTTTCATTCATCCTAATTCTCTGTTTAAACAGGACAGTCATAATAACAAAAGGGCAAAATTGCTGAAATAAACACAAAAATCTTTGGAATTAGAACAACATTTTAAAAATAGGTTAATGAAACTGGTTTGGGTGACTTATAGTCTGTACTGGGTTTAAAAGTGTCTAGGTTTTCTCCTATTTTGAAAGAGGTGAAGTATCATAAGCTGAAATTCAGCAGGTATCTTCTCAGGGTGAACTGCAAAGGTGGAGATGGGTGGGGAAGAAGGCCAAGCCCTTTCCTTATTCCCTTGCAAATCCGAACATCAGCAAGGCACAGCTCCACCTCCTGCTTCCTGAAAGACTGTGCAGGGAGGTCCCTCGAGTTCCTAAGGAAGCAGCCTTGCTCCCCCCATGTCTGCACATGCCATGAATAGCCTGTTTTAGGTGGGAGGCACGTGTGTTTCTACAGGCAATTACCACATGTTCTGTGGACAGTCTTCTCTCCTTTCTTATCTGCTATTTTCTGGGATAGTTTCTTTGACTTTCTGTTACTTTATTTCTTCTTCTCTTCTTTGTAGTTAAGTGATTTATATCAAATCTTCATTGATGCTCAGGAAAAAAATATTGTGTGAGTCAATGCAGTTAGTATTACTATAACCAAGTTCTTTACAAAAAGGGTTCAGCTCTGTTAATGGGAAGAACTATATGGCAGTGGGGTTTCCTGTATATCTGCCCTAAATTGGAGCATATCTCTACTGAGTGAGGAAAGTGCCACATAGGAAGCTTTCAGGGAAGACCTGTAATACAGAATAGCAAAAATGTCTGAATGAATGCACAAAAATCCATTTTTCTCTCTACTGTTTTCACTGAACTACCATATTATCCAAGCTGTCTTGGGGGACTGCCCTGAGAGCATGAGTACAGTGAGAAGAAAGAATAGTTTTTCAAGCTGTCTTTGTTACATAGTATAAATGACACACCAGATTTCATTTGAAAAGTGTCAAAAGTGAATTTTTAATTGGGTGACACCATTTGTTTGGCTGGAACACACCCCACGGGACATGGGTAACAGTGTATAACTTGCACAAAGCCATGCAGTCTTTTGTTTGTCTTAAGGTGGTTAGAGTGCTTTTGGTAAGCTTTACCTAGTGTTTCCAATCACAATTCCACAGAATATTTTTATTTCATAAAATATTAGAAGCATTACATCTGCGATCTATTGTCTCAATGTCCAGTGATGTTTTGCTACATGTCCCTTCTCCATCTACAAAACTGTTGTGAAGCTTTGTCAGTCAATCACTCTTCTGCTAGTGCAATTTGAAAGAGTTTTGTTAGTCACGATTGAACTATGATGATTCACACTTACTGAAGATCTAGTCTGAGGTTTATAAAGCACATTGAAGTAAGAGATAACGAGTACTACAGAAATGCTAAGTATTATATCAGTGTGATAAACAGATGAAAAGTGGCTTTGATTACCATTGATTTAAAAAAAAAGCACAATAAATCTATTTGAAAGAAAATTTTAGGCACATTATAACTTTAATCTTTCATGCCTTTTTCTTTTCCTAGTGTCAGTTTTGTATTTTATTATACACAGTAAAATATCCTGCTTAATGTGACTTCATCCCTCCACCCCAGGTTCAGAATACTCAAACTGGTGGTCTTGGAATTTGAACTGCTAGATCTGAGGTATGAATAAAGGTTTTAATTTAAGAGGCTGAGGCAAAAGCATTTTGTAACTGTTTTGGTTTAAGGAGAAACTATTTGAGACGCGATGCTATACACACTTTCAAAATGCTTGGTCAGAAAAGACCACTTTATCGTGTTTGGTTTGGAAGGAAAGAAAAGATGCACTGCCAGTTACAAACTTGGTTGATGTTTCTACGTGCTATCATGATGCAAGTAATTACCGAGAGAGAGGTGTCTCAGTGGACGTAGAAGGTAGACTCTCGCAGCCTTGAGGCCAGCCTATTCTTTTGACTTTCACTGCAGTAGAGTACCTGGGAATTTATTTTAGTTTGGGAACCTCAGCCAGGGAGCTTGGGAACCAAATCAGGAATGATGTGTATTTGAACTGGCAGACAGTGAATGACTGGCACTGAGCATAAGTAGTCCATGTTGTGAAGCTTTAAGGTGCCATTAGTTTTGGAAAAAGTACTTGCTGTCAGTATTCCTGAGATACTAACTTTCTGAGGCATAGAGGTCTGTCTTTTTGAATATTCTTGAATAAAGCACAAGGTAATCCCTCTTGTAGGCATTATGCATGTGCATCCCATGGTGAAAAATGTGTGTCCTTGGGCCCCATGGGACATATTCTTCCATTGGTTACATGAGAGAAAATGCAGAGTAAAGTCATAGCTGTTGCTGAGTTTTTTCAGTGATGCAAATGACAGCTGAATTAATCCCAGTGCCTATATCTGGTATTTTGTGCAGAAATGCTCACTGTGCTGAAACATACCCACATTTGCAAGAATGTGTCTGTGTAGTGTACATTTCCAATTTTAATTTTTGAGCCATGCATAAGAGACTCCAGGGAACAGTGTGTACTGTCAGCAGAAGTTATCTTTTTGATGAATCAGACACATTGTTTGTACCCCTGCGTTTGATAGACGTGTTGTAATAAGGTCCTGAACTGCTTACTGTGTCTTTATGTACCTTCCCTCTCAGCAGTTGTAACTATTGTGCTGCTTGACCTATATTAATGGTACTACAAACAACAAGTTTAACCATTAACTTGTGAGCCCTGTTTAAATGGATTTTGCCAAGAGATGAGAACTGAAGATTTAAGGAGGTGAAAGAGGGCTAGCCAATGTGAAGTCTTTCAGTGCTTACTGAACTGACATGGAGATCACAAAGAACTTCCAGGACCCAAGAATAAAACCTAACATTATATTATTACAATTTGAGCAACTAGTGCCATTCAAGGTATGGACAAGTGGTATCTTTTTTTTATTCGTTAATAGCTTGTGTCTTATCTGTTTGGTTATTCCAGTGAGGCTTGCTGCATAATCTATATCCACACATACAGCTGTAGCAAGAACAGGCTGAGAGGGGTACCCCGAAGCGGGGTAAATATTGCTTACTGCTGGTGCCTGGGAAAAGGGGGCGTAGGTTCACAGTAATGTTTGAGGAGACGGTGAAAGCTAGAAGGAGTCCAAGTGAAAGGAGGCAGTGCCAGAGAAGTAGCACTTTAGGCACAGAAATAGCTTTTCCTCTAAAAGCCTAAATCAAAGAGCAGTGGATTTAGTTTGATTTAGTTGGACTAATTTCAGTAACTGAAGTTCAGCTCACAGAACTTGAATTTTAGGCCATTTAGGAAAAGACAAAACTTTTATTTCTTATGCAGAACTGTATTAGCTCAGAATAAATAACTGTGTGACTGCTGATTCATGGTAGCTGGTCCCATATGCACACAAAGGCAGCAGGAAATGCGTGATGGTTCAAGATCTGATGTGATTTGTTCCTGCATGGAAAAGAGATTCTGTCTCTCTCAGTTCATTGATATCGGTATTTTTGACTGAGGTCATTAAAGGGAAAGCATGCAAAGGTGTAAAGAGGTGGAGGGCTCTGGGACATCCTGCCAAAATCTTTTGTCTTCACTGATACAGCTGCCTCATCTTATGCACCCAGGCATTTAAATATGCTACTGTTCTCCTTTGGTTATCATATCTCTTTCTGCTAGGATTTCACCACTCTGGCTATACAGGAGACATGTAGGCATCTTGTGCAATCGAACAGTGTGCGTGTGTGTGTGTCCTGCCGGGTCCTGGTAACTGACAGTGCCAGAAATATGTGCTTTAGCTAAAAGCAGCAGTTGATGTTTGTAGGTGCAGATATCTATGGTTCATTCTCTGCAGCTGAACTATTCTGCAGCATTTTTACAGCTGTCTGCTGTGAATTAAGCATTAGGTAGCAATGCACACATGATCAAAACTGAGAATCTAAATGAAAATCCCTCGCGGGCATCTGAGAGGCTCCTGTGAGGCTGTCACTGAAGGGCAGAATCACCCGTCTTACTCTAAACCCAGCAAAACACGGTGTTTGAATGCTTCCTCTAGAGATGTGGGGTTCTTGTGTATTGGTCCTTTTTCCAATGAAGTTACACTAGGAGGAACAGAACTTTATCTTCCTTGTCACTGACCTAGTTTGGTTGAAACAGATAAATGGTAACAGATAAATTCCTAAGGTTTGCATTTAAGCTAGCTGAACTGGTAAAAGCCTGAGTATAGATATTTGCTAAGGGTTATCTCTGCTTCATTAGTTTAATTTATTCCAGAAATTCTACAGAAGCAAGGTAAGATGGGGGAAATCTGGCTTAAATTAAAGTGTGTCCATACGCGAAGCTGCATTGATTTCCTTAATCTGGATTAGCAGCAGACTTGTGTTTAACCCAGAGCAGGCCAGGTCTCCGTGGCTCTTCTCTTTTCTTGTCTCCGTCTCTCCCTTCAACTCACTAAACAGCTATGTTCAGAACGAGATCACAACACGGTGATTTCATTCTGAACATTAACTTTTGTTCTAGCAGCTGTGCTGGCTGGCACCCATGCAAGGAAATTTAGCATTTTCCACTGTATTGGTACAGCAGTATGATTTTTATTTTGCTCTGAGACTAATGGGCACATTCCGGCTTGTAATCATGAGAGGCCCTGGCAGATGAGCTTTTGAGATGCTTGTTTGCAACCTGGTGAACGGCTCCCTACAGTTCTGAGTGTTCAAACTAACTTGCAAGTCGTTAGATTTTTCTCCTGGTGCATGTAGCTAGGAAAATTTGTGAAGTTGCTAGTTTGAATATCCTTGTTCAGGTATTCATGTGCTAGCCTGGCAAGAAAGGAGAAATCTGAAGTTTAATGAACTTAAAATATCTGCCACTTGTCAGTTTTCAGAAATGTGAAAAATGGAAAATTTCATCCCAGAATGTGACCTGTACGAATATGGGCAAGACAGGTTAAACAAAAGCGGCAAATCTAACTCCATGCCTTGTTATATCCTGCAAAATGGCTGTCTGTGTTCTGTGACCTGAGGACAACAAACCAACACAACAGAGCACAATTCAGGTGTTACTTTTTACTCTTTAAGTCATGCTCTCTATCCTATATTAATGCAGCAGTCGTCATGATGGGACAGCATCTTTTAGTATCTCGATACTTACTTTCTGTGCTAAAAGGTTAACATGAGCTGTCCTGAGAGAATTTTGTCTCATATCGGAGCTATAAACCTTATCTCAGTAAATAGAATAAAGCTGGCTAATGATCACCAACTTTATTTTCTTTTCTTTCAGGGGATAGGTTTGAAAAGGTAGCCATTTCTTTCAACAATACGAAAAGCATCTTAGAGAAAATAGTCTTCATTACATATCAATAAAGATAAGTAGCCTTTCTTAGGCTACTTATCACTCCTGTTCTCATGTGGAGAGTGTGTGGTGTGTGTAGCTAGCTAGATGGAAAGATGTGTTTCTGAGCATTTATGTCTCAAGCCCATGCCACTTTTAATGTATGAGACCTAGTATGGAATCAGTGGAAATCTTGCATGTCTTAGGACTTTGATTTTATTTTTTTATCAAAGACATCTCAGAGGAGACAGGCTCATTCGTAGAACCATCAGACAGAAATGGAAAAAACTTGTGTTCATTTTGTGGCCCTCCTGAAAGGGAGCATTGCCAGCTGGAGGCAAACGTATGTATGCACAAGATTGCAGCTGGGAGGACAATTTGAATTCCTTAAAAGCAGCTAGGTGGTGCTCATATTTATTGAGTACTATGTGCAAGGTAAAGCTCAGAAGCAGGGAAATCCATTGTGGAATGTTAAAAGAAGGATCATGATGAGACGTGTTTGCAAAAGAAGAGCATTTTAAATTAGTAGTAGCCCAGAGTGACTGAGCATGAAATCCAGGTGTGGTGAGACACCTTGGGATTCCCATGTGCACATGCCAAGGACAGACAGATTGAAAAAGCTGTGCTGAAGCAGAGATTCCCTATTCATCCCCAAAAGACTGAAGTATAGTGTCAGTGATTCACTGAAAATCAGGGCTTTCTTCAGCTCAGTATTTTTAGACTTAACGGCATTTGAATTGACACAGAAGCAGGCCTTTTAGCCCGAGAAGCTTTTTCGCAGCCTCACTTAATTGCTTTATCTCCAAACTTCTCTGTGCTCACTTTCTCTTTTCTCACTTGCTCCTGCAGAGTCACTTTTTATCTAAGTTTCAACTATGCTATTCACTCTGGTCATCTTATTTGGCAGTTTATTCCAAAGGATGCACTAGTCTCTATATGAAATAGTTCTGCTTCGTTTGTTTCCTTGTGTTTGTACCTTCTACTTTATGTACTCTGCAGTTGAGCACACAGGTTATCAAAAGCTGTTCTATTAAATTATGTGTCAGTCAGAAGAATGTTTACAGTGTGTGTGTTCAATGGTATAGTATTACAAACATCACATAGTATGAGGACAGTAGCTCTGTAATGAGACAAAAACCTGAACTACTCAAGGTTTGGAACTCTGCATAAAATAATAGAGGTTTGGATAGATCAGCCTCAAGAGTTTACAAACTATAAAATGTACTCTGCAGATGTGTCCCTCACTGTCTTTATTTCGGAAAATACCTTGGATTCAGGGGGAGGCTTTGCCTATGTAAGAGTTATAGGCCTGGAGCTGAGTTGCAGCACTATAGTACTTCAGGTATGCCAAATGATGTGTTTTAGGACAATTTCAATGTTCTTTTATAACTGTTGATATTTGAAAGATTTTAGTTAGTGCTTTTCTTCGCAAGGCAATCAGCATAACATTAAAGAGGTACTGAGAACAGACAATGAATCTTATGTGACCAAATGTTGCAAACCTCTGAGAAGCAAAACAATTAAACTGTTCTTAGTGTGTTCCTGGTGGGAGATTCATGAGGGGGTTCAGAAGAGTAGAGCCCTTTTTGTATGCAAGCTGCATCAGGGGATGCAGAGATCTGTATCTGCCTCTACTGTCCTATTTAGTGTTTCTGGTTGTGTATAGAAAGCAGCATCTAGGCATCCAAACCAATCCATGTCCGTGTTCTGCTAGCTACTCATCAAACACATAGGCAATAGCAATATTTGTTCAGAGGAATTTATGCGCTGAAGAGACAAAAGTGAAAGAAAGGAAGTGTACTCCTTTAGTTTTTAGATGGGGACTAGGTACAAAGTGATTAAGTATTTTACCAAGCTCAAACAAGAAAGAGATAGAAAGACGACTTGGTTCTTCTGATTCTAGCCTAACGTCTTCACCTACAAGACCACTGTGGACATAAGGCTTCAGGAGAGCTTTGGCTTCAGAAAATGGCTGTCTTTAGAACAAATGTCACATTGCTTTGTAGCTCAGCCCTTTCTTTGCCTTTAAATAAGATTCTTGCAATGCTGCATGATTTGTATTTGTCACAAGCATTACTTTTGTGTCACAGCTGTTCCCCTCAGGGTATTTGGTCTGAAGTTCCTGGTCTTGGCTTTCCGTGATGCTAAGCTACTAGAGTAGATTGCTTCCTGGTCATTCCAGTATTCCTATAAAATATGCAACCTCTCAAAACACCCTAGTTAGCATGACTTATTCTTCTGTGGGCGAAGATGAGAAATTAAATGCTGTTAGCATGGTAGCTACTTTGCAGGTGATACATTTAACTGGTCAGCTCTACACTAGAGTAGTGTAGATCCTGAATGTCTCCATCTTACATATTGACTGGTTACCTTGACGGGCTCTGCTCAGTGCAGTCAGGCTTCCCCAGTCCAGGATTACTCACGACTTCATTTCTTGAGTTACCAGCTCTAGCACTTGTCTTCGAACCATGCTCATGGAAAACTGATGCCATGTCCCTTGGTGGGGGTGATGTAGGAGGCGTGCACCGAGCCTTACATAGTTGTTCTGTTTTAGATACCCCTGTTCTAGTCATATTAGGTTCCCCGATTGGGAAACTGCAGCTGGACCACAGGTTTTAAGGACTGAGGACTTGTGTTTTATTCAAATCAAAAGAAATCTTAGCTTCTGTGATGTTGCATGGGACCAATATCCTGAGACCATCAAATTGCCCAAAACCATCAGAAAAAGGTCTCCCCAGAAACATTTGAGGAAGCTAAAAATAACAGCTTTTAGTTTAGAGGAATCCTGAGTTGTCCCAGTGGTTCAGACATGGGGAGGTGGTAAAGGTGTCTGGAAAGCTTCCCTTTATTTTGGCAAACATTATTTTGCTGCTTCCAGCCCGAAGTCTCATCTTCAGAAACACAGTCAGACCAGTTTGAAATGACTCTGTCATGACCCTTATTTAAAAGTGACACCTCTCTTACTAAGAAAGACTTGATGGTGTTTTTTAATAAGGTTTTGAATATTTTATTCTTTTGGAAGTAGCCTGGACATGTTGTGTACAATGAAATGAGCCAAACTCCTCCTCTTCACAACAGCTGTGGTAAGTGTGCAAGTGATTTTGCTGCTTTAAAAACAGGAAAAAAACCCTTGTGTTGCATCACTCTGGCTGGGAAGTGCTCAAAGTTATTGTGACAGGACTGTATTTTGAACAATTGTTGGTGATTTGTTTTTTAGCACACAAAGAAAGTAATAAATCTGTCACCCTGAAAAATCAGGTTGTGACCTAAAGGAAGGAGCAAATTGTGGCTTTAGGTAAAAAAGAGTGACCTGTCTATGAGGGTCATTTATCATTATAACAAAATTGCTGGTGCTCTCCTAGCTGACCAGGAAGAAAGGCTGTGGTAAGCAGAATCAAGGGATGCAAGCATCCGAATATTTTTAACTGATCAATATTTTCAGGATTTACAAGCAGCCAAAAACCTGTCAGCATGCAGAATAAGTGCACTGTGCATCTGTTCTAAAGCAGAAAACAAGGGAGAATGGGTTTAATTAGGCAATTAAAAATAAAATGTATTTTAGGCTTAGAATAAATACTACACTTAAAGGCATCTGCAGTGAGATACAGTTTTATCACCCTGTATACCTTGTACAGTGGTACAGAAAATGGGAATCGAAACAAACTCCCAAGAAGATTGGAAACAAATAAATGAGCAACAACATAAAAAAAACTCTTCAAAGTGGTGTTAGCATTACTTTCTATGAATGTATGTGGCACATGCAGAATGTCTCAGGAAATTGTCTCAGAATTCCCTTGGGATACACAGTTTCAGTGTTTGAAAGTAACTAATACTCCCAAACTGTTTCTGATTAAAAAAAAAAAAAAAAATCAAAACCAAAAAACCCCCTTCTTCCCACACCATCATATATTCTACATTACCCTATATGTAAATAGTTGCATATATATATATATATATATATATATATATCTTATTAAAAGGGAATAGCAGAACAAGTTGAATGTCCCAACTGAGATTGCATCTATTGGAAAGGATGCATTCATTCAGTTTAAGTCTGACTCGTGGCATATCAGTTAACCATCTTTTGAAATAAAAGATTGAAAAGATGATTTTTTAAATATAATTATTCTTAATTACAAAATCTCATTCAGAATTAAAAATACTTCCAGTTAGTTTTGGAAAATATTTTCCTGTAGGTCTTTCCTAATTACAAATTTTCGCTTTAATCTGTTTTTTATAGAGTTCACAAAGACATAATGAAAGAAGAGTAGGGGGTGAAAAAAGCCCATTTCCTGTACAGCAATTTCCATGCCAATTGCTAGTTTCAGTTGATTGCCTCAGTGCAGGAGTGTCTGATCAGACCAGAACACCCAATGCTAAAACCAATTCTAAAATATGAGTCTAGAAAAGCATTTATGATTCAGGCCATCACCTATCGTTAGGTATTACCACTATTATGCTATATTAGGAATGCTTAACAAAGCTATTTTAATAGTTTGCAAGGACATTCAAATATACAAAGGCTGGCAAAGTACTCTACATTTTCAACATATTGTAGAAGACATTAAGACAAAAATCATGTGAAAGATAAAATAGTAACTTATATGCTGTTTTAAAGTGCCCATTGATAATACTGTATTCAGAAAAGCATTTTAGCATGATTTTAAGCATAAATGTAAATCCCATTGATTTATTCAGACTCCAGTGCATGGCAAAGAAGATGTCTGCGTAATTGTTTCCTGAATTGGGGCCCATGTGCTGAAATCTCTGATCTAGTTCCATACCAAAGTGCCCTGGCAGATTTCACCACTCCAGAAGCCCGGAAGGAGCGGGCTGAGAGGACCGAACTGAAGTTTTGTGATTCCATGCTTGAAGGACTAGGCTCTTTTTCCAGCAGGTCTTCCACTTTGAGGAGTCAATTGAGTTAGCCTAGAAAATACCCCAAATTTGTCATTATATAGAAGCATTTTAGCTTTCTGAGGATACCCTGAAAGTGATCTTTATCCTCACAGTATGATTTTTCTGCTTTTAATGTGTATAAAAAAAAAAAAAAAAAAAGGAAGTGAAAAGGTTCTTTCCCAAATATTTTTTCTCAATTTTTTTTGGAAACTTTTTGCTTTAAGGTTTAATATTAATTTTTGTGAGAGTATGCATCTATGTGCATTTGCTTTTGTGCTCAGGAATGCTTTTTATTGTATTTGAACCATTTTTCCCCCTAAATTGCTACATACCAATAAAATAAACTACAGTATTCTCTATGCCAAACTTGCATTCAGTGAAAAACTGACTTAACTCTTTTCCACCTGAAACTCAGCTCTGTCAGAAAAGAATAGGTCTAGTAATACTGAGATATTAGCTGAGGTCTGATTTCCAGGAAAGCTTTCAACTATTCAATTACAATATGTACTTATTCTGGGGGCTCTTTGTTTTCATTCAGCCCACTATCAAAGCTAAGTTTCCAAAGGTGTCTTCTAGCATTTTACTTGTAAATTCTATTTTTTGAATGTAGAAAAATTAACTCTCAAAAAAAAGATGCACAGAAGAAAAGTGCACAGAAAGTATGGAAAATCCTGGCCAAAGTTAAATAGGCAGGAGACGCTTGAAAGCTATTTTCTAAATCTGGTCCTTACATTTGCGTGTGTGATTCAACATATGGCTACAGATTATTAAAGAAGTAAATGTGTAGGTTAAGTTTCCTATGTCAAGGTAACCACATAAAAATGTGGACTTAGTTTGCTTATGGTATCTTCAAGCGTGACTGGTATCATCTTAGAAAATGTGAGTATAGGTTTTGCATGTGAACTAGGTCATTGTATCTTTCACTGAGGTTTGGGACTAGGCCACCGTGTGTGAAGGGTTGGGTCTACCGCTCAGCAAAATCAAGAGGGGGGTCTCCTCCCCTCTCAGAGCTGACACTGCGCTAAACCAAAGAGAAACTATGTGACACAGTAATTTAGAGAGACTGCAGGAAAATTGCTACCTGTGGAACCACGAAAGCAAAAGGAACCATGGATAAAAGTTTTGCTGCAGAACAAAAATCAAGTTCTAGTCCCTCTGGGGTAAGCTGCTGTGTGGAAAAACAAAACTCCTGAAGGACGGAGTCTCGTAAAAGTGTTCTCTTACTCCCCTTGCTAGCAGTAATTCAAGTTTCTTTCTCCCTGTGCCTCCAGGTGCCTGACGGTCCCCTGCTCCGGCAAGGCAAGGTGGGCTAGGCAGGCTGGCTGCTGTGCAGAGGGTTTCACAGCCAGGCTCTCCATGCCTTTAGCTCGTGGGACCACTAGTGCATGTTTTCTTCTCTAGTTTGATACTGTATGAAAGGAACCTCATTATCTTTCAGATTTTCAGTGCTCGTTCAAATTTGGTTGAAACTAACTTGTATTTAAGAATTAAAATTTATTGGAGGAAGATTGATAGGAAGATGGGAAAAAAGCAAGGAGACAGCTCTAAAACTGTGACATATAGTTATTCTTTTTGAAACTGACATATTTTATTCCTGTGTTGAAAGGATAGTTTCTCCTTCTAGTACCTTGACATTGTATTATTTTAATCACTTAAAAAAATTTTTAAATTTATTTTATATGTGGGGAGGAAAAAGCAGATTATGACACTGAGGTAAGGTACAAGTAGAAAATAAAGCAGAGAGACACTTGCTTGTTTGTAAGGTATTCCACCATAAATGCACCTATCTTTTCAGTAATTTTTCCAATGGATTTGAGGAAGGTTTGTCTGGAAATGTCACATGAGACCATCTATGAAATACTAATATTTTTCTGTCTGTGAGGTGCAGTTTGTACTCATTTTAGTAAAAGTCTATTATACTCAGGTCTGATTCCCTTAAGAATGAAGTTTACATTTTAGAAAGTGCTGAGAGACTGAATTTATGCAGTTATAGCAAGTTGTAGACAGCAACTGAAGGAGATATATTGTTACAAATTGAAACTTAGGGCATTTCTAATTTTTATGAGTATAAAACTTGATGCAGAAGCCTCTTTTCAGTTAACAGAGTATACTGCACTCTTTGGCTTGCTCATGCCTAAGAATTATAGCTGAGACTGAGGAGGCATAAAATATAGGATTGATGAATGGAGAGAGCATGTACAACTTCGTATAATCCAGGGTTAAAACTTTTTTGACTTTAAATTATTATCAAATGTGTGGATAATCCTTCCTTCCCGATATAAACAAGTTATAAAAATGCTATTAAATCTCAATAAAAATGCTAATTGTAAAGACACCTTTTTAAAATTCATCTGGATAAAATGTCAAGAATTTTGATCTCAGTGTCCTGTTAGTACAGAAACCACTTAATGATGTCTATAACAAGACTACTGTTATTTTGCTCATGCTTATTAACCAAATTCTAAGGCGCAATGTATTTGCCTTACCTCTTCTTTTTATGCCTCATAGTAGCCATACATGTTACTAACCAGTTCTTTTTTACTGTATTATTTTTAAGAACTTCCTAATTCAGATGTGAAGTATTATTAGGACAAAGGTGGCAGGTTTTGTCTGGTCAAGTTATTTTCTTGCTATTTTTAGAAACAAATATGCTTGTGTTGTATACCATAGATTGGCACTTAGATGAGGTTGGGGTATGCAGCTAATCAATCATATCTAGATAATAGACATCAGTGATATTGCTTTGCAAGGTTTACCCTCTTTGATTTATGCTAGAGGGTTGTTCTTTTATGGGACCTTTAGAATATTTGTGACTGAATAATGTTTTTATGACCAAGCCACAAAGACAAAGTCATTATTTCTTTTAAAGCCGTCGATCAACAGTTTGATTAAATTTGTACATATTTCCAGTGCGTTCAGGCTGGATGCCATCAGTCCGAGTAAGTGCAATGAACAAAAGATGCTTTTAAAGCAAGAGTGATACTGGGCCTGAATTGCTATTGACCATCACCTCGTAGAGCCATTTACAACAGGGGGATGTAAAATACAATCAAGTCAAAATGGTAGCATTTAACAGGCAGCCTGTACTTTGCTTGAAAAAGTCTACATAAGCTTCAGGATGATGGAGATCCAAGCCATTGTCCTTTAAGCATCAAGCAATATTCACCTAAGACATTTCAATTAATTTTTAGCCTGCTTCATTATTTCTGAAGTGCTTAAAATCTTTAGTATAACTCAGTTTCGATGAAAATGAAGTGAAGAGGAATGCAGACCCACAGCTGGTGTACTGACACGTGGCTATCTTCATACCTCGGTATTCGAGCTTGGGAGCTTGGGCAGCCCCCACCGGCAGGCTGGTGGGAAGGCAGAGCCAGGCTCTTGCTGAGGTGCATGGCAGGAAACCAAGAGGCAATGGTCATAAATTGAAACAGGGGAAGTTCAGACTGGATATAAGGTGA
Organism: Dromaius novaehollandiae; assembly: GCF_036370855.1. Taxonomy (NCBI): domain Eukaryota; kingdom Metazoa; phylum Chordata; class Aves; order Casuariiformes; family Dromaiidae; genus Dromaius; species Dromaius novaehollandiae. Next base: position 16,975,632 of record NC_088105.1, on the reverse strand, counting down.
GGGAGAAATTCACTATGAGGGTAAAGAAGTGATGGTGCAGGTTTATGGGGGAGGCTGTGCAACCTCCATTCTTGGAAGTTTTCAAGACCCAGATGGAAAAAGCCCTGAGCAACCTGGTCTGGATTCACTGCTGAGCGTGCTTTGAGGAGGAGACTGGACTAGAGACCTCCTGAGATCCCTTCCAACCTGACTGATTCTGCAACTTTGTTTCCTTTACAAGAATAGGTGTTGGACATGTCCTGGTAAATATGACTGAGATTTTCAGACCTGTCCAGGAGATCTAGTTCCCCAGAGTACTTTTCAGACACATGCGGAAGAGTTTGGAACCTTACTGCTTTCAGAGGCAGCTAGATACCTAGAGCTGTGTCCTGGAAAATCTGTTTTGACCAGTAGTCTAATTTGTCTGAAGGCTTTTAGTTATTTTAGCAAATGCATAAAAACACACCCGGAGCGGGTACTCTGCCATTTGATGGCAGTGTAGAACATAAAGCCACCAACAGGCCAGTTGCAGTAAAAGCTGGCAAGACCTGTAGAAAATTAGACTTTTGTGTTAGCAATTAGTGCAAGATGCATGTGAGCCTGGGGAAGATGTGCTCAAATTCCCTTTAACTAGAGTTTGGCCCGATGAGACTTGACTACACTGATAAGATAAAAATGAGACATTACAACTGAAGCAATGGAGGCTCCTTAGCTTGTTGCTTACAGTCAAAATCAAGTAAATGCCATTTTAACTATATCCTTGAGGAAAACTGCAGTGTAAAGTGAAGAGAACTACATGTTCTTCAATGCTATGTGGAGGAGGCATCATAATGAAAAATCTTATCTAACTGTTTGTAAACTAGTGTTTTGTCTGGAATCTGCCAGCGGACAAGCTATGCTGATGCCCTTCTGTTGTTTGGATTGGTCACTCTGGTCCTCATGTACCATTGCTTGATTCAGCTCCAAAGCAGCCTTCCTAGCAAAGACATTTGTAGTTAAAAGCCGACATAATTCTGATATTTTGGTAAAAAAGGCTGATAATGTTCAGTAAAATAGATTTCAGCCTTACAGTGCTTGGCTTTACACAAGTCTGATTACAAAATGTTTGCAGCAGAGCATGGCCAGTCCGGGCAGTGGAGAGGAACAGCATCCTGATTCCCTGAAGAAGAGTCTATCAGTAATGCTGCATACTTCCTTTTTAAAACCATGGCATGTTAACACATGAATTAGTATTTCCTCCTACTGTCTCAAACTGCATATTCCTGTGTTCAGGGCTCTCAAGTCCACTAGCCACATTGGGGAAGAGCCTTCTATAAAAGATAGTTTTGTATTGTAAAAATGTGATTTGTTCTAATTTCTATTTTCCTCTCACTTGTTATGCTACATGGAAGGGAGGTTATATAGAAAGTAACAAGAGGAGTATTATTTTAGGATTATGGAAATAAATGTAATAATTACTCTGAAATAAAAGATTGCAAAGAAACAATATCACAGTATAGCAAAGAACAATGTTGACAGTCCTACTTCTGTGAACTGGATCTCAGCAGCTCTGCTCTGAGATGTGACACATGTATAGTGATAATCAGAAGGGTGTGGAGAGACTTACTATAGGAGTGACCAGTATGATGAGATGTGCCTGTGCAAGACTGCAGCAGAATTTTAACAGGAAGAGCACAGGAACTAGAGAAAGCAGCTGTAAAAGCTAGAAATACTCTAACAGTTTAACTTGCCCCGACCCCCTCAAGGCAACTTGTAAGGAGCAGTAATAAATAGATATGAAGACCAATACCAAAAATGCAAGTAGTAGAATACCAACCCCTATTAATGTGATACTTGTCACTATAGAGGGCTCATGATAAAGCAGTATACTAACTTCAGAAGAAGGTATGGATCCACCTTTAATGTGTTGCCTCATTACAATGATTAGTAATCAATGCCTTGTGATGCATCTAGTACCCCTAAATAGTGTCTAATTTTCAGTGGAGCTAAGTGCTACTAGCTCTTCACTGAAGGTTGCATATGGTGGGCAACATATGGTGAGAATGGATGCTCGGTATTTTTGAAAATCATATGTAGGGCTCAGCAATACCTAAAATTTATCAAAGGCAATGTGCTGGAATATCTAATATCCCAGAACATTTTTATCTTTGCTGAATCCTTCTCATGCCTGTCTTGCACGTGTCCTTTCAAGAAATTTTCAGGACTCTTATTGCAGAATAAGTATATCCACATAAAGTGATGTCCCAGAATGGATGCTATAGTACACTTTCAAGAAGCAAACTGCAGGTGTCTAGTTTAGGGACCAGTTTTTCAAGAACAGGTATGTTTCAAACTTCCCCTCCTAGCATGTAGTATTCTTGCTGAAGCCCAGCTTTCATCGTTTTCCACATCATTATATCATCTTGCATCTCTCTAGCTATAAATGCTGCCGTCTAATTCATGGGTTTTCTTCAGTGAAAGTCTATTGTTTCTGGATGACTTTTGGGTGCCATGGCACATCAGCTGTGAGAGGATACAACCAGAAGCACCTGGGTGACCATCTGTAGTTTTCCAGCTTTCATGCTTTACCTGTGGACAATGTCACAGAGCATACACAGATGAGTGTGGTGGGCTGGGACAAACCAGATGAGCAGCAAATGTATCTCAAAACTTAAGCCCTCACTGAGCTCATGCTGGGCTTACCGCTTTCAAAAATATCAGTAGGAATTGCTTGGCATCCTAAAACATACTTTTCACCTAGTTTATTACTGAAACCCTTTTGAGTCCTGCACTTTTTTGCCAAGCTGGCTTTATAGGTCAGTTAGTACAACAGTGAGCCAAATAATGTCGAAGGAGCTGGCAGCAGTTCATTAAACAGTTCTGTTCTTGACCTATTATTACATCTTTTTGTGTTTAAATATTCTCCTTCTCTCTTGATATGTGTGTTAGAGTGCACAAATAATACCCCTATAACCATTTCTAGATTTTTGTTTCAGAGGTTTCTGTGCAATCAGTGTTAATTTACATTGTAGTAGCTATTCTTCAGAAGTTGTTAGTGTGCTACAAGTAACGTACATCTCTGAGCCAACAGTGGACCCCATGAGTGTGGTCTCAAACCACTCTCGAACTCTGTGAGCAAAGAGAAGAGAAAAGGTTTCCATGGGAAATAGTTTGCTGTAACGCTACTCTCCTACTTTACAGAAAACACTTTTCGGCTGGCCTGCAGCAGGGGCAGGGATATAACTAACTTTTCATGACTAACTCATCTGAATGAGCTATTAACTAAATTAGCTAGAACCATTTACAACTTAACGCCATTACACATACCTAAGGAGCAAATATTCCTCGGAGTAAGAGACATTACAGCAGACTTCTGCAAAACTTCTCATTCCCTTGTAGCTGGTGGAGTGACACTAGAGTTAATGTGATGATGTTATCTTTGGGTACTTCTTTTATATCTTCAAAAGAGAAGTGAAGTGGGGTACAGCTGCTGCCAAATGTTCTAGTATCCTTTTTCACAGGCCTGTGGGTGCTGAGTGTCTCGTTACTGCAGTGACAGGGAGCTGAGGATCTTTAGGTGCCATAATATGTTGCACAAAGGACTTGTCTCTGTAGAACCACTCGTTTTCCATATGAGCTATAGAATCATGAACAAAATGAAACAAAGCAAAAACATGGGCTATGTCATTTGTGTCAACAAGAAAAGAATGAAATCTAGATAGGTGAGTAAAAGTGATCTAGGCATTTTGTTTCTTTCAGTGAGCAAGGAAGCTGTCTCTCTGACTGCTGCAGAGATGAATGGTGACATGGACAACATTGTCGCCATAGTCAGTAACAATCAAGAATGTGAGAGGAGATTTAAATTAAAACATCTGCTAAATTATTTTTAAAAGCAAATGTTTGCAACTTTCCCAGTGCCTATAAAAATCACATTGTTCTTGAATGATTGCTTACCGCTCTGGGTAGCCATAATAGGTGAAATAGTCTTTATTGAGCAGAAAAACACTTTCAATTTGAAAAAGCAGTAGATTCTCATGACAAAGCATGTAGATATCTGTCAAACTTAAAGTTACGGTTAAGACAAATCTCTGAAAATCCTGAATAACTATAGCTTTTGACTTGTAAATCTATGCTTTTTTAGCAACTGCCATTTATTCCAAGTCATGATAAAATATTTTTCTTGGCTGAATTAGATAGAAAAATAGAAACTTGACTAATATTTGTACTCAGAGTCAAGTATAATATCAATAGCTGTTATACTGACTCCCCAAATTACTGTGGTTTCTAGGTCATGTCACATACTGTTGTAATAAGGTGTGAAGTGTTTCAATGACTTGCTTAAGATAGTACAGTAATCCTATGGCAGAGCCCAAAATAAAACTCAAGTGCAGCTCCTGATTCAGTGACCTATTCCTGGAAATGTAGCTGCTGTAGTCTCACCGAGCAAGCAGAAAGCCTTTGTAAAGCATGGAAGATAAGCAATCTTGTGACAGAGTATTTACAAACCCCAAAACAAGACCAGAAAGTGGCATTGCCAAGCAAGGGGTCTCCTATTTCCCTTTTTAGCTCCAGTTCCAACTCCATTTTGGCACAGGTCTGGTTTTATGACTGTTAACAATCAGCCCACTCTGGACATTTGTGGAAGAAAGTTTATTTCAGACTGGGGAACTCTTCTGTATCCAGAGTAATTTACTACAGAGAAGGAATGCTCCTGGCAGGCAGTCTACAATGTATACCTTTGAACCAAAATGAAAATGGTAGTAATGACTCGGCTAACCCTGGTGTGGGACCTGAGCTCTCATAGATTTGGAGAGCTTCTTCAGCCTTTTAGGTAACGGATCATTTTAGAAGTAATCAAGCTTACAATATTATTATTGACTAACTGTCAAAAATAACTCTGGTCACAAGTTACTGGGGGGGAGGAAAATCGGAAACTTAATTTTGGTGTGTGGTGTGCGCATATATGTGCACGTCAACATATACAGAATATCTGAAACAATTTTATTTTAGTGATATGAGGAGCTACATTAATTAGAGGACTTTGTGAAGGAAGAGGGAAGTCTGAAGAGTTCTACTGCTAGGAAAAGGAGTGAGGACAGAGCATCCCAGACACTCTCCTGCCATAGAGCAGTGCTCTTTCATGCATAGTGCATGTCCAAGTCAGCTTGGAAGAGACAGGTCTGAGTGTATGCACATGTGCATGAGGTTAGATGCCAGCTGCATACCAGGCACTTTAGACAAAAAGAAAACTCCTGACTCAGACAATGCTTTTAAAGCTACTGAGATAACAAACTGAAATTCCTAAAATGCAGGATGTCCTGCTGCAAGAAGGGCTATTAAGAAGAAGGTGGAAGGAAGCTGGACAATCCCAAAGAGAACCATTTACACAAAAAACCCTTATTTTCAAGAGCAAATCCAAAAAACAAATATGCAAGTAAATTTATACAAAAGAAATTATTGCAGCCTATGAACTCTATGCCACCTGTTATTTTAAAGGGGATATGATCGGTGCTGGTAGTTTCAACAAAGGAGCTGAATTTGCTTTAGCTATCTGATAAGTCTTCATAAAATGAAGGTATGTGATTTATCTCCCCAAGCTAATAGAAAAAATAGTAGTTCTTATCTAGGCCGGATATAATCCGTAAATATGCAATAACCTTTAGATATACAAAGCAGTCTCTAAAGAAGCCTAGGGCCTGCTCCTACTCCCTTTTTAACTCACTGAGAAAATCTTTGAAATGTGATTTAGGTAAAATTTTAACTTGGGATTCTGTTTTTGCTGATTATTAAGCTGGTCACTTAATCCTTGCATCATTCTTCCAGTCCTCCTCTTACAACCATGGAAATTTGTAAAGAGATAATTTTATTAACATGATTTTGTGCTATTAGATCAATAGATAAGCTAATTAAAGTCTAACACTAATTAAAACTAATTAAAACACCCAAAATGCTTAACAGTATTTGCTGTATACATATATGTACTGAGAGAGAGTATTAAAGTGTGTTTGTATAATAAATATGCATATAAAGTCCAGTATTGCTGTGGGTACTCGTGTATGTGCAGAGTCCACACACTACAACCCCTTATTCTTTTGGTGGTCTTTGCTGGGGTTAAAAAAAAAAAAAAGCTCTGGAAACACTTAAAGGGCCCATCCAGCAAAATGGGATTGCTTCATTTAGTCAGGCTTGAGATTTTTGCAAGAAATAGCACAGGGTAACATATATATTGGACAGCCGAAAACAATGACAGAGAACTGCAATATAATTTGGAACACAGACAAATTGTTTTCTTCTTAGTGAATTAAGATACTTAGGAAAATGTGGCAGAATATTTCTTTGGGTTTTTGCATTCTTCTAATATTCATATATATGAAGAGTTCCGTCCCCCCCACACTATGCTTATAATTATGTTGGAGAAATACTGTATAATGTAGATTTTTCCTGCCAGATGAAGAGAGTATAATACTATGGAAAAATATTAATCTGAAGAAAAAAATCCTGGAACATTCTCACTGGCATCCGTGCAATGTAGTTCTCAAATATCAAATGAATGCACAAGACAATTAGCTCAGGCTTTGCCTTGGAGAAGCACAGAGTGGGATGCCAAAGCTCCTATCCCATGATGCAATAAATTCTATTTTGTTAGCAGAGTTTCAGTTTTTAGTTAGAAACAACCAAAACCTGCCATGTGTGCTTTATTCTTTTTGTGATGTGATTCAGTGCTTCCTGATGGAGTAACCGATATAACTCTTCACAGGCATTGCTTACAAGAGAATGGTTAGCAAAAAACAACTGGAAATTCAAATACTTTGTTAGATGTAGTTAAGAAGATAGATTTATATTAGCAAGAAAATATTTCAAACTATCCTATTGCTAGTTTCATTTTTTCCTATTTATTCTACACATACGGAAAAGTAATATAATCTGTGGAACATCAATCATCCAGTAGGCCCCATTTCCTCTGGAAATGCTACTGTTTTTTTAGATTTTCCATGCAACTGTTCTTTGGTGAGCAGATAATAACGTTTAATGCATTTGCTCATTAAGTGAAATGCAGGAATAATTTTGCAGTTGTATTCTTTCAACATATGGAATATTCTACTACATATTCTATGGACATGTCTGTCATACGGGGGGGCAGTTGCAGATGAATGTTTCAGTGGATTAGGAGACTTGTCCTAACCATGTCAAATGCCGATCCATATATTAGGGGCAAAACAAAGCGGGCACTCTTAAAAAATTGGCTTCAATCTGCTTGTGTCAGTCTGAGGCATCATTAAGTATTAATAATTAGGCCTTATGCAAGATAGTTCCAGCAAAACCTTGATGCTATGTGTGTCTTAGCTGAGCCCTTAGCAGAATCTGTATCATGCCATCAGCTCTGGTCTATCAAATGGTTTGCTAAAGATCACATTTTTTCTAAGTGATTCTCGTTTCAGAAACATGCAAAGTTAGCACGTTTTCAGTGCAGAAACAGATTAACCATGCACATTTCCTTGATTTGCTTTGATAGATGCACTGTAGATGAGAAAAAAATTACACAGAACTCAACCTTATTTATACTCAGACAGCTCTTAATTGCAAATGTGTTTATATACTGTCTTCCAAGGGATGATACATTTCTGTCATTTTAACACAGTCCTTTCCATAACAACTGAAAGACTCCACATCAGTTGAAGTAGAAATTTTTGTCCATTCAGCCTCACTAAAAACATGGTTTTTCATTACTTAGAAATAGCTGTTCCTCTATTTAAAAATGCATTCTACTTGGGCCATCCTGGAACCAGTTTGAATAATACCTTCCTAACAAGGAAGTCTGGCCTTAGGGCATCCACCTGCCCATGGCTTCTGTAGGCATCTTGGAAGAGAGTTTCTAATCACCAAGGTTACCTTTATCAACTTCTTTTTAATGACTGATGCAGTAAAATACCTATACATGTGCTAAACTTTAAAAGTCATGAGATGTCCTAAGCACAATGAGCCTATACTTAAAATAAGTTCAAAACATCATATCATGGTACCAGTTCTGTACTCGAGTTTTGGCATGACTTCAGCAGGGGTTTTGTTTGCATTGCAGTCTTTATTTATGTAAAAGATTAATTGTTTTTGTCCGAGTCCTCATACAAGAGGTGTTTCCAAGGTGTAGTGCTGCTATCGCTAGGAATGTGCTCAGCACCCTTCTGCGCTCCGTGAAGGAGCTGAACGCCTCCACCTCGGCCCAGCTGTGCTGTCGGGGCTACCTGATAGCCATACCTGGTGGAAAAGGACTGGGCGCCTGCTCTGTACCCTGGGTACCCGCTTTCACCCCTGTGTGTCTGTACCCTCTGTACCCCGCTTTTACATATGTAGACGAAAAAGAAGACACTCTCTCTCTCTATGTATATATATGCATATATGTGTCAATGCGCACTGTATAATGGGATTAATACAGCGTAGAATCAGTACTACTATTCATTCCTTCTCAAAAAGGCAGGGTGTGGGTTAGACACTAGAACTACCTTGAGCAAGCTGGTTACAGCAGTTTTCCTGTATGACCAGTGCTTTACCCTCACACTGACCAATTTTTTTACTTTGTTCCAGCTCAATTTCCTTACTTTTGTGATCAGGTCGCTGTCAGGGAAGGGCGTGCAGGGATAGATCGATGTATTGCTCGGTCAGGTGTATGTTATATTCCCTAAATTTTTGAAATGCCAGGCAGACCAGCATACTTTTCTTCGCTGTCACTGATATTATGGAGAATGTGAGCTAGCTGATACAGGAACTGTGAGCCTCCATCGGAGCAGTGCTCAGGCTGGGCGGATGCTCTCTCCAGGTTGTGGCTGGCATCTGCGGCTTGCGGGCAGAGAGGCAGAAATGCCGCCCCAGCCGGGTGTGGGTTACCGCTCCGTGAGGTGAAGGCCTCTCCCAAAGGCCATTAGAGACTTGCATAAGGCGCTAGCGAAGAGGGTCGTTCTTACTGTCTGTCACATTAGGATAATCTGCTGTCTGAGGGTGTCCTACAGAAAAAGAATATACTGGCATTACTTGATTAACATACAACAGGAGGAGTATTTAGGAAGCATTTTACCACCAAACGGCAGCTGAGCATTACAAAGAGTCATTACTGAGCTCTACCAAAGGTTTTCTCAACTGAGTATGAAGCCTGGGAGCATCATCAGGACTGTAATGATTTCCTCTAGTCATGCAATGCTTTGGGGGGGGTGGGGGGGGGAGCACACAGGATAACAGTGCTCAAGTTAGCAGAACGTGGGTGTCGCTTGCTTGCAGCCCTGCCAGCTGGTCTCTGCGAGGGCTCTCACACAGCAGTGTCTGGAAAAAATGCTTGTAGGTGGACAAATCCTAGGTATTTTGAATGCTGGACTATTGCCAGCTCTTTTCTGAATTTCTTCAGACAAGTTAATTCATTTATTACTCCTGTTGCTTCAGTGCAAGAGTTTTGGCATAACGTCCATCCTCCCTAGTTTGGCTTCACTTCTGTGGTGGCTCCGTTTGATAGCCCAGCTAGCGGGAGGAATACATTTTATAAACTGGCCAGCAGTGCAAAGCTAGAATAAAATATGTGAAAGACTGAGCTCAAGAGAAGCCTTTTTCACTGAAATAGCAGCTCAAATTTGATAATACTGTAGAAACACATCACCACAGCTATTCTTCCACCTTTGCTGGAAGCTTGATGCCTGGGGATCAGCTTGCATGTGGCTGGGCTGTACGTCTGCAGGGGCCTTACTACAGCTGTGATTTGGCTTGCTTGGGAGACTCATGGCATTGCAAAGTAGGGCAGGAGATGCAAAGTTCCCACTTCTTTGCAGGCACCAGAAGATTTCTACCATTTTATTTCAGAGAAACCCTTTGAGGAGTAAAGCAGTTCAAGTTAAATATAGGCTTGAGGGGGATCTAAATATCTAGCTGTAATGGGAGCTTGTATTTCTCTCCTATCACACAGCTCTGGACATTTTCAGGATTTTATTTCTTGAAAATAAACCAACAAACCCATTTTACAACTTTGCTCTGGTTCCCAATGCATATGCAAAGCACAGAGTATTTTTTGAAATGAAATCAGTGTGAATTTTGGCACTAAGTTTAATGAACCCTTGTTTTCATTCCAAGTTCTCATAATAGCTCTTACCTGCTCGTTTTGTCTTATATTTTTTATGTGTGCCAGTGTGTGTGTGCATTGATAAGTGGATGCTTGTGCTGCCACCTGCATACAATAATCAGGCTGTGCAACCTCAGGGATTAGCTCTGCTGGTGTCACTAGCAGCAGTGTTTAAAGCAGGGCGTACACTGAAGCATAAGGAATCACTCATGGATTAGAAAGTCAGGCTGAGGATGAGTTGAGAAACGGAGGTAATAATCCCAATTTGTAATGCAGCCAAAGAGCAGCAGAGCACAGGTTTCTTGACCTCAGTCTAGCAGCACTTAGGGTGCACTGCCTCCTTCCCGCTCCTGTGCTCGGCGTTGGCCTGAAGCTCCCGTGCTTTAGAGTTAGCTTGGAGCAAGAAGGGAATGTTTGCTTTTAAGGCAGGGAAATCAGCCTCCCTTGGGTAATAAGAAGTCTCCAGCAGGTCAGGGAGCATATCAAAGCTTTAGGACTGTGTGTGAGAGAAGCAGAAGGGAGCCCGTGTCACATGAAAGACCACTGCCAGTCCCATGTGCGTGATTGCTAGAGAGGGAAGAACACAATCGAAGGAGCACCGTAATGTTACTAGAAGCTATTCACTGCAGCATAGTACATGGTCGTAAATTTGATATGACAGTTATAACACAGTTATCTCCTCAACAATTACACACTGTATGACTCTGAAAATGACTCTGAGCTCATCTGAAATGTCTTTATTATGAAGTGTTAGAAAAAGAAAGGAAAACTGGGATGTGGAAGACAAGGAGAGCTGTGTGTGCTTCACCTCCTCTTGGACTGCGTGTGAATGTGTTCCCTGGACTCACATGGGGACAACGATGGGAGAAGGCGAGAAGTGTGTTCCCTATAGGCACAGCTCTGCGGCCAGGCACGACCAGCCCTCTCTCCTTCAGGCCCAAGCTCCCAGGAAGCAGCACATGCCAAGCGGAGCAGAAGACAGTGGCAAAAGTCAGGAGATTGCTCCTTTCTGGACTGGGCAGGTGGGTACATGGAGACTCTTCCTTTCTAAACACTATTTGCAAAGGTGTTTCAGGAGTTGGCTTGCCCTTGCTCCTACGCCTCACTTTTCTGTCCCGCTCCCTGTCCCCTTTCCCATCCAGTTTCTCCAGCCTCCAGCAGTTATCACAACCTGCTGTCTCGAACTAGAGCTGTTGGTCTTTAGTCACACCAGTAGCTACAGCGGTACCTGGCAGAGCTCAGGCACACATGCTCCCATTTGCTGCTCCTCTTGCTTTGGTCTTGCTACAGCTTTGGGCATTCGTGTTGCTTTTCTACGTAACAACAGGCAAAATCTTACCTAGGGCTCCATCGTAACCCTGGCTTGGGCCAACATGGTCAGAGAGGACTGTGTAACTTCCCGGTGCAGCAGACAACTATCCCCGAGGGCACAGAATGGATCTCTAGGACTGGTGTTTTTCTCTGGTGCTATAACTAGTGGTCACAAAATGCGAGCAGAAGTTACACAAATCAATCTTTGGGCAGACAGGCCAAATGCACAGGTTGGCTGGTAGGCCCAATCATAATCGTCACTCCCGATTAAAAGGTAGGGAGGAACTCTTTTAGTGTCATTCCCCTGACAAGTGAGTCCTTTAATATTTCTTCTGGGTGAGATCTGTTGTTCCTGCTACAGCCAGTGACAGAGTTCCCTTTCAGTTCAGTGGGGCTAGAGAGTTACCTATTGAATGCACTTAGCTGATCTCTAGGGCCTCCTCCTTTTATAGCTGAAAAGGAGTTTAATCCCTAGCTCACCCTGCAATAGCCCTTTGATTAGAGAGCTAACAAAGGCAGGGATGAAGAACTGCAAGTTTTACCTTTTCTGTTGTCTCTCAACCCATTCTGGTCAGGAAGGCAAGAACATAAAGCTCTGCAAAACTCTCTTGGTAGGTCAAAAAGGTATTTGTGAATAGACAACTGATGCTTGGCAAATCTCCAGAAAAAAAGTCCTGTGAGGCCAGTGGTGAGACTGAATTTTTGATTTCTCACCCCTGTTTCTATTTTGTTTTTCTGTCTTTCATAGCCTTACCTATTTATGAAGATCTCTTATTCAGAATGCTTTTCTGTTTTTCTTTCCTTTTCTTACTAAATCTTTTGCTATAGAACTGTCATTAATTCAATGCACTGGAGGAAGTTTTCATTCAAACTTGACTCCAGAAACTAGTGAAATCAATCTAGAATTCTTTTATTTCGTCCCCCAAAATCAGATTTGCTTGTATGAGGAAAATGATATTTTTGGTGTGCCAAGAGCTGGAGTTACTCCCAAGCAAGATGATCTCTGGGTGGTGCTTGGAGGAAGGGTAAAATAGCACACCGATGTGGAAGAACACTGATGTGCTAACAGCTGATCTAGTTTTACTGCAAATACTGTTGAGGAAATAAAAGGCGTCCCAGTCCGCTTTTAATGTAAAGGAACTAACTGGCAGTATCTTTGCTGGCAGCTTGCCTATTTTACCCCAAAGCTTAATTTGGCTCCATCAGAATGTATTCAACACAAAGAAAGATGCTGAAGAAGGAAGCTGTATACAGTACACTTAAGTTCCTTTATTCCTTAAACTTTTACCAGGGGTGATTTAGCCAGGACACATACAGTGTAGCTAAACTTCCTTCTTTAGTATTGCACATTTTTTTTCTTTTCCCTTTTAAACACGTGTTTTTTCTCTCCCTCTCATACTAGCAGATGGTCTTCAGTTATATGCAGGAGCTTCTATTCCCTGGGTTGCTATGCAACAAAATGCATCCTATCTGCATCCTTTCTGTGCTGTATCCCGTTTCCGTTCAACAACTCAAAATAACCAGCTTAGTACTTCAACATGCTACTTCCTCTTTTCTACAGAGTTGAATATCTATCAAGTATCTTCCTGGGCTTCCTATCTCTTCCTGTTACAGCCTTGAAAAAAATGTGTTTGCCCTGAATTGATTTTCCTCATCACTTCCTATTTACATCAGTCCACTTAGTGCTAAGGCAGGCAAAACATACATAAATGAGTCACGCAGCTGCTAGCCCATAAAAAAAAATAGTGTCAGCCAATTGTGTGATGTTTGAAAGCAAGATTCTTCATTGTTGTCAGGTGTGGGGTTCCTGTTTGTCCTTTTTATCGTTGCTTTGTTTCCCTACTGATACCAGAAAGTTGAAAACAAACTTTTTCCTTTTTTTGCTACTGGACTTACGGAAAGAAAAATATGAATCTCCAGCTCAGCAAGGGAGAAGGTGAGACAGAAACAGTAGCGTGATTTGCTTTGGCTGCTGATGAGGACAAACTTTTCTCTAGGGTTCATTTTGCTGTGCTAGATATTTGCCAGATTAGGTGAAACCGTGCGAGTGCTCCATCACATACTTGTTAAGATGTAGTGTTATCGTGTTATTAAGAAGTTAGTGTTATTCGAAGTTGTGCACATTGTAAAGTGCCTGCACTGCTATTTAATGCTGATCAGAGTGAGTACAATTACCTGGTACCTTTGTTAAATTCTTTAGGTGGACTTAATTCCCACTTTGACCTTATGCTGGCTTTCTCCATAGCAGGGAATGTCGGCTCTGGAAAGCCTCTTCTTATCACTTACCCTACAGATAATTTAGTAGGTTAAAGGACACACAGTGATTTATTTCACCTAACTTTAGCAGCCTGAAGTTGGGCACGCGGTCTGACCTAGGCAGCGAGGCTTCCTTGCTAGTCAATGGCGAAAGAGAGGCACCTTCAGTAAATGAATTATAGCAGTTCAGTCATGGAGATAGGTGGGATGAATCACAGAGACACACAGCTCCTGTCTCTCCATTGGCTGCGGAAAGAGGTTAGCTGATAGCTTGCACGAAACGCCTAATTCTTGAATTGCTGAAATGAAATGAATCTGAAAAATAATTTCCACATCTTGGTACCTCATGTCAGCATTTCTAGGTACAAATAATCCAAACAATATTTTGGAGAGGAAATGAAAAATGATATATATAATATTACAGATATAAGAGTAACTACACAGGCAGTCTGTATTTCCATAATTATTGTTCAGAGGTCACTTATATAACCAAATATTTCATTTCTTTTTGTAACCTATTTTCAGCCTATGTAGCAAATTCCAGCCTTCTGCTTATGGAGCAGCAGTGTGCCTAGAACAACTATTTTCTGCTGGAAATGCCCGTGTTCAGATAATGACTAGGTTAAGACTGGCTGAATTTCAGTGACTGAATCTTTCCTTCCAACTTGCAGTTGAAATAAGTTTTTCATGAAAGATTATTTAAGGCAGATTTTAAGGATAATATTTATCCAGAGCACTGTTTTAAACTATAAAGCACAGTTACCTACAAAGCACTGAAACAAAATTTTAACCACCTGTAAATTTCCAAAGGAATCTGACAAATTCTTTTATTATATATCATTAGTTTTCCACAGAGCAGGTGGACATGGGGAGTCTATGCTTACTACATGGTTACTGCTCTTTTTTTCCCTACTACCCTCAATGTTTAAATTTTGCTCTTTGGCATGATGGTCTTCTCCCTTGTGTTTGTGTCTGGTCTGATATCATTAATACAGTATACTTGTATGTTATTGATAAAATTGATGCAGAATATGCAGTCCAGTGATTTCTGTTATTTAACTTTGGTGTTCATTTATAACAGTCCAGCCTTGGTATATTTTATACAGATGTTGTACAATCTCACATGTGTCAAGATCCTGTATCTTGATATTCAATATATTTTGTATTGCGTTCAGGTTGTAGTCTTCATTATGGTTCAGCAACCGCAGAAGAATTAGACAGAAATGTTAGCCAATATTGAAGGCAATTCTGAGGTACCAGGTTATATTTCTGCTCCTTCTGAGACTAATCTCCACAATTTAATGAAATAAGTTAATTTCAGCTTGCCACAGAAATAACAGTAAATAATAAATAATGACACTATCCTTATAAAGTGCCACTTTCAAAATGAGCATGCAATAAAATTAAAGCGCAGTGGACTTTTTTTTTTAATTACATCTTTAGAAAAGCTTTATATTAACACAGGGACAGGATGGTGGCCATAGTCCAGCAAGGTGTAGGAACTGCTGGCTGCTATCTTAAGGGCTGTGGCTGCGGATGGGCCACCTGGCTGTTCATACTCTCCTCTAGATTTAATATCTAGGAAAATGTGCATTACAGATATAAGCAGTGAAGAAGAGGATGGCTATAAAGATGCTGGCAGGGACCATCCTTTTAAATAATGTGAGTCATTTTCTGAAACCATGTGAAAGGAGAGGAATTAAATTCAAGAGGGGGGAATGAGTTTTATCAAGAAGGGACTTTCACAGTGAAGGGGTGATCGATTTGACCTGAGAGATGATGGAAGGATCCCTCTAGATGGGTGATGTCTCTTGACAAGGCAGGATACAAATTAGAAGTTGAATTATAGTCCACACAATTAAAAAAAAAAAAAAAAAAGGCACTGCTAACCCATACTTTATTCATTCGTGCCAACTTCTCCCCCCAGCCGAGTGTTTCCTCTGCTGTCCCAGGAGGTGTGTGCACAGGTGCTTCGAAGACCGTAGGGCCCCGCAGTCAACAGACACCGAACCGAGGACACGCAGATGTGTTGTGGGCACTGTTGCTCATTTTATGTGTGTGCACTGTAACATGTGCTGCTGCTTAAGGCTCAGATTAAGACTTCTGGATTCTGAATAAGGTTTTTACCTTACTTACCTTTTACTGTCACAGGGTAAGTACAAATTGCAGTGTAAAGTATTCTATTTGGAGACCTTGCTGTTCTGCCCAATGGATTTCCTTTAAATAAAACAAATGTGTATCATCACCATTACCACAGGATGATAGGAAATGCTAGCTGTGGCCAAGTTATTTCACAATAAAGTTTTTATTGTGAAAAAGATAATTCCTCTTAAATGAGCTCAATGCTCATTTCTTTCAAATACAGAAATAGTATAAGATGACACATAGGAAAAGGGTATTCTCAAGCTTTTATTGATAATTAGAAGGTACAAAAAAATATATATATCGGTTTTTGACTCTGTAACTTGAAAAGGGATTCAGTGCGCTGTTAGTATCTGTCTTAGAGAGAAGCAACCCAGAAAGAGAGGGCAAAATAACACAGATTAGCACCTCCTCAGTTTCCTGACAGTAATGAAAGTCCAGGTTTCCTGGAATGGACAAAAATTCTTGAAATGTATTACCTCAAAATTTCCTGATGCAGATGTTTTTTAATTGACCTTTTCAACTTTTAAGGCATCTTTCCTGAGAAGGTGTGTAGGTTATCTTTTTTTTTTTTAATAAGATTTAAACTCTCTTGAAAAATAAAATTTGTCATTCATGGAATGGTTAAGTTCATTTCTAGCTCTTATTAGTAGCAATATGGTACTTGTAATTTATGAATTCTCGTGATTTTTTTTCACAGTTCATTTTAGAAATGTCACCAAGTTTATCTGTCTAAATGTAAAGTGGGCACTTGCAGGCAAAAGAACTATGTTATCCTGACCTGTGCTTAAAGACTAGAGTAGAAGACATTGTTTTCTGTCAGGATCTGCATTTCTGGTGCATAGTGCTGGAGTTAGCAGAACAGATGAATTAGTATTTTATCTTGCAGAAAGTTAAGCAAAAAGATTAGGAAAAATCAGCACTGGGACAAATCTTTGTACCGTCCTCACTGGGGAATTTCTTCAGAGCGGTGACATTGCAGAGAACAAGGCCGGGGCTCCCCAGCTCAGCACTGGTACGCCTTACTCGTGCGAATGCCGTTCACGGCCGGCTGCAAGCAGGGCTGGCAGAGAGGTGGGAGCCGGCGGTGCCGGCGCGTGGCGGAGCGTAGCGGGGACCCCGGGGTGGGCCTTGCCACGGCACCGTACGGGCAAAGCTTTGCCCAGTGCCCACTGCCCCGTTGTAGGGATGACACTGAGGCGGCAACGTCGGGTGGGTCCCTGCTGAGGAAGGGGAGGAGAAGCAGAAGGACAAGGGACAATTTGGTGGTCTGAAACTGAAGACTCTTCCTCCTGAGTCCACTGCACAAGGATGCAAGAGGTAGACAGGCAAGGCACCGGGAATTTGTAATCTGTTTAAGCATGTTCAACGTCCCTTTATATTTAGCTTATTTTGCGTTATTACATAAAATATACAGCCTCAATAAGACAGATGCATTGAAATGCAGGCTAACATCCAAGAAGGAACAGGTATTTCTGAAAGAAATTGCCATTCACTACAATGGTAAAAAAAGAAAAAAAAGGCAGCAGGACTAATCCCTGGGGGCTGGAGAGGCCAATCAGCGAGAAGTCAGGGTGGAGAGCAGAAGTGCAAAGCCCCGGCTCACCTAACAAGAGATGAAATGATGTCCAGTCACTGCTCTAATAAGCAATTTGCATTAATCATTTTCTGGCGGACTCAGTAGTGTGTGTCCATGGAGGAATGTTCTTTCCCAAGCATTGATTGCCATTGTACATATGAGTTACTTTCAATATATTTCTGATCATTTTCAGTAGTAATAAAGAAAGGTCTGCAAGAGGAATATTGTGCAACCAGGTTTTAATACAAATGTCAATTATATTGAAATGTTCCAACAGCAACTCTATCTTTATTATTGACACAGTAATAGAAAACAAGCAAGCACAGTAATTAGCAAAGTAATCAATTTCTGTGTTTTGCAGATCTTCTGCAAGGAAAACAAACCATCTTCTGTTCCCATCGCGTGGATCCTTTGCTTGAGAAATGAACTGTTTTATCTCTCCTTGCTTCTTTGCATAGCCCAGTCACTAGTACCCATTTAAGAAAGTCTGTCTGGGAATTCATACCAACTTTACTATATGGCTGTATGAAAATCAATAATATATCAATATACAACACTTCTTATACCTAAGGGAACTGTAAACCATACTGAAAAGGAGAGGCTAGAGATGCTCTACCTGAATTTGCATTTGAAATTCATGCCAAGGGTGAGCCCCATGTTAAAAATAAAAATAAAAATCCACCGCATGTGGGTTACTTTCACCCCACGTGTTCACCCTGGGAAGACCGGGACGGGCGCTAGCAGCAGCAGCGCTCCGTGGGCGCTCGGGCTCCGGCTAACCGGCCCGGCGCAGCGAGGCACCAGGCAGGAGCACGCGGGCTGCCCGAAGGCGCCGGGCGCCTGCAGAGGCTCTGGGGGCAACGTGCATGGTGTGTCCTTCGGTGGGGTGTCCGTACGGCAGCATGGGAGTCCCTAGAGAAAATTACCGTAGTGGTTTAAACCATCTTAAAAGTGATTTGTCCCGTGGCTGGAGGAAGTTAGGACTCTTTTTTAAGGAGCTTCACTAATTATTTTAGTTGAAGAAGCAGTGTAGTTATATAAGTATACTACCTCTGAGTGCAAAGTGGTCTTTCTCAGTATGATATGTTTAAAAATATTTCTAATCCAAACTCTGCAGAAGGCACTCACAAGGGACAAATAACTAATATTGACATAGACTTAAATATATTGAAAAGACATAAATCAGAATAATGAGATTCATAAATCTGTTAATATTAATGGGGAAGCCTTTCGGGAAATGTGGTGTAAAATCAAAGAAAAAGATGATCTTGAGATGTAAGTGATGACTCTGGTTAAATGAATAAAAAATTGGATATTTTGTTTCAATGCCTTCTCAAGTCAGAGAAAACTATTACATCCTTTTGAAATTGTGCTTGTGTCTTTCATACTGCCTCAAACAGAAAGAACACAAAAATATTAGGAAAAATGAATCAAAGGCATCCCTAGAAGCTTGCTAATAAATTAAAAAAACCCAGCCCTGGAACTATTTGTTTTTCGCATCATGGAATGAGGAAAGCACCATGAAGCCTTTCTTTCAAAAATTCTCTCTAAAATCAATAGACTAATTCTACACTGAATTTCAAGGCTATAAAACTTTATTAGCAAGAAGGATATGTATATTGTTATTCATTTGTTCACACTGCAATGGTTAAGGGTCTGTCAGCATTTCCTTTAAAAACCCCTATAATTTTACAGGGAATTCTAACACACTCATAAAAATGCACTCGCGGCTGAGTGTAACAAACCGGGTTCCCGAGCACTGTGAGAGGCAAGATAGATAGTGCAGAAGCTTTTACGTTTTCTAATTATATTACAGAATCTTCAATAAATGACTCAAAATTCTGTTTAATGCAGATTTGCAGAAAATCATTGGGGTTTTTTTGAGCAATCATAAAGTTGAAAGTATTTGAAAGGATTCTCAGAGTCTCCATTTCTTAGCTGAACTGTCTGTTTACATAACAGGGAAAGATCGTGATCTACTATTTCCCCCATTTCTTTTTGAAAGTCCCCTTAAAGATAATTCCCATTCATGTGTAACTGACTACTGTATATCAGCAGCATTTTCAAATCTCCAATCAATACCCTGGATGTTTGCAGAGAAATTAATTAGTCTCACTGAGGGGTTACTTTGCTAGGCTGGAAAAAAACTCTTTGCTACAGTTGGTATTGACTATATAGTCAACTGGATAGACACACTATTTACCCTCCAAAGAGGTCAATTTAAGTGCTCTGGGCAGTACAGTGGAGGTAACAACACCCTTTTCTGCTGTTTCATTTGCAAGCACTGACTACACACAGGGTTTTGGTTCAGTACAATTGCTTCAGGCTATTACTGTACTACCTGTTTTTACTCACACTTACCTTTGATTCTGATATAATTCTTAAATCAGTGGTTTTCTGGTTAGGGATGGTTTCTTCCCTAGCAGCAGCCTATCAAAAAAAAAAAAAAAAAAAAAAAAGAAAGAAAAACTCTATTGATTTTGGTGGAAGCAGATGGACTTTATAAAAGGGGAACCTCTATGATAAAATAATAGATTTCAAAAGTATACAAATTATAAAATCTTACTAAATGCATTATGAAGTCATTTTGACTATAAACCACACACTCAGTAGTAAAAGATACATTACATATGTTTTTCACAACCCTAATGCCACATTTACAGCATCCTGCGGCATTGGAGTGCTGTTGTATCTGGTAGGAAAGCAGGAGCTGCAGGTTACGTTTGTACAGCAACTGCTTCTGCAGGATCCTGCTTCATCCGCTATGTAACTTCTAGACATCCATCTTCTAAAGCTACAGGAAAAGGCCTTTGTAAGACATTTATGCTGTGTTTAGAGTGAAGTGGAATTTTCTCAGCAATTAATGAGTTCATTAGTTTCACATAGTATGACATTTTCAAGGCTTCCACAGAGTTTGCAATACAGTTGCAACACCTCTCTCCCAGAGTTGCAGGGGCTTCTCCCACCCCCGATTGCTGAGAAGCATGTTTGGAAATTGGAAAATTTCATTTTGATATTTCATAATGAATTTTTTTTCCCCTTTTAGTCCCTCCTCCCTCCCCTGACATTTTGGCCTTAAAAAAGAAAAAAGTATTTTTACAGTAAGTGTATGTGATCTGAAAACGAAGCAAAGTACGCCAGGCTGCCTGGGGCTGGATTTTAACCACCAATCTGCAAAGTCTACCATTTGTTATATTAGCAGGTCATCAGGAAGTTAAAACCAGTGGCCAAATCCTCACCGTATCTGAAATGTCTCAGCTAGTTGAAGTGTCACTTCCCAAGAGATAGCATGACCTGCAGGAAGGAGCGCAGAAGCATTTCTGTCTTTCTCTCTGATTCAGTGAATATTTAAATATTTTGTATCTTCCAGGAGAGGGAGAGACTTTCCCTTCAGCTGAGTGCCTCGAGCACTCGCCTCGCAGAAGGGAGACGAGGACGGAGAGCCCCGGGTGCAAGCAGATTTCGAGCCCCTCTGCTTCCCGCTCTGCAGAGCCGCCGCCTCGCCTCCGGGCTCCTCCCGCCTCCTTCTCCGCTCTGTTAGTTTACAGATGAAACTAGTTGTACATTTGGAAATAAAGGAACAGGTTTGCACTGAAAACCGCATTTGATGAATGAAATACTTGCTGAAAAAATTGCCCAACCCAGTATGCGTAGTGTTACGGGTTTTAATAAATTCTCTCTGGGAAGTTTATCCGATGATTTTTCTTGTCCATAAAATTAGGAGCCCAGAGCTTGTTCTGCATCAGCTTCCTGCCTGCCTATTAAAAGTGGGAAGCCCTGTTGGGCTTTCCTTCCTATGACAGCTTGGCCATAACTCTTTAATCAGTTTTCCATAGCTGAAAAGTGTTGTTGGTTTTGTTTATTACTGTGAGCTGCAAGTCTGTGTGTTCTCTTCATGGTATCCCCAACATGAACTGTGGTTTATAAACATCCTGTTGGTATTGATGGAATAACTGGAGACTTAATAAGACTTTGATCTTTTCTAGCAACTCACATGTATTAAAGCACAATGTCAGTAGAGTCTTCAAAGTACTAACATAAAAAAAAAAAAAGCTCCATGAGTGTGAGATGCACATTGCACATTAGTTCATGGGCAATGTTGTCTGAGAATAGCTCTTAAAAAATCTTGACGAATTTTAAATTTTCAGAATAAAACTTTAAAATAAATTAAACAAAACAATCCTGATCAGGGGAATTAAACAACTGATTTGAGAATTGTATCTATTTTATAATAATATAGTCTGGTATTTCTTTTAAAGGCTATCAGAAGGGTTTCCTGAAACACAAAATGTTTTTTTTTTCTTGTCTTTATTCTGCTAAATTTATTTTATTTAGACACTTAGACCAACATCAGTTATAGACACGATTATAGACATATAGCTGTAATGTAGCAATGCCCCATTTCTTTTTGTGCCTAAGGACTGCAAAGATTGCTTCAAATAAAAATAGATTTTTCAGCTTGGCACAATTTATGATGCACGCATTCTGAAAATAGATCATTCATAAAACACTCAACAGATATGAAACAATTTTTAAAAGCATCTTTCACAAGATAATTCTTTTTGGAAACTAAACACTCCTTTAAAGATGACCCTGTGGACTACAATAGATGGGACAAACAGTGAGAAACAAGTTTCAGGTTGCTTTTGAATAACATCTAAAGCTTCATGGTGGCCCCTTTGATGTCACCCCCAAGGGGACTGACCACCTGCGTTGCTTTGCTCAGTGATGATTTGTTAATCAGGAAACCAAGAAATACAATATGGCCTCAAGTAAAGCTTTAAGTAATCTTAGATGAAATTTAGATTTCTTTTGTTATCCTTACATTATTCTTTACACAAGAGAAACTATTTCACCAACATAATTAACTACCTAATTCTGAGTTTTTTGTATCCAGTCTTCCAAAAAGATAATTCTTGCATGTATATTTTCTTATTTTCCATCTACTGCCTATGTAAGACTGCATAAAACAGGTTAGACTTTCAGAAGGGACAATCAATCCATATGGCCAGTTCCAACCTATTGCTTTACAGATGTTAAGTTCACTCAGGGTTTTTTTTTAACTTCACAAGTCATTATGCACCACAGCCTACTGGTGTCCTGAATTTTTTACCTGAAGGTAAACAAATGAACAAACTATTATTATTTTACAGTCATTTCCAGAAGACAAGGTGAAGTAAACTCCACTTTTATAGCATAATAAACGCTAATCTCCGCATTTTTTCTTATCTCCATCACTTTGAATACTGATCAATGAGGCAATGACACATATTTTTCAATTGTTATAATGGCTGTAAATCAAACATGCCAACAGTAGTCCAAAGTGGCAGCAAATACCTCCTTCCTTATAATGTCTTGAATGTTAAAACCAATATCCATTTCTTCAGCTAGGAAGTTAATGTCACGAGAGTAGCTTGAAGCTAGAATCTGAATAATTAAATTCTGCATTTGTAGCATCCTAGAGTTTAGAATGTTTCCTATACTCACTTTGTCCTTTTCAGAGGGCGATTGCAGAAGGAAAAATGAGGGAGTATCCTAGGGGAGCCTATAAAAAAATGTGCAAACAACGTGTTCTTCTAGCCTCAGCCACGTTCTTCCTCTACTGAGAGCTCCAAACCATCATTAGCATCAGGTTTTCTAAAACAGTGAAATTTTAACTTAATTTTTATGTTTTTGTAGAGCAGGTATCTGAAGGAAAACCCATCACCCTTTACATAAAATTATCATTAGAGAAAAAAGTTGCTAGAAAGTTCTTAAAGTAAGGATATTTTTAGGTGAAAAGCTGAGTGACTGCAAAATGTCAGCTTTGTTCAGGCAAGGGCACAGAGTTGGGTTCAAGGCTTGTTACATGGGTGCAAAGGAAATTTAGAAGTCCATGAAGTTATACCAGTTTGAGTGGTATGGGGAAGGTATCAGGGTCCACTGGCCTAATCTGATGGCACTACATAGAGGCACTACAGTGACTTTAACTTCAAAATGATTTTCAGTTTCTCCACACTCTTCAGGACCTGCCCTCAAGTCATGATTTTAGGATGCAGCCCATTAAGTGACAAGACCAAGAACTCAGGCTGAACTACTGCTGAAAGGTGAAGGTCTTCAGAGAGAAGAGTCCTCTCCTCTGCGGAACCCTTGTCCACCTCTGGAGCAATGTCCCACCTGGTCACTGGGTGAGGTAGGAAAAAAAAAAAAAGGTCACGTCATTACTGACAGCATACAAATGCATAAGCACAAAAGGGGGAGTATAATTAAACCGCATGGGCAAACACCTCTTGTTTCTTCATGCTGGAAGTTTTATTTGTACAGTTCATTTCTGTTTCAAAGCATGCTTTTGTGATACAATTTCATGGTAAGGATCTTCCTAGAGTTACCCAGAAAAATGTGTTTCTACGTAAATGCTAATGCAAGCTCACAAATTCTACTTTGATTCAAGTCTGTTTAGTGTTTTGAAATATATCCTCTTTTCAAGTGGTGTGTTGCCTTTTTTACCTTGCTTACTTTAAATCCACCATTGGGCTTAATTTGGTTATTTACTCTCAATAATGGAAATAAGTCAAAGGGGAAATGTTTTTCACACTAAACAGGCACCATGTTCTTCTGGTATGAGCGTTCCTTTCCTTTGTTTTTGAAACAATCTTTTGATTTCCTAGGCTTTCCTTTCATGACATTTAGGAGAAAAGGAAACTGCTGTTGAATACGGGATGCCTGGGATTTCTGTTTTATATTAGACTTTTTAAATATTTGAACTCTGCTTCAGGACGGAACAAATTAGAGTTGAAACTGCAGGGTGGGTAAGTAGTTTCAAGGTTTCTTTATTTAATTTTCAGAGGTCTATATTTACTCTGCTCCATTTTATAAGCGAAGCACCCTTTCTGCACACTCTGAACAGGCTTTTTATTGGTACCAGGCTTCTAATTAATAGTTACCTGCACAGCAGCTGTTAATCTTCTTCACTACTAAGTTTTTCGGAAAAACAGATTCCCTCTACATATTCCTGCTTGCTTTTGAGTTGGACTCCATCAGTCTTTGAAAGGCATATGAAAAGTTCCCTCACGCACCATTTCATTTTTGTTTATTCCCTCTGCATATCTCTGAATACAGTTTTTATGTCCTGATCTCAGCTTAAAAGTACCTTAAAACAACGTTTTCTTTTCATTGGTAAGGAGCAGGTGAATGATAGATCTGGACGCTGCACTCTTCTGCCAGCGGGACATGCAGGGCGCTGGCGCTGCCAGCCAGCACCTTCCCCGCGTTCCAGCGCGGCTCCACCCAGCGGCACGCGCACGGTCCCCGGGCTGGCGACACGCTGCTGCGCAGGCCCCTTGCTATTGCGTGGGGCACACTTAAATGTCCCAGCTGTCTGGTAGAAACTTCAGAGGTTCCCTGACCTGTTCAGTAGAAAGGCAACTGAGATGCAACTCATTTCCTAAGATGATTTATATACAGCAGCAGTTTGGTAGTCTTACATATAGTAAGCAATAAAACTAGTTAAAAGATCACTACATAACTCCCCTGAAGTTGTAACAATGCAATAAAAAAAAATCTAACCAGCACAGAACACCTTGCATCACAGGGCCTTCTAATCACTCTTTTCCTGGACTGCATTCAGAGCAGTGACCGTAAATCGACTCACTCTCCAGTTTCCAACACTGTATTTCCTCCTTTGCTCCGAGTTCTTGGGCCACCATGGAGAGAGAGCCAAAATCTTGCAGTACTCACCATGGTGTGCCAAGCAACTGTTCAAAGCTAGAGAAATTGCTTTGAACAAGGCAGAAGGAAGTTCTGATTTTAAACTTCCATATTAAAGCGGTAATGAACTGCATTTTTGTACATAGCTTTGAAAATCCCCACTGTGGAATCCTGCACTATCAAGGGTCATTTTAATAACATTGATTGTTAAAAGGCACAGCTCCCAGTGTAAAAACAGAACTCATTAGAATTCCGGATGAAGCTGATTACAGAAGAACGCGTAAAATTGAATATTAAGGAGATTAAGAAGAACTGGCTACCAGTGTTATATTCCAAAGGGACATCCACAATATGCTTGCTGTCCCAATCAGTGGTACCCAAAGGCAATGTGTACCTCTGTGAGCGTACCCTACTGCAGAGGGAACTCTGAGAGTTTGGCCAAGGGTAATTATAAATATTAAAACCTTTATTATCAATGTTTGATAGAAGCATAAAAAATTTATAGTTGTGTACAAATGCTTTCTTTTGCAGACGAGACACATGAGATTTTATAATGCCACTGTTGAGTCATTCTTTCCTTTTTTTTTTCTTTCTCAGACCAAATCTAATTATTTCTCCCCAAATTTCTTTCTTTCTTTAACAGAGGTAGCCTCATCCGAAAGAAGCAAAATAGAATGAATAGCTGAAGCCCTATATAGAGATATATAGTAGAGTCTGTATCAAGGTCATTCAGATAGGCTGCTGTGCTATGTTTTGTTTCATTTTTTTAATTTCCAGTCCCCTAGCCCCTCTGCCTCCTTTTACTATTCAGTATGTATTTGTCACAGACTCTCTTGTTTAGAAACAAATGCATTCAGACATCTTTGCTACTTACAAAAGCGTAGTCTCAAATTACAGCAATCATTAACATAACAGTAACACATAAGAGTTACTCTAGCATATTGAAAAACCTGTGAAGCTTTCAATGCACTTTATAACTGTATGAGACAGAAATGAAAGGGAAATATCTGCCTAAATGTGAATTTGCACCTCCCCATAACGTGCAAATGGAATTACTTTCCACATTGTTAAGAAGATTCATTAAACAGACACAGAATCTTAAGGCTGAGAACCTGCCTATTTTGTAGTGAGAGGCGATATGAGACATGGCAACATTTATATATTTAAAAGATGATTTTCCTAATTGAAATGTAGCATTAACAAATCCTGCACTATTTATGAAAACAGAACAATAGATACAAGCCTTAAAAATACAAAATACAATATGCCAAGAAACTAACTTAGAAGAGGATATAGTAAACCAAAGCAAATCTTCCTTAACTGCACTTGCAGCATTAGAGAAATTCATTTTGTAAATTTGTTGTGAAGTACAAAAGAAATTAGATAGGACATATCAGCTCACCAAATTTTATTACTGTTTTCTGCCTTCTCAGTTGGTGTCTTTTAAGTAACCAGAGAGCCAGTTCTTACCAAGATCCTTTCCACCCCAGCATCACTTTCACTAAAGCTCCCATCTCAGCTAAATCTCTACATGGTACTCTAAAACAAATAATTAATAGTAATTTCCTCAGTTTGTCTTGTGCACTGTGGAAGCCAACATTATTGTTGCAGAAGTACTTACAGAGAGAGAGGAGAAAAAAAAGAAAAAATCATCAGCTATTTAAAATACCTTCCCAGGCTTCCTGTCTTCCTGCGTAACATCTACTACCACGCCATCAGTGCTCCGATGTAGCTAGTCCAAGCTTGTAGCTACACAGCTTGCAGAAAATAAAAGGAGTTGTTTTGGCTATCAAACAAAATAAACTGTATGGCCAACCCAGTATATATAACTGTGGGTTTTCATATATTTTTGATCAAAAATACACTACCCCTTCATAGATTAGACATAGCAATATGTTTATGGTGCCACTGCCACTGCAGTACTAAGTCACAATGTTCAATTCAGTTACATTGCTATCAGTTTATTTAATTTAGACTAACAACAGCCATAATAATATTAAGATAATCAGAACTATATGAATATCTGAAATTTCCTTTGTATAAGTCAATCACTCTATTTTTGAATAGCCAAAGACTATAATACATTATGCTGCAACCTAGGACAAAGTACTATGTATTGTAGAGAGTTTCAGTAAATGTCCATGGACCCTCTTAGCTGTAAATGAATGTTTTTGAATAACACCAGTAATCTGAAGGTAATTAAAGTAGTTTATGCAAGGTGCAATAAACAGCCATTGTTGTGTCTACAGAACATTACTTTATCCTATTGTGAAGATGATGTCTTTTTAGCTTCCTAGCTGTTTTGAAAAAAAAAATCAGAGGCCACTAGTCTGAAAGAAACAAGGACAAGATAACTAGAGACGCAATTAATCCCTGTGCTGTGGAATAGTACAAGTTGTTACAACAATCACAGAAAAAGCTGTACAGAGGTTATAGGAAGGCAAGTTAATGCAATGCTTAAAAAAAAAGAATTAAAGAGTGTCAGAAAGACCTAAATTACAACAGCAAAGAAATGAAAATACAACTTAATAAGAAACAAATGTTGCATGCTGTGTATTAACTGTGGAATGCTTGCAGAAAATATGGAAAAGTCTTTATTTACTCAACCCTGACTCATGGGCAAAGGTTTACATAAACTGGGCTTCTTTCCTGATCACAAGTATCTGGGAAGTCCTGCGGGGATGGGTTGTCAATAGGGCTTCTCAGTCACTTGAAGTTAGGCACACACTTGGATTCAGTCATTTGGCGTAAAATCCTGGTCCTGTTCTTGTCAGATGCCCCCACTGTGTCCCTGGGGCCAGGATCGCCCAGCCACACTAGGCTCTGGCTCAGCCTCAGCAGGAGCCTGAGGGCTGCCTAAGGTCGGGCTCAGGCCTCTGGATGTAGCCCGTGCCCCCGCAGGTCAGCACACGGGGCAGCATATCCCCCAAAAGCATTTCTAGCGCTCTCCTTGCACTTACTGGCAGGAATGAGCTTTTGTCTTATGTGCGAAGAAGGAAACAGAGTAGCAATGAAAATCCTCATTAATGAACATACGGAGAAATCTTGTTTTTAGTTATGCCCTTTCAATTCTATTGAAGCAAGAACTGTCTTGGGTCTTTTACTAGGACTCGTTCTTGAGCTTCCACCACTTCCAGAAATCCAGGGAACCTTTGGGAGGATAAGTGCCAGCACTAAGAAAATGGAGGGGAAATATAGAGGGACATCGGAGAGGGAAGGGAGAAAGCACCTGGAAAGGACCACAGCAGGTGATGTAACCCTTACTACCATCTCTGGTAATTTAATGAAAATAAATCAGAATAAATAAATATCTGACTCAGAATCAAGATGTAGCTCATCTAGTCTGAATGGGAACTCATTTGCTGTTGACCTACAGCATTCTCCCCAAGGAGAAGGATGAGATTTTTATATGTGTGTATATATATATATATATATATTTATATATAAAATACACACACACACACACACACACACACACACACATAAATATATGTATTTTGCTTTCAAAAAATAAAGTCTTAATTATTCAAAGAAAAGTCTAATGTTGGTAAATATGCACAGTAAGTACTTGATGGATTGAATTCATTCCCCTCTTTATGTGCTGACATCCTACTCACTACATAAGGAGAGTCTACAGATGTACAGAAATGCTGCACAGGATGGGATGTTTCTTTATGGCATTTCCTTGTGCTTTAAATCTCTGAACAGTTTTCTGTGTGTGTGTTTTATATTGAGTCATTAAGTACAAAAACAAACTTATTCGCAAACCAACTTTGATCTAGGTTTCCTGCGATTTATCTCTGCTGTCTATAGTATGCACTGAAATCCCACCTGATTGTTATTAGCTCCCCAAATATTTATATCACTCTAGATAATCAATGCTTATCACAGTCAATACAGATGTTACAAGTTCCTCAAAGAAAGGCACTGTCAGCATAATAACATTTTAATTATTGCAGCATATGTTTTTGAATGGGTCTTTTGTTTACAGTATCAATTAAACAGAGCAACTGTATATATCTAATTAATGGATAGTGTTAAAAATACTGTACATGTAAATTACAGATTTTCCCACTAAAGATATGAGGCAATAATGTAATGTCTTGGAGGTATTAATGTTCACTTAATTAATTTAAATCATGTTGCTAGTGTTGTGTTTTCTGTTTTCATTCCCTTGCGTTTGCACTCTCTACAGGATGTTTTTCATTCAACTGCTGTGTAAAACAGATTTGCTTGTGGGGGTTTGGTGATATAAAATATCTGACTGGCACCAGTACATTACTTACTCTACATATAACTAAAAACATAAATGCAATATTTGGAGAAGAAGTAGAGATAGCAGCATCTGCTGCTTAGAGAGACACAGAAGACACGGTTTCTGTTATCAAGTATGCTGTAAGTTCATGGGGAAGTTCAGTGGCGAAGAGGCTGAGCCCTTCTGTTCCTCAGGAACAGCCTGTGGACTCTCATTCCCTGCACCCTTTCAAAGCTCTCCAAGAGCAGTGCAGGATGTTTTTTAAAGATGTTTCAGAGAAAAATGCTGTATTAGTTACATTATAAATTAATTAATTGAACATTTAAGATATTTTTGAGACAGCTGAAGGCATTGTCCTAATGCCCTGGGCCTATAAATCTTTGGCTCTGATATATACAGATATATAGACATATATATGCACACACAAACAGACACACACATACATGTCTGCTGAAATTCTTGGTATTTCCAACTCATGATGCTTACAATATTCAAAGATTTTCCTGGTGCCTCCTGTGCCTGAAGTCATTGGACTAGGTGAGAATCTCAGCTTCCACTCGAAACACAGGCTTCCTGGAAGCTCAGAAAAACCTGGCAAATGTGAATCTTCCACTCCAGATTCAAAATCAGATAAGGCCTTTTTATCTTTACCACCAGATTATTCCACACCAAAATAAAGGTAGCAGCATTTGTTAGAGTGGCTCTTGGGAGCAAAAGGAATTTTAAGGAAAAGAAAAACATCTTCAGGCCCAATAGCCTTGGAAGCAGTGAATATTCCATTATAAAGAGAACAATGCTTCGTTCATTTGTTCCTGGTGATTAGGTAATAACGGGAACACAAAAGTCAGAGTGGGAGGTATTGCTGGCTGTACGCCGTTAAAGGCAGTCAGAGCTCTTCTCCGCTCAGCCCTGCTTCACCAGGCAGCCTCCTAGGGAGCTACAGGACTACGGGAGGGGGGAGTCCCTCGCCGCTGGCACTCGGAAATCCGCTTAGGGCTTCCCGAATCGGTGTGCTGCATCGTCCATGCCCCAGCACCCTTCTGAAATGAAGGGCATTATCAGCACACCAGTGGGCTTTTGCACAGTAGAGTTGTCTGGTGGATACAATCTGCATTCAGTCCATGAGCATGTTTTGTAAGGCCCATTGGAGCGAATTTGCAAACATTTATGCAGGTCAGCAATATTGTTTGCAGTTACATTCGGTGGAACTGTCAATGAACATTAAGTTATTTGTGTATTTAGAAGAAGAAAATAAGTTGGACAGCCACACGTTTATAATTTGGCTAGATGTGTCTTCTACTGCTATTTCTTAGCAGGTTGGCCAGTTCCAAACACTCTACATTTCTAGTTATGATAACTTTTACAGATGTGTTTCTTCTACTAAAAATTGTATCTTGTATATCACCTTTACTGTTAGTTACTAGAACTCACTGAAGAATTTGAATGACTTTTTTGGATGAAACTTCTTTTCACCAGGTTTGTTTTGTCTAGTATGTGGTGAGAAACATTTTCCTGTTTGTATATGATAGTTTGACTTTCCAAATTGAAACTGATGGCTTGAGCTCACTTAGGTGGTTTCATCAAGACCATTGACCATCACATGGCTATTTAAAGATGTAAACAGAAAACTATGCTGAGGCGAAGCTGACTTAATTCAGGACTGAATGTCAACTCTTATCCCTAGAAAATAATTTCATATATGTAGATAATTTTGGTTTTAGTGGATGAAATCTAATCCTTTTTGTGATTCATTCGACTGTTTTTGTGGAACACTTCTGCTGAAGGATTCCAACAAGTGTGATACTCACCGTGTGAATGACTGTCCCATCCATGCACAAATTCAGGGTTAATATTCAGTGCACAGGCTTAAAATTCACTTCTCTGATGCATCAGTGGGAACAAAGCACAAGTTGTTGGCCTGGAAATGTAAATACAAAAGAAAATCTGAAAAAAGGGCTGTGTCAGTAATGCAGATTCCATCTAGAGATTAAGGAAATAGTCCTTAATCTTAAAACTAGTCCTTAGTCTTAATTTCTAATAGGAATTCCTTAGTTCCTAATAGGAAATAGTTTTGCTTGAGCGTACTCTTGTTCTACTGATTTCTCTTTGACATAGACCTTCATTGTCTCTTTTGCACCCCTAAAAATAGAGAGGGGGTTTTAACACTGACAATTAAATTCATGCTAACAATCTTTATTCTATTGTGCAGAGACATGAGCTGTATTCTCAGCGGGTTGGTCTATTTATTACGCTGATCTCAATGGAGAATTACATTAGGACATTCAGTGCCACTGAACTTGTGTACACCAGAAAAGCATTAGATTAAAAGTTGATCCACTGTTTTCTTTCCAGCACAGATCAGTTCTCTCCAAGTAAAGTTTCAGGTCATTTCTGGGGCATCACTGAAGGTAAATGAGCACTGATTTTTATTAGCCTTTCTGGTAGATAAGAAGGTTTCAGTTTTAATGAATGCAAGATCAAATATTTGACAGAAAGTGAAAAGCAAAGACCGGAGGTATATACCATAAAGTGAAAGAGGGAGGAGAATAATGAGTTTGAAAAGTATAAAAAACAGATTGTTTTAGTGGAAAAGAATGCTACAAAGGTCTCCATGTGAATCTTCGATTCCAGGAGTTTCTGCCAATTCCTTTTATTACTATTTCAAGTAACCAGGTACATATGGCATGTTTGTAAGTAAAGCAGTCAATGAAGTTAGTTACACCTCTGCATTTATTACCTTACCCCGGAGTATTATTAACTTTTACATTCCCCATAAAATATAATTTATCACTTAAATAATTTGCTTTGTGTCAGGGTTCAGTGTGCTCCAGTGCTTTCCTGCTCATTAAATGAGATATTTTTACTTAATGAGCCCAGAATGTCCTTTGCATTTAACATTAGAATTGATTTCAAACACTCCATTTTTCTAACATATTTGTGTGTAATTTCAGAATGTGGACTTCATCCCACAGTCTTACACTGAAGGAAAAAGAGCTACAAAGAATAATGATCCATGAATTCTAGAGAGGGACACAGTAAGTACGGGTGAATAGTTTTTTAAAAAACCTATTATCTACCTGAAATTTGCATTCTTTGATCTAATTTGAAAGTTTGACTTACTCTTTGAGCCCGATGCTGTAGTTATTACATACATAAAGCTCCATCAGAAAATTCTTTTTTGAAAGGACATCACAATATTGCTTGCTGTGAAGTTAACAGAATATAAAAATTAATTCTGTCTTTAGATGCATGTGTGTAATGTGTTGCTTCGTGTAGCAGGCAGGTATTTTTTCAAAGGTACACAATTCACATGTAACCTATGCATCCATAGCATAAATGAATATTATAGAACTATGGCAACGTACACCTAATGAGAATCTGATTAATCTTTTTGCAATTGTGAATAACTGATCACTTTGCAATTAATTAATAAAATCTGAGTAGAGAAATCCTCTGTTGTGCAGTAAATCAGTGGCTTTTAACAGTCATTGAAATCAGCCAAAAACTCTGAAATATTTCAGCAATTCCAAGGTAAACATTGCATCATTACACCTTAAACAGAATTCTGCCACCAGCTAGAGCTCAAGGAGGTGGTGAGTAGCATATTATGGATTCACAACCGGGTGTTCGTTTGAGGCCATTACATCAAACGTAGCCATCTGCACATCAGTTGTACATCACTAACACGCAGAGCGCGAGCCTGACCGGTCAGGTGCTCACAATCCATGGCCATGAGCATGGCATGAAACGCTCAGTAAAGGACACTAAAGCTGAAATTTAACTCCATAATAATATTGTAACATTGACATTTTTTATTCTCAGTGAAAAGCGAAGAAAAGAATAATATAGGAAATAAGCAAAAAAGAAAACGTTGCTGTGTTTAACCGAACTCCAGAGTTTCACTTTCAGGCTGGTTGTGGTCATCATTAAACCTGGTAGGCCTGCCTGTCGGCTGGTGCGACGTCTCACCCCGTTAACAGCGTGGGCCTCTCTCTTTCTGCCGCCCCCACGGCCCCGGGGTCCCCGGCCGGCCGCGCCGTCTCACAGGGCACCTGCAGCCCCCTCCTTCCTCGGGGCCGCCTGCAGCGGTGGCCGTGGCTGGGAGGTGCCCAGCGACGACGGCACTTCGCAGGCAGCGAAGGCGCCCTGGGCCCCCTCTGCGGTAGGCGATTTATGCCACGCTGTAACAGCTCGGTAGCCTTGCTCAACACGTTACGGCATTTCCCAAGGGAACTCTCAGGCTGCTTATTAGACTGACAATATCCCATTAGATTAGACATATATTATTTTTAAAAGTGTTTTAAATAAGGAAAGAATACTACATGGCATTACATCACGTCATAAAGGTCAAATGCTGGAGAAGAGGAAGGTTTGCTTAGCTGTGGTAACAGGATTAGCAGAGTAGTGTAATTATATATACAGGTGTAGTAAATGGTAAGTTTTTATCTTTGTCATGTGGTGAGAGAAAAACAATTGTAAAATACAGAATCAACTGTTGATTATAATTTAGTGAAGGGTGAACACACCCCGGTTACATATTAACACTTTTTCATAACTGAACAAGCTGATAAATAACATCTCACTCCCACAGAGACTGGGGAAGCAGCATTGTCGGGTGGGTAAAGTGTACGGAAATCCGAGTTCTGCTTTCAGTGCTGCCATCAGTGCATCACGTCCCCCGCGGAAGCCACCTTATTCTGCTTTTCCTTACTATCCTTTGTCCGTTTTGTCCATTTAAGCTGCAAATAGTTACAAGCAAGGTTGGTACATTCAGGTCTATATTCTGAATTAAGAATGCACAGTTTTAAAATATTTTTTATTGTAGAATGAAAAGGAAAAGAAATCTTGTTTTCCAGCAATAAGTATCACCACAGTTTGCTCCAGGGAAATACTGAACTATCACGTAGATACTTAAGGCCGTTGATAGTATGATGGCATATTTACAAGGACTGATTAGAACTCAAAAAATACAGTATTTTTTTTTCTTCTGGTTCCATATGAAAACTAGATGTGCCCTTCATTTCATTACACTTTTAAGGAGGGATGCAGGGTATTTTAAATTTTATTTGACTTATTTTACTAAAGTATCGTTATCCTTGACCATTATGTGTTAAATTCTAGTGTCAAAGAACTTATTCTTTTAAAGAAAATAAATGATTAAAGCAAAACATCTAATTGAAATCAAAATCCATTAAAAACTGAATTATCTACACCAGTCTGGGTGGGTAATAACTTGGCTGCTAAAGAATTAAAATGCTGTGGGTATCTAGATGTATACACAGAAGAAAAATGTAATGCCTGCACCTACTTTGAGAAATTACTCTGATGGGTCAGCTAGATGCCTGGGAGACCGGTTTTCTGTGTTACTGAGTTAGTGTCAAAAATAGGCAAGCAGTTGCTGGAAAAGAGGAAGAACTGCAATGCTTTTCTCTCCTTTAGCTCCTTTAGCCTGTACCAGTCTCGCTGACAAACAGGAGCTTTAAGCAAACGCAGAAAGGACATCCCACCTGCTTCCGTGGCTGACCAAGAGTTTTATTACCTGGCTCGTAGCTGATTGTAACACAAGTATGAGGACAACATTTTCCACCCCAGATAACTGTGTGAGGCTGGTTTTGCTTGCTGTTTGGTTCCAGCCACAGTGATGTGCCAGTGGGAGACGGAGACCAGGGAAAACAGTGGTTGGTTTGCCATGGAGAGGCTCTGACAGGCCCGGCTGAGCCTGCCCCATATCCTGAACCACTCGCACGCAGCGCGTGACCAGCCACGGTCATCGTCCCCAAAGGAAAGGGATGTTCCAGTACACACATGTGGAGGCACCAAAGCTCACCTAGATTTATATTTGGGTTATAGTTGAGAAATAATCTCTGCAGTTTCAGGAGAGGGTAAGATAAAGGTGCTGATCAGATTCCTTTGGGGAATGGCGGTAAGTAGTTTATAGCCAGTTTCAGTTAACACAAACTCTCTATAAATAAGGACACATAACATTTTACACTGGTAGACTAAAGCCAAAGGCTCCCTTCACTCTTTGAGCGCGAGACATTAAAGTACCCACGGTGAGTAATGCACTTGACTTAGTCTTGACTGTACTATTGAAAGAACCGACCACATATTTCTTGGAGTTGTCCACAAACAGCCAAGTTTAATGGTGAAGAAGAGCTTTTAAATTATTTCTTTTTTGTTACTATTGTAGTAAGACTTGCATTCCAGGTTCATGGGACATTATTATACTTCTTGCTTTAAGGCAGCTGGCTTCAAGGAGATAGGTAATAAATATATGCTCTTCAGAAGTATATGACATGGCATTATTTCAATATGATAACAAGTACTTTCCCTTTTATCTCATTACAAAGTAGTCTTTTTTCCAATTTTATACTTGCCCAGGTATTTAGTTTGATATGCCATTTGTGGTGACAGGCTAAACCGTGCTCAGTTTCAGCTGATTACTTCCCGGTGTCTGCAGCCCTCCTTGAAGCCCTGCTGCTGGCATCGTATCGCTTATGTGCCCATGGCCAGCGCCCTTCCTCGGGTCCTGGGGTGATGCGCAATGCTTTTACGAAGAAGTCCCAGATCTATTATTGCTGCTTTCATCTACTTTGCCCATACTGTGTATACTTGCTGGTGCTCACAAACCCTTGCAGAAAACTGTAATCCACTGCAGTTCTTAAATCTTCTAAATGCTAGGGATTGTCTTGGCTCACATTATCTGCCATGGAGTGTGAGTCCTATGGGCGCAGGGGGGTTTTGCACTCTTCTGCGGTTACAGCCCAGATGCTCCACACCTTTCCGTTTGGGTCTCACGGTGTTTCGACTTCTCCATTATCGGGGGCATTGCCCCAAGGAGGCTTCAGCTAGGCTGGAGTAACTTCCCTCATCTGCAAACTTCCAGGAATCTTTTTAGAGCATTTCCTAGCCAAATGTTCCATACCAAATCCCAAACATCATCTGGATTTTTATCAGGAACTTAATCCCTCCCCACCCATACTTTGAGATCCAGGTGGTGCAGCCTCAGATCATTTACAAACTCTTTTGTGTTTTCCCTCTCATTTTTGTATTGCTTGCATAAAACCATATTTCTCGTATCTTTTTGCTTTGGGATCATAGTGCATGTGGACTGATTCAGATCTCTTTAAATAGCACAGGTCTTAAATGAACTTTAATATAGGCAATTTGTTAAAAGTTGCAAATGATACAGGTTTGATTTTAAGTGTCCCAAGTTCTTGGGAAGTTAAACTGCAAGTAAGTAGTGCTAACCAGCTTAGGTAGTTTTGATCTGTATTTTGGAATATTCTGAGTTATGATCTGAAAATCATAATTCCATTATAGCAAAAAAGTCCTGAAAATGAAGCTGGTTTTGAAGAGCCCGTGTCTTAAGACTTTGCCAGTCTGCAACTATTTTGTCCTCTTACGTGTTAAGTTCACAATGACTCCATGAGGAAAATGGACCTTACTCTCATTAGACATCGTACAGTATTAATGGCACTGGCTCCCTCATATTTTATTCATTAAAAAATATTTGTCAATGTGTTTTTCTATTTTAAACTCTTACTGTAAAAGAAAGCATTATCACCTTAAAGCATTCGGTTCCTGGAGTGAATGCCAATACTATCCAGCCACCCCACAGTCTCCTAATTATGCTGAGGGTTTCTTTCCTAACAGCGTTTATTTTTAGGGTGTCAACAATACTTCAGTTAAATGTAGTGTAAAGTGCACTTATTTAGCAAACTTGTCCTTTAGAAAGAGGGGTTTTTGTCTTTAAAACACTATTAGATTGTTTCTTTCTGTCAGTGCATGATACAGTAGATATCTTAAATCAATAACACTTTTTATTCCTATGCAATTGATGCATAACATCCTTCTTCACACAGAGGTTTAATGTGTTGTAAATTAATTATCTGGAATGAGTACAGGGTCAATGGACCTTGGCATGACCGGGATGTAATGTTAAAGTGTTCCATTTCCTCCCAGCCCTGCACACATCTCTTACCGCGGCTTTTATACGTGTCAGTTATGCCATCTTCTGCAGTTTGTTCCCTTAAGTGTTGTTAATGCCCCTCCAGGGCTTGATCGATAGGAAAAAATTGTTTTACCATAAATTTGCACAACAATTTTCTTTCTTCTGAAGACAGGGCATCTTTATTAACTGCAATTGTATAATGCTTGCTAGTAAACTATTCTAACTTTTATAGGAACTCAATAGCTTTTATTTTAAATTGGAATGAAATTACAAAAATGTTGAATGTGCAGCAGTAGACTTTTTGTTGTTGGTGGTTTTTTTTTTTTTTTTTTTTTTTTTTGCTTTCAGGTGCTTAAAATTAAATCTGGTGTTGTCGAGGTTTCTGGCAGGAGAAGTTTTGCTTTACTGCTTCTACGCAGCAAGCCACATAGATGAATGAAACTGTTATTACCTGTGAAAAAATGTGGGGAGAAAGATTCTCAGCCATGAACAGTGCAATTAAAACCTGCGTTCATTGGGTTTTAAAATAGTCAATTTGCTTTAAAAACCCCAGCGGCCACCTCTATTATTTTTTCGAAGACAGCTCGGCTATTAGTTGCTAGGGTAACAAGACACAAGGCGGTGAGTAAGGCAGCGCTGTCCACACAGCACAGAATCGGGGGGCTACGATAAGAAAGACTTGCTAGCAACAATGTTCAGTTTGGGATTATTTTTATTTAACTGCTGCAAGAAAGGTGGTCCAAATATGTATATGCCTGCAATTCAAAAGGTGCTGATACTGTAGTGGTTTAATTGGCTCTTCTGAGTAATGCATGACACTAAACTATTTAGGTAGCAAACGCTTCTCATCTCACTGAAAAGAGGAGATGCTACTTAAAACTTATGGCATGTTGGTGGGATCAATTTAACGCACTGCGCTGTGTCAATGTCACTTTCATAAACTTTTGCTGAAGTGCTTTTCCTACTCTATGTTGAATGATGCTGTCAGGCCCGCGAGTCGGGGGTGCGCTGGAATCAAGTCTACTTTACTTCCCTTGATGAAAAGGTCGCTGCCACTTGTAAATCTCTTTTACTCGCTGCGCAGTTGTTAGTGTCAGAGCCTGTCAGCTCTGTGGGATGTCAGAACCGTGCAAGTGCGGCAGGAACAAGGAGCGCAAGTTCCCAGGTGGTACGTCCCACCGAAAGTCTCTGATCTTTGTGTAAAAGTTCTGCAGAAAGTTTTTCATCTAGGATTTTCGGCTCACTCCGGCTTGACTGCAGAAATAAACAACGTTTATGTTTCAGTGCCTGCCATCTGGTGGGCCTTCCCTGACGATAGCTCCTCACAGGACCACTTACTATGTCTGTAGCCTACAGCTGCAAATGAAACAATCCCCTCCTCTTTATTTTTTTTAAGGGTCCCAATTAGGGCACAAATAAAGATCAGCCTGTGTTGTGTTACGTGATCATGTTTTGACAAATCATCACACTAGATCAGCGTCACAAATCCGCAAATTATTCATAAATTATTTGGAAAATACTTGATTTTTAAGAATGTGAAATAAAATAAGTGCCCAATAAAAATCAAACAAAAAATATCCCCCAACCTACCAACCAATACAAACAAAGCAAATGGCCAAAACCTCAAAAAACAAACAGATTTTCCTCTTACCCATAACATCATGTGAACTCTTTTGTGCATAAGTAAAGGCAGTTTATAATTCAGAAGTTTTTCTCATATAAGCCGTCATATTTTATTAGTGACCTGCCGCAAATGCAAGGAGAGAGAAACCTGCTGCAGCGCCAGTGGTGGATGTGTCCTGCTGAGTCTGATTGATGGCGACATAAAGAGTTTTTGAAGTTTTATGCTCTGGCTGTACAGGAGATGGACACGAAGTCCTCCGCATGTGAAGCATGGCCCAAGCGTTTAGGTGGTCAATTGCCTGCTGAATCCAAAGGCCGCCACTAAGACAGAGTCAAGTTTTTCGCGCTGTGATGTATTTCCATATGACCTTGCAACTAAATTGATTTTTGATCCGAGTGGAGTCGTTTGCTGCTGAGGAGACAGAACGGGACCCGAAGGGGGCAAACACTGAATCTTTTTGGCTTGACTTTCAGTCAAGGTAACTCGCGGGGGCCCGGCGGTGATACAAGCAAACATCTGCCAAGTGAATCTGCGTGTCAAGGCAGGCGTTGTGGGCACGGCAGGGTGTGCATCCACGGGGACACGTATATCAGCGTGCCAGGCACCACCCCGGTGCCAGGGGAGAGCAGGCACCAAGTGCCCCTTCTTTTTCACCCTCATTTTTGACTGGAAAATGCTCTCCATGCACCCCTGGACCTGACCCAAAAGCTGTCTCATGCATTCATTTGAATGACATGAAAACAGAGTCTTTAATACAAAGCTTTTCCTACCATTTGTGAATGATTTGAATGAAAGATGAGCAAACAAAAAAAATCAGGAAAAAATAGAATTTTAAATTTCTGAGGAAAAATTCACTTCCACCTCTGTTAATCACTTCCTTGGTTGTGTGGACAGCTTTCGAACTGTCATCCAGTTTGCCTTTAAGATCATAAATACTTCTGCTTAATTCTCCTCCCCTGCCCCTGCGGGAATTTTAATATAAAAATTCACATTTTCCCTTTCTTATCAGATTCATTTCTACTGTTTGAAATTGCTAAAAAACAAATCATAGATATTTGTACTTACATAATTAGAAAGCTGACTAGGTGCCTGTCATATCAGTGCTAGTGTTTACTGAAGACTCACAATGTTAGACAGAGGGCAAGTCTGGGGGACGTAAACAAACATCCACCTTATCAGGACTTTTACCACTGAGAAATAGAAAATAACATTTTTTTCTGTACCCTCTCCCCTCCATTATCCCTCAGATTCTATATACTGTGCTCAATCTTTATATATTTTCTAATTTTCAATTTTTCTGGACACAGGTACAGTAACTGAGAACTGTCCAGATGATTTGTCTAAGCTGGAAGAGAGAGGTCTGGACTCTCATGTCTGCCTATACCCATACGGTGGGTATCCTTTATATGGCTATTTTATCACTCTGAAATAAAACGAAAGAACACATATACACTAATTTTGTCCATATGTGGACATTTTAATCCTTTATAAAAACAGATTTTTTATAAAATTAATTTTGATTTTAATACTTCAAAACAAAATTAGATATGTGTTTTTGAGAATATATAAATTCTGGCAGCCAAGTAATCAGGTTTAACTTGAAACAATCATCTTAATATATTTCTGGGAGGAAGGAAATAAAGCCAAGACTCAGACGGTATTTAGAGAGCTTTGGAAAAGTTACTTACTGATCAAGCCTACTGACCAAACATGAGATAATTTACAGACAACAAAATCTTTAGGTCCTTTTGTGGGACTTGAAGCCTTCTCAGAGAAAAGGTGTAAATATATGAATTCATGTAACAGTTCACTGTGTGAATCCTTACTGGTGCAGCCTGAAAAAACTCAGTCCCACATTCTTTTTCATGTCCAAGACCAATGGACTTGATGGAGACATAAGCATTTTCTGTAATGGTTTGAATACGAAACATCAATGTGTAGATGTTAGGCTAGATGACTGATTTATTTGAGAGAGAAATGGATGTGTGAGATCTGCATCGTGTTACCAATAGTTATGGAAAGCTAAAGGAAGTGAATCAACATTTCTAGAAATCACAGTTTAGCTCCAAAATGGGGGTCAGGTAGAGACTGAAACTAAAGGCCATGCTCAGTTGAGATGGGAAGCCAGATTTGATAAGGAATGAATAAATACACAGGCCAAAGCTTCAGCTGCTATAATTCATAATGCAAAATCCTCCTTCACATATAAACATTCCTAAACTGAGATGCTCAGACACAACATTAATTCAGACTGGGAGTGAGAAAAGTGATGCTGATTAAGCCATATTAAAAAAAAAAAAAGTTTATAACTGTTCTTAATATGTGGCA
This sequence comes from Dromaius novaehollandiae, assembly GCF_036370855.1. NCBI lineage: Eukaryota > Metazoa > Chordata > Aves > Casuariiformes > Dromaiidae > Dromaius > Dromaius novaehollandiae. The sequence goes on along the minus strand of NC_088105.1, from coordinate 16,934,446 downwards.
AACTCTCCCCTTTGAAAATGAAGTTTACACTGATCCTTTAATTTGCAAAAACATAAAGTCTTTAAAAAGAAGGTTCCCAAATGCCTGCAACACTTAAAACATAAACAGGCTCACTGAATCCCTTTTCTACAGACATTTTAAAGGAAAACAATGAAGATGAGCTAATGTATGCATTAGTGCTAAATATTTGAAATGTTTGCAACTGCCGCCAAATGACATTGATCCAGTCCCTGGGGTGATGCTGCTCAGTGGTGATTTCAGTGCGTGGAGTCTCCACGCTGGTTAACTTGCTGGGGAAAACTGGCAGCTCTTCATTCCCAAACCAGGACATACTGTGCCAATGCTCATTCAAAAAGCTGTGCAAGGAGCCTGGGAAAACCATCTTTATTACTAAGATACAAAGCAGAATAGTTTTATAATCAAGGTCCTTTGGAATCATATTTCTAATCACTTCAACCAACCTCTTTAGTGTTTCAACTGCAAGCCCTCGGTTCAGCCCCACATGTGCATTCTGCATTATTTATACCAAACGTTTTGATGCATCATTTTTAATGCAAAAAAAAAAAAGAAAAAAAGAAAAAGTGACACATGTGAGTTCTTTTATATAGCTGAGCCAAAAAAAAAAAGAGGAAGAAAACAAAACCCTACATCATTTCCATATTCTCATCCTCCTCTTACAGCTATGATCTAGGTTGCCCCTATTGTTGAGTAATGTATGAACAGCAGCGTGCATTTGCAACTTGCAATCAGATTTTATTGCAGGAATAAAACAAGGTCAAAATAATATATAATGTTCAGGCAGCGTGCTGGTATTCTCCCCATCAGCAGACTATTCTTAAATAATGGTAACAAATTAGCATTAAAAGCTTGCCACAACAAGATGTGCTAAAATCAGACTAGATGCTCAGTGACCTACGCAGAAAAAAGGAAATATATTGCACTGCTTCCTAGTGCTCCCAGCCCCAGCTGCCAGGAGTGTCAATTATGTCACTACAGCTTTTCAGAAGTGGAACCGTCATGACTCAAGAAAATAGCAAAACAAGAAAAAAAGATGAAAAAATAAAAGCATAAAGTCTGGACGTGAAAAGAGAGAGTGTTGCAAGTGGAGGGTGTTTTGCTCTGGCAAGGAGTTGGAAGGGGCTGCCCTCCTTCGCACAATGGGAGCCAGCTTCCCTGCTGTGTTCTCTGAAGTGGCTCATTGCTGAGCAGTAATATTATATCTTAATAAGCATAACACTGTGAACTGAGGCATATTTTTAAGTCAGACACATGGGAGGGAAACAAAGCAGAGCAGAGCTGTGTTATTTTTAATGGAGCATGTGTTTGTCTTGTAAGTGTGTCAGAAGAAAAGGAGCAGGTCTCAGGTTTCTTCTCACCATCTCTAATGTGGGACGGGCACTCCGATGGCCTCTCTAAGTGACATTAGTGGTCTTTGATATTACAAGTGACACAGGACAGTCTGGACTACACTTACACCTCACATTCTTTTCTACTATTTGTAAGCAGTGTTTATTTGAAGTTGTCCTTCAGATGAAGCTTTTTAAAAGCAGAGTCAAAGACTGAGCTAGTTTTCATTAGAAAAAGACAAGAAGATTGTAATAAGCAGCTCTGTCCTCTTCCCAAATTTGCATGAATATACGGTACATGATGGGGGCCTAGCTCTGCAGAAAAACATACTTTTACTAGAAAATAGAGCTTCCAGTGTGGAACTGATAGCTGTCATGTATACCATACTGCAGCCCATGCCACTCACCTCTTACTCATAACACCAAAACTAATATTAAAAATGTTTGCAGTGAAATTCCAAAGGGCATTTTGAATTTCAATTAATATGGATAATGGGTTTTTTAATAAGTCTTGGGTCAAGATGTATCATAAAACTATTTTCCACAGTGAACCGAAAGTATATTCTGTCTTTGCGATATGACTGGATCTAGTCTTACGTTCAGCAGCCAGCTGAGCCTGCTTGTCTATTATAGTCTCTTCCACCATTCCTAACAAATGAACAAATAACTAGATGCCCTGTGAAACATTTTAAATAGAACTGTCTCCTGGAAAAACTGTTACTGACAGAGACAGGTTCGATCCATATCAAGGGAACCTGCTTTGGGATAGGGAAGATCAATACTGGTCACTGGCTTTTTTATTTCTGGCGTTTGGTTCTCTCTTTTTTATTTTTTTATTTTTACTAAGAGGAGGTAAAGATTATGATGAATAAAGTAAAGCAGAAAACAAGCAATCTATGAACTGAAGTGCATCCTTCTTATTAAACCTTATTGTGCTCTTAAAGCAGTAGCAGGAGCTGTTGCTATGAACTCTGTCATGCAAGAGGCTTTCAAAAAAGCATTTAAAACTATATATTAGCTAGAAACCACTTTGTCTACAAATTCTGAAAGAGCTGAAAGTAGCTTTTGAAAAGAAACCAATGTATTTGAAAAGGAACCAATATATTTCATGGCAAAGTAAATTAGACGCTATTTTTTGCTTTTGAAGTGTTTGATCAAAATCTAGTGCTGAGCACAAGTGTCTTAAATTAATTCTATTTAGAGTGCTTCTCTGTTGGTTACAACCTGGATTCTCTGACCTGGATCCCATATTACTAACTGTCCCCCCTTCCTACAGTGTTGTTTAGCATATGCATGAGAATTAGTGTTTCCAACACCAGCTGGAGGCACTAAGATCTCATTCTTATGTTTGGAAAGGAATGCAAAGGTTTGTGTGTGCTGAACAGATCAAAACTATGATTGCTTTTGTTTAATCCATTTAAACAGCATTATCTAATACGACTTTGCTTAACAATGAAAAAACCAATTACAAGGAAAGAAGAGTCACCAAGACCAAATCACCCCAGTAATGGAAAACTATAAAAAAAAAATTGATGGGTCTTAGGAAGCAATGTTAGCATTATAGCTACGATATTCTCCATAGCCTTTGGCTAAGTCCAGGAATTCAGCCTACAATATAATCAATCTTTTACAATCCACAAGCATTAAATTCATCATTAACATGTTGTTCTCCCCTTCCCAAACCTTCTATGTAACAAGCATCTCAGTAAGATGAAAGGCATTTGTTATTGAGAACAGCCTTAAGGAAAGCAAAAAGAGCAAATCTGGAAAACATATTCATATTTTTCTGGAAATGGGTAGTATTCATAAAACATTTAGCAAGTTCAAGGTCAACTTGTTCTCCTTCCGTATACTATTCATAACAGGCATTTGACAACTCAGTGACAGTCAATCTAGCAGCTGAACTGAATGTATTGAGTCATCCAGTTTAAATAAAAGCTAAATCTCCATTGTGGAATTGAGCACAATGAAAACAAGAACAACACAAGACTTTCCTGTTTCTGAAATTTCAATTAAAATCTAAAAAATAAAGTTACAAAAGAGAGGAAATAGACCTAATATTAGTAAAAGCGGGCAACATATCTCCTTGAGCAGGCCTATGAGTAAATGAGAAGAGATTATGGTCCTTCACATGAGAATGAGTGTTTTCTTCTCTCTCCAGAGAAACTTCGTAATCCTGAGCACTCCACAGGTTCCATGGGTTGTTTTCCGGTGTATCCTGTCTGAGAAATGACTCAATGCAAATAAAACATTCAACTTTTGCAGTCAGACTTGCTCTTTGGACTTACTTTGTCTTTCTACTGCCTTAAGAAGGCAGGATTCTGTTCCCAATATCAACTGTGTTTTCCTCTGTTTCTGAGTTGGCTCTGTCACTTAATGAAAGGTGTCCCACTGAGGCTTTTGCCCTAATGAAAAATGAGATTATACTCATCAGATTGGAACCATGAGACTGTCATCTAACTTCACATCTGGTCAAAACAGCAGCTTGAAGAGCCACAAAGATACACATTTTGGAAATTAGGGGAATCTTGAATTCTGTATCCATGCAAATTCTGAGGCAGGGCCCATTTGTACTTTCAATACCATTTCTTGCTATAGTCTGTGTTACCATGAATCTTAATTTAAAGAATTTATTCTCTGTCCTTGTATGTCCTGAACAACATGAATATACATGCAGTATACCCATCTGTTATAAAGAAAAGAGAATCTCTTAAGTAAATAAACAATAATCAGATATAGTGTACACTGAAGAGATCATAAGTTCATCTGTTTACAATACAGATGTTTACAATAAAGATGGTGCTAAACAACCAGCTGACACCTTCCCTCCACCACTTCTAATTTACGCAGCTATTTCTACTGTAGAGAAAGTGCATATCACCAATTGCCTTCTTTGTTTCATCAAGATATAAAATGAAAAGCAACTAGCAATTGTTTTGTGGGTGGCTGCATGGATTAAAGATCAACTATAAATTGAGAGGAGTATCAAGTTCACAACACAGTTTGCTCCTTTTTGGAAACCACTATCTGGTTTTGTTTTCAAAGCTGCCACAGGTTTTCAATAGGATTCTTGTTCTAAGAGCTCCACATCATTCATCAGCCAGTACCTGCTGAATGACTACTGTCAAAGTTAGTGTCAAATTCTTCTGCAGACATTCAGCTGGACTCCTCTACAGGGATTTAGCTGTAAGGCTTGCTGGAGGAACGATATTATTAACAGGCCCACCTCCCCCACTCTGGTTCTTTCAAACAACAGCTATCCTAATTACTCATTTAAAATTTTAGATCTCCTCCCCAGTTCTGTAAGGTATTTTAGAAGTTTTCTGCATACAGTTATAATGTATGTCTGCAGTCCAGGAAGACAGCTGACCAGCACGGTGGCTCTTGCTCTATATTTGGAAACATCTGCTATTTCACTTCCATGATGCACCGTGACGTGCTGTTCCAAGAGGAAGAACAAAGTCTGGCCTAAGAGGCATTAGTTTGTGGTTATGATTAGTTATATTATGATACTGAAGTTGGGATTCCTCTAATCCAGCTCCAGCCTTCTAAATCGCCCTCTGGAGGGACTTCTCCATTGAGTAAAGGAGTCTAAAAGAGTTGCTTAATTAGGCCTCTGACTGGCAGACCATTTCTCGAGAAAATGACTCCCACTGCAACTGAGGCTGGCTCTTCAGGTATCAGCAGCATCTTCAGGTTCTTCCTCTGGTTCATTTCGTCATTCTCCGAAGAGAAGCATATAGGCAATGTGACTGTGATGTGGAGGCAAAGCAGTTCACCCGACTGGAGGGGCTGGGTTTGAGGAATCTGGAGATGCTAAGGATGTAGGAGATCTGCTTTACTATGTGTTTTACAAGACAGTCACACTGAATGGCAGCAGTGTTATCAAACATACAAAAGCCCAGTTGCCTATTAAGACGACATGCCCTTTCAGGGGACAAGAAAATTTGGCAAAATGCTGTTCATGATAGTGATGGAGAAAATACTGTCTTTGAACAGCTTATGAAATAATTTGTGTGGAAAACTGTGGCATGAATAATCCTTACAGTGCTTTATGTATGGGTGAAGTGAATGATTTTATCAACTATCTTTAGTCTACACAAGGATAATTTTGAAAGGATAGTTTTGATTCTTACCTTAAACTGACCCAAAAAAGGCCTTTCCATGTGCATTTCCATGAGGATCAACTGTGGCTCGCTGCTGGAGCAGGACAAGGAGCTAGACACCCTTGCATCCGGCCCAGTACCATTATCCTTATGGTCTTTTGTTCTGCTGAAAATAATGGAGTTAAACCTTGGATGGATTCAGAATCAGACCTTTGCTTATCTCAGTAATGATTATTAATGGAAAATTTAAATTGGAGCTAGAAGAGAATACAGCGGCTATGGAGAACTGAATCAGCACATTTGTGAAGTACTGTTAGGATGGTACCGTTTGGGGTTTGTGTTTCTTCTGAGTTTGTCTGTCTTCAATTGTGCTGCTAAATACACTGACAGAAATTTCAGAGCATGTTGAAAAATTGTTATTTTGAGAAGCATATGTACAAAATTCTTTTTAAAACCACCTCATCCATTCATTATGTAGAAACTTTACATTATATAAATTACTTTCGGGGCAAGGTAGTTCTGTTGGCCAAGAATTCTTACATTCAAAAGGCTGGGACACAAAGAGCTACCTGCCCTACAGAGAGAGCAGACTTGTTTTTCTTCTTAAATTTAGACATTAGTGGAGTCTTTCTTCAGCAAAACTAATATGGAGTACATTTTGATCTATCAGATTCAATTTGATTTGTCAAATTTCTGAATGATCAAAACTAAGAAAATCAAACTATTCCATGAACTGAGCTGAAAATAATCCTTTTTTTTTCCCTAAATGTTATGCCAATGTTGTTAAGGTTCCATGAGATATGTGGGCTTGGAAGGAAAAATTATTAGCATTTGGAACAGCTGGGCTTCTAGTATGGAATGCACCATCGAATTCTTAATTATTCTGTTGCTTTTTTCTAACCTTTTAACCAACTTTCAACATATAAAGAATGCCAAAAAAATCAAATATCTTTAATGGCAAAATACCCTTAAGTATACAAGAAGCGTAAAACAAGTGCAGTGTGTAATAATGAAATGGGCAGTGCCATAACAACACACTCCAAAACTGAGAGCTAGAAATGAAAAAATAAAAAGAATTATTCTTTAAATCTGATTTAGGATATGAAAAGGAATCAATAGTTTGAAAAAAATCTATGAATTTGCCCTGAGGTGAAACGCTTAGGTGATGGGAAAAGCTTTTATTGTGAGATGACTATGTAAAATCCCTGCATTTCATAAAAGAATATTTCATGATCTTCTTTCTTTACAGGTTGTTTTATATTCACTTACATTATTCAGAAATGGTTTACATTTTCACCTCCTAAACAAGCTGAGGCAGCACTCTTTAGCTATCCATAAAAGCAGGAGTTACTGCTTATACCAGTGATTTTTAAGAGGTATTTTTGGTTTTGGACTGATAAAAGTTATCTCACAACACTTGCAGTATTGCCATCCCACACTTTCAAGAAACATGATTTAAGCACCTAGAAATCATGAGACTGGCTTCAAAACCATGAGTCTGAAGTTAAACAAGTACATTTGGCATGTCTAACCTTCCAGGCCTTGTAGTTTTAGAGGTCACTTTCTAACTTCTCTCCACAATCATGAACAGAGAATTTTTTTTTTTAAATGAACAATGATTTTAGTCACGTGAGTATAGAAGCTGAGGCTTAAGTATACCATAAGGAATTTAGAGACTATAGTAGCTGTAGATAGCGTATTGTTTTCTAACCCAGATTTTAGATGTCACCCTGAAAAACGGTGTTAAAAAGAATTAAATTCTTTATACCGAGCCTGTTTTGGGTTCTTTCAGATATCAACTCTGCAAAAAGAGAACCTTCCCTCCCCCCTACCTGGCCATTTTCCATTTCTTTTTTATAGCTAGATCCCTATAACCACCAGTTCTGGCTGTTAAATTTCATTTTCATGTCTGTACAAGGAACAGTGACATCATCTGTAGAAGCAACTGAAGTCACAGTCTCATTCTGCATAGACGTCTTGACAGGGTTCGGCTGCAGGCCCTTCGAGCAACTGGGGAAAATGAAATTTATCCTGGCCTCTGAGCACCTCTGCCAATACTACTTCTCTTTAGTTAGACTTAGTTGTTTCTCTAAAGGTCATTGTGTATTGCTGCTACACAGCTTTATATTGTAATATGCAGATACTCAACTTTCCTGACCTTAGCAATTATGAACCAAGATTTTCATGTGGCCAAGAATCAAAAGGGACTATCATATATCTCAGAAAGCTTATTAAAAGGGAGAACTACCCTACTATTAAAAGGGTGACCTCATAAGCAAGAGAGAACAGGTGGTCTTGAAGGGCCCCATCAAACTCTTTTGAGGAACAAGGCCTGGCTTCGTCCTCAGGCAGGTTTTGCAGCCCCTGCTGTCTTGCTTCCTCCCACCCAGATTACTCTGCAGCACCCATGTGTCTTGCAGCTAGTACAGAGCCACAGTATCGAGCTGGCTGCAAGCTACATGTGGTTGTATTTCCAAAAGTAATACACATACCTATGAGCACAAAATACCGCCCATTTCCTTAGGGAGTTGTACACTGTAATACCTGAGTGTACGCCAAGGGAGGCACTGCAACCTTACAGTTAGAATAGATCTTCTACGTCTATTGGATCTGACTCAGCTTCGACTTGGTATTTAGTAAAGCCCTTTAAAAACCCAGTGTTGATCTAATGCTAGAGTAAACTATGAATGCAATATTAAGACAGTATCCTCTCCAAAGGATAATAATCAGTGTATGAGTGAAGTATGGGGGCTGAATGTACCAGTGTGTTGACCTGAAGAGCTCCCCCGCTCTGCTTTTTATTCTGACTATGAATGGTGAATCTTCAGATTTATAGTGTTGCTCCTTTCCTTCTCTTGCTCCATTTGTATAATCCTTCCCTCTCCTACCCTGTCTGGGTGGCAGACAATATAACTTTATAAGATAAATTGGTGCAGATAGGATGCTGAGACTGGATTTTTGTTTCTTCATCCTTTTGGTAAGGGAAGCTGAACAGACTCATATAGATGGATGGGTGAAGTGAAGTAGAATATTACTGAATAATCTTCAACCTTGAATGAGGAAAATGAGACACAGCATGCCTAATATTTCATTGACATCCATGAACAGAGACACAAAAACATCCAACCCTCACTCTAAGAAGGAAAGTCATGGGCACCCTATGCCCACCCATAGCTCCAGTTAAAAAGGGGGCCCCGAGGACAGGGGGACAATGGGGATCCCACTCACCACTCCTTGCATGGTCTCAGAGCAGAGGCTGCACCTGGTGCATGAAGAAGAAACATAGGCCTTTTGGTGAGTTCTCAGAGCAATGCTTTCCTCTTTTCTTTCTGTGCGGGAGGTAACATCAACTTAAAAGAAAACAGAAGTTTCATGTAAAATGGGTAAAATATAACTCCATGTTTCTTAATTTCTGTAGCAATTTCATGATTATGTTTCTAAAAGAAAGGATGCATTTTTATTTTCATAATTAACAGGAAATACATGTTATGCATTAAATGTGACACAAGAGATATGAATTATGCAGTAAGCTCAGTGTGTGCTGATCAGCACAAAGCCCAAGGCACATTCAGCAGAGTTTCTATGAAGATCTGTAATGAGTTTCAAGTACATCATTTCCTGATGGAGGGTAAGAAAACATCCATCAATGCTAATTTTCCCACAGTTTTTAGCTTTTTATGAATACTTTACAGTTTACAGAAAAGACAAATTTCTAAAGTGCAACTTGAGAAAATTCTCCTAGTAATTAGAGAGGATTCCAAGCCAAAACTAGAGACCTGAACCTTAAACATAGGGCTAGTTCAAAGCTGACAGTCTCAGCCTCTATTTTTTTCCAAAAGGTTAAACTGATATCCAAATATGACCACCCAAAGGATATTTTGTTTTCTGCTTGAACTTTAAACGAGGGTTGTCATTTCTATGCCTATGAAAAAGTCATTTCAATTTGAATTTATGTGTTAGGCTTGTTCATGATTCTCTAGTAGTGTTGCACAGGATTAAGGATTAACTGATCTGAGAAAGCAAACACAAAAGAGACTGGGGCATCCCTGTACTGAGCTTTTACCAGCGGTCAGGCCAAAAGCTGTGGAGAGCTTTCAGAGAGAAACTCTAAACAACTGGTCAATCTTTGGCATGTACTTGAGTGGCTGAAAAATATACATGGTTGGGTCACAAGCATATGCAAACAAATAAATATATCAAACCAGGTCTTGCAGCCTTTTGCCACATGCGTGTGACAATCACAGAAGGATGAAATCACCATTTTTCCTACCATTCATTCCTTCTTCCCAGACCTCCACCACAGCAACAAGCACAAGATGAGCCACTCTCAACCGTATTCAGTGAAACCAGCCCCTACTGTTTAGTAAGGAAGCATCAGATTGTTATTTGTATGTATTTATCTCCTACATATGTCTCTCTGCTATGTTAAATGAAAGCTCTCTCAGAGGAGGTCAACACTCTGATTTAGTGACAAATTAAGCTGATACGTTTATAGGATAGAATTTGAAATGAATGTTCAAGGTTTCTCAACACAAGCCGCCACTTTTCACTTGAGCCAAGCTTTTTTAAATTCACAGAGTAGATTTTGTTTGCTGAATAACAAAATCAAAAGCTATGACCTATTGTACTGCTTGAAGGTAGGAGACTCAACAACAACAAACAAAATAACTTAAGGTATATGTGAAAAAAGTTGAAAAGCTGCTGATATTAATTAGAGTCTGCAATACTGAATTGCTGGCTCTAATTGAATTCTGCAAGTGAATCTGCAAGAAAATCCTCACTCTTCAGGCATGTTTAAGTTACAACACAGAGTTTGGTTCAAGCATATTTGTATTTTGTTTGTATTTACATTCTTGGGAACAAGTTTTTGTTCACAGAGGTGTTTTAAGGAAAGACTGTGCCTTATATGAGTCCAGGCATGACCAATGGTACTTTAGATAGACACCAGAAGCTATTCTCTTCAAAACATTTCAGCTAGTCAATCAAGACACAGAAACAATCCCATAGGATTAAGATGAACAAATTGTGATGGTAAATATGAAGATTATGAAGTAAATAATCACACTATTTTATTCTGGATTCCTCCAAAAAATTATGGCCTGAAAATTACTCGCCCCATCTACCCAGTCATCACTGTGGATTTCAGAGGAAGAAAAGGATAGGATCTCTCATGTTCTTGTAAGAAAAAGAAAGGCTAATTTATTCTTGATTAAGGTGGGCAAAAATTATTTGTTTGGCTCTGGTACTAATGCAAAACTATTTTGTGATACAAAGGCAAACAGGAAAATAACATTGAATATTATTCTCTTTGGAAGCAAACAGAACTTTTGTAGTATAATATTACACTCATTGCCCTGTTCGGGAATTAGTATGGCAAGTGTTCATACTAGATCTTCAACTATGCTAAAAAGCTGAAGAGTATATCAACATTTTCAGCATAAAAATGTCTTCTCTTTGATCATTCAAGCTTTCCATCTCTCTAGGTGGTCCTAACTAATAAGGAACTGTGATCCTCTTTACTACTTGATTCCAGCAGACATGCAATAGACCACATGCAATTAGTGCTTGCCATTATTGTTTTAGTCAAATACCAAGACTTATCTATAGATTTATTATCCTCCTTAAGAATCAGTTCCTTTTAAGTGCATATTTAATAGATCTTGTTGCTATATATATAGGAACCAAAATTTATTTCTCTCTTAAGGATTTTAAAAAATTATCAATTTTTGAGGGGGGGAGTAATTTTTTTCCACAAGGCAAAAAAGTGTACAAGTGTTGTAATACAGATAATACATGTTACTGAGCAGAAGCCCTGCTTTGAAGTTCCATGCAGAGATACACTACGAACAGTATAAATCTTTGATTTTTCTCCAGATTTCTATATGCAGTTCTTGGTATAAGAGGGTTACGAACATGACTTACAAGTCTGACATACCAGTGCAATGCCAATATGGTCAGTGTTCAATCCCATGTCTCTGCTTCAGCTGCTATGTCCCTTGTCTGCCTTGTTATGGCTGCTGGGCACTAATACCCCTACTCACTGCGTTGTATTGAGAACTCGGAAAAACACACCAAAAAAAGGAACTGGCATTCTCTGAATTTAATACCTGCTTCTGGTAACAGTCTTGTCCCAGGCAGCTATTCTGTTATGGGTTTATTAAGGTATAGTATATGTTCTTGAAATCTTTGGACAAAACCAATTGCATACAGGACACAAATAGATAAGGGAAATTTGTGAACTTAGCAGCACAGTCACACTCAGCAGATGGCCAGGTGTGGAACAAAAACGTATTTATGTTTTGTTTAGATACTGTGGTACATGAGCCAATATAATTCACACTTTTTTAGAATTTAAGGATAAAGGAAGAGGGGCTGATGGTAAAACACAGATGACACTGAATTCAGTTTCAGGTATGATGACATTTCTCAAAACTCCTGAAAGAAGTTTTGAAACTCCTGAGAGCAACTGAAAGCAGTCAGGTCCTCCACAACTTCCTTTCCTGTTTTTTTAAAAAGCCTACTGAATTTGAGCCTATGAGAAAATTGACAAGGGGAAAGTGAGGAATGACCTACAGGTCCAGTATCTTTTTAGAAGACCTTATACCCCTCTTGCATGGGTTATAGGACAATTTTCTGTCCTCACAATCTTGAAGAATGTGTGGCTGTGATGAGATCACAGTGAGTTAGATGTTTCAGCAATGTCAGTTGCAGAAAACCTTTGGATGCACAAATAATTCCAGTCCTAGGGGTACATGATAGCAACCCCCTCTCCCCAAAACTTGTGTAAGTGACAACATGGCTCATGGTCTCCCCAGTACATATTATGTAATAATTTGTGACTTAGAGCCACAGGTTGGGCAGTGGGTCCTGCCATAGTGCTGTAGCACGTATGATTGTCCTTAACCTTACTTTCAGCTCAGTTATTCAATCCAGATACTTTACGAGGTTGGATTATCCGACAGTAAGTCTTCCTTATCCTCTGAATGTCTCATGCAGAGTGTCAGCAACCTGAAGCACTGAGAATCACTAGTCACCTGAAAAAAAAATAGCCTTCATATTTTCATTGCCATGCAGTCCATTAATTCCACATACTCCTTAGAATTTGGGTTAAAAAACCCTGGTAGTTAATGCTAGTGGAACACACAGATATGAGACTTCAATTTCCTTCCATTTTAATATATAGGTGTAGATTTTAAATAACTGTAAAAGAAAAAGAGGGGAAGTATCTGTCCTAAGAGAGGGATGACACAATGGATTTGCTCTGAACTGCCTGGGATCGTTTAAAATTGATGAATTAAAAATTAGATAGTTGGTGAGGGCTGTAATTTACACTACAGAGGTGATAAAGCCTTTTGTGCTCGTATTTACAAAGAAAGCATTAAACTACAGTGATTTTTGATTTTTTTCCTCCCACCAGGGAGAAATGTGAAACTCAATTTTACCCCCGATTGGTAAGGTGCTAATTTGTCTGACAAGTTGTTGGAATCTCAGCATGTTTGAGGTATCCTTGATGTATCAACACCTTCATGCTGAATGAAGGATGCCTTTAATGTGTAAATGTTTAGTACATATCCTATATCTCATTAGCCAAGAACAATACAAACCACACACAGGCAAGAAGGGTCAGAAGCAAGGTCCGGTCAAAGGAAAAAATCTTTTATGTTCTAATTAAATGAGCAAACATTTGGAATACATCTCATTTGCAAATGGTTCCTCAAAAAATACACTTGAAATCCACAGCCCAGCTCGTGTTCTAAAGGCCTGAGGAGTCTAATATCAAGTGGCGCATCCTGAATCAGAGTGCCATGTCGTAACACGTCTTCAAGTTCCTCCTACTGCAGGCAGTATCACAAAATACTTATTAAGAAGGATAGAAGAGAAGCAGCTGGATATAAAGACATAAAGGTATACTTTTCCAAATTATTTCTGTTGTTAGTTTCAGCTTTGCTAAGTAATATGTAACTTCAGAAATTAAGTTTACTGGAGTCAAAGCTTTCACTTTTGTGAAAACGAAGCCAGTTCCCAGGGAAAATGCAACCATTTTCTTGGGAAATATCATCTCCATTAGAATGAAAGTTAGAGTCTTCAGTTTCACTTCCTTCCATAACTACAACAACAAGAAAAAGAAGCCAAGCCGGTGAAAAACAGACACCGTCTCCCCTCCCCCCAAAAGGCTGGTAGAAACGTATGCCGTTACCTGGAGCTGCGTCTCAGGTGCAGAGCAAAGGCACAGCGGTCAGGCAGAGAGAGCTCCTTGCCACGCATAGTCTAAAAGGACTTTTCCCTCCGCGAGATAAAAATTTGATAGCTCTGTGTGAGGAACAGGAGGATACGGTCACACACTCTCAAGCAGTTATCCCTGCCATTTTCCTAGTTTGGCTGGGATTATACTGCTTCCCTATGGAAAAGTTTTCCAGGCTGAGACAAGAGCCAGGCTCAAGCACAACAGGACTCAAACCAGGCTTTTGCTCAGCTGCATTTCTGATTGTTACCTTTAATCTTCTCCAGGCTGTATTACTTTAGCCATCTGACTCAATGGTTTAGCCAGGGACAATAATTAGCCATCCAGTAGGAAGGGGAACAAAGGCTAAACCAAAACTGCAGTTTAAACAGAAAAAAAAAAATTACATTTTGCTACCATACTTTCTTACGAAGACCAGGAGGTACAGCTGAGTGGCACAGGCTGCTGAGCGGGGCCAGAGCCTCAGGGCGTCCCCAACTCCCTGCTGCTGAGAGGGAGGGAGGGACTGGTCTCTTGCAGTTCATGTTTGCAAGAGGACACTAAAGTTGCCACATTTCTGAATTATCACACAGGAGTAATAAGAATAGGTCTGTAGATACATCTATACAGTGGATTAACAGCTAGGTATACCTCAGCTGACCAGCTGGCTAATATATCCTGCTTCTCAGCTGAGCTAAATAGTCTGTATAGACCCACCTACCACTACAATTACACTCGTTATGTACTGAGCAATACAGAATGTGACTGCATTGCAGTAGGTGAGTACTTCTGGGAAATGAGTGGTCTCATTTTGTCCTGCATGGGATTGCATTAAATATATTTATCATGGGAGACTTAGAACAGCAAAATGCAGACAAGGATCTTCTGGAAGTTGTCTTAAATATTCCCAGCTTGAAGAATTAAAAAAAACCAAAAAACAAAAACCAACCCACTTTTGACAATCTTGGCTATCAGTATCTCAAGGGAGGAAACATTTTCACTATTGTGATTATTGGAAAAATGGGTCTTGTTTGTAATACTGGAAAGTTGCATAAAAATTATCTGCATCTATTTGCTTGTTATGCAGCTTTTGAAGCCTAATATTTAAATAAATCCCCGTGATGAGTATATGAAATTTTGCAAATTCTGTGTTCCAGCCAAACATGTTATTTTTCCATCTTTGTTTTAAAGGTTTTGAATGGCTTCCTCTGCATCACACCGGAGGCAGAGTGAACTGTTGAGCACTTGCCCCTTTCTGCCGGGGTATTAGGGTCTGGGAGGGTGAGGCAGAGTCTGCTAGAAGGCAGCCTCAGCCCCCCGCCGTCACGCTCAGGCTTTGGCTCCCCCCGTCGCCCTCCTGCTCTCCGGTGCTGGTCAGCAGCCGGATGGTGCTGGGAAGCAGCCCACCTGCCCGGCAGCCCACGGCCCTCCTAGGCGCTGCGTCTGCTCTCACGGCTGTGCCCTCCCCGGAGCCCCCTGCGCAGGGCTGATGGGCTTGTTCCTTACCCTGTTACCCTGCCCACCCCATCTCCAGTTTAGGTGATGCCTCTCGTCCAAAGCTTAAGTCGGAAAGAGTTGAGTTTTGGGCAGAAAGACAGGGCTTCTTTCGTTTTCTCCACTTGGACCCCCTGGGAGGGGAACATGGGGCGAACACCCATCTCACCTGGCCCTTGCGGTGATCCTAGCCATCACCCTTTTCTCCGCAGGCCATGCGGGCGCTCTGATGTGCAGCAAATTTCTGGCTGGTTGTGTCCCAGTTCTGCACAGAAGAGATGAGAGAACCTCTTTTCATTACTATTTATTCACATTACACAAAATCAGACTAATGTGGTTTGTCATTTCAGTTGCAATAGTGCCCTGGCCCTGTATGTGGGTTCATTCCTTCTTTCTGCTTTTCTTTTCCAGAGGTTGATCCCTTTGCACTGCTGAAACCTGATGACTTGCAATCAATAGTCTGTAAAACCATAAGGTCAGCAGTACGAACATTCAGATTTTCTGCCTCTAAATGCAGTAATACTGCTGTGCTGAGCCACTGAGGTGAGACTGACCTTAACTGACTGCCTGACAGAACAGGGTGGGGAGGAAAAGGATTAAAAATGCCATGAGACATGTGGAGCTGTTAATACGGTATCTGTCCAACTCATATAGCTGGGGGAAATATGACTGCATAAACTTACAATAGGGTATGACTGACAAATATCATTTTCTTGCTAAATATTAAATCACTGGTAGAGCCCGTGACTGGCAATCAGGTTTCTAAGCTGCATACTTTATACCGCAACCTTGCAAAATGATCATGAGCATTTACTAGCCCAGTCATAAGATCAGCCTTTGCAATGACAGTGTAACAGGAGCCTAGTGGTATTTTATTTACCAATAAGATTATATTTATCGGTATATTTGGGGGTATATTTATTGCTTGGCTCCAAGCAAACAGAAATTTGCGAGACTCGCACGAATGACAGAAATATTGTAGGGTGACATGCTTTGATATCATGTCCACTTCCCAAGAGGAGCTAAATCCAGGCTTCTGCACTGGATGTCCTAATAAAGCTGGCACCCCCAGCACTTCTGAACAGTTTGGGTGACTTCCATGCTAGATGGACATTTATGTAACTACTTTTGGTGGAGGAACTGGCACCACGCTCAATCTACAGTCCAACGTGCTCACCTCCGAGTTGATCAAGGCTGTCTAATAAATCCATTACAGTTTGACTACCTTGAACCCAACAGGACCTCACAGTGGCTCAATTACACCCATTTCATGTTGCACTCATGAAAGAAAACAAACTTAAGGACCAGAGAGTCAATCAGTGAAATGATGCAAAGGGAGAGATTTTCCTCAAATTTTGACAAACCGTTTGGCATACGCAGAACCCAGAGGTGTGCTGAGGGATTCAGAAATGATTCAGACAGTTAAGTCCACATAAACATATGTCTATTATTCTTCACCTCAATAATGGAGACTGTTACTGTGACATGTTTAAAAAAAAAAAAAAAAAGATGAATTTGCTTAATGTGTGAGTAGGGCTGGGAAGACAGCACCACATTGATGGAATAGCAGGGAGTGCCTGGGGTCAGCGGGTGGGTGCAGAGCGGGGCGGGGATGGTGACACGGGGCCGGTTCGCAGCGCTGCCCTAACCCGCCGGGCTAGCGTGGCAGGGTGAGCTAGTCCTAGTCAAGAACTTGCACAGAGAACTTAGCTCCTAGAAAAGAGAAAAGAAAGAAATTGCTTTTTGACTAAAAGATCGGGGCTTCTCTTGTGGTTTGAGGCTATCTGATGAATGTTTGTCCCAGAAGTTACTGCTAAAGCGACTCCTGGGAGTGCTGTGGCAAGTCCTCCAAGTTCGCAAAACAGCCCCCGAGCAGACAGACACGGGAGCTGGGCGGCCTGTTTCTGTGTCCGACTGGCTGATGAAAACTCTACAAACTAGTTAACTGTGTAAATACTCATGATCGTGAAGTTGCTATAGGCTCTTGATTAGTGTTTGTTGATACTCACGTAAGTTCAGCATTGGTTTCAAATTTACGTTCCTACTACTAAGTCAATTTGCTAAATACTATTAAATATTTCTGTTACATTAGTGTCTGGAGCTCAAATCACAAAAGCTGCGAGAATGACCCAATCTAATCAAGGTTCAATTTCTGCCCGAAATTAAATTAACAAGCATGAATTGGAAGAAATCCTACTGTAATGAGGTTTGCCTCTTGAAAGTGACCAAAATAGATCACAATAATAAGAAAAACAAACAAACAAGCAAGCAAACGAAAGATTAGGAAGACAGAGCAAAATCATGAACAAATTTCTCACAGACATTTTGACTTTTTTGCAATATGAATTTGCTTGATGTCACAGTTTCACGTTACAATAGCAATAATCTTAATAGGAAAGAACAGAATTCTGCCTCAGAGCTAATACAATAGGGACAAGCATTTGCACACTTAACTTCAGTTTAGGTACCTACACTTAAATCAGTGAGAGTTAGAGACACTTAAATACACTTACAGACCTTGTGTTCTGTATATAGACCTGTGTACAGACCATGGATAAAGTCATTTTTGTTTGGGTGCTGATCATCTGTCTACTCCTTATGGACAGAAGTATTAATTTCAGATCTGACTCCAACCTCAGATGCCTATGCATTTATTGCTACAGATTTTGAAAAGATTTGCAGCAGCGCACAAGTACAATCGTGAAATCAGACCTGGATCCTTGGAATTGCTCATTGGCCATGAGTATCTGCTAAAAGCGCTGCTCATTTTTAGTCTTGGGATTCCAATAGGCGATGCTAAATCCGAAGCGGCTCGACGCGACCCCCTCCTACATTCCCATATGCAGCTGCACATTCTGAACACTGTGAAAGCAGACCACACGGCACGCTGTGTATCTGGGAAACATTTATATAAGATAGATGAGCCACAATAACTGTTAAGGTTAATAGTGGGTAGCATACGCAGTTCATGCAAGTTCATGCAAGAAAAGCCCTATTTTGAAATGAAAAAGATAAAGATGTAGTAAAAGATAAATCAGTGCCTTTGTTTCTGTGAAACAAATACCAATACCTATGTGTTGATGGCTAAATAAAGTTCAAGAATTTATTGTCCCTACCTTTCATTCAGGGCGTTTGCCTGCACGGTGTTAGGATCATTTGCAGATAAGACAAAAATCGGCCTCCTCATGGTTCCATGCTCCACTTCTGCACTGCTGCAAAGGACTAGCAAAGCTTCTCCTTGTTTCCAGGCATGTTAAATTGAACCATCTCCTGGTGAAAGTTGGAGCAGACAAGCTTCAACGTGCATTGCTGAAAATGCTGCTGCTGAGAGCTGGATGGGACTTCCTAGCTGCTCCATGTGTTTCCCTGGCCAGTTTCATGGCAGCCTCTTGGCACGCGCTGGGGTATTTGTGCAGCACTGGGCTAGTTGTGCTGCTGAGAGGCTGAGGGACACCACGGAAGCCAGGGTTGGAGCCTGGGTATGTCTCCTGGGCTCCTCACTCTTCCTAGAGAGCAGATACTATAATACAATGTTTAGTTTCAGCTTAGTTAGTCTTGTTAGGATGTGAAGAGACATAGCTCGTGCAAGGAGCTCAGCCTGCTGAGGAGAGGGGGACCAAGGCATCCTGGAAACTCAGGCAGAACCAGATTGATTTTGAACAGACCTTAAATTAAATATTTCACTTCAGTTTAAGCTTCACAGATGTTGACGGTACTCAAAGTAAAGGATTTTGTTTTGTTTTTTTCTAATGGAAAACCTGAACAGAACTTAGGAGCTAAAACACAGCTTGAGAACCAGCACCGATGCAAGATTTATAAAAGGTGTTAATTTTTACTTAGAGACCTAAAAGAAATAAGGGACAGCTAAAAGCTTCCCCCATCCAGCAGCTCCTCCTGACTTTTGTGGACAGATTTTCAAACCTCTAAACTTCAGAACATTTTAAAAAATGTGGCCAATTACCTTCGATGCCAAAATGGGAGCTGGCCAACACAGAAGTCTGCAAGCAGTGCAACAACCCGCCAGGCTCTGTGCTGGGGCCCCGCCAGCACACAAGGACCTTTCTTGTTTCTAGTGGGCACCATTCGGTTCTTAAATTCATTTCTCACAAGGGCCCTTCCCTCTTCTCCATCTCTATCTACTTCAAACTAATAGGAAAACCCAAGACTTCACTCAATTAAAAGAAATAAAGAGAGATGAACTCCTAACAAACAAACAAAGACAGTTTGAAATTTTTACTTCAAAAGCACGGCAGTAATTTACCAGCAAGTACTGAATTCATTAATGAGGCCTTATTTGTGCTGCTACCATTAAGACTTTACTGGTGTTAATGTTCAGAACATTTTAAAGATCTAACTGCTTTATTGCTTTCAAATATCTCTACCCAGGAGTGATCTTCACATTCATTTTCAAAACAATCAGTTCTTCCATGTGGAAGCTATGCAAGCTCAAAATTAGTCCATCAGTCTTCAAAGACAAATAAAAGATAACAGGCTTCCTTATTCTAAAACACTTTCCTTTTCTATTCACCTTCTCCTTCCACACTTCCTTTTCTCATTCTTATCTCTTATTTTCTCCAGCAGGAGCTACTACAGTCATATAATGAGGTAGCAGACACATGTACACACAGGCACAAACAAAAAAATAAAGACCAGCCCCTTACAACCACATAATACTCTCTTACAATTTTTCCTTGCTCCTTATTGTACTTTTGCTCTTTTCTTTTTCCCTTTCCTTTATATTTATATACCTTCTCTGCTAATATTTTATAGTGATGTTAATTGCCCTCGATGTTGCAAATCCAGGGTTAACTGCAGTCCCCAAATGCCTCAGTTTCCAGTGCCTCTTCCAGTGCCTCAGTGACACTGAGCACTAGCACTGCTTTTTGAGACAAAAAACCTCAAGTTTTTTGTGACACCCTGATACGCATGAAACAGTCATTGGCCTAAACAGTCAGATCTTGACCTGGAGCAAAACTTACGCCAAAATAGTTAGGGAACAGTGAAGAAAGAGGTTTGGCCCTGCAGTGTTGGTTTCACCAGGGACACCAGGCCAACAGACAAGCTCTGAAAGCCGAATTATCATTTCCTGGGCATCACCTGTGCTGGCATCTCTGGATCTGAGGTGAGCATCCCGGATCATCCCTGGGCCCTGCTGGCTGCAGCGTGGGAGTCAGAGCGCCTTGGCTGCAAACTACCCTGCAGTAATTCTGGCCTAATTAGATCTAGAATTAGGCCCTGTAATTACAGTTTATTCTGTACACAACCACTGAGAAACAATTTAAAAGAACATAAAGTAAGACTATGCAGGGACAGCTGTTAGAAGCAGGCCTTCATGCTCACGTGCGGGAATCCCGCCAAGCAGGGCACTACAGCGAGAGGCGCGCAGCTGCCGCGGCATCGCCGGCTCGCACTGCAGCGGGGCGCATGGCACCGCGCGCAGCGTCGCGCAGCTGCTTAGCGCGGGAACGGCAACGGGCAGGAGGCAAGCAGCAGCATCGCTGCCGTCCCCTTCCCGATAAAACATCACGTACGCCAACGACCTGACACACAAATCAATTGATTCGGAAGATTCTCCTCCTAACCACTCCTGCAGCTTTCCGACGTTCTGTTTTAAAGCTGCAATCTTTACGTTGAGGCACGCTGCAAAGACACGGACCGAACGGCTTCTCGGGATGGGAGCAAAGGTAAAACCAACGTGTGGAAGCCAAGCGTGGGCGCCGGTGCCCTCGGCAGCCGGCGGCGGCGGCGCCCGCCCGTGCGAGCGGCTCGGGCGCCACCTCGCGGCCTCCCCGCGCGGGGCCGGTGCTGGGGAGGCGGCGAGGAGGAGGAGGCCACATGAGCCGCTCTTAAAGCGCCGCGGTCAGTCAGCGTAATTCTCACCAGCTAACAATAAAAATGTTTTGACATGCAATCTTGTGCGCGCCTCAGTAATAGTTACCGCACAGAAATCTCCCCCGTGGAAATATTTCTCTTTCCGCTCCCTCAGAATCAGGAAAATTTCAGAGATACCAGGCCTGCTTTAAAGGGCACCCTGTCAATGACAGCAGTCGGCAGGACGACCCTGTAAATTGCACTGCACAGAACAGTCACGTACAATATAACTGCTATATTTCATAATAAAAACCAGCTTATCACCAGAGACAGAAGGCTTTCGTTTCTAACAAAAAATACCATCAGATCAGACAGTGCTTATAATGGAAAATTCAGGTGCTCCCTGTCAGACTGGGCCCGCTGAGCTCCATGCATGCTCCAGCACGAGAAGAACGGGTGAAAGTTTACTTTGGGTAATTGTGGATCTGGATTACCTTGTGCTTAGCCCTGTAGCAATTAGCAGCATCCTGCACCAGCGTGACGCAGAGACCAGGTGCCACGACCCCCCCATCCCCAGCTCAGGAGGACACCTGAGACCCCATCTACCATTACCGACCAGGTCCAGCCTAGTCTGACCTGCAAATAGAGTCTCGTTGCTGAACCGGGCTCTCCGCCACGCTCCTGTTTTAAAAGTCACGCAGGGACGTCCCAGTGTGGAAGAGATCTGTGAACGATTTGAAGGTTCAGAGTTCAGGGGTAGTTTGGAAAAACACCGCGTGGGCCGCAGCGCCCACGGGGGAGCGATCTGGTTATACAGATTCTCTGGGCGATTCTGGCATTTCACCTCCAGCCTGAAGTCAGGAAAACGCAGGGGAAGTATAAATACTGAAAAATACACTCAGACACTTCTAAACTTGGAAACCAGTTTTCCTAAGGTTTAGTCAAAGGCACAGGTCAGTTCTTGTTTTACCCGCCCGTGCCTCTTTGGACTAGAAAATATTCAGCGCAGTTTCCTTTAAAATATCAGATAAGCAGCATAAATAGCAGCCCATGAATCAGGAATATGACTAATTCCCATTCCTTGGAAGTGCAACATAAATACCTACTTGTTTCACTACTTATTAATTATACTGGGATCTCTCCAGCTCTGTCACATGCACCCAGGTCTGTTTCCACACTGTCTCCTCTGAATAAACCCACGTCGTCATTCTGAAAACTCATACCAGTGAGAGGAAACTGGAAAGGATGTGAGCCATGGGCATCCTCCCTCCCTGTCTTTGCAGCTCTGGTTCTGGGGATTTAAGAGGAGAAGGCAGGCTTCAGAGAGCGAGATAGAGTCACTAAGTTTGTCAGCAGCATAACAGTCTTGTGTCGGAGGTACGATTCCCAGGTGACTTTCCTAAGCTGTCAAATTGCAAACAATTCTGGGGAGTTTTGTAATTCACCTCAGCAGGATATGTAAACACGAATTCCTGGATGTCTTTAATGGGGCCCTTACTGCTGCCTTCCTGCTCCCAGGCTTTTCCCTGGTCGCTGCCTCCGTGGCGGCACTCTCCCGTGGGCCGCGCAGCTGAGGGCACTGGGGAGAACTGGCCCCAAGCTGCTCGCAGATTGTTGACTGAAACATGCTTTTCTTAGAAAACACGGAGTCACTGAAACTAAAACTTACCTTGTACGTGTACTGGCTTCTAGGGGAAAGTTTCTCAAATACAGGATGGAGTTTCTGTGTAGAGAAAAAAAGACTTCAGTGCTGAGGGCATGCGCATATGGGACACCCAGAGTCAGCAATGAGCAGTGATTTATGAAATAGTCACTGAGCCTGAGAGGGAATCAAGCAGAGCAAGGATTTGAACCCGAGTGTCCTACTTTCCAGAATAGTTTCCCAATCATTGGTTCATGGTCTCAGTATATCCTGTTAGAGCAAATCCATTTTGTAGAGATAATTAAAAATTCACTAAGTCAGGGAGAAAACACCCATAACCCAGCAGTTATAGTATCTGGTCAAGATATAGGATGATTGTGCTCAAGTCCTTGATCCAAATTAGTCAGAGGAAAGTCTTGAGCACAGGAATCTCCTGCGGAGTGAGACTACGCGTAATGTTGCTTTCGGTCCAGTGTGACACAGTAAGCAACCCCAAATTTCTCAGTCTTTTTGTGAAACAGAATTCCTTGTTTCTGTCTACCCTGATGTAACTATGCCAGTGTAAATGAACAGAATTCAAAATTGGGAACTACATTTGCATTCCCCTTTTTTGCCTCCTACTGCTCTGCACTGCTAAGCCCAGTTTTAATGCACCTTGCATTGCCATCTGAGAGGCAGGTCCAAGACTGCCCTGAAAGGAGCAGTTTTGTTTAACTTCCAAACTAAAGGTGGCAGGAACTGAGGATGCCCCCAGACAAACTGTGGTAATGCAGAGTGGTGATGCAAGGTCACAGGGAAGCCCATGGCCTGCGTACTGAAAACACCATCAGCTACGTCACGAGAACAGATGTGCTCTGTCGCTTCTCCCATGCACACAGGTGGGATAATCTTAAGACCAAAATCAACTCTGAATATCTCCCTAAAGCTTTTAGTCCCATTTCTTTACTTTCTCCCTTCTACAAGGGATCCTAGTTCTTTTTCTTGGTTTCCTGGTCACTGTGAAAAACCTTCAGAAGTTATTCTACAGAAATGCTTCCTGGCTTTAAAAAGACCAGCGTGGTGGCGCGTGTGGGACAGTTTCGCGTGTGCACTGCCTCTGAGTGCCCCCTCTCCGGGGGTTTTGGTGAGGCCGGGACCAGAGGGCTGCTCTGCCTGGTGCTGCCGTGCTCGGCCGTACAACTCTCTGTCCCCTTTTCCCTCTCGGTAATAACGGGATGGGATGGGCCGAGCGTCGGAGCGCAGCCCAGGGCTTCAGGAGGCGCCGCTCGCGCGAAGCGCACAACGCCCCGAGACGGGCTGGCGTCACCTGCCAGCTGCAGCGTCCCACCTGCACCTTGCAAAGGGAAGTCAATGCGACGTGTCCAAAGTGGACTGGCCAGGTGAAGGGCTCAGCTAAATGGTGGCAGTTATCCTTTAATTTCCGCCCTCGTTTAGGAGCACAACGGGTAACGAGGCCTCCCAGACGGGCGGTATTTCGCCTGGTGGAAGCTTTTGCCTGCTAATGCTGTAGGGGGTTCAGTGAGCACCATGGGGTGAGCTAAGATCAGTTTTTAGCAATAATTTTAAGTTACTCTGTTCTGGGCTTATGCCGTATCTTAGTGTTATGCTAATGAAAGCCGTAGAGGGTGAATACACACATACACTTGACTTACTAGGGAATCAAAAGATAATGCACATCTACAAGCAGATCATAATCAAAACACAGCAATAATCAAAATGCAACTGATGATCATTTGGCAGAGAAGCTCTATATAAAAATAGAGATTCAGAAGAATCCTGCAAGTCAGACAACCCTGCCACCACAATCCACGTTGAGGCAGGCTTTCAGCTACGAAGTTAGGTCCTTCCTAACTCCCTGTCACCTTACCGAGAAGGTGCACGTTGCTCAGCAGCCGCACTTGTGCGCTGACTCGAACCAATGGGAACACGTGCTGCTGCTCCGGGCTCCGCTCCACCATGGCAGGCTCTCTATTTAAACCATGTGTTGAATTATAACCATCTAAGTAGGAGGAAAACGAAAACATATTTCACTGGGTTCTAGAAAAGGCCTGAATGGATGCCATTTCTATCAAGGTTTTATATATGAGTAATTGGTTGTTTCTGTGCCCCATCCAAACACCCAGCAATTATGCTTTGCAATCAGATTTAAAGTGACCTGCTGTGTTTTAAGTCTAGAGATGACTATCTCAACTGCTGTGTGCAGTCTGTAGCCCTGTCTCTCAGCAATCAAGACTGATGCTTGGAGGTGAGTCTTCAGCTTGTGTAGGGTGATTGCAAAGGTTGGAGCTGGACATTTGTTTTTCAAAGATAATGGGTTATTTTTAGCCAGTTGTACAGCTGCCAGGATGAGCTTTGGAGATTCAGAGCAGTACCAGCACAAAGTGCTCCTATGTTTTTCCCATGCACCTGAGGTTACAGTGTGATTTTGTAGATTGGACTTGCTGGTGGTATTAGGGCTGACATATTCTCCTGAAATGACTATTTGCAATTGGGCCAGTCCTCTGGTAATTAGCTGGTGTTCACTGCCAGGAACCTGACCTAAGTAGCATTAGAAGAGGTGCAGGGTGTTAGTGCTGAGACAGAGCGCAAGGGACGCCTGCACTCGGATCACGGCGCGAGCGCTAGACCCGGCCAAGTCGACATTGCTGAAGCTCTGTGTGATGCAGGTCTCTCTCCTGGAAAATGGGAATAAGTTGTATTTGCCTACCGCACGGCAGTGCTGCACTAGGCTAGCTGCCGAGCATCTGTGAAGATGTACTTCACTGCTCAGAAAGCTCCAGTAGCTAATTGGGTTTGGGACCTGGGTTTGTTATTTAGTTCCATACTGTTGCAATAGCTGAAATGGATCTATTTTCTGGTCCATCTTTAACTTTGCACTCCTGGAGAGGAACTTGCCTCTCATCTATGTGCCTAGCTTGGCATCAATTTCATCAGCAGAGGAACTGAACTGACAGGATTTCTGCCAATTTGGGCTGCAATAATTGTGGAGGAGATTTTGAGATTTTGCTGTCTTTAAATCAGAAAGGCAGTTTAGCCTCAATTTGTCCTTGAACTTGACTTTAATTCAAATCATCTAACTTCACATGCTGCAATTTTAACTGCTGTTCCTCTTCCCCTCCCTCCCCCAGTAAAACAGCACAGAAACAGGAAGAAAGGCCTAGTTTGTGGAAAAAAAAAATGTCCTGATGCTTGTGATGAGAGAGCCCGACAGTCTAACCCTTGATGTTCATTCTTGCTCAGCTACAGTGAGGGCAGATTAAGGATAAATTACTCAGTGAGCAAGTGTCTTGTTTTCTCTGGAACTCCACCCCTTTCGGGCATCCTGCCCTATCCCCACCCCTTGCACTTGTCTGCATGTCTTAATGGCAGTATTCATGCAGCTGGTAATTTATGTGTCTGAGAGAGAAGATTTACACAGAGCCTTCACTTCAGTTATTCAGAAAATTTGAGATACAGTATGTGATTTGTTAGGTCCCAAACTCTAACTGAAAAATCACAAATGTCTTAAGGGCTGGGCTTGAGTGAAAGCAATTTTAACTGGAATGATTTAAACTAGGAGTTATTCCATACGTCCTCGCTTTACATCTAGTTACAGAAGTTTGTCTTCAAAATAAGTACAATGCCTATTGTAACATAAGCACCCAGTAATTTGGCTTTGACTGCAGTAGCTTGACACCCTGGAAGACACAGGGAGCTGATACGGTTACTGAAATCTATTGGATTCAGTTGGTATCTAGTGTCGTAAACATGAATTGCTAATTTCATATCGCCCATAGCAGGCGCACTGTGAATGGCTGTGGAGTTTATAGGGTATCGGTTACAAATGTGATTATACCAGCCATTCCTCAGGACTGACACCAGTTTCAAATTAGAAGCTGACAGGCCTCACCTGCTCCCGAGTTCAGTGACAGGTCACCTCTTGTCATTTTGGCCATACCCCCGTCAGCACGACATCTGTGTTCACAAAGGGACAGCGAGGACTGTAAGTTGTTAGAATTGCTGAAGAATAAGAATAAGGTGTCATCGCCTCCAACAGCGTAGCGTTCAACTTTGGCCTTTCGTACGGCTTGATGCTCGCGGCACCTGACTGTTTCCAGCTACAAGAATAGCCAGACCGGGGGGTCACCAGTTGTTCCCGCGTCCACCCATGGCTGCTAGGCATGCCGCTTACCCCGGCCCCACAGCCCTCATGAAGTGGCCCGAGTAGAGAGCTTGCAAAATGCCTTGACTTTTCTACATACAGGTCCTTAAGTTAAATAAAACATACCTTTCTGAGGGCATCATTACACATGCATATTTCTAAACAAACAATCTGTGAAAGATAAAAGGTGAATATTATTCAACAAACAACTGGATAAATCTTAAACAAATTAATGTAAAAGTCCAACAAGTTGTAAAAGTTTATATGCCATTTAGGCAGACACAAACCATAGTTTTATGGGGAAAGGTCCTGACTCTTGAGATCTCATTTCTTCTTAAAAGAAGATTCTTCACGTTCACTCAGCTAATCTAAGGCAGTTGAGACAGGTCAGTCCAAAACCTATAGGCTGACACTTCTCAAAACTAGGAAAATCTTCAGATATGGACTTTGGGATTAGCTCTTATTTCTGTCATTAAGCAAATGGAAATGCCAGATCCAAACATCTTCAGACTTTGCAGGTTAAGAATTTGGGCTCTCATATAATTCAAGTTTGCCTGCTTGCTAAATAATTGTCTAATAAGTGCGTGCTACCTTGGGAACAGTTGTCCATCTGTCTGCTTGGAGGCTTGGGGTCTACAGGAAAAGAAGTAAACGTATGTACATAATCCCGTTGAAGCTGCCTGGCCTGTCACGTTTGCTCGCAGAGAGGAAAGTCTCTGAGGGAACTGCCAGTCATGCGATGGTACAAGCTTTTCTCCTTGCGGCACCAAGATACTGAGAGTCCCATTTGCACCTTGAGCTCAGTTGTGTACTGGTGGGGAAAGAACATGGACGTAGTCACAAGGGTAGGAAAGGTTAAACAACATGCAAAATGAGAGCCTGAAAGCACTGAAAGAAAACCATTCCCCCCCCCCACTAAATTAAACCTTTTTCTTTCTTTCTTTCTTTTCTTTTTTTTTTCTTTTTTCTTTCTTTTTTTTTTTTTTTTTTTTTTTTTTGTCTTAGCCGCTGTGGCCCACAGAGCTGTCACGACATTTACAGTTATGTTCCTTGCAATCATTCTCAGAAATCTGTCCTTGATTTTATTTTCTGCTCCAGGAAATATTACAATATTGTTATTTTATCTGTATTATATAAACCTAAAGCCAGAGTCATCATGGTGTAAATAAGCATGACTTCAGGAAAGCAATGCTGATTCATGCCACCTGAGTGTCTGATTCTTAATATAAAAGGGAACACATTACAAGAGAGTAAACAGTAACAAACATTTGTTATAGAAACTCATGCCATCAACACAGAGTCCCCCCTTCCCCAGTGTCTGGCAGGAAAAAAAATACCTAAGGTAGATTTACAGAAGCTACTACTTTTTTTTTTAATGATTTGGATATTGATCATTTTTAATCTTCCTCTCAGAAAAACCAAGAGATCTATTATAGCTTGAGCCAGCCATGAAAAGCTGGTCCGTTCTTTAACCTGCCCCAATTCACTTGGACATATTTTATATCTCCAGGGATTCAGCCACAAAGTCCATTAGAGCATCAGATGCAGTGAGGTCAAATCAATTGTCCATACTGCAGACAAGGTAACCATCATTTACTGTAATTCTCCCCCGTCATGGTAGAGGAGAGGAAAGGTTAAAAGCTGTATTACCATGAGGATGTCTCATCTATCTTTCAGTATATTGGTAATACCTACACATTGCTTAAAGAACTGAATGTACAATCTAAAATCTGTGTTAAATTGGATTTAAAGATTAGATTGCCAAATGAACAAACTTGCTAATGATGTTTTTTTCAAGTAGGAGCGGAAAACATACCATCTTTAAAACAAAATGCAAAAAGCTTTGTATTGCCATGTCATGTCAGACACAACACATCCAAAGCCATACTGAACATTCATCTCACAATGACCTGAATGACTGATATTTATCCGTCCCTATACATAGATATATTTACCTACGAAGTAATTTGCTGTCATCTCTTTAAGCTGGAGATGCTACGACAGGCCAAAAAACAAAAGAGGAAGTAAATTCAGGATGTATATTTTGCACTGTAAATCAAGTCCTTGTGTGTTTGCACTCTAGGGTGGGCAATAATAATTGACTGAAGCAATCACTGCTGTGGGAAAACAAACGTCCTGGCGGTGCCGCATCTGAAGGTCGAGCCCGATGACACGGGCAGGACCTGAACTCTCACTGACTCCCGGGAGGCGATGGGCGCTGCGTGCCTCCCCGAGCTCCCCGGCAGGGACAGATTTACAGAGCCGCTGCGGCCGGGGTAAGGACGTGCCAGCTCCCAGCTCCCTCCGGCGGGCCTGGGAAGCCGTTTATGTCCACTGTGGTGCCGCGGCTTCCTGCTGGCTCCAGCACTCTGCGCGTTGGCCGTGCGAAGCCAGGGAGCACATGCAACCCTGTGCTCCTGGGGACCGCGTATGCCTCCTCCACCAAACGCCGGTGCCGCCACCCTGGCTGGCTCCACCTGGCCCATCTGCCGGTCGCGAGCAGGGCACCTTGCCTACCTCCACCACACGCCCAAAAGCCGTGGCACTGGGGCCCAGCCCTCGCAGGACTCCTCTGTGGAGGTGGGAAGCAATAATCGAGTCCAGCTTTATTCACTGGACTTGTCTATTTGCCTTTTCTAGGTTAATCTTTCCTCTTTCCCTGGATTTCTTTAATCCTGAGCTGTTTTCACTAAGGAAGTGATTGAATGAAGAGCTATTGAGATTTTCCTGTTATGGAAATCTTTTCACAGCTGTAGAAGTTACTAATATTTTTTCTCTTGTTTCAGAAGCTTGGTTGCTGAGCAAACATATGCACAAATTTAAAATAGAACCAAAGTAGTAAGAAATAGAAGGCAGTCAAGCACTGTTACTCTAGTACAAGTGTATCAAATATACTTCTGTGGCTAGTGTACATTCATGGTATTCTTCTTGGGAGACAATAGAATGAATTTAGTGGGAGTGTAGGAAGTGGTGTAGGTTACAGATTAATAAATATTTTCATAATGAAGCCTATTTTTAAAACTTAGTTAGGGTTTAATACTCAGCCCTGTAAATTCTAACTTCAGATAATGAGGGCAACCAGTAAGGATTAAAAGAAACCAGTAAAATTTCTGTGTGCGCTGAAGGAGAGAGAAATGTGCTATACATTAGGTGTTACATACCATTTACTCAGCTGCTTTTCCTCTTCTGTTCCCTCCTTTCATGATTTATCTTAACACAGACTCATGGCTCCTTTTCCTCAATTTATGTTACCCCTCACCTCCGAATTCTCTCCCAGGCATGTCTATTCGCAGGCTCTTTGCAGATCCTCACCACGATGCAGACTGGCTAGCAGCGACATGGAGCCTCCCAGAATGTCACAAGATACTGCATAGTGCCATTAACGGAAAGCACCATTACCACTACAAACACACGCTGGGCAACCCTTTTCAAACTAAGCATGAAAACATCTAAAGTTTTTTTTTTCTTATAATATCTAAATTATGAAATAAATAAGTAAGGGGAATGTAATGTAAAGCTAAGAAAGAAGGAAACTCATCTCAGCATATGGAAAGAAAAGAAAGGGTAAAAAGATACTTTCCTTCATAATAGCTCAAAATTAGGACCAAATGCAATCTGCATGGTCTGTTGCTTTCCTTGTTCTGGAGTACCTGTCAGACAGCCAGCAGCTTAGTAGCACCCTCTCTGCCAGCACATATTCTGCAACGCTAATGCAGAGAATGGTCCGCTGGGTTATTTAACTGAAACCGGAGTCTCAGAAAAGATCAGATGAGCTTTGCTGTTCTTTGGCTACAATAGCTATCAGAGACCTGACTACAGACTGTTGAACTTAATAGAAAGGCTGTGGATCTGGAAAAATGCGTACTGAAATCAATGAGAGAAAGAGCAGTCCTTTAACGCCAAGAGTTCACACTTCATTCTGGCCCTTTCCTCAGTAGATGAAAACATCAGCTCTGTAATGCCTAGTCATTTTTTTAAGATCAATACAACAAACCTAAACTGTGCAATGGATGTGTGTTTACTATCTGCTGTGTTAGCATTACAAGTCAGATCAGACTTGAAAAATGAGTATTTGATTTTACAATAGTTCCAGCCTGTGCAGCAAACAAATGTATTTTTAAGGAAATCTGTTTAAGCAGGAAAATCACTAAGGAATTCCTCAAGAGTTATATATAGCTCTTAGTCGACTGACTTCCTTAAAGAACTCCTGTTTCTATGTCTACAGTAATTAAAATAAAAGTATTTTACTCCTTTGAGTATTTGCCATTGGCAAGATGTATTTAGTTTAATTTTCTCCAAATGCTAAAGAGGTTGCTACAGTTACGGGGAAGAAGTTAGGTCTTACGAACATGAGAGAGATTCAGATTCTCTGAATTTGCCATAAGGTAATATATTCAAGCAGACATTCCTGACCCTTGCAGTCACTCTGAAGGAGCGGAGGAATTGCCTGCTCACTGTGTCCGTAGTGGATGCCCTGGAAGCTGAGTAATGGGACACCAGCTGTGGCACTACAGAGGACATCAAGGTGCGGCTGTGGCTATAAAATTCTCTGCTAAGACACCAAAAGAGGCAGTCTTGGTGACAAAAAAGGAGGCCATGTTAGGCAGAACTGCCCTGACAACCTGCACAAAACTAGCAGAAGACAATCACATTCGTGCATCTGTGAGCAAGCCTTACTCTGGTGCAGCTTGGGTTATATCACAGTGCGACGTCTTCCTGTTAAAAATGAAAGAGAAAAGCGCTAGTAGAAGGTCACCAAGGTCATCTCTTCTTTTCAAAAGTAACTTGCTGTGTTAAAAGTTGAAATAATTTTAAGAGAAAGACATCTTACATCTGCATAAAAATATTTCCTGCAATGCTACAAGCCACCAGAGAAGATTGCACAGCTCCTTCTTTCCTTTTTGCTTTTCACAGCAATAGAAAAGGGAAAATTAGTAGCTGTAGATTGCATGGAGCTTCTTGGCATTCAAAGATAATTTCAGACTTGGAAAGTCTGAAGTAGAAACTTTCCCAAGTTCTCTTTAGATAAGTATGCACCTCTACAGAATACATTTTTAGAGATTTGTTTTTCCTTGTGTCAACATCCACTCCTACTTGTCCCAGGTTGTAATTCGTCACCCTCCCCCACTAGCTGTATGTCATTGGGAATTCTTATTTATAACTGGATTATCCAACGGTGTCTTACATTTGAATCCATTGACTTGGTGCCGCCTGGTTGCCAAAATGAATGGATCACAGAAGAAAGTCTGGGTCCCAAAGCTTTCATAAAGCTATTTAAGCCCTATGAGTTTGGAATAATGGATTAAAAAAAATAAAAATTTCAAATTGTATGTACAATTTTACTTCCTGCTCAATCGCTGAATTTCAAAACATGACAAAAGGCATTGGTACTTGTGGCCAGATGAAAAACTAGCTTAAGAACTCACACACAAACTAAACCTACATGATTAATTGAACTTTTTGGTATTCACTTTGGTATTGGATTTTGGACTGAAATTTGCTGTAAAAGTTCATCAAAGGCTGAGGGAATGGCAGGGCAAGCATGATGCCCTGATGGTTCTTGATTTGCACAGATTCATCTGCCCTGCTTAGGAGTTTGTCATTAACTGCCTTAGATGATGATTGAAAGATCAATGTATATTTGTCCAGACCAGCAAAATGGTGAGAAAATGTATCAAAATGAAACATTACCGTGAAAAATTTCCCACTTTGCTACATGCTCAGTTTAAACACATTTGTCAGATCATTTCGAGGACAAAATTTACCACAATTTTGAAAGACAGAAGAGCAGTAGAAATCTTACCATGAACTAGGGAAGAAGACCTACTTGATTTTGCCCTCTGCGTCCTCACTTCCAGCTCTGAGTTCAGTGTTAGTACACTCTGCTGATGAATGGAAATCTGAAAGAGAAATTGGCTAGAAACAAAAGTGAACTTAATTTTCCTTGTGTCAAAGTCCACCCCATCTTGTCCTAGGCTGTAATTTGTCATCTTCCTCCACTAGCTAGTCATTGGGGATTCTTACTTATAAATGGATTATCCAATAGTATCTTATATTTAAAATATAATTTGTTTTTATTACTGAAGCTGAGGAAAATGCAAGCTGTGTGACAAGGAGAAGTTATGTTATTGGAACAGGAAGCATTTATTTAAAAAAAAGCAAAATAGAGGGAAAAAAATGGAAATCAGATTTTTTTAAATACAATTTTTGACCAGGCAAGATATCTCTTTCAGCATAGCATGGGATATAGAATTAATCTTACTTGTCTGTGATCTAAAAAAACTGTGTATGTTTCCCCATAGTCAGGACTTTGCTATATTACCTCATTTTTACCCACAGAAGCCAAAACGCTAGACTTTTGGAAACTACTAGCAATAAATTTTGTTCTATGACAATTAGTTCATTACTAATTTTGACCAGCTCCCCAATGAACTTATGAAGAACTTTAATATTAAAAATGCACCTCATAAATCACTTACAATGAACCTGAAGGAATACTAAGCATTTGTAAATATGACCTTCCTTTGTAGGATTTGTCTCTTTTTTCACTTTTCTTCCTGAACCTTTGCTCCAATTATCTTCAAATCTCTGTGAGAGAAGCCAAAGAAATGGGAACTCAGATTTGTAGTACTATTAGTCATCTTACTAATGGATATCCTATTGCTTGTATTTTTTTCCACTTCCTCTTACCTGGTCCTTTCATAATTCAGACAGTCAGACAGACTCTTAAATACCCTTTGGTTGGAGCCAATGGGTCTTACAAATGTAATATATATAGCAGTTGACAATTTAATTGGCGAAACCCCAAAATCTTATTATTTTAAAAATGTAAATCTATCTGGATCTCATTAATGAAGGTTCTTGACTACTCTTTAGGAAAACCATTCATTTATTCATGAGATTCAGCTCTTCTTTTCCAAAAATACTTTGGAATCATATGGATTTATCTGTTGATTTTTTTCTCCAGGGGACTCAGCCTAAACCTCATCAATGGTAGCATGTCAGATGATGTCAGAGGTGAGACATCATGACGACCACACTGTCAAGATAAACAGTGCAACAGGAGCTTTCATTAGATAGGAATTCTAGGGTATAGTGGATTTATCTTAATACTGAGACTGAGAAATTTCTAAGGATCTATTAAAAATGCTTTAAAAGGGCAGCTGCATATTACAGCAACCTTTTAAGAGGTTTAACTTCTTAATGGAGGAAAGGCCTGGGAAACTGCTCTTTCAGCCCACAGGATCTAACAAGATTCAAGATTCTACTTGATTCCTCTCCCAGTTATCTTCGACATAATATAACTGCATTGGAAGTGTTCAGAAAGAAGGTATAGTGCACTATAATCAGCTCAAACTTAGCTTAGTAGATATGATTCACATAGTTGCTAGTTTTGAAATTAAAAAATGAGCTATATTCTTATTTTTCAGATAAGTATTATAATTAGACATAATTTCTGCGTTATATTTCTTCTTCCTGTCTTCTGGGTTGTCTTAGGGAGAGAATGAGACCAAGATAAAAGCATCAACAAAAAAAGGTGGAATATTTCTTTGTGACTGCGGTAGAGGTTATTTGCTCTCTCTAAGGGTGCATTTCTCAGCAGCTCAGTTGATGCCGTCACCCTTACTTTCCAAAAATTTTAGCCCTCAATGGATAGGGAGACTTTTAAATAGAGATACTCTCTCTGTTCTCCATTAGTAGGGATGAAAGCCTCTACCTTGAAGTTGCATGGTTTGTATTTGCATTTTCCCTTTCTAGTTCACCTTTGGGATAAGCTGCTGCCATTTTCTGGTTGCTGTGTTATCACAGCCAGGCTGGGGGCAAAGTGCTGTACGAGAAAAACAAATCAGTTTCCTACAACGACCAACAGGATTCTAGGTAAAGGATCTTTTAAAAATTTCTTGAAGAACTATTTTTTATATAACAGACAAACTCAAACTTACTTAAATATTATTGAGTTTTGTGCAGTATACATGAAGGAAAAGGGACATCTTCCAAGTGAAGAATAGCACTGTTGTACACAGTTCAGTTTCAGAGACTTCAGATTCCTGCTGAAAAAGAAAAAGAATCAGATGCCCTGCAGTACTGTAAGAGCTGCCAAGCAATTTCCCATCTCCAGAGAGCGGCAGCAAAGAACCCATTAGACTTGTCCTGGAAAGGTTGAATGTGCCGTCAGCTGAATCATCACATCAGAATTATAATATTTTAAGAGCTAAGCTACCCAGAATTATTTTGCATTAAAAAGATATGCTTAATACTTAGCATATTGCTTGTTCACAGTATGATATTTCATTAAAAGGAACCTGTTGAAATATGTTCTCTTTTCCTGTTGTATTGTGATAGGAAGATTAAAGAGACTTCACTATATGCCATTTCATCATCCCTATCAGCCAAGGCACAGACGTTTTTGGGTGACTGCTATATTTTTTGGATACTGATCAGTACACACCCCAGCTGTTGACTGTGATCACACCTTTTATGAGCAAAGCAGTATTTTATTCTCCTCACAAAGATTCCTAGCTGATATCCCTACCATGGTCTGCACTTGGCCTTGCAGCAATTTGCTTACATACTGGCAGTTTATGCACACCCTGGGGTTTGACTGAGAGATTATGAGATAACGTGAGACCTAGGTAAGCCTTAAAGTTAAGATATAGGCCTGATTTCGTTTGCTTTTTTTTTTTCCTTCACTTGATCAAACCCACATCAGCAGCTTCTGAAATGATGATGTATATTAGGTCAGTATTATACTAAAATATATTTCTTAGTACTACATCCAAAGACACAAAATCATTAAAATTGCACTGAAAGAAGACTCTTCCTCTATCTCTGTCACTCATTTCCCTCTTTTCAACTTAAGCACCTCAATTACTGAAGGACAATATATTAATCAGATACATTACAAGCCAGAATCCTATGTAGCTTGATCACTTTTGGGCGAAATTTGCCTAAAAATGCAGTCTAAAAATTGGTCTCTATAGATTTGTACTGAATTTATTTAATATAAAGGGTAATATAAAAAGCCCTCTATGCAGTTAATTAGCCTCCAGGTTATTGCAGGCCCCAAGGCATTGTATTTGAGTTGTCATTGCTGCTTGCAAAGATCAGCAGTATTTAATTCTTGTGTTACACAGAGTCGACTGATGTGCTTATCTGGCTTGTGTTAATTCATTGTTTCCAGGCTCTAATTTCATTTTTAATTTTTTTGGCTATTAAAGATGGTGTAAATCAAGAGGAATTTTGCTGAAATCAGATGTCTTAAAATGGGATATACCAGTTCAAATTACAACAGAGCCACACCTGAAGGTTTCTCCAGAATTATGCTATTGTAGCTGGGGACAGAATTTGTTTCTGTTACCTCATGAACCTAAAACAAAGAGGGCTCATTCAGACTCTTTTGGGACAGGGCAGATCTAAGCTTATTAATTTTCTTGTTTTCTAAGGAGAAACCATCAGGTTTCCTCCATTTGATAATCCTGTTTTCTCAGAAAACGTTTACAGATGTTCCAATACCCAGCTAGCAGTGGCAAGGACTCTGTAGCGGTTAGAGAAGTGGCAGAAGGTTAAATCATCTGACTTTAATGTTATGTTGATTGTTTACCCTTAGTGTACAGTAACATCTTAAGAAAGTGAAGAGAAGTGGGTGTATTCATTACTGGACAAACACAGCTGACAAGTTACAGAATATGGGACTCTCTTAAGCTGAGACCAAAGTGCTTCATTTATAATGGAGATTACGGTAAGAACCAAATGAAGTTGTCTAAGGGAAAATGATGTCTCCTGAGTCTTTATTCTGGTTTGGCCACAAGTTAATAACGCGACCAGCACTTAACAACAAAATGCGGGACTGTATTATCTTTTAGCAAATGCCAGTCATGTGCAATCCAAACGGGTCAATTACTACCAAATCTCTGAAGATCTCCTGAAACCTCAAAAGGTTTAGAGATGCCAAGAAAATGTCTAGATGCACAGAGACACAGGAACAGAAATAGGGCACAAACCAATTTGCAGAAATGGAACTTAACCCTTAGAGGGAAGAATCCAGCCTGCTACATATTCATTTCCATTTCATTAAATATTTATGGAGAGACAAGCATGTAATGTGATTCTAAATTACGGCAAACACATACAGAACCCACAGTGTTTCACTCACTTGTAACTACTCTCTTCAAATCCTCTGCATCTCAACAGGTTAATGGACAGGTTTTTTTCTGCCACTAACTTATTCTAGATATTTGAAAAATAACATGTTCTTTTGAATGATTCTAAATTGGCACGCACACAAAACAGAGTGTAGAGGCCCATGATAGCCTATTTTTCACTTCAGTATGCATGTCTAAGACCTATTAATATTAATGAAACCTGCACACAAGCGTGTGGGGATAATTGACCCCATTAAATTCCATTTACTCATGAGCTACTTTATAAGGTTTGCCCCTTAGTTATTGTAGTTTTTATCAAGGATGAAAGTTGGAACAGGATTTACGCCAACAGAAGCCTACTTCAAAAGTAGTTTTGTGAAAATAAAAGAAAAGTAAGTACCAGAAGGAAATATTTTTTCATCCAAACTTCCACCAGTTAATAAAAATAACCTTATGCTGCTTTAAACGGAGAAGTAACATCAAATTTTTCTCTTTCTTTGACTAGCTTTTATACTAAAAGCTAGCATATTTCCAGCCGAGAATTGTTAGCTGAGTTTTTTTTCATGCCCTATGATTTAATCATGTGCAGACAGATTCCCCTCTGTGAGGCCACCTCATTAGCCCTGGCAGGTCCAGAACCAGCTCCTGTCCACCACAACATTTCCATTCATCTGGTTGTTCTTACGCTAGCCATGCCACGCAAACACGTAGCACCTTTATGGGCAGGACAGGGAGGCTCACCCCATGCCGATGGGTGACAGTGCGGTCTCTAGGGCTTTGTTTCCATTTTGACTTGTGGCTCATTCGAATCTAAGCTGCAACATACTGAATGAAAAACAGGCTCAGAAAGCACTGCTAGAGGAACACTGCTAACTGCATTTGCTCTTAAACCTTCTGACGAACTTGTGGGAAGAGGGCACAAGTGCAAGATTGATGTTTTCAGTGTTGTTCATGAGAGAAACAGGTAGTGTTTACTGACCTGATGTTCTCACCAGAGATCATCAGAAAGCTTTTCTCTCCCTCACATAATCTTTTTCTCAAGTCACAGAGTTCCCGTGATCTGGAGAGGTACACAGGATGCCTCCAGAGCTCCTGTGGCTCAGCTCATTCCTGCAGAACAAAGCGCTGGTGGATCTCGATTCCCCTCCTGCGTTTCCCCCCACCAGATATGCCTCAATTCTTGTGCTTGCACAGATTCAGTTTGGGGCTGTGACTTTCAAAGGTAGCAAAGTGACTTGTGAATCAAGTTACCATTAACTTTTATAGGGACAGGACATCAAAATAATTCAGGAGATAAGTTAACTTCAGCCCAGATATATTCTCATCAGGGATCTCTACTGGGTGCTCTTTTCACCTACAGGGATTTGTATTGAACTGGGCAGACTTGGAAAGGAGGAGGAATATTTCAAACACAAACCTGGAGTTCTGGCCTGTGAATTTTTTTCTTGCCTTCTGTGAATCCTGTGTTCTACTCCCTTCACTGACTTTTCTTTCATGCTTTTTCCTGTTTTCCATCTGAGAAAAGGGAGTAAAACAAGAAAGTCAAGCTGCTGTCTGTCTAATGGCTCAGCTCTAAACATATGAAGACCACTGACTTAGCTCATGGGAGAGGATGCACCTCCCATCTCTCCTTATTAGTGCTAAGCGCAATTCAAAGTTCTGGACAAGCATATATGAATCATTTTTGTATCTTATATGAAATAAGTGATATATTTTCAGGGATGGTTGATCTCTTTCAGCTGATCTTTTCTTTAAAAGATTCAGCCTGTGACATACCACTGGCGAACAATGAAGGTTTTGCAAAGTTACATGAAACCACGATACAACCTTTGTGCAGACATACACAGAACAGTGAAATCAAATCTTCCCTGAAAGGACCACTCAGACCAAATGATCTGTCACACTCCTTATTTTCTGTATCCAAAACAGAAGTTAGCGTTTTGCAGTGCGCCTTCAAAATCTCCTTGTGCAGGGCTGCAGGGCACCTGAAGGTTCAGAATCAAGATTATTGTGTCCAGACCTGAACCAGGTCTACACAAGAAGCAATGTCTCCGCCAGCTTCAGACAGACAAAATGCTAGTTGCACCCGACCCAAAATGAATAATCTCCAGACATGAGTTCCTGGCATCATTAGAGCAAGAGCCCAGCTGACTGACAGACCAAACAAAAGAAGTTTGGCAAAGCTTACAGTAGGAAAGCATATAGAGGAAATTCACTCTTGGCGCTGAGCACACCCGAGTAAGAGCAGGATGCGCTGCTGATTAACAAGCTCAGACTCTGCAGACCAAATACCAATGGATGAACAATAGCAGTAACAGTCTGTTATGTCTCTCTAAGGCATGCATGCAATTTATCATTAAGCTATATTCCTTATTAGCCTGGATAGGCAGCTCCAGTAGTACATTTTCACAGTTTAATTGATGCATGTGCAATTTGGCTTGTAGTTTCCAAAAAAAGTCAGAAGCATGGAGAACCCCCGCTCCATCCAACAAGAAAACCAAAGCCCCCTAATATTAGTTATAACTGCAATAGATTTTTTTGACACTAACACAGCTAGTTCACTCAGCAAGGTAAACAGTACAGTTGTCTCTCAGAGGGGACACCTTTAACTGGAGAGCTGGGGCTTGTTTATAAAGCATAACCATCTTGCTGGTTCTTCACAGAGCCCTGGAATTAATATGACTGCCTTCTCCAAAAGTCAGGTGGATCCCTCTCTGAGGGGAATGTTTTCCCCTACGTCAACCATTTCTATTCTTTTTACAGCTGCAGAAGTCAAGTTTACTAGTTCATAGTTCTCAGGATCACCTCTGGAGCCTTTCTTACAGATTTTCATCATCTTCTTTCATACCTGTGGTTCCGAGGTTAGTGCCACCAATCGGTCACACAAAGCCATTACTGGGAATTTCATGGCTGAGTTCATTTGGAAATCTTGCGTACCACCTGCCCCGAGCAGCCTACTTGCTTGACACCTTAGTCGAGGCAGTCACTCAGGCACTTCAGCTCTGATACGGGAACCTCCCTGCCCTACTTTGCTTGTTACTGATGCAGATAACACATTTAGGTTGCCTGCAAAGGCTTTCTCTTCTGTAACTGCTCCTTTTACACCTCTATCATATGTGGGCACCATCCATTCACCAGCAGTTGTCTACATTCTGAGGTAATTAAAAACATTTTCATTATTAGCTTTTTATGTTTAGGAAGTCACTCTTCAAAATGCTGCTGGCCTATTTATTGTGGCTGTACAGTGAACTTTTCCAAGTTCAATCTCTTCTTCATTTTTCTCCATTGGACATGACATACTTTTTGAAGGCGGAAGGATGGCTTTTTACTTCAGATAGCCTTGCTCTCTGCTGTTTTAGCATGATAATTAATTTTAGTATTTGCAAATGTTGTTTAGTGATATACATTTATGCTAAACCTTTATTACAGTTTATTTAAGCAGACTCCATGTAGATTGTGCTAGCTGCTCCTTTTAATTTATTTAATGCCACCATTTTAGATTAGTTGCTGTAGAGCTGGATACTTTTGGCTTTATCTTTCTGTGAGGAGTTGAATTTGAGGGATGACAATATCATCACATAATTCTTTTTCTTGTACGTAGAAAGTTGGCAGCTTCATTCTGCTGAATGTATCTGACCACTAAGTGGTACTGGTATCCAAGTATCTCTGGCAGCATCTTACCTCAGCCTTCAGTCCTAACATAAGCCTCAGCCTTTCTGATTGTCTTTGGTTAGACTGTCACTCCCAAGCTGACCCTTACAGCTGCTCACAGTACTCAATGGCCTACCCCGGCATGGTCCCCGTGTCCCCTGAGGAAGGTGAATGGTGCACAGCCGCAACAGACCCACTTTACTGTTCTTCTCAGGGTTAGACCATCACTGGGTTAGGTACTGTGCACACCTGTGAGAGGAGGAACAGTCCCTAGTCTGAGAAGCGACAGACATAAATATTAGCTTGAGTTTTCAACTTTCCAAGTCTTGTGAGAAACAGAGTACCTTACCCTTCTGGAGCAATGCCATGTGCAAAGAGAGGTCTTATGAACTCAGTGATTTCATATTACAATGGACCTGCTGGTCGAGTAACATAGGATGGCATTATCTGATTTCTCCAGTGCTTATAGCAAAATGACTTCATAATAAAAGCATTCACACTCACCCATACAACTTCAGAGTTTGCGAGACCGTTATGTTTCTAATCATGAAAGACATGGCTTTATTCAGATGATAAAGTAGCCATAAATAAAGAGCTCACAGGAGCAGGCTGACAAATAAACTTTTTATATGTTTGGTATGTATGGTGATGTAGTTTGTGGTGACAGCACATTGCTCAGAAGAGCAGATCATATTCTGCTTCCTATTATACCAATGTCAACCCAGAGATTTTCCCTTGTCCATATTTCAACCAGTTCAACTAAGATAAAGATCTCTGCACAGGATTTCATAGCCTTTTTTGCCACTGTATAGTATTATTAAAAAAGAAAGTACTATAGGGGTCAAATTACTTTCAATATTGTTTCTGATGCACTGAATGCACTACGAATGGTTTAGTCTCATCCATTAATCATGATAAAATCTAAAAAAAATAGGCTGAAAGAGATTTCAGTAAGGCATAAAACTCTGCCCCTACACTGTTATGAAATTCAGGCATACGACACAAAGCAAAGCCTATCGCAGTGACTTTCACTGGAAACCAGACACCTGAGGCAGACATTGCCATGTTAGGTCTCACAGCGACAATTCTCTGTGTGGATCAAGACCCCAGCCTTCAGATTATTTGTAATAAGAACAGATAAAGATGAAATTATAGGAAGGAAAATTCATGAAGAGCGAGGTTATGAGAGACAAGCTAAACAGATATACCGAAAGGCCACGCGTACGGATACAAGGATCACGACAAGGAAACCACGTGCAGAGCCGTGCAATGACAGAGGGCAGTCAGGATACGAGGGTAGCTGTGTCTACACGCAGACTTCCACTGGGGTCTGCACAGCAGGGCAGAAGCTCGGGGAGCTCTTGGACCTGGGCCGGACCAGCGCAGCGGGGGACACTAGCACGTGGGCGCGCTGCCAGGGCCCTGGGACAGTCCCGGCCTGGCGGGCAGGAGCGGGGGCACCGAACCGGGGCCGCACACAGACACAGCGATGAAAGTAGGGCAACATCAGCGCACAAAGCCTGAGCTGCTTAACTGGCACTAATGGAAAAAGGGATTTGAATAGCTAAAGCCTAGTACATCAAACTGACATGAAAATACAACACTAAGTATATATTTCTCAGCTGTATGAGGACTGGTAGAGAGGAGAAATGATATCCATCTCACTACTGTCCTGGAGCATTTGGGTTTTACCCCCCTTTTCCAGTAACACAGAGATGTTACAATGAATGTAAATCATACTTCTTTGTAAGTAAACTCAAGAACAACTGGAAACCTGGTTTCAGGCTCACATGTGAGATGTATGCGTGCACATCCATGTGTGAACACCTTTTCATATAAGCAGACACATACTTATCCTCCACACATTTCTCTGCTTCCAAATATCTGTGTTGCATTATGCACCCCCACAGAAAGGTATGGCAAACAACTACAGGAAAAGATAACTTTTCAAAAAATTAAAAATAAACTTAGCACAGACTGTTTCAAAGAGATAAATATAAAACCTATACTACATTTTTAACTTCTCTATAAGTCAAATGCTGTACCTGAAGGGGCAAAGGACAGCTGCTATTTCAATTTCTAGTACTGTAAAAGAATTTGATAAATTTGCTATTACTCTGTTCCTAAGTACCACTGAAGAGTCTCTGCCATTCTTCCATAATACAACAGCGTGAAACAATAAAGCTTTGAATTTCAGAGGCTTGTTTCTAAGTGAACACTCTCATTTCACAACTAAATCAGATTAGCTTCACCATCCTCACTGGGGTGGGTGTCATAAAGATTCATTCCCAGTTTAGGCATAGGGTGACTTGAGAAGAAACATTCTGAGCTGCTTGATGCAATGCAGAAGAAGAGCGACAGAAGTAGTGAGGGGACCCAGGTCTCTTGCCATCTAGTTGTATGCATTAACCTCTAAGCTTTCCAGCAGAGTATGATGCATATCAGAAAATGAATTTCCTAACTATTCTATGTTTTTTTTCAGTCCCAGGATAACAGTAATACTTTCAAAAGAAATTAGTGCTATTTGTATTGGATGGAAGGGGGTATATTTTAAACAGATTTATGGTTAATTTATTTCCTTCAGGGAAAATTCTGCCCATTTTCCAATGTGCAGTTTACACTGCCACCGGTAGCACTTCTCTCTGTACAGCTGTCTGGACTGGCAGAGTGATGAGGAGCAGGGAAAGAAAAAGCCCAGTCTTACCAGCTTGCTTCATGAAATGAGGGTACATCCAAGCCCTTGTCCCTTCCTCCTGGCTTCCCTTGAGGGCCTTTGTGAGTACTAAAACACTACAGCATAAAAGACATTTAAGCCTTCTTCATCTGAGCTGTGGCAAAGCTGGCAGAAACTGTCATACTATCCCTGGAGAAAATTCACAATCTCCTGGAAAATGCAGAAGTTTGGATTCTAATCTACCTTTCCCATCGTAACTACCTTCCTTCTTAATTATCTTTTTTTTTTTTTTTTTAAACAGATGTTGACTAAAAACATGTTGTGACTGTTGTGCTAAAATGCAGATAAACCTTCTCTGTCTGGAAGGCACAATATCAGTAGCCAGTGACACTGAGCTATATGTAGTCCATGACAAAGACATATTTA
The DNA here is from genome assembly GCF_036370855.1 of Dromaius novaehollandiae. Lineage (NCBI taxonomy): Eukaryota > Metazoa > Chordata > Aves > Casuariiformes > Dromaiidae > Dromaius > Dromaius novaehollandiae. Next base: position 16,890,792 of record NC_088105.1, on the reverse strand, counting down.
ACTACACGTTTCATACAATTTCCTTTCTCTTTTTGGCAGAGTGTGGAATTTAATGATACATATGCTAGAGCCAAACTACAATAGTTTTGACAGCTCTGGGGAGGGGTGTTCTGCTTTGCAGCTGAACTCTTCACCCGCTCCCACGGGGGAGAGGTGCCCTGCGACTAGACAGATGGCTCCTACAGAAGGTCAGCAGCAATGTTCATGCATAGTGTACTTTTTTTTTTGCATGATATTCATTAATTCAAACTGCTTCTGAGCCTCTCCCCCCCCCTTTTAATAGGAATTTTATCATGTTTTTAAATCTTTGCCAGTTTCAATGTGGTCGATTTAATTTCACACAAAAAGGTGCGGGAGCAGCGGTGTCAGTTCCCCTGCATAAACACTGGACTACGTGCTATGTGTGTCTGACTATGTCAGCCGCAAGCTCTGTAAGTATGAAGTCCTGCCAGGCAAGACATAAATCTTTTGTCAATGAAAGAGGTACATTATCTGCTACTCAGCTGTTTCTTTTCTAAATAGCTACCTGAGGTTTAAGATAAATATTCAACATGGTTATTTAAAATAAAAAAACAGAACACTTTTTCTCACGCACTGAACATTACCAACAAGTCATGAACAGCAGGGATTGGGCCTCATGACATTTCCCAGGTCAGTCAAGAAATCTAGCAGTGCTGTGAAAGGATTTCCAAGAAGGCACAGACTTTAGTAACACTTCAGCTGTAATACCCTTTGTACCTTCTGAGGCTGTCCCTTGCAGTGAAGCTGCCAAATTAACTCTCTAGGCAACCAGGTGCAACTCTGCTGGGTTAATGAAGCTGTGCCCTGCTTCTCCAGAAACACATTCAGTGCAAGCATGAAGGTCTGAAGAAACTTATGCTGGAGTTCGAACTGGGATTCTTACTTTCAGCCACAGTCTTGTTGTTCCTAGGTAGTTTCTTTCTCAAGTGTGAGGAAATTGAACTGATGACCAGCCAAAGACAAACAGCTTAAAGTTCATAGATCTGGTAGCTCTTCATGAGTCCACTTAATCTCTACTCCATTTCAACTCCCATAGACGTCAAATCTGAAAATCTAGATTCACTCCTGAATTAAAGTGACTGTCAAAACTCACCAAAACGTGGGGAATGCAGCACAAACAGGATCCACATTCAAATGCAGCTTCCAGCTGCGGTGCTCTAAACAGCACTCCGAGAGCTTCTTCTGCTGGCACAGAGACGTAACCATGCAGGTTTCAGGCACTTTTAAAACACAGCATGCAACACATTAGAAAATGGAGTTGTGCCTTAATTATAGATTTCAAACCTGAATCTAAACATAATCAAAGATTGGGAACATCAGTGTTAAAGGAGCCTGGGGAGGGACAGTGCTGTTAGCTGGTACCCTCCAGGCATCCCCATCTGTTCTGAGAAGAGAGCAAGCTCCCCAACGCCTGGGATAGCACCCCTGCTCCCTTCTGGCTGCAGAATCAAGTCTGACAGGAGTACAATAGGTTTATTGTCCTGCTCCAAAGCGCAGGTATCAAGTGCAGGGGCTACTTAATAGGTACTCCCAAGCAGCACCAAGCACATGATCTACTACCCTTTATTTTCCCTTCTCTCCCCCTTTTCCACTCCCAGGTTCTTCCCTTGCAGCTGTGTCTCCTCCCAAATAAACAACCTGCCCTTAATTACTTTTTCCCCATTAGTCTCAGGTTTGCCACATCCATACCCAAATTCTGATTTCTGACATCATTGCCTAGGTGATCTCGGTAACCTGACATGGTTACCTAGGTACTGTTGGCCTTGTGCTATCCCACTCCCCCAAAAGTCCCCAGTGCTCACCCCTGACTTTCTGTGAAGTTCGGCTGTTTCTCTCGTAACTCCTCCTTAACCACCTGTGAAATTCCTCACATCACCATCTGTAACTTCTGTCAGCTTCTCACTGCTACCTGCCATGTCCAGAGATTTCTCATGCCACGTGCAGCAGCTTCCCAGGTCCTGCTGAGCCTCAGGCCCAGGCCCCGGCAGCGCCCTGGCAGCCGCCTGCAGCCCCCACAATCGCCACTGCAGCCCGAACCCGCTGGTGTGAGAAACCAAGGTATTCTGTTAGGACAAACCGATAGCAACTATGGTAAATAACATGTAAAAACAATAAAGGTTATGGATTGAATATGGTACCCTTCTGTCACACTGGTTAGTTTCCGATCACTTACAGAATGACTTCCTGGTAGAATAGGATGTACCATACGGTCACACACAAAAGTAAAGCCTTCAGTTAAATACGAGCTTGAGAGGGACATGAAGATGTTCATGACCATTCTAAGGAACCGGAGGTCAATGTGTGAAGCTGTTTTAGTGGATGGCAGGTTCAGAAACGACGAAACAGAACTTGGAATTGTAGTTTAGGAGAAATATTTTTGAATGAGGAGGAGGAACAGAACAATAAATAAAACCGCAGTGACTGTAGGAGCTGTAGATATGATTGTATTAGATTTAGATAGGTCCTCAGAGGACAATAAAAACATCTCAGTGTAAAAACATCAGATACAACAACAAAGTGGATAGGCTTACAAGTGGATAAGTCTTTTTATGTGCAATTTTAGAAAACCAAGTTATGCTTATGTGATCTGTTGCATTTTTGTTGTAGAAGGCTTTATCCCATTTTTATGATTTTAGGATTAATAAACATTATCCAAGTCAAGCATAAAACTACCAGCACCTCATTCAGCACATTCACTAGAATTTCCTGTGTATGTATCATTTTCTGCTGGGAGCATGGTTTTAACTGATTAGAAAACAATATGGCAGGAAACTCTTGATGTTAAACATTTGAGTTCTGTATCACAGATTGTCTCAAATTCTCTGACTTCTTAGATTTAAATCTTTTCAAAGTTTTCCTGAAGCTTTTGGCACATTTTCTACAAAATGTGTACAAAAAAGACAGAAGATTCATGGAGTACTCTAGCCTTCTGTTCTTGTTTAAACTCTGATGCTTAAGGTTTAAATTTACAGGGAACAAATCTTTCTACATCAAAACTAAGGTGTTGCATGTTTATTTACAGACCAAGCTCCAGTAGTAATGTATATTTGTCATGGAAACTGATTTGAATTTAATTCTAAACCCTGTTTTGCACCAGGAAAATGTGAGTTTCATTTTACTTGGCTCTGCTTTTAATTATAATTTGACAAAAGAAATAACCGCATTACCTATTTGATTTGCCAGAACTTTATCCCAGCACCACCTGTTGAGCCCTCGGCAGTCGAGTCCTGACATATAGCAGAGAACAAAATTATGCAGTTGGCATACTGACTAGTAAGGATGCCAACAAAAGCATAATATAGCCTTTGTACTCAAAATACAACAAAATATATATTAAGCTACCAACTGCAAAGGTTTAAGAAAGCCACATTTAATTATACATGAACATATCTTTCCCACAAATAGCTCAGTAGAAAAACAGTATGGAAGTTAGAAAGGACCCTTTCTGTATGGTTTGCTTTGGTAAATATTGCAAGCTTAAAATAAATAAAGTTTCACAATACCATAGTGGATTTACATTGGAGATGGCAAGAAGATAGCAGCTAGTTTATACAAATAGATGGGTTCAATACTATCAGCTTCTCAGTTTAAACAAAATGCCCCGTGTCCATCTGTGATCAGGGGTGGGGGAAGCGACCTAGCACACCCCTAGTCTCCCAGGTAGCTAGAAGAAGGGGGTGTCAGCACGCACCTGGATCTAAACCTCTCTTCTGCCAGCAACTAGCAGCAAAGTAGTAAGGATCAATCCTGAAGACATGTTTGTGGAAACAGCCTTTTGTAGAAAGTCTCCACCTTCTGCCAGGAAAGGAATCACAACCGTCTTCCCAGTATCAGAGCTCTTCCGATCTGAGATCTGCAGAAAAGAGGGGACAGAGATCTAAGGAAGATGGGACGGGTTGATAAGGACAAAGAGAAACCTCTTCTCCCCACTTCTGCAGTGCTTGCATCTACACAGGGGCCATGAACACATGGGGGATGGCTGGAGAAGGTCTGCAAGTGGTTCAGCAGTCATGTGCTTAGCCAAGGCATCAGAGGAGGAAAGGAAGAAAGGCTATGAGCCTCTGTGCTGAAACCCAGGAGGTTTGGATTTGTCCACAGTACCCGCCTGTTAGAACCAGGAGTTTGCAAAATGTTGTGGTGCCCACAGGGGCCAGTGCTCCCCAGTCCCCTCACGTCACAGGAGGTCACTGACACCCAGCGTGCTGTGGGAAAAGGCCTTAACGATCACATGAAAATGCCGAGTTAGGTTTTATCTGACCATGACATTCCTGGGAGAAGAAATAAAACATCTTTCATAGACAATAACTAGATACACCTATCCCTAGGGAGGTTTTTTTCAGTTTGTCCAAAAATGTGAGGGTGAAATCACTGCAGGCTTTTTAAGGCAGTGTTTTTAAATACTGGTGACAATGACAATTTACAGATTTTTTTTATCACCCTCCATAAGCCCAAGAAAGAATTAAATCTGAAAACTTGATTATAGCGTTGCTAATTCAAGGAGAATGTCAGCCAGAAAAATGACTTCAGATATAGAAAGGATGAGTGGGTTCCAAGAGAGAAGAAAGCAGAGAATGAGGTTGTGATCCTGCTCAGCCAGAAATCACCACAACTCCTGTCAAACAGATCCATGTTTAAGGACAGGGTAAGGCAGAAAGAGCTAACTGACCCAGGAAGAAGGGAAAAACAGTTTGGGAAGTATAAAAAGAGGCTAATTGTCAGTTTTCAGTGTTAAGGCAATTCTGATATATTTGTAGAGGGCCAGGCACACTGGGGGCTGATGTTGGCTAAGGCTCTTGTCAATATTTTAATACGAAGTACAAATGAAAAACTTTAAAGCTTTGGATTAGGAACCCAAATGCTGGAGTTTAAAAGAAATATCTAGAAAAACTTTGAGATGCAAGTAAGTATAGCTGTAAAATAGCTTATAAAAGAAATAATCAGCTTTGTAGATAAACAAACAAACCACTGAGCAACCGAAGAATTTTACTTCCTGTGCTAACTTCTGCCCTCTGAGCGATTTGGCTCTGTATATACCCAGGAGGGAGAGCCAGCGTGCAGGTGGCAGGAGGGCAGGGAACAGAGCCCAGAAGTTAACCTCTGGTGAGCCAGACCTACCTGGTGTAACAGGTTCCTGGTCCATGGTGAGGTTTCAAGGTCCATGGCAAGGCAGGAAAAAAGAACCCCCAAAAACAAACAAACAAAAATTTGAACTTTTGTAATGGAAGTAAAACATCTGCTTTATTTTCTTTTTCTGACTTCGGTGGCTACATAACCTGCCATCTCTACAGCATGCATCCCTAGAAGGATCAAATGTGTATGCGTATGAAAATCATAAAGCAGTTTCATACAGGGTGGATGCACTCCAAGCTGTAACGAAGTGTAAGGTGCATAATGTGCAGCAGTAACTATCCACTACTCAGTGGTCACTGGGAACTTCACACAAAAGGTCTCCAAGACTTGACTATACATGGCCATGAGCAAACTGAGCTAATTAGACCTTCCTGAGCAGGGGGTTAGACTAAACGACCTCCAGAGGTCCCTTCCAACCTAAATTATTCCATGATTCCAAAACTGTCCTAAAGAAATCAAAAATCTTTTCCTTACAATTGTTATTAAATTATACTTAAGTTAAACTTTTTTCTTATTTATTTGAAGGTTGGATTTATTTATTTACTCTTTATAATTTTAATGGATTATAGAGAATTTTTGTAATTTTAAATTTTAATATATTGTTATTATTTATTTCCTTTTTCTTAAAGGCTGGATTAAACAGAAGAAGTAAACAAACCAATCTGTAAATGCTCCAGTAAGCATACTGGTTGCCAGCTGTGTAATCCCAGCTAGCCAACGAGAGATGCTTGGCTAAAACTCTAAAATGGTGGCTTGAAACTTACCCCAATAGGCATAATTTTTCTCGGCTAAAAATGTAAAATGACAATTGTTAATGAGAAAAACTTCCCTGCAAGGTTGTAATAGCAACCCTAAAACACTTAAGAAAGAGATGGCATTTAGAAAAGCCAAATCTAGTTGATCTCCCCTTGTCAGTTCCAAATATCCTTTGTGGTAACCAAATTCATTTGGGATAAGACTAAAGAAAGTACACACATAGTAGGTAGTTTGGCACCAGCTACTTCTAAAGTTCTCAGATGTCAATGAATTTTCTCAGATGGCGAAGAAAATGTTCCAGCACTCTAATTCTTTCAAATAGTTGATCCCATGTCATCTTTACTCCTGATGAAGATTTCAGAAGAAATATCTGGATAGTGTTCCAAAAGAGCATTAAATATGTCTCCTATAATACAATTCTCCTTATCTTACTTTCTCCCTCATTTAAAATAACTATAAATTCTTAAATCATAATTTGGAGCTTTGATGATGTTTTTTATAAACTAGTAAGAAAACTCACCCTAGAAAAGCACTACACTGTTTACTGCTTCCATGATATCTCCAAACACGCCCAAATTTTTCACTGCCTTTCAAGTATTCTCACAAAGACACTGAAAATACTGGAACATTTTCTTGGCTACCAGACATGCAAGGAAGCTGGAGGTCAATAGATCAGCAGTCTGGTAGCTCTACAAGTGGCTTTTTCATCCTTCACTATGCTTTAGGGAATGTAATGAACCCATTATGAAAGTCTGAGGCTAGCATTTCAGCTTTGAATTGAACATTTTGCAAGTAGAACAACCATGAGGCTCTTCTGTGAAAATTTACAGGTGGATTACAGTGAGTCCTACAAAAGACAGCATATCTTCCGGCAACCTTTGAGGTCTGCCTCTGAATAACCCGGATGCCTCAAACATTGCTCAGCTCCATCATCTTTCAACAGTTTATTCTTATTAGTCCTTCATACCACCACATGAGGTAGGATTCACTGTTGAATTTAATTCCATTTACATCTGGAACATTTTGGAAGAATTAATAAATCTGGAATTAAATATTACTGATTCTTACATTAGTTAGTATTTTGTAACTGGAGCACTGCTCCAAATGAGTGCTCCAGTTCATATCATGTTTCTTTTATTGTTTGAGTGTTCTGATAGCAAACACATATCCTTTAGCATAAAACAATGTCCCTGGGAATCCTTTTACCTTAAGCTTGAATTTATCTGTTGCAGAAGATGGTGGAGGTCAGCTAGCTTAAAATATCTGATGTATAATCCACACTTCCCAAAGGGATAAATTAAATCCAAAGAAAGAGTCTAACAAATTCCCAGAGGGATCTGGGCATCATATAAATAGACTTGACAATGCTCCAAAATATTTGGCCTCTGTTTTAACAAAGAGGAATTGAAACTAGTTTTGGTGCAGTTCCTCAACAGGAGATACTTCTCAAAGTGCTATTGAACAGTCTGCACCTTCCTTATCTCTTGGCAACTTGCCAGCTTTCACAGCTAGTGAGATACCACAGCTGAGTATGCCAAATAATACAAGCGGGAGAGAAAGAGAACAGTCTGCATTTTCATACTTCCCCTTCTACTTCTCTGTATCTCCTCTTTTACATGATCATTCATGAAGATACTTCTGTAGAACTGGGCTCAGGGTTATGCAGGGCACAGACAAGCATTTTTATACAAAAGCCCAAACATTCTGAATGTGATTCTATAGAAACAGCCCTAGAAGCGTAATGCATTTAGGGAACTAATCTTGGTATAAGTTTTTTTGAACCACGAATTACAAATCTGCATCAAGAATAATATTCACTATTGCATTCTGTGGAATATTTGTCAGAACTTTTCCTGTTCTGCTTCCTGTCCATCATAATCACATCATTTCTGCTGCAAACTGAGCCTTTCACAGCTGTGGAAGCTGGTTCAGATTTACCCAATACTGCTTCCCAACACAAAGTGATATCCTGTCTTAAATGACTAAATTGTTGCATTTAGAAGAGAAGGAATTCACTGTCACCCTCTCAGCTAGCATGACGATCCATCAGTTTGCTTAGGTACCAAAGGCTGCCAGTGAGGAAGACGCTTCAGTAGGGGCACTAACATGGGTGACGATTTCACCTGGCAGCACCTCATACTCAGAGTTTACATTGGCACTTATCCATTTAGGCAGCTATATAGACTAGGCAGCTCAGGAAACAGGCATAAAATTATCATCATAAATTGTATTCAAAGAATTGTTTTGATTTCCGATTGTCCTAAAAACCATAAACACAGTTTACCACAATGATTTCATCCATTCTGGGACTTCCTCCTGTCACATGTCAGTCGAAACAAAACCACTACGGCTCTTGCCAAACTTGTTCAAAGTTTACATGGATTTGGTTGGACAAATGTGGTGGAAAATCATATCCAGTGTTTTGAGTACTGGGCCCACACAACTCCTTACATCTTAACGGTGACTCTTCCAGCTTTTAATGCAGATTTCTAACTTTTTTTTTTTGGCTTGGATTACCATATTAAAAAATAGGCCATATGAAATAGGATATTACTTTGGCCCTCTTGTAGCTCTTCCTGATGGTTTTCTTTTTTTTCAATTGGAAGCAGTAGCTGGTGATTTCTGCTCTGCTTTTCCTGCATGCCGCTGTTTTAGGATTATCTGTTACCTGTAAAACCAACTGCTCCTCACATGCTATAGAGACAGATCACCCCGTGATGGAGGTAGAGATGACATAATGTCGTACTGAAGGTATCCGACAGGGTGTCAAAAAACATGGGGCTTGTCCTGTCTCACTGCCAACTTCACTAAACTTCTTTGTGGTGGGTAGTTGAGTGAAATCAATAAAATATTCTGCTGGACTTTTTAACTTACTATGATATATGTTATTGACAAGAATTATATAGTAATGATGTGGTTCCCATTTCCCCTTAAAAGTTTCAGCATGATGCAGGAGAAGAAGAGAAAATAACCTGTTTTAAAAACTTAAAATGTTATTTTGAAAGATTATATTTTGCATGTCTACAAACTAACAGAATTTCATTTTTTTCAATGTCATTGGAAATAACCACAACACAAATGTTTTGCCCGAAGGAAAGTTTGCAGACAGCAAACTAAGATATTTGTTTGGTTATCTTTGGCACTCCTGGTATTTAAATCTAGAGATCCAGGACTGTCAATACTTAGAGGATTGCAAACATGAGTTATAAGCAGAGATCAATAGTTACTCCTACAGCAGGTCATCAGACAAAGCTTACGGAAGTGGAAGGCTCAGTGCCTTTGAACTCTCTGTTACCTCAACAAATAAATCTCAGACTAGGGCAAGCATATCACTGATTTGAGCTTTATAGGAATGCTTAAGCCCTTTTGGAAATTCCTCCATTAAATAGAGACCCCTGAGGAAAGAATTAATTCATTAAATCAGATTTGATAAAAGGGTATGCCTTACTGCGTTTGCATACGAGGCATTTGTATGCATGTGACAGTTGATAATATATGGCTGTATTCACGAAGGACTTGAACTCCACTCCAACTGATTCCTAGGTTAAAAGTTTAGCACACTTGCAGATAAAGTTTGTTAGGGAACATTAAGCAGATGCCTTAATAGATGGTCTAAACTTCTGAAAAATTATCTTCTGTTCAGGAAATTTTCCCCTCCAAAAGCTCCACCTTCCTTCTGATCACATTTTTGAGGGCCAAGAGACCCTGCGGCACAGTGGCAACAAGGTGCAGTAGTTACAGAGTGCTTCACAGCATGAGACTTTAAATCTCTCCAACCTCTGGTGTAACTTCAGGGACCTAGTTCACCTTCTGCAACAAGATTTGACCATACCTGCCCTTGTAACATTTATGTACAGATAAAGGGATAACATACATTAGCTAAGTGACATCTTTTCCTTATTTCATTTTGGAAAGCAATCATCATAAACTCCACTGTGTATCTACTCCATTGTGAGAACACGCATAATATGTCTCACATTTTATATAGTTATGATTGTATATTTTATACAGCCATGATTCTAACATGGTATAGGATTGTAATACCACCGACTATTTTGAAATAACCTAGAAACTGGCAATGTCATAGGGCTCAATAAAGTGTCAAAAGGCCACAACCCACTATAAAGCACAAAAATTCAGACCAGCAACAAAATGCCCCATAAATTTGCAATGTACCTTGGATTCGCCTAGGTGAAATCTAGGGATGCTTTCCTGGTAACCCAGTAATACTGGGAATCTAACGATGAGAATGAAGAGGGGACAGAAATAAGACGACAGATGTGAAAGCTGCCGCAGGAAACAGCTCCCTGCTCAGGGCAGCCCGGGCAAAGCTTGGGCTTTATCTTGGGACATTTGCTATTTCTCACCACTGAGCCCATAAGCCCAGCAGAGGTCACTATTAAACCTATTTTACTGGTGAGGTGAAATTTCTGAAGTGAGAAGAGGCAGCACCAGAAGTGACTTGGTACAGCAATGAGAGACTTAAAAACATTTACAAATGGACACGGCGTGAAATATTTCCTATAGTCAGTAAATATGCTTGATACATTTGAGAAGATGCCAATATTTTTACCTGCAAATATGCATCAAGCATATTTGTAATAAATTGAATTATTTTCACATTCAGAATACATGTAAGGAGAAATGCAAGCATGCAGAAGTTAACCTCTTAGGTCAAAAAATATTTAAACATTCTGGGAAGCTTACACAATTCAGGAAAAACTTTCCTGGGGGACTACTGTTATTGTTTTCTGAGTAAAGGGAATTTCCATTCTTGACGTTTTTACACATCTGTGGCTGAAGATGGACTGTTCAAAAAAGGCATTATATTTTAATAGTTCATTTTTTCCTCCCTTCCTCTGATTTATTCTTCCCCTTCAGCTGAGAACTTTCATTCTTATTCAACTCCAGGGACACACTGGGAAGGAAGCATATACAACTTTTTTCCTTTTCCTATTATTTCTCCCCAGATGACCTATTTCTTATTTTCTACATTTCTTTTGGGAAGGAGGAAGAGAAGAGAGCAGGGGGGCTTTTATTTGGATTTGAAAAATCAGAGGTTGATTGGTAGCTGGATTATCAAGAGCTGGGAAAAACTTAAACTGCAGAGAGGAAAGCAAATCTGGTTTATTACCTGGTGCCGCTTCCTTTACGGATCTGTTTTTTGTTGGGTCTTCTCCAGTGCTTCTCTGAACTTTGTTTCATAAATGCCTACATGTAGAAAAACCCACAGAAACCACGGGGTGCATTTATATTATTTCTCCATTCTTTGATTCCTTAATATGAAATAAACTGGATCAACCAACTCATTCATTTGGGTTTACCTTCCTATGCTTAAAACAATAATGAAATATGACAGTTTATGGCTTTTCTCCTCTGGATGGCAGTAACTCCTGCTTAAATGTTCATGACCCATGACTGCAATATCCCACAGCAAGGGATTTCCTTTCCTTTGTCAGTGTGCTATCCAAAAGAAACATTTAATTTCATTCACTCCATCTTTTTCTTAATCTAAATTTGAAAGCTAAGTAAACTTTCAAATAAGGAATCTGCTTAAAGTCTAATTGCATGAGTTCAATATATAAAACTGAGCAGGAATCAGAAGGATTCGATGATAGAGATTTCCCTCTATTTGTACCCGATTACATAGTCCGTAAAAATTAACAAATGTTGCTGAGGAAATTGAATTCCTTGACATTAGACAACGAAGCAATACAAAAGATACGGATATATCTTGGCCTGAGAGGGTACTCTAACAATCTACCACTTTAAAATGTCCTTTTTGTATATGGATTTCTTGACTGTTCACTATAATGTGAAATTTTAAAACTGAGAATACATTCAGTAATTTCCAAACACCCACTGTGCAACCATATAAGTTAGTTTATAGAAGAGATACAAGGGGGAATGAAGCCCTCCTCCCTAAACATCTGACCAAATGCCATTATTTCGGGATCAAAACTACATTTATGTGTGGGACTCCAATCTTCTTGCAAACCACGACCAATTCTATGGCCTTGCTTTATTTCCAGAGAAAATTATATAGTTCAGAGCAACAATTTCCAAAGATGAGTGCCTATATTTACACAACTTCAGTTGGCTTTAGACAGTCCTTTAGAATCAGCTGCATGGGCATGATCCCCAGGCAGGCTGGCTTCCCAAAACCAAACAGTGTGTCATGCCCTCAGGTTTCCAAAGCCCCATTTGTGCTCTAGAGTTATTTGGCTCTCAACTTATTCAGCCTTGCTTTTAACTTCTGCTTCAGAAGCTGGCTTCAGAAGTACTATCTCCTTCCATCAAGCTCTGCATCCTAATATAAAATTATTCTAGCAGTGAGAAAATAACTGATTTTATATGCACATTCAATTCTTGGTCCATATGCTGAGACCACCAGTGGGGTCTAAGGAGTGTTTTTGTGGGGTGGATGTTTCTCTACCAAGAACAGAACACTACCAGCTCATTTGAACAGCTTACCTGTTTTCAAAAGGAGAAGAAAACTTAGCTCTTAGAACTCAGCAAAGCATTTCTGCCCACATCTTTTTCAGTGCAAAAAGCAAATCTGGCAAATTTAGTAACTTTACATTAGTTGCCCTAGAATCCCTACTTACATTTCCCCCCCACACACAATTGCTAGTGCACAGAAAAGCCACTTATTTATACTGCTCTATTTCTACCACGATTGTCCTGATCTTAAACAACACAGTGAGGTTCTGCCCATTGAGGCACCTAGTATTCCTAGGGCTGAATAAGGGAAGCAAAACAGTTTTGTGGTAAACAAAACAGTCCTGTCAAGGGTCCTACCAAGCAATTTGAAGTCCTCTGAGGTGACAGAAACATCAGCCCAGCACTGGGGGCAAGGTGCTTCAGGAAGGCAAAATGTCTCCTGGGACTCTTTGACACATGAGGGAACAATCGTTATTGTCCTCTTGGAAAGAGAGCGGTACACACTCGCCAACATGAGCACAGCTCCACAGCGCCGAGGGACACAGAGAATCTGTGGCTGACCACCTCAACACCCCTCTGCTCTGTGGTCAAGGTAACAGTCTCGGGGAGCAGAGCGGAGGTGCTCCATGTGCTGAAGTAAAGACTGAAGAGATGGTATGCTGCTAGGGAGGGATGCTGAGAAGGCCTTTTTTAGTGCAGTCTCTAGCAACAACATAGCCCCTTCTCTTTGTCTCCTATGAAAACCATTCTCTGCAATCACTGGGAGATAAACTGTGAATTACTGCAAGCCACTGCCCTGGCCTGTTCATTTGGGATGCCAGGAAACCTGAAAAATACATACCTGGGTACTAGTAGGAAGGTGATTTTACAGCTTGCCCCCAAACTGGGCTTTCAGCCATTCAAAAGAATAATAATGGTAAATAAATCATTTGTTACACTAGTTTTGCTGTAGGTCTATACCTTTGAGATTCCCTGATCTTCTGCTGCAATGTTTTTCTAAGGACTTCCTTAAGTTCTGGCACTGGCACCAGTTTGTCAGCAATAGACAAAGCACTTTGAGAAGCCTTCCCACAATGTTCCTCTAGAGCACATTTGTGAAGATCTTCTACTGTTCAGACTGACTTCTGAGCTCAAAAAACAAAAACAAAAAAAAAAAAAAAAGAAAAAAGAAAAAAGAAAAAAGAAAAAAGAAAAGCCAAACCCAAGTAGAGAAAAAATATTCATAGAATTTGTAGAATATTTGTAAAAATTCTTTCCTGTCCTATAAAGCACAGCTCACCTATGTGTTTTGCAAGTTTAGAGGATTGTTATAAAGGCCCATTAAAACTTAGAAAGTGTTCAGAGTGGAATTGTCTTGTGGGCCTTTTGATTTTTCTTATTAGGATTGGTGATTGAAATTCCTGAAATTGAGATTTCCAAAAGTGCTCAGGGGTGGCCCACCTCTCTCCCCGCAGCTGAATGAGTGAGGGTTTGTCTCCTTTTCACCACTGTAGCAGGTGAAGGAATGACACTCATCATCTCAAATACATTGATTGAATGGTCATCCACAGATTTATTTTTACTGTGTAATTTTCTAGGCATAAACTTTGTCCAGAGTGTGGGAAGATTTCTGCCTTAAAACACATGATTAGGGTACAAAACATCTTAGTTCTCCCAGTCAGCACTCTAAGTAACTTCAGCAACATTCAGGATAGTCTGTTTCTGAAAAAGCTGTGATTCATTGACCTCTCTTTCCCACATGGCAAAGTAGAACAGACTGAACATATGCAGAATGCAATTTAAAAATTGCATTCTTCATCTTCCTGATACACTAAAATGAAGGCTGATGGAAAACAAGGATGCTTTCCGGCAAGGTGCACTCTGCTGCCATGACAGCCAAGGCAAGGAGAAGAGAAGGCATGCAGAGTATTTCAGGCTGAGGTCCAAAGCAGAGAGATTTCAGATTTATTGTGAGGACATAAGAGCACTATGAACTTGAATTTCTAGCTTTTGGTGCTATAACTGCACTCAGTTAGTCAGAAGCTTAGGTTATAACTAGAGCTCAGTGTGAAAGGAGATTTCAAACGGATTAAAAAATCCTGTTCATTCCAAGGTCCTGAATTAAGTGAGACTATCTGAAAGACTGCTTTCTTTCTGAATCTTGAATCGTTCTTTAAATTATAATCAGAAGATTTAGTTGCGTTGGATTATAATTTAGAAAAATGTGTATTTAATTTGTATTAGCAGCCCTAATGTCAGAAGTTACAGAACTCCCAATAGTTTGTCAAGAACAAGTTCACTCTAGACTCATTAAAAAAACCCAAAACATATTAAAAAATTCTGCTTGGGACAGCAGTCCTATCTCTCAGACTGGAGATATTTTGTACCCTCAGGAGCCCAAATATACCCGCAAGACAACCTGCTTTGTGCAAAAAATTTGAGGTTTCTCTGAAATGTCTCCTTCTACTTCCCTCAGGCAGAGTTCCAGGACCTTACAAGAAGACATGAGCTTCCTTGCTTTCACATGCAAATCCAGTGGTAGGAGTAGAGCTTTACAGCGTAGCCCTCTTGGAACGAGGGCAGTATTTCACTTAGGCGTTTGGATAACAGTGTGATCCCTTCTAGAACATGCTTTCTGCTAACGCAGCATGTGTTAGTGAGGTTCTCTGCAATGTTATATGAAGCGGCAATACAAATACTATTCATCATTGCTACTGCTGCTTTCAGGTTTGTTTCACCTAAGCAAGGTGTTGTTGACTTGTCTTTAGGTGTAGCATCAACTAACTGATTCTACCCTCAGGAAATCAAAAAAAAAAAAAAAAAAGGGGGGGGGTTCTATGCAAGATACACATTTGTTTTTAAAAGAACTATTGCATAAAAAAACCTATGCTTTCTGGCTTGCTGGAGTTTCCTGAGGCAGACTTGTCATTGTTGATAATGCATTAAGCATAATACATCAGCCTGCCACAGAAAGAGTTTTTTGCTGGGTTGGCTATGCCCTTTCTATAGCACTAAGCAAGAATGACTAAGGCATAAAAGGGCATACAGTGGTGAAGCACTGCTTGTGAATAATGAATGCATGGGCAGAGAAGACGCACATAAAGCTAACGCCCTCTGCAAGCCATGAAGAAGTTAGCAAAAGAACAAGTTAAATATAAAGGCAAAAGCAATCAAAGGCATGTACAGAGAACAGGCACACATCCAGAAAATCACCTGTACAACAAGGGTGACTGTTGGGTAAACACTGATCTAGAAGAAAGAATCCTCCTTCCATGTGATGGCACGACTGGCTGCAGAGATCTAGTTAGTTCAGCATCCATGGGCTCCCTACTGCCAAAGTCACTGAATCTGAAGAATTCACCACAGAACAATCTGCGCAATATCTTGAATCTTGAAACTCAGTTTCACGCAACTAAGCCACAGCAGTTCTATGGTCAGGGACTGTAAGTGAAAAAAAAGAACGGGGTCAATTTGCAGGAAGCATATGTCCTGTGACAGATGTCTAAGTTGCATTTAAACTGATTAACAAACTGGTTTCTTTGTAAATCAGAATTATACAAAACTTCCCTCTGCTGCTAGCCTCCATACCTGTACTCTGTATAGCTGTATTATCTACCTGATCTGGTTCCTCTGCTCTTCATCCTGTTATACATTATGCACTTTGCTGAGGACTCAAAGGAGTCTTCAAAGTTATATAATTGTCCATGATATAGCCAAGTTATAGTGCTACTCTTTAGCAAAACTGTACTCATCAAGCCCAAATATTCCACTGTTTCCACAGCCAACTTATCATGACTGAGGTAGGTGTATCTAATAAAACAAAAAAACATTAAAATGAAAATCAGGCCCTTTCACACTCTCCTTTGCTTCAAGGGACACCAAAAAAAATGGAAAAGCATTGAGATGATAACAGACTTTTCAATTGCCTGTAATTATTCTGTTAGCAGCAGAGCGGTTATTCAAAAAACAACAACAACAACAACAAAAATGATATGAGGATACAAACCCTTGCATGGGCAAATATGCCCAGATTCTTTGCATTTGTAAAATCTCCACTAACAGTTCCCAAAGTCTATTTAACTCATCCCTGGTGATTATTCAATGCTGACCAGGATGCAGATTTCATTATATAACTTGTTCTAGGCAGCAGAGGCTCCAAACGTTCAGGGGAAAATCAACACCTCCTCTCCTTTTCCCACAGCTTTTATATCCTTTCAGAATAACTTATCCCAGTATCATTCTAGTTTAATTTTAAAAGCACTCAGTGGCTGAGATCTTCAATCCAGCAATGCCACCTCAGTGACCCCTCCTGCTGAGGAGGGTGTATATATCAGGGTGCTTTGAATGGCACCCAGATGGCCAAGGTCTCTTGGAGCTATTTCAAGGACCCGAAATTGCCAGGGCATGAAGCTGTGAGGTGCCACCCCTTGGTCACCACTCACTCTAAGGGTGCAGGGGCTGCTATAGCAACCTAATGTCACTCACCAATTCCCTTCTAAAAGGAACCTGGGAGTTAATCTATGCTGTACAAAGCTGCTGCAAGAAGGGCTGGTGATGCTAAATCATGGTTCAGCAAACGATTAGTCTACCAGCGCACACTTTTCTTACATTTTCTCCATTATAAAGGTTTCTTTTTGCACAGTGTTGTTGGCAGTACAGAATAAAGAATGCAATTTTTCACAAGTTAAAATACTCCCTTTTGATTGACGGGAACAGTTTGCTGCATAAAAAATTGAAGCAAAAGATGTAAGATTTACTTAAGAATTAACAAATTTTTTTATCAAAAGTAAAGGCTTGTCTTTGATTTCATATCCTTAAATAACACTGAGCAGAACCGACTGGTGGCTAATGAATAATAATAAATACACCTTGGCTGTGATCTCCTGCTGAAGCCTTGGATCAGCCAGGCTGTTTGGGAAGAGACAACTGCAGGTGAACATTACCCCCAAGGCTTGTCCTCACCTCACTTCTGATGTGGCTTGTTCTCCTGTATTCTCTGAACAACATGGTTCATTGAAGATAGCCTCTGAAAGGCCTTCCAAGGAGTCTGGGTCTGTGTATGCAGAACAAAGCTCACAGCATTCTAACTTGCTCATGTCACCAGGCCAGATACACAGAGAAAAAAACCTCTACTATCTGACATTTCCTTTGCTGCGCCTGTCTGTAATTGCGTGATGGGCAGGAAGAGCAGGAGGTGACAGAGTATTGCTTTTGAGCTTTACAACTTAGCTCTGGAGAGGATGCTTCCAAAAGGTAAGTGAAATGAAGAAAGAATGGTGCTCTTCTATTCATAAATCCAGCCTAAGCAGGAGCCTTCTCGAAAGTGTTTGAGGTTCTGGTAAGAGTTTTATCAAGCATGTGCTTGATAAAACATCAAACATCAGCTGGCTGCTCCACTGGCCCTCTAATCAGCTGTTTTTCCTAGCAACAGGAGGCAGACAATAAGCTCACATCTACTAAGGAAGCACTTCACTGTCAGTGGAGATGCTGTTGAGACCAGGTGTAGAGAGAGACAACCAGGCCCCAGGTTTAAATATCTGCAGATGTCCAGGGAGCTGATGATCTTTTAAAAATCCTGTTACGGACTTCATTTTTGTACATCTGAGAGTACCTCCATCTTCAAGAGGAACAAAATGTATTTAATAAGTTAGTTGGGGAGTCAACAGAAATAACAGTTAATAATTAAACACAAGCCTCTGAGAAATGCCCTTTACAGATGCTTTTTTTTTTTTTTCTTTTAATACAACATGGGTTTGTAATTAAGTTTTAACAAGGTTTCTTTGGCTCTGTAAGGACCGTGCCACAAAAGCTTTGGGGGAAATGCAGAGGAAAGAACTCCTGATCTAGAAAAAAGAAAAAGGCTGATGAACATAGTTTATTTTGTTCAAATGAGATTGAGCTTGCAATTTCTTGGATGAAAGTGGGACAGGCTTTGAGAGATTCCAAAGATCTGAGAACACTGAGAGACTTTGAGCATTCAGTTTTTCATCACTGGCACTATTAAAATTTCTGGGTAAGATTATTCTTTGTCTTCTACTAGTATAAATTCCACTGATTCCACTTTGGATATGCAGTAGCATGATTTAAAGGGAATTATTCTTGACCACCATAAGTGATAAGAGAATAGGTCTCATACTGAAAGCAAACGCCAGCACTAAATCTCATAGGCCTGTAGAATAGTAACATACACTGCAATTCCTATCTGTGCACCTCATCTGAAAGAAATCTGATGATTTTTCCTGAGGCTATTCTGGCATAACTGTATCTTTGTCCATTATAAATTCACATATATTTTTATAAGCAAAGCAAGGGTCCCATTGGCACCATTAGAAATAATCCTTCAAGAGTTTTCCAAAGATATGCCTTGCTTAACTTCAACGGGGAGTTAACTAAACATTCTACAGAAATTTTATTTTTCCTCATAAGCAACAATAGGTCCCTGTAAATGTAAAGTAAGTCATACACAATCAAATATGCTGGCATAAAAGCAGTCATGCTCTCACTCCTATAAAAAGTAAATATATGATGCCAATAAAGACATGCCAACATGTAAGAATAAACCTTTTGTTTTAAAACATATATAACTAAAGAACTTTTTATATGCTTTTAAAAATTCATTAAGACTCAAGCCTTGGCTGTTTGGAAAGCTTTCTCAGTGACTGGATCACCAGAAGACAGTTTGGGATGATTTCTGCATTTTCATTTATAGAGGCCATAGAGTAGGGAAAGAGCTCAGTTTACCTGAAACCAGGTCCTATTGCTGTCAAGCTGTCACAGAAAGAGAGTAGAAATAAATCTGTCCTGGTCTGCGCTTCTTCCATGTAACCAAATCCACTGTAGCTAACACCAAGGAAGACTTGCTCTTCCATCTATACTCTTTGCTTCTTAGGGACTTGCACAGAGCCTGACTCAAGCCTGGGAGAACAGACCAGATGTCTTTTAACCTTAGTCCAAGGGTCGGCCTCTCAGTCCAGGAAGAGTGGTGCTGCCAGTGTACCCCCGGTTCAGCTAGCAAAGCTCTCCTCCTCCGTTCTGGCTTCTCAGCAGTGCAGGCCAGACTGAATTTTGTGTGCCCAAAAACGAAAGTCTGAAGCCGGTTGTGGGAGGGAGATAGGGCAGGGGAGAGCTCACCGCTCATCCGCTGCCGCAGGATGGGAATGGCAGGAAAGGCAGTTTCGCCGTTCCTGAAGGGAGCAACCTGCTGCCCTGCACTGCATCCTCCTCGCCCCACTGCACCCCAGTTGGCAGCACCTCTGAACGTAGTGGGAGTTTCCACACAAAGAGGCTGTCGCAGGCCCGGTCATGTGTACTCCATTCACTTCAGAAGGGGTAACCATCTGTCTTTATTCCCCAGTTTCCCTTAATTATGACATTAATAGACAATTATAGAGAACAAGTCTCTATGCAATAGTGCATATTCACCACAGTTAGATCTCAGGATAGTAGAGGTTGCCTAAGATACGTAGCAGAAATAAATCGTGTTTATCTAGCTGCCTACTTGTACAGCAACAAGTCACTGACCAGTTTGTCCAACACAAATAGGTACAGCTTAATTATCAGTGGAATGTACCTGATGAGATCCCTGGTAGTGCTGGGAAGAAAGCAGCTTTCTCCCAGCTCCCTGCTGCTTCCTGTGCTTCTACAGAAGACCAATAAAAGTGGGAAGGTTTGCTGAGCATGAAGCACCTAAATGGTGCACTTCATTGCTACAAAAAGTGTTAAGAAAGGAAGAGATTCTTTTCTCCCTTCAAATTATTCTTCTCATATTATAAGTGCCTCTTCTGGGCAAAATCTGGCTAATGCATTTGCAGTTACCTGCCCCCCAAATGGGTATTTTTGTACCTAAAAAATATCAAAATTCTTACAGCAATAGAAAGCTCTCATATAAAATTCATCATAACATGCTGTTACAGGGGAAGTATTAGAGGAATTACCACAGAGGAACATGCCAATAGCTCATCTAATGTGATACCCTCTCTCTCAGTGCACTCAGCTACAAACATTTCAAAAAGGAGGTGGGTAGTAATGAGCATATAGGCTA
The DNA here is from genome assembly GCF_036370855.1 of Dromaius novaehollandiae. NCBI lineage: Eukaryota > Metazoa > Chordata > Aves > Casuariiformes > Dromaiidae > Dromaius > Dromaius novaehollandiae. The sequence goes on along the minus strand of NC_088105.1, from coordinate 16,870,421 downwards.
AAAATGAGCAATAATATTTGGATCCATATACAAACTTTCCCACACAGCACTGGAGTTCAGATTTTTGGTGTAATCTCTTTGTATTCTTAATGCTAAGAACAGTACAGTCATGCACAGAGGAAATGTTCTCCTAGCTTACATGCTTATGCATAAAAATTTTCTGTACTTTACAGCTAGGCATACTTTGTAAGGTAACTAAGGACTTGAGGATCCTTCCTTTATAGCGCAGTGAACTTGAATGTAATCTAACCTGGTTGTTCCAAATCACTGAAATATTTGGATTGCAACGGTAGCTACAGCTGGGCTTGTTCTAGGAGGTAACTAACTTTGATATTGAAGAAGCCTTGCCCTTTTTCTGGAGACTTTTTCAAACTGGCAGAGCTGGAACACTGTACACGTGAGGAAGACAAAAGACAGAGGCGAGCATCATCACTTGCGAACAAGGACGCAGGACAGAAAGGTGCTTCTGCACCTTAAACTTAACTGAACTAAATGCAAGTTTAAGCATCACTCTTACATTTAGACTCTGTTATATGACCAAAGATCCTTCCAAGGTGCCTATTTGTACCAAGTTGAAATGTACAATATCAGGATTTAATTCCAGAATTGACTTATATTGCCCATTTAATAAAAAATGACTGTTTGTATTTTTATCAGTCACATTCCTGCCTTCTTACTGTAGTATTGGACAAAGCACATACATCACATAATACATAGACAGATTTGTCAAATCATCTGAAGGATGATTATTAATAGAAAATGGTGGATGTATTGCCTTTGGTAGACATACTTCACTACCTTAAGAGTTAAGCAACAGTTGTTGCAGAAAATCAAAAAAATCCAACGGTTGAATTCTCCAGTTTTTGACCATCTGCATCACTCTGGAATATTCACATGAAAATGACATATTTGAAAAGTTGTGGTTTTTTAACAGTAACATTTAATTCTGATTCACAGTTTACTGTGAACAAAAACTTCAACACTTCCAAGAAATTATGAAAGAAAGTGATGAGCACAAAAGGTTCTTGCTACATTTGTTAGGCAGCAGCAAAAAATTCACAGAACCCTAGAAACTTGGGGAAGAGAATAGGAGAATTGAAAAAAGGGGCTGCATCCCAGGGATGGGTATGTGTGTGACTGCGAGACGCAGGCACCTACTGTAGTAAAGGTCAGAGTGCCTTAAAATGGCATATCAAGTAAGGCACGGGCCATATCTTCCTAGCAACAACTTTCAGAAAAATCTACCAAGGCTTTTCCTTCTGGAAGGCTTTTTTTCAGGTTCTCTAATCGAAGAGCTAATATATCTCACTACTGCTAACAGAGAGCGTAACACGTTACTTAGCCAGCAGTGTATCTGTGGTATCTGGTATCCAACTGACAGGAGGTAACTCACATTTCTGAGACGAGAGAACCCTGTGAATCACTTGTGAGATGCCAGATTAAAAGATTTACCGAGCATATAGTCATGTTAATACGTTCTCACCTAGATTCCAGGACTTCCTCCGTGGTTTTAGTGATAGTATCTCTGTCTCTCATACTAATTGATAAAGTCTTCACTGACTGGAGTGGTGAAAATTTCTTGTTGCCCTATTTAGCAAAGACAGATATTAGACATTTAGTAAACAGCAATATAGAGTTGCTGTATTCGTAAGGGATATATAGATTTAATTCATGTCAGTTTTGTAGGCTGGCTGTGTGTAATGCCCTCTTACCGTGGCACAGGGAGCTGTAAAAAGACTGACTGTAGGGCTCTGGAGTATTCTCTTTTGCCTTGGTATTCTTTGCAGTGCTGAGATCTCATGATGTATTATCAGAATGTATCAATTCACCTTGTGACCTTTTCTGAAATAATCTAGTCCAGTTGTTTTTAACTTTTTCAATCTTCAAACCTCTAAATATTTTCCATTAAAATTATAAGACCTCCCCGCACTCTGTGAATTTTAGCTAACTAGTAATAGCTTTGCTTTCCTTAGTTACTTTTCAGGAAGTGCTTGGAAATAGTACCCTGCGGTGGTTGCAGACCAGAGGTTGAAAACCACTTGCAGTTTTATGGCCAGCTTCACAACTAGTGTAACTTGGCATAATTCCATTGATTTCAAAGGAAAAACTGTCTGACAGCATCAGTTAGAATAATGACAAATATTCCCCTCAATTGACCTAGGTTATTGGACGTTAGCTGAGGAACTTCCCTGGCTGTAGTCCTGCTCTATAGCTTTGCCTGGGAGTAAGACTGAGCTCCATTTCAATGTAATTATATCTCTTTTGGGAAATATTCCTTACTTACTAGCTAGACCAGAACACAGAGAAGAGCCCAAGAGGAACCTTAAAAATAATACATGAGAAACCTCATCAGAGAATTCTTAAAATTTTATTTTCTACATGTTCTCACATGTATCCTAGGTGTTTAATTTTTAAGATGACTCTTCAGTCAGATAGATAGTTCCCTTTATCTCAGTGGTGCAGTGTAACTTGTGTTCAACTCTTACAAGTTATATAATTAACAATACAAATTTTGCTTGGCTTCTGTAATCAGTTTGTTCTATCCATAAGGTTTTATGCATGGTATCAATGTCTCTGAATTGAGTTACGCTGATTTACACCGGATGCTCACATGTCCAATTTTTTAAGATACTTGAGGTTCCTCATGAGTGCAAAAGAAGTAATATTGCTGTTTTTTTCAGAAAAAAAAAAGCTCAAATAGGAAGGTAGATATTAAGAAAAGTAACAATTAGATCTGAAATGTTAATAACTGGATATCTTTTCTGAAGATAGTTAAAAGTATTTACATTTTAAAAGACAAAAAAGTCTCAGAAAAATTAGAGAAAAATGGAAAATTGTCTTTCATGCTGTTACTGTCTAGCTCACTTTGCAGCTCCATCACATGACAACGAATAACTAAAGAAAACTATTATTATGCAAACCACTCCAGCACAAAAGGGTATTACATATCTTGTACAAAAGGGGATTTCTTTAAAAAGCACAGCGCATTCAGTGTTTAGGGTTTGCAGTTGAAATTCATGGCCTTGCTTGCCAATATTATCATGCAGCTGGGTATTATGCTATTGCTTTACTCTGAAGGGGAAAAAAAATCACAATAAAGATATTCAAATGGGTTCATATTAAACTGTTGTATTCTCTTATGTTGCAATATCAGTTTTAATGATTTTTGGCACCTCTTCTCTCAGCACAAAAGTCACAATAAACATTAGCCATAGAGACTCTGACTGCAAACAGAAAATGTCAAAAATGCACATCTTTTGATTTTAAAATTACAGTTGGAAAATAGTGTTCTCTAATCTCTGAGACAGAAGTCCATCTTTCTGTAAAGAAGAAAGCTTCTGACAGAATCCCTCATATGGGTGCTGCTAGTAAGACAAGGGCTTATTACTTTATTTTTAATTAATTTTTTATCTTCCCAGAAATTCTCTATTTTTTTTTAAATAGAAGAAAAGTCAGCTGGCCAAAGATACTCCTGGTGAGTAAAATATTAAATGTAGTCTCTCAGAAATCTTAAGCTCTTTGTGACATGACTCTTCCAATACTAGTTTGGATTAATAAGTTACATCAGTCTTTACAGGGTTAGATGCTTCCTGCTTCTCCTGTATACTGTCTTAGTCCTATCACTCTTCTGAACTACCTCACTAAGCATCAATGATTTCTCTTATATTCCTTCTAAGGAATGTTTTCTAAAAAACAGCAACAAGCCACACAGTTTCTGAGGAACAGCTTAACCTTCTTTTCATTTGCGTATGTCATCTTCCCCTATAACTCTCAGATATATACATTTCTGGGTATCTTCAGCTGTTTTTTCAAGTCGTTACTTCTGGTTTTGTTTTCTGTTTGTCCCTGAGTTGCCTGAGCACTGCCATCATAGAGGGTTGAAAGGTCTTGCTCTGCGATGATTTTATGTGATGAAAAACAAAAGAATGCCACAAAATGAACATTTTTGTAAGGAAACAAAAGTTCATGGAATGATTCCTTGGCATGGGTTAGTACCGAAGCCAGACTCCCAGACACTGAACACACTGTGGCATCCAAACACGAATCTCAGACTAGCCCTGGTTGTACAATAAAGTTAGCAATAGAAAACAGAGACCTTTGAAAAGTTGTATGGCTATGAACATGCAATTTGAACACAACCGCTTTTCCCTTTGCTTAAATTGAAAGTACTGCTCCAATCTTGCTTGCTTATAGATAACTGTTCTTTGTGCTGCTTGTTTATTTAATTATAAAGAAATAAATTCATACCTTTTAATTTCAAGTTGTTAATTGTTATGGCTTGTCAGATATCAGCTATGTTAGGAGAAGCAGTGGTGAAAAAAACCTAGTCTCAGTTGAGGTACTTAAATAAATACCAGGATCAGTGTTGATATCTATCTTCTATAGACATTATCAGTTATTTAAATTGACTACACATGGCAAAGCCAGGAACCATTCTTATTTTCTGTCTTCTATATTTTTCTCCACTTCAGATGTTAAAAAATATGGTTGCAAACTTAAGTGTCAAATATAGATCAAGATCAGATATGCATACCTTGTGGTCACCAGCGGGTCCAGTACTTACATCCTCCACATAACTGCAGCCTGATCAACCGACGTTCCTGCTTCCAGAAACTGAAGGAAGCTAATCTATGGGATCAGCAATACAGCTCTGTAGATAATGTAAAATACTGTGTAAAATACAAGACAATCACATAGCCCTTTTAAAAGAAGCAGCTATTATTATTCCTATTTTATTGATGGAAAGATTAGGTCACAGAAGCCTAAAGAAGTTGAAGGTTTAAAGCAGGTCTTTGCACTGCCATAACTAGCATACCACCACGTGGAAGCTTTGCACTGTTCTGAACATTTTTGTGATTGAAAAAATGTTCTCTGGAAGGTCATTAAGCAATGAGCCATCCTGACAGTTTGACTGGTGGCTTTAGTGGAAAGGCAAAGCTGTGTTTCCATTCTGAGAGAAATTCTGACACACTGAAATCTGTTTTCTTCCATGGAGGAAAAAGGCTGAAACTTCAAAATTTCCAATAGCAAAAGGGTAACTATAAAATTTGATTCAAAGTAATTGAAAGGTTTCATTTGATTGCTCAAATAATATAATTCTATGCAGTAAATCCTGTACGGTGGAATTGAAGTTTTTCTGGTGCCCTGATGTTATTTGTGCCTCCAATAGTCTTGCAAAATTCATCTCCCCTTCGTATTCAAGTAAACATTTCTTCATCTTACACTCTACTTTTTAAAAATGAGTAATATCAGAAAGACAAGGTTCTGCTTCTGCACTAGCAAAGTAGCACCTGTGGCAGTGCAGAGAAAATGTCTACAAGGACGTAATCTTTGGTCTTCTCTTTACAGATTACTAATTATTTCCAAAATATTAATAATCAAACAATCATTTCCAGGATTAATATTTTTGTTGTGATACATCTTCTTCCTTGTGCTCAACATTCCCAGTTCCCTCTGCTTAGCTATTGTCCTATCCACATTTCCTGAAGGAGAGGAGGCACAGACCTATTGCCCTCTGCACCACTGCGCATGGCAAAGCCTGGGAACATTCAGCTCTTCTGGTGCTGCACAGAACCTCCTACCAGATTAGACTTTCAGCCAGATAGTGTCTATATGCAATCCTGTATAAATACTAGTTTACTCATGCTCCAAGCAGGTATGATGTATTTTTTCCACTCAGCAGCTTTTCTTTTTTTAATTCTAAAGTTTTTTGGAATAACATGAATAATAATACAAAATGAAGAAAATGCACTAAATGATACATACCAGTTGCTGGTTGTGATTAATTAGTAGTTATAAGCCCCCCTCCCAACTCAACTGCTAGCAAGTAATTTACTTGCAGGAATTCCATAAAGGCAGACAAATTTCAAAATACTTTCATCATTGTTATTTTAATTGACAGATGAGCTTGTCTGTTGTCACTGCTTCCAAAACTTTCATTTCTTAAACTAAGAAGTGATCACAGTGGGATTCTGGAGACTGATAAGGAACCAGAAGCCTAACCAAAAACCTATAGCAATACATGCTTTATTGTCTACATTTTGCTCTCAGACTACTCAACTGAGCTGCTCTGATTTACCTAGCATAATGGAAGGGAGAATTTCCTGCTATGTTTCCAAGCATTCTTCAGTTCTAACAACGGGAAGCCTGTCAGCCCCTTTAGGACAGTCTTGGCAGTTTGCAAAACTATAGTTAGATAGGCCTTGTAAGATATTAAATCACAGAAGCTCAATAACATTAGACTCCAGGATATCCCTGGTAGAGGCTAAGAAGTGGGGTCCTTGCTCTACACTCAAAGGCTTGCACTGCTCGTTGTGAGGCTACATGGTCTTATTGCTCCCCTTAAAATAGGATCTGCCTGGCTTATTTTTTATATCAAGATATCCTTTGAAACACTTCTTCAGATCTTCCATCTTGTGTTATTATGGTTTCTTGCTTATTCTCTGTTCCTCACTGTAAGCTCTGCTGAAGTGTTCTGAGGGTGAGTTCTTACAGAAGAGTATTTGTAGTTAGTTTTCCATGTAAACCTGACCATAAGCTTAAAACCAGGGCGCACAAATGAACTGAATAGTTTTTGCTTCGGTTAACCCATCAGCATTGCTTCAGGACAAGGTTGAAAATGGCATTATCTAAAAAAAACCAATGTTATGAATCACTACCTCTTCCAAGACTTTCAGAGGTTCTCCCTTTTCCTATTTGTAAATCCTCAGTCTTTGCATTAAAATTTTCTCAGACAGGAAAACAATAACAATTGATTTACATGGACAATAACAGCTTTTCTCAGTTTTCAATCCAACTTCCTCTGAGATCTCATTGACCTCCAAAGTTCAACTTCTTCCAAGAAAGTTTTCTTTAGGATTAATAGCCTTAGCATCAAATCACTGGTGAGTGCTATAGCCATTAGTAGTGCTGTAACTGAGGACGTATCAGTATTTCCACATAAACTCTTATTTTCAGAGATTTATAACTTGGCTACAAAAATACACTTTCATGCTGAAACTTGGCAAAAAAGCTCAGTCTGGGAGTGATTTTACTTTTTATTTTGGGAAATCTGTACAACTCTGTGGGTGTTTTTAGACTGAAGTTCTGAACAAGACCTTGGCTTGCCATCTACATCCCTTAAGTGCCTTGGAGAAATCCCAGCAGGACTTTCTAAGAGTACAGATCCACTTCTAAAAAATTATGAAAGGGTGATGTAAAAGGATGTTTAAAAGTGTTTTTTCCCTATTTTAAAGAATCTGAAATTGGACCTAGTCACTCCTTCTCTAGAAGACATTTTAATCAATTTAAAATTATAAGATTTTTCTGAAGATTTTAGCCAGCCAGACTAACATGTAAGGCCAATGAACTGCTCTGCAGTAATACAGGGGTCTGAATGTTTTCATTAGCATCCTCATGCAGAGTAACTGAGGAGCATGTTGGCCCTTCTGCAATTGGAAATGCTCATGGAGTAGGGGGTGAAAACCGCATTAACCCTCTGTAGCGGACCAAAGAAAAATAGAGGTGAAGAGCCTCGGGAAACCTGTGTCTTGCCTCTTCAAGACCCACGACAGTTCCCCGGTGACTGGGAGCTGTGCAGCAGTAGGGGCCACCTGAGGGAAAGTAGGCACGCACCCTTCTGTCAAGCATCCCAAAATAAATCTTCACCAAAATTAGAGCAGCTTAGATCAAAATCAGCGGAAATACTTACAAGCTCCGCTCTGCACGAGCCCCTTCAGAAGAGGTTCAGAGGCACCATCTGGAGGGAAAGATGCCAGAGAGACACCACAGAGTTTCCAGTTTCCTTCATAGGTAATTCCTGCAAAGGGATGACTTGGTCCTGAGTCATTGCCACTAGGGATGAGAAAATAAACACAACCTGGTACACAGACATGTTCAAGGCTACAGGCTACAAATTTAATCGCTTCAAAGAAAAATATACTCAGCTAAGATGATGACCCAGCAGAACAGAATGGGTATGCAGACTACTCATTCATTCCACAGCAGAAATTTGAGCAACCCAGAGACAATACTGTGCCCCCAAATTGGTCAACAAAGCTAAAAATGGCCAGCCAGTCCTTCCTCACTTATATGGGATAATTTCTAATGTCTGTGCCCAGCAGCAGGCCCACAACTCCACTGAGCCCATACAAATCCTATCTTTTCTTATCAGTCACCTTCCCATAAGAAAGAAAAGGCCAAGTCACCCTTCGGATACAAACTTCTGGAGCACCGTCTTGCTACGGAAATGTCAGCAGCTACCGCAGTTGCTCCTACAATCCAGATGGACTGCCCTTACGTTCATTCCATTCTGTCTCCAAGAAGAAAAATACTGGACCCCAACAACAGAAAGACAACATCCTCTGAAATGAGGCACTGGTACCCTTACAGAGTCTGACAGATGTCGGCTTTGAGCAGGAAATACCAACCTTCTTATCTTTGGGAGTGCTCCATTTGAATCTGATCCAGAAGTTTTCCTTGGGAGCAGCTCATTATAACTAGACAAATTCAGTCCCAACTCTGAAACTTCTTTTGAAGGTATAATGGCAAGGGAACCTCAGAGACAGGATTAGAAGGAAGAAAATGAGGTAGCTTTGCAGATGCCTAAAGGAGCACTTTCCAGATGTAAGGAATGGCATGGGATAAAGCTTGAAACTGAGTGACTGCAAATCTAAGAAGTAGATGGAGGAGGCTGGCACTGTGCACTAATCAGTGAAAGAAGTGATCTCTTGATCCTGAATAAGAGATGATAGGTAGGATGCAGTGAAGCTATGAAGGGCTTTGAAAGTGAAGACAAGCTGCTTATATCTGATAGAAAAGAAGTGTTATATTTGACAGTCAAAGCAATGGGCTAGGAAAATGATCTCTGCAGTGCTACGCTGTATAGAATCATGCTGGCGAAATTGCATTTGTCAAAACCAGAGGAATGGATATTGCGGTAATCAATTGAGGTTGGTGAAAATTTACATATATATTAATTCTTGCATAATAATCATCATAGAGTAAGTTGTATAACTCACTTCATACAGACAATTATTTTTAATGATTTTTGGAAACTTACACTAAAGCATGTGGTGTAGCAAAATGGACATTTCTAATGAGATTGTTTCACGTTAGCATGTTCAGTGTAACATTCTTATAAAATTTCTAGTCTTATAAAAGAAAAAATAACATATTTAATTAACATTGTTTTTATATGCATCTTTTTTTGGTTTTGGATAAAGCTTTTCATTTATATTCAATATGTGAGGGCATGTTTATACCCACGGCATGTTACATAATGTCTTTGCTGGTGGTCTTGGTTTATTCCTCTCTGGGCTCTGGTAGCTTGACAGAGGTTGTCCATTAAAACTTGGAGATGACATTGGAAAGCCAGTGTGCTGGATAATACAGACATCAAGTCACTAAGCATACCACCTCCTTGACATACAGATTTAACAGGACTTCTCCACTTTGTTCACAACAGTATTAGGTTATAGTGGTTCTGGCTGTAACACATAAGAAATTCATTTTATTCCCTGTTGTATCATATCCTTTATTTCCCCCATGCAGAGACTGACTGCTGCATGCACATTCTTCCAGGGCAAGGCTTTTCCTATTAATAGACATCTTGGCTTCACACACTGAGAAGAATGAACAAGGTTTCTAGTGCCTGCCTAATTTAAGCGGACCATATGTCATAAGCCATAGTATACTGTAAGTAGAGAATAAAATAAAGCAAGATTGAGAGGAAAAATAGCTTCCTGCCATTAGCTGCCCCTCTCGGACTCAGATTTTCAAAGACATGTTTATTTAAGTGTGCTGAGAACTATTTACTTCTTCTCTGCATCACATAAAATTACGCCTATTTCTAATGTATTCTTAATGGGGGAGCTGTCCCAGGAGAACTCCCGAGCATTACCACAACAAAAATAGTAAGACATGAGTCCTGCTTTTTTTTTCTAGAACTGCCTTCAACATTTAAGAGTGTGGACAGCTTCCCATTTTTCTGCTTTGGTTTTCCAACTTATCAAAAGTGGAATACAGTTGTTTACTATATATTTGGAGTCCGTGATTGTAGGATAATACTACAAAGGCTATTTCAAACTTTCTTTTGCTAATCTGAGATACACTAGTGGACGAATGTTATCTTTTAGCAAATTATATTAATTACTACTATTGTTTAACCAACCCATCTCTGCTGCATAGTTGAGAGAAATGTGCTCTTTCAGAGTCTTTGAGTGGTTATGTAATCAGCATTCCTCGCAAGTATTTGACTCATTAGTGCTAGCAATCCCATTTTCCTGGCCAGTTGTCCAGTGCTGGCTGCAAAAAGAGTCAGAGAACTAGAAAATGTAAAAATCAGCATTTCCATTTACTTCCTCCCATTCATCCCATACATTTCTACTGTAATTTTCACTTTTTGCTTTGTCTTTCTCTAAATATGTCTTGAAAAGAAACATCACCAGATCATTTCGTTTCAGGTTAGGGAATGCATAAGACCACGATCAGCTCAGGTTTTGACACATGCTGTTCTGTACTTTCAGTGTAAGTCCGGTTTCCGTTCCCCTTAGGATTCAAATTGACATTGTCAGAGGTTTGTGTTGGTATGAAAAACAGAAAAGGAAGAAACTTCATAGCTAACATAGCTTACAACTTCCTTGTTTTTTTTTTTTTTTTTTTTTTTTTTTTTTTTTTTTTTTTTTGCTATTTGTGACCAAAATAAGCAGAACAAAGGATCTGGTATTTAAATTGGGGCGAGAAAAATCGTATTCGTTAGGAATGAGGAGGAATTTTGTATCCATATTTTAACCAGTAATCATCTGGTTGCCTTACGAATCTGCAAAGTTCATATCGCGTGCAATTCAGATACTCAAAACCCAGAACTGAATAAAATTTAACAACTAAAATAAAAGTCATGTGCAGGGAAAAAATATATCTTCCCAACTAATTATTCACATTTAAAAATACTATAGCTACTCCTCACCTTTCTTTTCTACTTAATTTAGTTAGTAACATAGACTCAAAGGTAATGTCTAAAGTTACAAGAAAATAACAATAATTGCAATAGGGAAATAGGCTGATTTTATCCAATAGTAAAAGTTAGGTAGTGCAAAGCTTTATGATTTGGCACACTGTCCTAAAGAAGACAATCCATAGCCCCCGTCCTACAAACGCCTCTGTGCTTTATGCCTGTGGGAGATATTTATGAGGTTGAGGTCCAAGCTCACATCTTTGTGGTACCTAAGAGGACAGAAAAAAGATGGAAACGTCAACTTTGATTGCGAATTATACAGGCCTGCCCATCCTGCCATTTTTCATGATAATGCATGACCCTACTGCAATCATGTGTAAATTCCTGGCCGTTTGGCCACTCACGGAAGAGGCAGACTCACCGTATATGCCAGACAGAGCTATGGGCCGCAACTCTGACACTCTGCCGGTATGTTAATCTGCTGCATGTATGTAACTGATCTACATCTGTGTGATGAATCCTGTGTATTTGGACCACACTGTTAGCTTTTGCAAAAAGGAAACTAGGTATGTTGGTATTTCAATTCTAAAAGATTGAGAAAAAAAAAGTTTCAATGTTTTCTCTCTTGCTTAGACTAGTGGAGATGTAATTTAAGGAACCATGTTGGCACATGTCATAGATAGAGTCTTAGAAGCTTCCTAAGGAGTCTAGCAAACAAGGCCCTGTAGCTGAACTGCTGAATTTGCTTCAGCTTGCTCAATGCAAAAGAAAAACTGAAAAGTCAGGCTTTTTCTGACTAACTGCGTGTTCCCTTTGAAGAAAGAATTGTGATTGTTGGCAGAGGAAGGAAGGAGCTAGGACAAAACAAGGGAAGGAAGAAGCTGTTTTTTTCTTTCCACCAGCCAGCTCCTTGATTCTTGCTGCCAAGAATATAACTTTAATTTATAAGATAAGCATAAACCTATTTATATATTATTTAAATTTAATTTAAATTACAGAAAAAAAATAATGTCTTCTGTGTTGAAATCCTTGAGTATTCAAGGAAGGAAAAAAAGAGAAAAATATAAGACAAAGGTCATTTGATGTCATTAGCAAATGGCCCCAGTCAAAAAGAAAAAATGCCTATTCATATTTAACATATTTTTAATTCAGTGCATATTTGTTTCCTTTTTCATGTTATCTCTCATTACAGAGATCTGATCAAAAATCTAAAAGGACTTAGGTGTTTGACTTAGGTGTTCCAATCTCTAAATACTTAAATGTGTCAAAAAATGTATCCTTGAAAATCAACAGTGAAGGACACCTCCCTCTAATTCTCCTTGAATATCTAGGGCCAAAAGATATTATCCTGAGAAATCTGTTATTTAATGTAACTTCTGTCTTGGGACTCATGACAATAGTATGAAGGTTGATGTTGTGAGCTGCATTATAAGGATATTTTATTCAGAAACATTTACTATCCCAGCTATTATGCACAGATTTTGAATACATCACTTTTTCTAATGCCCAGTTGCAAAATATGCATAATCCCATCTTTTACTTATTTAATTAACTAAAAAGTGGGCAGGGACACCCCATTACGAAACTTGGCCACTTAATTATAACGTTTTTAAAAAATGACTTATTTACCCAACCTTCCCAGAAGAAATGAAAGAAAAAAGGGCTGATTTTGCAAGCATTAAAATAATGCTTTCTGGTATTTTTGTTGTTGTCATATTACAGCTACAAGTCTGACCACAAAAAGAAGCAAGAATTTAGACTTAAGAATAAACAGGCTCCAATGCAATAGAGCACCCCATGAGATACCAGGAATTATTTTTAATCTGAAAGATGGAAAGAATCCACTTCTGCAAAATATATCCTTCATACAGTAAAAGTGCTATAACAGAAGATTTATGATAGGGATACAGTGTGGGAACACGATTCAAGAAAGCTGTAGCAGATTTAGCTAGATGTAGAAGATCAACTGTAAGGAGGCTATTTGGCTCAGTTTCCATTGCTGTAATGTCTTAGAGTTATTGGAAGAACAATACCTTCCTTCCATTACTTTAAAACCTGACCTTAGATTTCTTCACTATATACTTACAGTACTGGTTCTAAAACAAATGTTCTCTGCCATTTAGGAACATGGGTGGAGAAATGGGCCCATGCCTAGAAATATACTGTGAAAATCTGTGAAAATAACAGTGAGCTTCAGGAAAATGAAGCAGTGTTTCAAAGAAAATAAAAACCGAGCAGCCAGGCTTTGTCTTTAAAAAATTGTGGGTTTTGTAAGATTATATTGAACAGCATTACATATTCATCCAGATTTTTTATAGATGTAGTTCAAAAATTCACCTATTTGATAAAAACAGTGTTACCTTAAATGTTAAGGTGTCCTATTCTCATAACTGAAGTGCAAGTGGGAAAAAAATCACATCCAACAGATGCATAATCTCTGCAGTCTTCATTTCAGTTGCCAAATAGCCTCAGTTACAACGTAATTGAATGGGGATTGAGGATGCTCAGCATGTCACCAAAATGACCTCTTAATTAGGACTAAAGAAACAGAGCCCCAAACATCCAAACAAGCTTTCTTTCAGTTTGACCAAATTTCCTAACAACAATAATCTTCATTTTTAAAATATGGAAATGACTGTGATCATCAAGAAGTAAGACACTGTGATTTTACTCGGTTTGAGCTTCTAGATGATGAAAAACTGCAGAATCTCTCTTCCTAACGGATGATGGAAAACAACTGAAGAACTTTCAGTGTAGTGTTTTCTTTTTTTTTTAGTATGATAACTGCATTTTTAGCTAGCTGAAAAAGCTGTGATGTTACTTCAGTGGTGTAAAGCATGATCTTGAAGCAAGAACAAACACACTTTTAGGGTGCTTCTTTCCAGATCCAAACTGAGGTCAGGAAGCTCATAAAGCAGAAAGGGACTAATGGTAGTACTCAGGTGGTTTATGGGCTGTCTGAAAGAAGGTCACCTATAGCTCCTAGAGTCATTTCAACCTCAGTTCTTTCCGTTTAGGTTGATGAGCTCATGAGAAATCACACATCTGCATAATTGTGGGATCTGAGATTTAACCACAGAGCATATCTGTTTGTGTGGGAAAGAAACAACCTTCCCCTTCCCCCAATAAATAAAAGAACCTAACTGAACAATTCAATTTCTCAAAATGTTCAAGGGTGCCAGATTTATAATGAAAATATTAAATGTTTTCTCTGATCCTTTTTGGGTAAAAGTATCTCATGTGGAGCCAGAATCTGGCATGCCTTAAAAACTATACAGCTCATGGGCCAAAGAAAATAGGAAAGGCAGCAATCTCTGAGAAACTTCCTGCCCCTTTTCAGCTGGTGGGACTTGGAATCCCCTAGGATGTCATAAAAACAGGTAGTCTGTGGGGAAAGCACTGTGAGGTGGAGTAAACAGGGTTGCATTTTTGACATTTTTCCTTCAAAAAAAGAAGTTTTTTTATTATTCACAGGCCATTAAACATGAAATAATTCATTTTTAGACAACAGTGTTTCCCAACTCACCCATAAGCCTCAGGCAAACATGTCTACTATTAGAAACAGCATTCTCAAACTTTCACAGATTTACTGATTCCCACAAAAGCTTGCACTTTCATACATTTTCCTGAATTGGCATTTTCAAATGGAAAACTGTTAATCTGATGGAGTCTGAGGACTTACTAAATGATAAGGAAAGATTTTGGAGCTAACATTCCATTTTTTAATGGCTCTATCAGAGTCAGTATCAGAATACTTAAATAAATATGTCAAACATTAGCCCCTAATTGGACAAAATAATACCATTTATTGGGAATCAGAACATGTAATGCCTGGTGCATGTTTTAACTGTCTTTCTCATTCCACCCCAAAAACGGGAGACTTGCATTTCATCCTAAATTTATCCAGTGCCTGGAGATGTTTGAAACCTGTCATTTTCTTGCAGAACCAATCAGAGACAGTGTCGTAGTGAAATTTTGGTGGAACTACTTGATACAAGCTGAGAATAGAGCCGTGAATGTGCTAGTAACTTTGATATCTAGGGAACGGGCCATGATCAAAAGCTCTATGACGTCAGAAAAAAAGGGATTAGAAAGAGTATACAGAATTGCAGTATTACGAGCACGGCCCATACATCTTCACTCTATTCTTACTACAGAAACAGTACAATAGCTATATTTTAAGGACATTTCCTGAAGAGAATGCCCTTTTAAAAACATTTCCTCCAAAAACGGGTACTTAAAATATTTTGAAAAATAACTCTAGGCTTTTTTTTTTTTTTTTTTTGAAGCTACAGATGAGTTCTTTATTGTGACACGTCTCTTCTGAATTCTCTTTTATCACTGATAATAAACGCTAGGCATCAAATAAACATGCCTGTGCTTTCTGTAGGGGGCAGCCTGATCAAAGTTTTTATTTTGTTTTCTGGTAGGAAAAACATTGGGAAAAACTGTTTTGCCAAACCAACATGTAGAACATTAATGATCAATGTCCAAAATGTTTTCAGTGCTGGTTAACTAGAATTATTCTAAAATTTGTCTAGTGAAGTATTCAGAATGAGTCATGTAGAAATGAATATTTATGTTCCCTCTGACCTCAAACATTCTTGGCCCTGTACGAGGTCACATAAGGAGACTATGGAAAGCTTCCACATAACTTACTTGATAATTTCTCTCCTCAGTTCAGTGAGCTGGGTATGTGATGTATGCCACATGGTTTCCAGTGCATTCAGAATCACATTAGATTCTCATAAAATTCATTTTATAGTTATTTAATTGTGAATGAGGATAACTGAAAATACACAAGGAATGTTGGGGCAGGGAGACAAATTGCAAGGGATAACATTTTGATGTTGCTGCTGGGTTTATTTTTAAATCTGGCAGTGATTCTGTCACCATTGCACACACGCTGTTTTTCCCAAAACGATACTCTGAGCACAACATAAAATACCCAATTGCAATATCCAAACACTAAGAATTTCAGAGAAATAAAATGCAAAAGCAGCTGGTTTGCTTCTTGAAATCTTTCTTGGATCATCTGTAATTGTTTTTCTAGAGATACTGTGCTTCTGTGTTTTCCAAACGCATATTTAAAGCCTTCAAAATGTTTCTTACAGAGAGACAACTGCACATATAAAAGAGCATGAATCAGATCAGAAGGATCTATGAATCAGTCATATAGGCAGCAACATAATGAACCAAATGACAGGAAAAAACGAAATGGCAGATTAAGGATTCTTTAAAGTCTGAATAAGAAACTCTGAACTCACACTGAATAAAAGGTGGGAGTTGTTTTGCCACTTTAAAATGCAGAACAGCAGGCAGAACCTAGAACATTCAAATTTCAGTACCCAGGAACCACAGACGTTTCTGGAATTGCACGTGATGCTTAGCTGGAAAACAAACCGCTTCAAAGCTCAGAACTTCCTAGCATTACAATGGCCTTCAAAGGCTGGACTGAAACAAAGCCATCCTGCTACAGTAAGAGTCCTCAAATACATGACTTTGCCTAGAGTGAGAGTAATAGAAGCCTCAGTTGAAACAACATTTTTGGATCAACAAAACATTATGGACATTATAATGAAAACTATATTGGTCAGAAAAAATCAGATGGGAGTTGAAAAGGATAGAAAGCATCAATTCACCTACATTAGCTTGGAGGACAAACATAAAGGTCTTTATTTATTAGGCTCTATTATGAATTTTCATTTGCTCTATTAACCTGAAGCCAAGACAATAAACAAGTTTGTTCCTTTGATTATTTTTGGAGAATATATGGCAATATGAATTCTAATCAAATGAAAAAAAAAATCAACTTTTAAAGGCTGAGAGTACAGTGTAAAATAGGAGCTATTACTAATAGGGCTGCACCCATTTATATTAGCACAGAACTTAGCCCACTGCTTTAATAGACAACTGGGTCATGACTTTATTATTAGGAAAGAAAGGAAATCTGTGGGGAATATGCTGAATATTCTTTTCTATTTCTTTTTTTTTTTTTCTTAAAAAAGATAAAAAGGTGGGGAACCGAGTGGGATACTTGTTCGTACAGGTGTGTTTGGGTGGTCCTCACTCAGTAGCCACAGGGGATGGCTACATTCAGTAGCCAGGTGGGATGATGGCAATTTCGGGACTGTACTCCTGAGAGTGACAGCTGCAGATCAGGGACTACATCACTCCTCCTGTCTTTCTCCTTCTACTGATTCAGGCACTACAGCAGCAGCTTGTGACTCTGCTGGGCCATGGGAGGGCATGAAGCACACCTTCCTTCCCTCTTCATAGGGCATTAACTGCTCCTTGCCTCCTCCAAAGAGAGACAGAAGGCTCAGTGGAAGGATCTGATGTGCTGAATTCAAACTGTGGGCCAACAGTTGGCCCTGCCCAAGTTTGTATATGGGACAGAAACCTGTTTTCTTGATAAACTCCCATTACAAATGTCAAAAGGATCTCTAAGGGAAAAAATAAACAAGGGACCAAACCCTCTCTCTACAGAAGAGGGCAGCTAAGTTTCCACTTGGGTTAGCTGCAGACTTGCTTGAGGTAAAGTGTTTTCATGGCTGCAGAAAATAACAAACTACAACTATTTAAAACCATGTATGGTGCCTTGTCTCTATTAAAGATACCTTTGATTTCCTACACTTTCCTAAGATCTATGGCTATCCACTATCCAATTATATTATGACCCTCATTTGCATTCTTGTTATCCCCTGGATTCTGGGAGATGTCTAACTATTAACCTCTATCAGCATAAAAATTACAAAATATTGTGCAATTAGCCTACACAAGTGAGACAGTTCTCCCAGCTCATAAAGACTATTAGCTATAATGCCCATATTAATTACTGACAAAAGACCAACTTGAGGCTTCATCTGGCATTAACTTTTCTTTCTACGAGGAATGTTGTCAGACACTGACCTCCTCAGAATCCTCATTTTCCCCCACTGATTTGCTCCTGCCTTCAGCACCAACTAATCTTACATGTCTCTATAGATCCAGAACATAAAATTCTAGTCCTCCTGCAGGACGCTCCTCTATATCACCATTCTCGGGGACTGCCAGGTAGCTATTACCGATTCTCCCTTCTTTAGAAATCCTTTTAGAAAACTCCTACAGATTTGTAGACATGAGCTTTTCAGTAAAAGCTAACTAAATTTAGGAAAATATACTAATCTTCTAAAATTGGGTCATTTCACTGAAATATGCTCATTATGGAGTTATCAGATCCATCTTCCAGGAGAAACGTCGGATCTCAATAATAGCACTTAGTCATTCTTTCACAGTGTGACTCCCACCCTTAATCATCATCAGTGAAGCTAGGACTTGCCTGCTCCATCCTACTAGGGAAGGTATTAAAGAGTGGTACCTCAGCTAAGCAATATGTTAATGGGGAAATACCACAAAATGAAAAATTAAGCTAAACATTTTAATGTACTAAATGGAAGCTTCTAAATCAACAAGATTGGCCCAAAATCCAAACCACAAGGCACAATCATTGTTTATGCACTCATGCCTATCTTCAACATGGAAGAAATAATACATGGCATAAAAGCATGAGAACCTACCTGCAAACAGAAAGGTAAACATCAGTATTGTCAGAAGCTAAGGAATATGACTTCTTTAATTAATGTACTTATCTTCCATAGTCTAACTGGGAGCTTGCATGAATAGTTAATGGGTGAGGAGAGTTAGTAGAGGACAAGTCAAGACCTGTCCGCCGGGATCGCCTGCTGTCAGACACCGTGCCCAGTGAGGTGGCAGCGGGGACCGTGTGGCTGCTGCTCCTCCCCACACGGGCCGGCCCTGTCTGGGAGGAGGGAGGCCTGCCACAGCCCTGGGGCGCACTTCTACCCCGCTAAGCAATACAGGGACGGCAGCTCGTGCTTTTCTGTAAGACATTTTCATATGCAACCCATGCATCTCTTCGCTCAACCCTGCCCTTCGTGACTCTGAAAAGGACTGAATCTGGCTGATCATTACACCATTAAACATCAAAGTGGCATCTAATATAGAATAGTATAGAATTAGATCTAATATAATCTAATATTAATTAAGTGCTATCTAATAATGTAAAGGAAGGTAAAACTGGCTGAAGCAGGTGCAAAGCAGTTTGGGAAGGCACTGTAAAGCAACTAAATAGTTTGCAACCTTAACACTATCTTGAATGTTACTGTGAAGCAGCAAACAATCAAGTAAACCCACTGTGTCAAACAGAAATAAGAGCACAATGATTATGCTTCATGCAATGGAAATATATTGTGTGAACTTGGATCTTTTTAAGTCAGTACAACCTTGCTTGGTACAAGATAAGCACCTGTGTAGTCAAGCCCTAAATAATGCAAAGTAGGTACCGCAAGAAACAAGACTGAATTAATTTGCAAACTGTGTGGCAGTCAATGAGGTGATATATTACTATGTCATAAGAAAATATGTTGCTGGACATAAATTCATTATCTATTAAAGGATACTGGATAAAAACATATTACAATCTTGCCATTTGTGTTATTAAAGGCATGTTTAATCTCTAATTTATATGAGGTTTGGTGTTTGTGGGTCTATAATAAATACCAAAGGACAAGAATTATGGGAGTGTTGTAAAAGTATTTCAATTAACTTTTTATTGTTATATCTTAAAACATGTATTGTAAGCCCTGTCCTTTATCCAGAATTAGGCATTCACAATAATTACCTTGTCATTTATGACATACTCTTGCTTTTAAGGAATATATGATGCTTATTTAAATGGACTTTGGGAGTGATTAATAGAAGTTCATTTTATTAAATGGAACTGTGATTTGCTATGTGTATTGCTAAAGGATGCAGTTGCTAAGACACTAGTTAAATAACTGGAAGTTGATTGCACATGTAAATCCATGGAGACTGCATTCTGTCATGAATTTGTGCAGTTTTTAAAGATCCCAATGAAATATTTTGAATGCTGATCAGACAGAAGCTGCATATATTTAAACAGATAAATATTCATCATTAAGCCAGATAAAATATGATAAAATAAAAAATAGCTAGGGAGACTTTATGTGACTATGCCCCCCCAAATCTCTCTTTTCAAGTCTTTTTTTAAAGTTAGAATATTTCTAGTTTGAATCTTGTGATATTTAACTGTAAAAGGCACAGATATCCCCTGGAAGAGCGATCAGTATATAACAGTTTTCTCTTCTTTCCCTTTCTCCCTGCTGGTGAGTGCTTTAAAAAGCAAACCCTAGAGCCATGCTCCTTCTTGCTTGCCCTCTCACCTGTTTTGGTCCCCATCCTGCAAGCTCCACGCAGTGCTTAAAGAAATAAAAAAGCCATAAGCACCAACACTGAGGACAGGACTTTGGAGCCTGTGAAGGCAGAAGGTTCCTCCCTACAGCTTTAACTGAAGGCATAATTGTAAACTTGTCTTCAGAGGGTTAAAGGCAACATGTTGGGTTTTCTTGCACAGGTTTTCCTAAGGATGAAGACATTTTTTCCTCCTGTTAGCTGTTCAAAACCAGAAAGACAAGGAAAAAAGCCCAGCTACTATTCTCTGCCCTGGCATCTGCATGCCGTTTACAATGTTTGCACTGGGCATGTTCAGACATGTCCAGATTTTTAACTTTCCCCAGTTCAGCCACAGCAGCAACATTCAAATGTTGCATCAGTTCAACTTTGGGTGAAAAAAATCACTAACTAACTAAAATTTGAACAGGCCTGTTTTATCACTTGATTAGATACTTCTAATTGGAATAGCTGATGTGATTTGATAATTAAAATGTTTAACTCTTTTCCACTTGGTTTCCTACGTGCTGCTAAAGAACTTTTTAGGGGCAGTAGGTGAAGACAATTCAGTGTTGAATGCATGAGTGCAACTTCCTCAATGAAGTAACACTACATAATAAATCATTAATTTTCAAGAATAGTCGTTGTAAATTTAAAGTTTAATACTTAACAGTTCTAATAAGTTTAATAAAAATAGTTTTAATAATTTCAAATAATCTCATGTATTAATATTTGCTTCCAGATATGTTTCTGGAATTAAATATCACAACAGGATTAATATTAAAAAGATTTTATATATTATTCAAGACCAGTCTTTGTCTCTATCCCTTGTGATCACATAGCAAGAAAGCCATGGCTGGATGCTAGTTCCTTTTAGGGTTACAGCATAACCAAGGACCTGGTCTCAGGGATTAAAGGGGTTCTGTAAGTCTCAACACAGATTGCAATCAGCCATGCAATTAATTGGTAGATCAACTACACATTGGCTCCATAGGCAAGCAGAAGTCAACCTCCAAAAGTACAACAAAGCTACACTGCCTCTGGGAATTAAATAATGATGCCTCTAATATCATTTGCTTTTGGAGCAAAACCAGGTGCTGCCAAGAGGTGCCGAATGAGGTTGGGACCCATGAGCTTGGCCCAGTATTAGCACCAACATGTTAAGACAAAATATTGCATAGACTAAGCAGAGCAAGGGAAAGCAAACATTGCTCTTCCCATTGTACAGACGGCGAGCTGGGAGGCTGTCAGAGAAGCTGCGTGTTTTTACTGACAGTGGAGTGCAGCAAAAGCAGCTGCTTTCAGGAGCCAAACTAAATGCAGAATGGCACTGTGCCACACACATCTCCTAAATGACTGTCTTAGGCAGGGATGGAAAATGAATTCAGCCAGATGGTCTCCAAAGCCACTGCTTTAACCACAGTTCCCTTTCCATTGCCCATTTCTCTCTCTTCCCACTGCCTCTCTCACTCCATAGCAGTGGTGTAGGAGGCGATCCACACAAGAGCAAGGCGAAAATGAACTTTGCAAAAGACCATCCCGTGCAATTCCTTCCATTTCCCTCACTTTTGGGTCACAGGGATGGTGTGCTCAAAATTCAATTTTTATCAAATTTATCACTTCCAGTCATCACCTACCAAACCCAGTAGCATTCCTCTAAACAGCTCGATGTCAGTTCCTGCTGGTTCCTTTATACTGCACTGGGTGAAATGATGCAGGTATTAGATGTAACCTGCAATTGCAGATAATTGGGCCACATCCTCAGAAGCCAATTGAAAAATAGCACACTTGGTGATTTCTTCTGGCTATTAAAAGGGACTGATTCTGCCATCTTACTTCAGTAAAATTACATGAACATATATATAAATATATAGAGGAGTTACTCATGGAAGTACCAACAGCAGATCTGGATGATAAGCATTGTAACTCAGCAATATAGCATCAGTGTCGCTTTTTGAACTCTGGATGAAAAATATCAGAGTGTATTTGCACTTTATTATGTAGTAATGAACATATACAATTCATTTCAAGCCTCACAACCAGAACTGTGCCTGTCAGAAGATACACTTTGATTTTTGTTAAGTAGAAAATCCACATTTTTCTTTCTGTGCCTTTTAGGCATATAAAACCTTAGGCTCAGTGGGGAGCTGCGTGGTTCTGAAGGAATCATGCAAAAAGAAAATATCTGTGCCTTCTTGGGGTGGGGGAAATTTCCTCCTCATTATTTCATGTCTGATCTCCTATTTCATGTAAGATAGACCAAGGCTCTATCTCTGTCTCTTCCTTGCCCTCTCTTGATACTGCGCATTTGCATGGAGGAGGGAAGGAAATGCAAGCGTTTCTAATTTTTCTGCTGCTCAGTTAGACCCTGAAGTGGCTGACAGCAGGAATTTGAGGTTCTTTTTTGTCTGACTAAAAGGCAGTAAAGGGAAATCAATAGCCGTGGGGCCAGACTAGGCACTTGCTCTGGCTGTTTGCTTTGTTCCAGAAGATCCCTGCAGGTTGGGAAAGTCCACAGATGCTGCAACATAATGGGTACCAGCCTGTTTCCTGAACCTTTTGCACCATTGCTGCAGCAGCCTCTTGGAGAATTTTGCCAACCAGAGCATGTGAGAGTAGCTGATATGGAAAAGGACACTGAATGAGCTCTGCTTGCTCCCTTCATTCCTCCCTCCTCTCCTCTAAGTACTCTAAGCACTGAAAAAAAAAGCCCTTGTATTAAGCCTGCAGACTTTATGTTAATCAAATTTCAGACAACTAGACAAATGCAATATTTGAATTCCACAATTAGAAAAAAAAGATTGTCATGAACTGACCATCATCAACTAAATGGTTTGGTTTCTAGGGCAAAATTCACTTAAATATATTGCACTTGACCAGCATTTCTCTTTCTCTACACTTTAATGTGTAGGTCATAAAATATCTACCACAGAGGATACAGGTGCTATAGCTGACTGCCTGTATAGACAGGAATAGGCAAGAGCCTGAACATTGTATTTATTGGCGTGGCTGTTATCCTTTAGGCTAAGGTTGTATGCATTAACCGTGCCATTTCCTAGATTTATTTTTAAAAGGAAAACTAAAACACACGTTTAGTAAAGCTAAAATTTAAGTGATTCCAGGTGTGGTGTTCAGTGATCATTCAGTGTTCAGGCTCTTGCAAGAGATTTAATTTACTCTGTTTCTGTGATAAACGACAACTTGCCTGGGCTATCCACGCGAGGAGTGCAGATCTTGAGGCACCGTCCCCAGAACCATCTGAAAGTGATGAGACTGCACCACTGGCAGCTGGATAAATCCTTCCCCGCTGCACTAGCACAGTAGGTATTCAACCTGCTGCAGCTGTTTCACCATAGCATTTCAGGAGCAGCTCTGCAAGGAAAGGCGAGCTGGGGGCTGGGGAAGAGAGAGAGAAAAGGATGTCTTAGGGAAGGATTATAAGGAATGTTAGGCAAAGCCAGGTAAGGCAGGTCTCCTTCCCTTCCCTGAACCTCCTCGATAAGTTACTCAGCTTAGTGACAGCTCAGCACTAGGGAAGCACTGACTGGGGTGGTGGAGGGCCGGGTGAAAGAAACGGAGTACATATTAAGAAGTTGGAGGAGGCTGTGCTTCATAGTAGAGTGGAGATAGAAGAAAGCTGAGCCTGATCTGGGCAACTGAGCTAATTGCAGTAGAAAGGCAAGTTCCTGTAGATGAACACATGGAAGAAATGTAGTATCCCTTTTCTTTCTCTCACTGCAGTAAGAGAAAGAAAAGGGATCAACATATTTGAAGCGAATGGGGAATGCAGCACATATTGACAGACCTTTAAATGGATAACTCATTAATCTGTTTTATGCACACTTAGACTATACCTTTAGAGGTCATTTAACACATCACTAAACTACATCATGTACAACAAAACGCATACCGTCTATCTGGGCAGGATGCTGACAGGTGGATATACTTTCAGCCTTGCTTCCAGTCTTATTTGCTTGGAGATAGTTTCTGCTAGGTTGGGTTAAACATCAATACCATAACCATCACCCTGTAAAAGAGCTGCACCTGGATGTAAAAGAAAGAAATAGAACTGAACATGGAAAACATCAAGGGAAAGGGCAAGTATTTTAGAAAAAGTAAAACTATGGGGTCTACAAAACCATGAATACTAGTGATATTTTATTTTCTTTGCATAAATGACTTCTAAACTAAGGCACTTCTATCCAGCTTCCCAGAGCTGTATTAATTTCCTAGTTCTGCCACCAGCTTCTAATGTACTTTGTGCAGGCCACTTTGAAAATATATTATATAAATATATATATATATATTTAGTTTCTAGAAATAAAAATATGATCACCCAAGTCCTCTCCTCCCAAATCCAAACCCCATGACCTTCCTGAGAGTAAACCTCTTTTCAAGATTGAAAGTCCATATTTTGAAAATAGCTCTGTAAACATAACTGAGGACAGAGCCTCAAATCCACCTCAGCTTCTCTTCAGATATATGGGGTCAGCTTTTCCACACAACTCACGGTCATGTGAGAGCAGCAGTTATAACATTAGTTTGCCACTTTCACTGTAATGGTCAGAGGCTCTCCTCACAGTCATCCTCTAAAATAAAAAGGGTGAAAGTAAGTCGCATTTCCTTAGGTGTGGCTCAGTCATGCAACATAAACAGAACTCAGTTTTTTCTCTGCTTTCCGCTTAGCCCTAAGAAAAATACTTCATGGTTATATTTAGAATTCTAAAACGGTCACAGAGAGGGGCAGTGGGCAGGGCTTGTGGTTTCTTCAAGCAGTCTGCTGATCGCAACATCTTGGGTAAGTCATTCCTCATGCACAGCCATTAATTCACTGTGTAGTGAATTCTTCACTTTTGCTTCTTTTTTAGAGGTTGGTAAAACTCCTTTTTTTTTTCTTGCCAACAAAGAAAGCTTATGTAAGAAGGCATCAGGGCTCGAATGTGGCAGAGTGTGCCAGGCAGGTCTTCTGCTCCCTGTCTCAAAACCCTTCATGGAGCTGCCCGTTTGCCAAGCCAGAGCACCCCTAGGGCACAGACAGCTCTTCCACCAGAGGGGACCAAAGGTTTGGCACAAGCCGTGTCTCCTTTCCGCTTCCCTCCTCAGTGTAGCTTGTCAGCCATAAAAGAAACCGATATATTGTCTTTCCCCCAAAAGTGATGCATCAGAACCTTCCCCCATGGGCTGGGAGCTGCAGGAGGAGCCCAAGGCCACCTGGTGATCCTTCCAGGGGCAGGTGGCTTTGCAAGGCCCCACATTAAGTAGCAATTACCTGCTAAAATCTATTCTTGAACATTTAGTGCCATTATTTAAATACAGAAGTGATGGCAAAAAAACCCCCAAACATTTTGTGTCCCTCAGGCTTGCAGCTCCCTAGGGGGAGAGTCCTCATGCTGTTTCTATGAGCATATTTCTCCCAGGGGACTGGCCATCACTGCTACAAGTTTTGGGGACTCACCTGCAAAACCAAAACAAAGCCTGCTGAGAGATTAGAGAACTTCAGGAACAGAGAAAAGAGCAGCTGTTTTCCTTTGTAGGTCAAGATAAGAATCTATTTGTACTTTCAGGAAATGAATTTAATTTCTGAATAGCAAAGAACAGTATAACTATTTTTCTGACTAAAGGCAAGCTAAATTTTTCTCTGATGCCGATTATTACAGGTAGTCGCAGTAATCAGTATAGGGCCATCTTAATTTTCTTCCCTGAAGCAAAAGGAACTTTATTATCTGTAGCTGAGATGGAATATGTTGAAATGCAGCTCAATACCTACTAAATAAACAGGCTGAAAAATGAATGAATGTAGGGGAACAAGTTGAAATAGTGAGATACATCACGAAATATGATTAATGACACCAAGGGAAATATAAAATAACATGTTTCCCTGGAAATGGGCTGTAAGTGCACAATGTCTGTTCAATATTGTGCATCTGCAGTTCTCCGTCCTGCCACCTAATATCCAAATTGTCTGCCAGTATAAACACAGCTGCTAAATGTCTTGTACAACTGCAAAAATAATGAATCTCCACTTTCTTCCCAGCAATTGAAGTATATTTTTACAGAGACAAATGCAATGTTTATCCTTGTTCTACAGAAGACAATGCTGATGCCCAATATATATGTCTTACTAACACATGTTCAGATTCAAATATCATAGATCAAAGAAACAGGATGGTTATTTTGTAGCATCCACAGATGAACTGAGATTTAATGTTTTTGGCGTGAATAATTTCTCTTCTGGTTTGTGCATAGACATGTGTCTACCTTCCAGTGTATGACCACTGTTTTAGTTGTTTTTGACCATTATTACAACTTTACTGTATCTAGCGGGACTGGGATGGAAGGATAAGAGATCTCCTCTATGTAAACTCTGCTTTCCACATTGTGGATTGGCCTGCAGACTCAGCTGGATAAGCACTGCGACTGGTTTCTCCCCAGCCTGGAGACATAGGTCTGCAGCAGCTGGGGGCGTGGGAGACTCCAAGTAACAATTTTCATGTTATAATACCAGGCTGTACTGTAAGAAGTAATTTAATATAATTTACCACGTTGCATTTACTTAAACAATTATTCTTCAGAAAATATAACTAAGGAAAACCCAAATAAAATGGAAAATGATAGTCAGGATTTTCAAACACTGTATTCTGCTTGGTCTTTGCCTAGTTGAAGAGAGCATAAATGGAGAGAAAAAAGAAAAAGAAAAAAGAGAGAAATGAGGCTCCATAACCTTAAAAAGGGTACCGACCTATTTATATGCTTCCTGGAACGCTCAGAACATTTAGTCTTACTGGCCACAAGAAACCACTTTTGTTGTGCAAAAGCTTTCACACATGAACTGAAGCCAAAGTATTTTTTCATGGCATTGTGGGAAGAGAAAACATTATTGTACAGTTTTGTGAACTACAGACAGCAATCAGTCTGTGGACCTGCCTGGTAAAACTTTCTGAATTTAAGAAAACACTGCTGCTCCCCCCAGCCTCCTTCAAATCATAGCTTTCAAACTCACCTCTTTTGTAATACAGAGAGAAAATTGGCACCTAATCATGATTAGGGAAGTAGGCAAAGTACAATTACTGCTCTTGGTTAGTTAAAAACTATGCACACACTATCATTTTTTGTCAGCCTGTCTCTCCCAACCTATACCCCATTTTTATCTTATCCATCTGTTACATCTCGTCAGCTGTGATCCTGTGGGGCAAGGAATAGGCTTTTCTCTAGACTTGTACAAGCCCTCGCTTCAGCCCACTTTTCCACTGGCTGTAATATAAACATCAGAGAATTATAATAAACATGAGATTTTTTTCCTGTCAAAAAGTAAGAAAGATCATGAATCTTAATAAAATGACACAAAAAAATCCAAACTTTAGATGATATTTTATCAGTAAAGACAGATTAGGCAGACGTGATTGGTCAGACCATCATGATGGTTTAACTTCAAGCTTTTGTTGGAACTTCCAATTATCTTCCTCATTTCCTTATTATTTTACCAGATATTTAATTGCAAATTTTCCCAATCTGTTACTCTACCAAGCAGAACATGTCTTGTGGATATGACTTGGCCAATGACCACTCAGATCTGTGGCCTGTAGCTGTGCTTGATACAGTTCCAAGTTGTTACATAGGTTAGACTGGCTTGTCAGAGTGATCCAAGACCTCTTAAAATACAGCCAGTCCACCTTCACAGCACACAAATATATCTGAACCCTTGCATCTTTTAAGTACTCACTTTGAGCATGGCAGCTGGGAGAAAATGAACTGAAGTTGAGTCCAGACTTTCTTGTCGCTAGACTGAAATTCATAGCTGATCTTCAAATCAGTTAGGTATGAGTTTGAACTCCAAGTCCTTCTATTTTTGTTCAATAGCCCCGTATTTCTAAGTAAAGACTAAAACTGAAACAAACAGTTGCTCCTGCAGAGAAGCTGTGTTTGCATGCTGTTCTCATCTCTGGGCTGGCCCTGAGGAGCAGACCTCAGCAAGCCCTCGGCGCTGCTCTTCCAAAGCAGCATGGCTTTGGATGCTGCCTCACTGAGGTAGAATAAGGTCACGGTGCTAGGTGCAGCTGTCCATCATGCTAGGGTAAGTGCAGACTAACGCCTTTAAAGTCTGTGGATTTATGCTATCCCACATTTATTCTGGCATAAATCACAGGAATTTGACTACAGAAGCAATATGGGTGGAGATGGGCACAAAATATGGCAAGAATATAAAAACTGGAAAACAATGTCTCTGACACCACACTCCAAAAGTGTGCAGGAGAGAGAATGGAGGATGCAAAATGCACAGGTCAAAATCTTTCCATTACAAGTTCTACCTGGAAAAGCAACATTTGAAAAGTGTTCAAGTAGCAATAAAGAAGCAGAATTGAACTCCTCTGGCTTTAAATGACAGGCATCATATCACATCACAGAAGAAGCGGGTAGAATTGTCAACCTTTAGTAACTATACACTTCTCTTATTCACTCCCTTTTTTACAAAAACCAAGTGTCCCACACTTAAGAATTTGCTAAAACGTATAGCTTTTCACAAAAATAGACAAATGTAACTGCAAGCAGTCAAGGTAACACAGCAGGCCTGGAAGAGGGTCACTGGAAGGCATTCATTTACTGCGAGAAGTCCTTGGATGATGCAGAGGAAAAGCTTGCCAAAAAGCCCTGGAAAAAATCAAGTGGTCTGATCATTACAAGAGATTAGTGGTGCAGTTCCCAGCAAGTTCAGTAGGAGATGCTCATGGGTACTTGAGGGATTTTAAAGAATCAGACACAGAAGACCAAAGCCTGCGGAGATCTAACTCCGTCTCCCCAGTAAGGCTACAGGAGAAAAAGGAGAAACCCTCCCAGTGCTCCTCCAAGGGCCCGGGCTGTGCCTGAGACAGGGAGCACCTTCCTCCGCAGCAGTCCTGGCTGTAACCCCTTGTCTTTTTCAAATAGCCTCAGAACATTTTAAAGTACAAAACTGTGGGTAGGACACCTTTCGTAATAATAAATACAACCGGCAGTGCTTCTGTGAATTTAGGTCAATGCATCACCCTTAGAGCGCATTATAAATTCATCAGAATCACAGCCTGAAGAAAATTTTATTCTCTGGCATCAGCTGCTTTTAGCCATGCCACAGATCTTTAGCAAAATTTAAACTCCAGATTAAGTATTGATTGAGTTTAAATAAATTATAATATGTTATAGCCAGAAAGCTGGGCTGTGACTGGTGTCAATGGTTTCCCTTTTTACCTTCCTTCCCACCTCAAATATTAATAGATTTATGCACTGCATTATGACTATAATGAACAACTGATTCAAAAAAACATAATAGCGAATTAAGTACTAATTTAAACAGCATTTTCACCTACTCTACATAGGAAGGAATAAAGGTGATCAAGTAGGAACTGAATAAATACATCAACTTAAAGGATTACTTGAATAGGAAGAATTCTTAAAGAATTAGCTACAGTAGAAAAATAAATCCAAACTTGCAGCTTATATTAACGTTTGATTACATATCTTGCCTTTTTTTAAGGATCAAAGACATCTCAGTAATAAAGGCTACTGAAACAATCTCTAACTTAACGATGCACTTTTATGTCGTGTTCAGTAGCATCAGCTGCTCATGTATCCAGCATATTATTTCTGGACGACTAACAAATGAGCACATCATTCTAAATTATATTTAATAGGAAATGAAAACTTGCATGTGCAGGTATTCAAAATGCAATGAAGATACAGTTACCAAAGCCAGCTGAGAAACAAAACAGGCTTAAACTTTATGAAAAAGAAAACAACAACTATGTGCTGTACTGCTAAAAGAGGACAAGAGGACACATAAGGACATACAGTTTTGTGTTTGACCTATTTTGGTTGATTTAATTTTCAGATTTTGTAAGCCAAGCTCCAGTGAGTTCCTGAGGAAAAAATTCTAACTGGCATTTTACTGTGAGTCAAACCTCACACAAAAAGTGCTTTGTGCATCAAGATAACATTAGGAGCTGTCTAGCTGCACGTACCAAAGGACCAGTTTGAACAAAGTGAAATAAAGCTGTAATGGACTTCTAATAGTAATAATCCTTTGCACTTCTATAGCACGTTCCATTTTGAGATTTCTAAGTGCTTTGCAGTGCACAACAATTAAGGCCAACAGTTGAAACTTTAGTAGAAGATTAATATCACAATTTTAGAGATAAGGAAATTGAGGCACAGAAAAGCTGAATGACCCTCATGAGATCTGGGATGCCAGTGCATTGTCAGAAATGCCAGGCTCTGTTTTCAGACCTCTGCTTCAACAAGTGCACCAACACCCTTTCCAAAACAGCCTCTCTGTCAGTTAGTTATATGTTTGACTAATATTCCCCTAGCTTCATAAACAATAAAATACATCCTCTCATTTAGAGATAACTTATTTCCTGCTGCTGCTCTTGCCAAGCTGACGACAGGAACATTCATTCTTTTAATGAAAGTGTAGACAGTTTAGGGTAGCACGGCAATTCAGATAAAGTCCACTTAAGTTGGAAGAAGTGACTGAAATTGCAAGCATGGCCATATTGCATGTACACATACCGTGTGATGAACCTCTATTCCAGCTGACATGATGAGCAATTGCCCATTTTAGGAGGCATCCTTAGGACTTTAACACCCATATCCTTTTCAGGCTGTATATGCATCAGGCTCCTGATACTCTTTTCCCTAGTAAGTGGTTCACTGTGAATAGAAGTGGCAAGCTTTGAATTTGACTGTTTCTTCTAGTTACCAGTGAACAGCTGTGATATTTAACAGCTTTCTTGCCGTTTTCTGCAAAGAAAGATGTGATTGCTTTATTCTGAAAAATATAAATGAATCATTTTTCCAAATGTCTCTTTTTCTGTTTTTCTGGTTAGATTTGATCCTGCAGTTAGAATAACCCAGTCCCTTCTTTATATTAATAAAAGGCATTAATAAAAACAAGAAGCAGTGCAGTTAGATTTTGCAGTGCTGTACATTTTCACCTGCCTACATCTAACTTAACTACCACTGAAATCTTCCAGGGATCTAACCCAAGGGAAGCCAAGCTTCTCTCTGGCCAAGCAGGGTTTCTAATACTAGTGTATAAAAGTGCATTGGCTCAGGGGTATATCCAAAGGACTTCAGAGATTAGCACAGAAATGCCGTGAAGCCTAGTATTTTGCCTAAGCCCCATCTGCGAGCAGAGCTGTATATCCACTCACCATATGTAGCAGCCCTGTGTGAAACTGGTCGGCAGCAGCAGAGAGGTGAGGGATGGAGTTCAAAGATCAGGCAGTGACAGGATAGTGTGACAATCATGCCTGTTATACCCCAACAATAGGTAGGATGTTGCTATTTCCATGAGGTTTTCTTCCCCGCTGCTTTCATCTCTGGATGAAACCGCTTGTTTTGGAGGGATGAAGCAGATTCAAATTCAGTAATCCATGCTAAAAAACAAATATGCACCTTACTCTACTGTGCAGTAGACATTTTAGTTGGGGAATGAGGTGCAAGGAGCACCTGCATGTATTTTGCATACATATATCAGTATGTATGTGAAAGCACTCAGGAACAGAGCAAAAGGTGTCACTAATAGCACTTGCAGTGCAAACAACCTATTAGGGCCATGTTTGAGTGGGGTAAAGATGACCAAGATTTTTGTATTTGTAGAGCATGAGTATTTTAGTGATTTCTAAAATTGGTGTCCTATTGCTAAGAAATCTTTGGTTTTTGAAAGGAAGATTCAGCAGCATAGCATCTCCCTTTCTCTATTCTCCTGCTCTTTAGGGATATAGCTACCTTCTACATCTTTGCACAGAAAATCAATATAATGCACGGACTCAATCCATACAATGGTCACTAGATCATACATATCTGATACATTAGACATGATCCTTTTGCACACTTTTATGATGCTTATCTGGTAGCTTTATACTTATGTCCTCTTGTTTTGTTTTTTCTTGAAAATCAGTGATACTTTATATTTATAAAATAACAGAGACTATGCAAAGACCTATATGATGATGGCTAGCTACATTTGAAAATTCTTTAGCCTGAAAGCATGGCAAGAATCTGAGGGGAAGTGCTAAAGCAACCTGACAGAAATCCCCTGCAGTGCTTAAGAAAAAAACCCTGCCCTCCCTTCTCCCAACTAAACCCTGAAACAAGGTCAATGCACTAAAAGGCTTCTGAAAGTAATTTTTTATGAATAAATACCCTGGGGAATTAGTGAGGCAAGTGTAACAGCCACATCCCTAAAATAAAGGTAGTTATGAGTATGTAAGCACTTCCTTACACGTTGGGGATGCCACCCATCAGTCAATGTGAGAGGAATGCAGTTCGTTCTGGCTGCATTACTGGGATGCTACAGAATGAAGCAATTTTTTTTTTCCTGTGAAGAAAACTGTGATGAGAACCTTGATTCAGCAAGTTGTTTAAGTGCATGTCTAATGCTAAGCCCATAAACAGTCCCACCTTTTTCAATACGCTGGAGTCATGGACATCTCAAAGGGCAACTGTGGTCCTATCAAGGGAAGTCAATAGGGCAGCGGTAGATGCAGGAGCCTACCAAAGAGGAGCTAACGTGGTGATAGCAAGGCTTAGGTGGCTACTCTGTGGGCGAGATTCAGATTCCCTGGCACGCATCTCTGATAGACTCCTGTCAGTCATGATTAGTGCCCTTTTTACCCATCTGACCAGATCAGATAGTGCATTACTGCACAACAGTAATTTCTTTTTCTTTAAAAGGAACCGAAATCTCCTAGGACTGCAGTCAATGGCAAGCATTCCCTGGGTCAGCAGGGCATGAATTACACAAATATTCACTATAAATCTAACTAAAGAAACCGAAGAAGGGCATTTTTAGATGAAAAAAGTACTTTCTCTTGGCAAGGATGTACTAATTCAGGGAATTTGCATATTATTGTGCGACATCATTGCGAGGCTTTGACCTATCTTAGAACTGTTTTCGGAATACTATTGCAGTGCAGCTCCTCCCTCTTCCACTTTAATTTTATACAGACAGGCCTTTTCATTTGCTTAAAGGAGAAGAGTATGGAAGAAAGGGGATCATTAAGTCACAAATCCACTTATCTTCACTGCATCTGTGATATTGTTCCCTAAGCACTAGTAATTTCCTACACTCTGAAAACCTACACAAAGGAATTTCTTTAGAGTTTCTCATAGGAAAAGCAAAACATGTGAGCCAGAGTGTGAACACATCAGTCAAGAACTGGAACAAATAAAACAAAGAAAAAAAAATTGAACCAAAAAAACCCTCCAAACCGCAAATCAAAACCTTTTAATTTCTTGTCCGTCAGAATATCAAGAAGTAGTCATTTAAATAAAGAAGATATTTATGCCTTCCTGTTTTGGAAGTAATTTCCTAAGGTTTAAAATGCAGCTAAAAGGCTTACAATTCTGTAATAGCAGAGCCTGATTTTCAGTTTTGCTTATCACTGCCTGCCATGCAGCTGGCTTGCTTTCTTGCTTTGAAAGTTTCAGGTTCTTTATAGGGAAATTATGTTTTCAAATTACAGTTGAGATTCTTGATGTTATAATCATTTTCAGAGCTACTACATACAATATTAATTGTGTACATGATGTCTTCTATTCTCTTGACTGACTCTATTACACATACTGAGATTACTAGTTACCAAAACTTCATTATAAATTAGAAGGTAAGGAGAATGAGGTCAGCTTTGTATTTCTGACTTGGTGGAGGTGTTGATAGCTTGTACTGAATGGAAATTCTTGTAAAAAAAATGAGGTTGGAAAATGTTCTTTTTTCCAAACTGTTAAAATGATAAATACTAAATAAACAGCTGTGAAATGGTTCCCTGCTATCCAGCAACTACTTATTTAAACACCTAAGAAAGTAGCCATAAATACAGCCAACTTTAGTTCTGATACCCAAAGCAAACAGCGAACGCACAAAGTAGCGATCACTTCACAGTTTCTGGTGTATATTCTTTTAAATTGCAGACAAGATCCCTCATTAGCCAAAGGTTCCAATTCAGAATAGATCTGCCTGGATATTTTGATTGCACATTTCCAAACCACTGTAAATTAATAAAAATTGAACAGATTCAGCATAACATTTAGAGGAAAGGGAATCCTACGTGCACAAGGCGATACAAGAACTGAGCATGTTTCATGAAGAAAAGAATGAATCCCCAGTCTTTTGTTGTCGTCACGTAGCAGTTTGAGCATGTCGAGCTCAGCTACAAACTAACACAAATTTCAAATACTGTGAATAGCAGTAGCAGAAAAATGAGAAGTAGATGCATCCGGCCAATTTAACACATATGAGCCAGGACTGCAAAACATTTATATGTCTCTTATTTTGAATATCATCATGACTGTTTCCAATATGTAGACAAGAAACTGTGTGGCATCCTGCATCTTTTAACTCTCTAGAAAAGCTAACAATGCTCAAGTTACAAAACTGTAGGATTATTTTCTTTGTAGAATAAAGTAAGTAAACATTTCTTATTTAATCTATTTAATGCAGTGGCATTTACTGCCAGTTTCTAAAGCACTTCACATAATAACACCTAAATCCGTGATCCTAGTGGGAACTGTAAGTGCAAGTTTTTTTAAAAAATATTGTTGCACATTAACTATTTTAAGTATGATTTTAGGATTTTTAAGGAAGTCTCATACGTTTGAATGTCTTGATCTCTGTATCTTAAAAGGTAGCTCATTTTTTGACCTACATTAACTGATTGAGACTCTTCCAGTGGTATATGTAATCAATACATGAATAATATCCCATGCATTAGCACTGAATATAGTAGAAGGTTAAAAGCTGCATAGTTTTTCCCTGAAGCCTTCCCCTCCTCCTTCGTGATTCTTCTAAAATTGGGAGTGAGAAGATTCGGTTCCAGATTTAGTGCTCCAAAGGCTGGGAAATGACCCCACTAAGACATTTTACCTCATAAAATATCACAAGGTATATAGTTTCTCAATTCCCATACACTGCCCTTAATACTTTATCAGAAATCCACATGCCATATATAGACAAGGATCATAGATAAATACTGCAGGAGAGAAGCTGGTGACAGGGCATGAGAGCCTGGCAAGGCATCACGTACGCTTTAGCGGAACTGATTAGGGATTAAGTTCTGCATTAGGGCATTTGTGAAATCAATTTTTTTGATAAAGAAAATGCACAGCATGTTCCATATATTTCACCACTTCCTTCTCTGAGCAGTTTCCTTTTGAAGTCCATTTTCTTCTTTTTCTGAGTGAAATATCTTTACAGATTTTAAATTCAGATAGTACAGGAAGAAAACAGTAGCATTATTTCTTTCTCACATTAATATTATTTTATCAATTTCTAATTTTAGTTCTTTTCACGTATTGTTTGTTAGGCAGAACTGGGTCAAAATTTTCACTCTTTCAGGTTGAAAATCCTGTCTGAAGACAAGCAAAGTTACTTGTCATGAAGCAAAGCAAATGGCTGTGAATAATTTATGAGAAAGTAAAAATATTCTGCTTTTGAGATTTTAACAGGAGAACATCCTCAAGTTATGAATTATGATAATTACACTGAAATATGCTCTACATCCTCTTATTGCTTTGCACTGATCACTGCCACAATACTTCTTGCTCTGAGTGCTAGCAGGCTCCCAGGCACCACAGACGTGCACCCTCCAGGCCTGCGGCCAGCACCTTTTGGACCACGACTTCACCTGTAACTACAGCCCTGCTTCACCCTCATCATCTCAATAGGCCCACTAGGATTCTTGCAGGTTTCTGTCAGTATAGACACTAACACGCAGGCATATATTTAATGTCTGGTCAGATGCAGTGAGATGAGGGCTGTATAACACAACTGGGAGCTCCAGAAGCCACAGTGGTGCTCACGGTAGACTCTGAGATCATTAGTAAGACAGAATACAGAGACCCGCACACCCACTGCTCAGGTACCAAGCAACACTTATATTAGGTAGGTAGGTAAATTCTTGATATTTTATTAGTTCTTGACCCTTAAGCCAGAGGTCAGAGATGTCTCTGGTCACAATATAAATAGGGTCTTTCCCTGTATAGAAATGGAAAGAAACACAGTACATCTAAGGGATCAGGAAGAATACAGCAACTTGATTAGATGAGAATTTGGTTTCACTAATGCTCTTATTAAAATGTCTGCAATGAATGTGTCAATTCTCTGTGGTTCCAAGAGAAGATGAATTATTTAATATAAAACTCTGTCACTGCTTTCTTTAAAATCTTTTATACACTGTCTGCTGTATTGTATCTCTAGTGTACTAATGCTGACACAAACCACCACAATGCCCAGCATCTTTTTCTCATTAATAGATTTCTGATTTTTAGGGGCAACATTTATAAGCACAAGTGAAATAACTAAAACACAGAAATCAATATATACCTAAAACTCAGCTTCTGTAAATAAGCTAATATAATTCGTTACAGTTGTGATTAGAGTCAATACATTTGTATGCCTGCCTGTGACAAACATGTAATCTCTTATAATCACGCACTGAGATCAGACTGGAAAGGCAGAGAAAGAGGGCAGGGAGTCTAGACGTTCTTATCAGCATGACTGATTTCAATGATCCATGTGCAGGCTTTCAGCAGTGCATTTAATATTTTCACATAGCATGGTCAGATATACTAAGACTACTGCTGCCAAACGTGTGGCCACAGGAGATATCCAATTAATAAAGTCCTACAGGAACAGCTAGGAGCGTATACTACCTACTGCTCATCCTTCTTGCCACGTCATTGACCAGTGATGCTGTGATGGCAGCATGAATCTTGAGGGAATCTAAACGTCTCCTCTTGTTCTTCAACTTTAGCCCTGGCTCTGCACAATATATACTAGTTCTTACTATGAAACCTCTGCCCAACTCTGTCCATAAATAACGCAATTCCTTATTGACATATTTCTTATGTCTGCCCCCTGGTTTCCCACCCAGCAAGCACAGTAAAGTTCTTTGACAAAGAGTGGGTGGAGAAGTCAATTTTCACTTTGGAGTGGGAGTCCTAACAGTGCAAGAGGTCCAGGCTTGCTGAAAAGAGTCCTGCTTTAGATTTGTATGTCTGGGCAATTCATAATTTAAAATTCAAGCCCTCAAATTTTAAGCCAGCTGCAGGAATGGCAGAGTATCTATGAACGGGTTCTGAACATCCCAATGGACTGGCCCCAGACATGCAGAGGGCCAAGCGTGCATATTATCTTTTTGTATTTTTTGTACTGTACTTTTATTTTATGGGTGAATATTACAGCAACATAAAATTGAGACACTACAAAGCTTCCTCCAAAGTGAAAAGAACTAGCCTTTTTCTCATGGACTACTACAGAGTTATTACTGCAGCTCTAAGTAAATTTCAGATTGATGTCATGGTGATTTCCCTTGCAGAAGGGCTACTGGATACCATCTCACATTTAGGTAATGTCAAATTGTTTTCCTTCTTCCACAACTTGCCATTTCTGTAAGGATCATACAGCATATTGCTGGATTGGCCTTGCTAGGTGTACAACTCACCATGACATACTACAGAGCAAGTTCAAAATTACTCTTTGTTCAGTTCCTTCATGTTGCATAGCAAAAAGAAGGATCACATTTGCTCTGGTTCCCCAAGCCTGAATTCCTACTGATTTGACCTAATCTGACCTTCTCTTCCAGGTCACTGATTAGATTTCTCTCTGCTTTGCAATCTTTCACAATCTCAGTGGAACTGCACCTTTCTACAGGAGAATTACACTCCCTTTTTCGCTTTTTCTTTTTGCTACCTGTCACACACCAGTAAACAAGAGTGGGCACAATGCCACAGCTATTGATCAAGTTGAATGAAAGCTTCCATTTTTCTTATCCAGCTTCACTGT
The DNA here is from genome assembly GCF_036370855.1 of Dromaius novaehollandiae. Lineage (NCBI taxonomy): Eukaryota > Metazoa > Chordata > Aves > Casuariiformes > Dromaiidae > Dromaius > Dromaius novaehollandiae. The sequence continues at coordinate 16,832,421 of NC_088105.1, read as the reverse complement.
TATCCATCCACTTGCTGTGAAACTCAAATCCTTACATTCTCACATTATGTAAAAGTAAGATGTGCTTTGATTTTTTCCCCTCAGAATAAAATGCTAAATTTCAGACATTAAAGTTTATTAGTGACTTTGTACTAAGAATTACAAGTAAAGTATCCCAAGTAGCTCACTACTAAATGATATCCAGGAAATGACCACAGAAATCATTTCCAAAGCCCTCTTTTGATTTTTGGAACTGAGGTTGCTGAATATCCTCTAAGGAACTCTTTCCCCTAAGTTTAAAAGCAGCCTTGGTGGGTGCTGATCACTCTTGTTGTGATTTTCAAAACTGTCTCTGTGATTTTAATACTTAGTTCCACTAATTTCAGCAAGAACTAGGCCTGCTAATTCTGCAGGTAGGCTAGAAAATTTTTAGCCTTATGCAGGTGCTTCAAAGATTAGAATACACCACTCACATTCAGCATCTGTTATCAGTGTAAGAAGGCTGGCAAAAAGGTAGAAGAGACAGACAGAAAGGCTTGATTAACAGAGAAGGAGGTGCTTTTTACTTTTCTCTGAACAAGAATAATTCAATCTTCTCTCCATTGCTCCTGTCCTAAAGCTCTGGAGACGTAAAGCGTTTGACAGTGTTTAACAAATGATATTCTGGAGGATAAAAAGGAACAAGGGGGGGTCCCCTGTCCCCTTCGATGGATCTTTTTCTTGTTACACTGTTAAACAAATTATAATTTTTTTCTTGAGATTTCCCTACAACCAGAACATACTTCTGCAGGTAATGTAAAAGAACTTCCTATACTACATCTTCTTTGGATTTTCAGTGACCTTTGGTTGGAAGAGTTATTGTTTTGCCTGGATTTTGATAGTTATTGATCCACTTTTCCTTCCACAGTGATGGCCTTCTGAGATGGATAAATGAGTACATACCCTTTCCACAGATTCTACTCCACTGGGATCAGTTACTGCACTGAGTTACATGTCATTTCCTTCTTAGGCACAGATGAGAGAGACAAAAGGGCGATGTTCTGTGACTGTATTTTTACTTTTTGGTCTTGGTTCCTGGGTTTTACAAAATTTTTCTTTAAAAAGTAACATCCATGATTTTTTGTATCTGGAAATGTTTTCAGAGGGGAAGGTGGCTGTTATAGTAAACAGCTGAATCATATCGCTAAGACCACTGAGAGCTGCCAAATTAAAACCAGGACTGTCTGGGAAACTAAGGGAAAGCAGGATATCCTATAAATTAAAATGAGAAGTTCTTTAAACAATCTAATAGAGAACCACAAAATGTATGATTTCTCTAGGTTTTGGGTGGAGAAAAAAGTCTAAGGCAAAATTCTCCATTTTACAAAGATCTTTTCATGCCACTTATTTCTAAGAGACATTTAAGAGGGTGTAAGGCTTACACACACATTAAAGCTCTCTTATGCAGAGGAGACGTCCTTGTTAAATGAAAATTAAGTCCAAAATACTATGCTTTTGATGCAAGATTTACTGGTACTATAGTGAAAGATTTCCCACAACCTCATCTTTGGCAGAAAAGGTTCAAGAAATAGCTCAGTGTTGTCTCTCTCCCTCCATACCTAGTCTTCTAGGGCTGAGCTGACACTTGGTTTTGAACAGTTCAATTTAGGACACGTTGCCATGCTGGAATTATTTTTACCAAAAAAAAAAAAAAAAAAAAAAAAAAAAGGAATACTTTGATTAAAATAGTGCACTGACTCATACTGTTGTGATTTGTTTCGTGTGGGCCTAAAACCAGACTCTGTGTCTGACTCTACTGCCTTGAAGCTAATATAGTAATTCACCGGTGAGAAAAGTGGGTGGACGACTGTGAGTTTGTGGACAACTCCAGTTAAACTTCCTTTACAAAATTACAAAGGACTGAACAAGGTATAAGGCAGCTAAGAACTGACATATTTACCATGATAAACTACTTACTCTAGTGTTGCCATATAGTGGGGCAATTACTGAGAAAGCAGTAATACAAAATTATTTTCATTTGTAGATCTTAGACCAACAGAATTACTGACAACTTTTCTTTACTTCATCCTAAATAACCTTTATTAGGGCAGCTACGAATATCTGTACCAAAGAATGGCAGTTTTCTACTACAGGCAGAAGAAATAGGAAAACTCTCAGCATGTCCATGGATTGAAACAAAGAAAAGTTGTGGGAAGTTCAGTTTTGTTTGAATGCGTTCTTCTAACCTGCATGTGGAGAAACTTGCATATGTATTTGAAGAAAACTCACTTTGCCTCCTGTAACACCAATTAGAGAGTTGAGCTGTAGCTGTTTTCCATAGGACAACGTGCATCTTCATAACCATACCAGGAAAGAAGAGGGAGGCTGAAGATGGCCCTAAGCAGAAACTTAAATTTATTCCTGTCAAAGCTGAGAAAACTATCTGGAACTTGTTTCCCAAGTGAGGAGAAAAGAACCTGATAACAAAAGTCTCCAGACCTCCTTGGATGAAAAACCATCCCTGAAAAGATACTGTGAGTGAGCAGAAAGCCTACAAGAATAAAAACAAAAGATTCATCAGCAAGAAAAGCTACTTTTTAAATGCTGGGAAATGTGGGAGCAAACTGAGAATTGCCAAAAGTCAAGTTTAGCTAGGTAGCTAGGAAATTAAAAAGATTGCTAAAGGATTTTCAACCATACAAAAGCAGAAAAGGGAAAATAAAAGTGGTATCACTAGGCATTTCAGAATAAGGATGAAACATGAAGTAGATATGACAGCAAATAAAAATGTAACTGTGTGAAGGTACGAAAATATGGAAAAGTGGGAAATGGGTTAAAAAACCCCCCATGATTTATTAGAGAACGCTTACACTAGACCAAGCCATCAAACCACCTATCAGAACCAGTTTCCTTGACAAAGGAATTATAAAAGATCAGATACTTTCGATTAATGCATTTGAAGGTGGTGCCACATGAGAAATTATTAGCTCAGCTGAGACAATGACTATAAGTGGGGAAGGAACTGGTAGATGGAGACATAACTGCATTATGCAAAAAACAGAAGGGTTGTACTGGAGGCTGACTAGGAGCTGAGTTTCCCCAAGGACCACTGTGGGAACAGATGCTGTTTCACGTTTCCAGTAATGGTTGTCATAGAAAAGAGAGAAGTATGTTAATGAAATTTAATGATGGCACTAAAGACAGATGAACTGTAAATATAGGAGATACTCAGAATATCATGGAAGAAATGACAGGTGATGGTGAGAAAAGTTATAGGAATAGTCTGAAATTCAATAGCAGAAAATTGAAAGGGAATAATGATGCCGTTAGCTAAGAACATTTCAGTTTGGACAGGGGATAGGGAAGGGGAGAAGAGAAAAAGGGAGGGGTATGAGATGGTCACAGGACAGTTATATATCCAGGGAAACTCATTTGTGAAAATAACAAATGCAGTCGTAGTGTGTACCAGGTATAATGTTTCCAATGATTAGCAAACACAATACACTGTTGGAAACTGTGTAGTAGGCACAGTGATAGTCACCCACACTCAGAAAAGATATGTTAAAATATATGCTCATTGAGGGCTACTGAGGCTATACTTATATTGCTAAATAAGAGAGGATCAGTATTATTTTCAAGGAAAACTTCCATAGTAAGCAAAGCTGGCAGGGCACCCATCCCGGTTCCATAGAGCAGCGCCTCAGTCCCAGGACTAGCTTTATTGCCTGTATTTGTAACAGAGCTGCTCCACCTCCTCAAGGCTTGGCGAGGGACAGGCTGCAGCCTCCCCCTTCCTGGGTGTTGCTGCATCCCAGGTCTGAACTACCAATCCTACATTCCTCGGAAATGCAGAGAAACAGGAGAGGCCCACTAACAAGCATGCCTGTGCCTGATTACTTCTTTGAGCCAAAGTCAAACTGCAGCATGAACTGCAAGGCTTTCACTCCGGTGAGCCCTCTGGGCAAAACTCTGCTTTCTCAGCATGCCTCACAGTGGGAAGCAGCGTTTGCACTGAACTGACTGTCCTCCCACTGAATGGACTATCACATACTGAAGTTAGGAGCTTTTGTTGGCGCGCATGCTTATTTACCTCCACGTTACAGTTCAGTGACGAGACAGTAAACCAAGAGCTCAGACCCTTAACAAAGTGGCCAGAGTAGGACCTCTGCAGCATCACAGTGATAAGGGGGGGACTTGTTCGCTATCTGGGACCCCGAGCCACATGGTTCATCACTCCATCCTGGAACTGGCCTCTCATCGTACAGAGCTACAGTTTCCGTGACAACCAGCTCCTTCATTTGGATACCCATTTTCATCGGTCATCTCAGAAAAATGTTCCCTGCTGCTAAAGTCAGCAAAGTGTGCAATATTTTCTAAGCCAAAAAACCTCCCAAACCAAGAGCTATTGATGATATGCTAGTTCCTAGGTACTCACTTTCCACCAGGGCAGGGCAGTGGCAGCTTCGCTGGCCGAGAGGGAAAGATGAGCAGGTGGTGGCAGCAGGAGATGAGGTTTTGCAGGGTGAAGAGTCAGACTGGCACCCTCCTCATCTCAAGATGGATGTTCCTCGGAGCCACTGGGATACAGATCATTCCTTGCCTTATTCTAGAGCTGCTCGACAGACAAGAATATTTTTCAGCTGCCATGAACTAGAGAGTTCCTTCATAAGGAGGATGCAATAATAAGTTTGATTTTTATCTTATTCCAGTTATGCTCACAGGCTTGTCCATTGCAGCCACAGGTCATATAGCTCATGGCTACATTTCTTTTCCTACCTTCATCATTAATCTGAAAGCAGTGAATCTATGTGCAGGCAATCCTACATGAGACAGAGCCAGCAGGGGACAAAGTGTGGCAAAGAGGATTGCATTTAACAGAGCTGTTTAAATAAATTGTTAATTTTCTTAGGATACTACGGGTTCTGTCTGTAGCTCCCAATCTCCATAGCTTGTAATCTTATGAGCTATCTGCTTCCTTGTATACTAGAAAACGCCATGGACTTTGGAGGATAATGAAATACTAGGACATAAACATTGATATTTATTAAATATTTAATTTTCTTTTAATTGTATATTTTACCCCTTAAAAACCATATTAGGTTTTTACATTGTGTTCAGTAACACAAAATAAAGAAAAAACATCCTACTCAATAATCTACTCACCTTTAAGGAATGCTGCAAGACCTTGTTTTTACTCAGCTTTATAGAAAACAGAAAGGTTTAAACTTACCAGTACTTATTCATCTTTATATGGCAGGGATGTCTGGTATGAGAAGAGCTCCTATCTTTTTATGGGTTAGAACTTATATTACATTTACATCCTAGAATGCCTAAACTTTGTACATAATGGAAGGCCTTTTTAGTTTAAACTAAATATTCAAAATGAGGTCTGGTCTGTGGTCATTAAATGAATATGGCTATATATCTCTTTCAAGAAAAATGATGCAATTTCTTTGAAAGACTAATAAATGTCTTTTCAACTCACAGACTCTTCAGTGTAATAATTCATGCACTCTGTGGCTTTACATCCCAAGGTGGACAATATAGTCTTGTGATAGAAAATCAGAGAAGAGCTTTAGTAGACCTGCATTTCATTTCTATTTAAGATTTGAGAGGTTTGAAAGAGTGGGAACTACATAATTTCTTTAGGACTGGCCTTCAGTCACTTTTCTTTGAGCTTCCCCATCAGAGTAGTATTTATCTGCCTTTGTAAAGTAGTATGAGATGTCTGCCTGAATTGTATGCAAAATTTTTATATATGAATCTATTATGTATTAAATCTAATTTACAAGGAAACTATTGCAAACACTTCAAGTTGTTATTTTTAGATTCATTTTGTGATATATAACTGTCACATTTTAATAAAAATTAAAACAAGTGCCTTCTCCCAAACTGTCAACAATGAAAAGCAACACAAAATCACTCAGTGCATTTTGCTTTAGTCAGATAATTTAATGAATTGCTAACTGAGCCTCTTCATAGGCAGTCCAAATGAAAAAGTACGCTCCTCGCCTTAGCCCAAATCTGTATCTTAGCACTGATTTTTCAACCCTATGTTGCTTTTTGCAATTAGTTACCAAACCGTAATTTTTCTTATATATTAATTTTGCAAGGCAACGTTCAAGAAGTCTTTACGTGAAAGAAATAGCACAAATAAGTAATAAGTGTCACTGAATTATGTATGTGAAAAGTCTTATAAGCAGCTAAGAAGTTTCAAATTTTCCCTTCAACTAAACCTCAGTGAAAACATGGCCCACAGATATTTAAGACTGCCTCCTATTATTAATACCTTCATATAAATATGTAAATATGTATGTTGTCACTTACAATAAGCTTGTGGTATTTGCATTGTCCAGACTTCTCAGGTCCTGCTCCTATCAGGAAGCTTTTCCTTTCTAGAATGTCAGGTTATGCCAATAAATCCCATTAAAAGAAGATGCCAGAATATCACACTTCTCAGCTGAACTGCAGTGATGACACTGACAAAGATCAATGTTTTGGTGTGATCTCAGGAACACATATAAATAAGTTTAACCAAGAATCAGCTTAACTGTAATCTTTATAAAGGCATGACCAAGTAATGCAGAAATTTACAGTTTAATTAATAGGCCATTAATGAAAATCATTTTGTATCTTTGAAAATTTAGAAGTAAGTTCTCTAAGGGACATTAAAAATGGATTTCAGACATTTGTTACAGAATAAATCGTGTTTTGATTACTAAACGGGTTCCACTGCACTGAAAGGCACATGGCAGCAGACAGCAATGATGTTACCATCCTCGTCAAAGACTCCAAAATTGAAGTATCTCTATGTTATATAAGAACACTCTCATTTGAACTTTATTTTCATACTCTTCACAGAAACAGGAGGAACCCCTCTTTATCTGAGAGATGTCTATTTTCAGAGCCCTTAGACAGTTAAAATCCTCTAAGCTTTTTGAAAACAATGAGTATGCAATTCAGAAGAATACAGATTCTTTTCTTCTGACTACAAACTGTTGGAAAATGTTATAGTCTCTTTCTAAATGCAAGAAACAACAAATTCAATTCAAATATCCAGTACACAAAACCATTGTCCATTAAAAAAATCTAAATCTAATAACTCTGTATTGGTTTTTCAATCATCAGTACTCCAATCTGACTACTTGACAGGTCAATAAAGACATCTCCTGGACACACACCTTCATCTTATCCATGGTGGGTTTTTTGGGGTTTTTTTTGTTTTTTTTTTTTTTACCAGAAAAGAAAAATTGTATTGCAGAAAGAAAATTGCTCATTGAAAGTATCTCAGTGTATAGATGAAAAAACAGAAAATGAAGAAAAAACATCTTTTCACCTCAGTCCAAAAACAAATCAGTGCAGCATGACCCTGTTTTTCAGAATTTCTATTTGTTTCAATGGTGGTCCTTGAAATGAAAATGTTGGCTTGTAATTTATGTAAAAGTTCATCCTAGTCTTAGAGATGCAAGTTTCTTTGAACTTCTTTGTGTTCCTTCTAACAGGAAAATATAATATACATAACATACTGCAAGAGGATTTATAAATATCCTGGAAATATTTTTCTTGACCAGGCATAAGAACATGGATATGTATTCTACCGTATATGGAAGATATTACTGTCCTTCCATTTGGAGTTGTAGGCAGAACAAAACAAATATCACAAAGCTTCAATCGGCTTACTTTTCTTTTTATGTTCTCTGATCTTTGTATCTGGCACTTCACTTACCTGAATTATTGGCCTTATTTTTATACTATGATTCTCACAGCAGTGGCTTTGTTATTTTTTCCTTTATTTTTCTTCTTGCCTTGCATTTTAGATTGGAAATACTGCAATGGCTACATTAGCAAAGAATACCTTAAATTAACATTTTGGGACCTGGAGACAAATATACTTTGAACCTAGAATTGTTTCTCACGTAAGACCTCCACAGAGGGCTGGGAGGTAGGACCAGAACTTGCAGCTGGCCCACGCTCTCCTGGAGCAGGGTACCCTACAGACACCTACGTTTAGCTACTAAATTGCTCTTCTTGCGTTCATATGAACAATTCGCAGAAAAACTCCTGGTCCAAGTCATCAGTGATCTAAATGCTAAATAGTGGTATAAGAGGGCAAGGAGAATAATTGACATTTGTCTGCCGAGTGCTGGGTGCAGAATGCTGATAGGATAAAGGTGGAGAATGCTTTATCCCTTGTATTTGGTAATGTGTCAGAAAAGGAGTGCAGCACCATGTACGAGGCTTATTGCTTAGCAAGCGATGAGCCTAGTTCTGGAACCAGACTGTGATGAGGAAGATGATTTTGAGCATTTTGGAAAAGTATGGATTTTTTTTCTTTTACCATGATCAGTTAGGGCCTTGGCACTGATCTACACCTATGCCTACTGTATGCCCATACTGATACAGAGAGTATGGGAGAATATGTTTTGCCCCATTTACCACACTTTGGGCAAGGCATTGGTTCCTGAACAATCTTCGCATCCTTCCCCTCGAAAACATTATTGTTGCCTTTGCAAAGTTAAATTACTTGCAGAGTGAAAGAGTACTTTCCTACGTGTGTTCCAAACTTTTTTTTCTTTATCTTCCACTAAGGGCCCCTTGTTCAGTATCTGCTAAGCTGAAAAAGTAACCTGTATTATCCACAACTATGAGTTTGTACATAATAATTAGGGCTTACTGTTGCACATCAGCATGCCCTATCAGTAAAGAAGGCCAGCCACATACTGACCTGAATTAGCAAGAGTGTAGCCAGATGATGAAGGGAAGTGATTATTCCGCTTTCTGTAGTGCTGGTGAGACCACATCTGGAGCACTGTTTCCACTCTGGATTTCCCTAGTATAGGAAAGATTGACATACTGGCATGAGCCCAGTGGAGGGCCACCAAGATGGTCAGGGGCTGCAGCACAAGATGTCTGAGGAGAGGCTGCAAGAAGTCTGAGGAGAGGCTGCAAGAACTGGGTTTGTTCAGCCCTAATAAGAGAAGGTTTTGGGGGACCTTACTGTTATCTGCAACTACCTAGAGGGGGGCACAGAGAAGACAATACCAGGATCTTCTCAGAGGTGCTCAACGACAGTATGAGAGGCAATGGACAACCCTGGCAACAAGGGGAATTCCCAGAAGGCATTTGGAAAAAAAATCCCCACCAGGCAGATTGTCAAACAGTGGAAGGGATTGCCTAAAGAATCTCCAGCCTTGGAGATATTCAGAGTGCAAGTGGGCACAGCCCCACGCAACCTGGCCTGAGAAGCCCCTGCTTTGAGCTGGTGGGGGCCAGACCAGATGACTTCTAGAGTTCCCATCCAACCCCAATTAGTTGATGAGTCTACCATTTACATAAACAACAGGTCTGGTCATTTTTCCTTTAATCTAGTTTTTCTCTTTTAATGTACAGCTATCCTGACTCTCCATTTCTGTTGTGTAGGCACTTTCTGAAAAGCATGTATATGAACTTAAGAAATACATTAAGTTATATTCTGAAAAGGGTAATAATATAGATTATGCTTATTAGGTTCAATGAGATGAAGCAAGGAAATAGTGAAAATAGAGGTTTATGTGCTGGATGAAAAAAAATTGCCCAAGAATCCCTTGACTTCATACTACTAAAAAGTTTTCTTGCCTTTTGCTTTCTTTCATTGACTTTTGTTGGTTTATTTTTAAATATTTAGGATTATTTTGTGTGCATAAATGACAGCAGTGTGTAGAGTAAAATTTACCACATATAATAATGGCTTGTTATTAAAAAACTAGAATGGGAACACTGTGACATTCAACATGAAGAATAAAATGGGAGCCTACAAATCTTGGCTGTAAATCTCATCTCTGTGGATTCATGTAACAGTGCAAAACCAGTTAATTGCACACACAAGTCTGGCAAGTGTCACAGGGAGTGACAATTGTTCTGAGAGCTGCAGGCATTCCACATCGCAGGATTAATACCTATCTCTACTATTACGTTTGCAGATACTTTGACTTGTAGCACAAAAACACACCAAGACAGTCTCAAAAATTTGTTACTACAGGCAAGAGCAAATGATTGTCATCAACCAGTCTTATACAGTAAAAGGAACAGGCTATCAACCTCTCTCCTAAAAGTACTATAAAATAGTACTAGTAAAAAAATAGTAATTGTAAAAAAATCACTATGTTTATAAAAGAATGAAATCTATGCAAAGCACCACCTTTCTTAGGCAACCTCCTGTCTGAAAACATTCTACCAGATCATCTCCATATTGCTCCAAGCTGACTCGTCTGTGCCTCTGTTAGAAGACATTCCGCCTCAGGCAATCAATCTCTGTCAATATCTTAACTGTGAAATTGGTCTCACTTTAAAAAACGGAATATATGGCTGAAATATTTTCTCAGCACCATTGTGTTGTGAAACCATTGTACAAGCTGACAACTGCTGAAAAAATTCACCTCTTGTGTTGGGTACAAATTTCCAAGAAGTTGTCTTTGTTTTATGTTGGGCTTTTTTTCAGTGAAGATTTATGTAAAGGGAATAAAATATAATCAGAAAAAATAAGGAAAGGAAGCACGCAATTAAACCTCAGATACTCAGCTGTCTGGGAAAACAGATGTGTAGATCCGTGACTTAACAGTGCTCCATGACCAGTTTCCAAGTGCCATTTGTAGGTGCACATTTTTTTCTTTTCTAAATGTCACGTTTCTTCTTCCAAAGTAGGTTGTTAAAATACCTACTGCTAAAAGATTTCTTTGTGCCCAGCTTTATTTCTAAATTCTATTTTCATTCAATTTTAATTCCAATATATTCCTTTTAATAGCATCTCTCTTTAAATGGAAAAAAAATAAAGTGTTGATTCTTTAAGGAGTGTCAAAAGTTTGTCAAAAATAGGAAAATTTAGCATTTTGCACCAATTAAGAAAAAGAAACCATGGAATCATACAGATATTGCCTGGAAGGGTCTTCTAGTTTCTCCTCCCGCTCGAAGCAACACCCATTAGGTCAGCCATGGCTCTGTTTGACCAACTCTCGACAACCTCCAGGGACAGAGACTCCCGGAGCCCCAGGAGAGCCTGCTCCAGTGCTACTCTACCCTTTTAACGAAGATTTTCCTAATGTCCAGTCTAAAACCTCTGAAGCTGCAACCTGTGGCTATAGCCCCTCACTAGACCATTTGCCACTACCAAGAAAAGCCTGGCTCTGTTGTTTTTGAAACTGCCCTTCAAGCAGGTGTTGGATGCTATTAGGTTGCCCCTTTGCCTCTTCACCAGAGTAAACAAGACCTTCCTACTAAAGAAAACTGCAGTTCCCTCTGCAAGATAAGTGAAATAGAGTAACATTATTAACATTTAATAGCTGAATCATCATTTTTTGCTGTATTTTTAATTTGTTTGCCCTGGATAAGAGTAGATATTATTCACTCCGTGCACAGAGCTTACTAACAACAGCACTCCAGCTGTGCATTTGCTGTGCATAGGTGAGTTTAAACAGAATATTCCTGCTCCTATGAACAGCACAAGAATTTCAGTTTAACCAGCTACGCTATCAACACTTAACAGGGTTTGTTGCCATAGGCATTAATGCTGTTCTTCTGTAATTCCATCCCTAAAAAAGCGACATCCCTGAATTACCATCATCAGCAGTTGACAATCTGCCATCTTTCACCTGGAAGCGTTGCCTCTCTGACACGTTAGAGGATAGCGCAATAGCAAATGCCTACTGATTCTAAGAATCCACAAGTACTTTAAAATAAATCTTACCTTACATCAATGCGAACACAAAGCTCTTTTAGTGTGACTTGCTGTGTTTTCTAGGTTTCTTTCAGATATCACAAGCTCAGCTGGATCAGGTTGGATTAGCACCTTCAGAGATTATCAATGACTAAATTCTTCATACACTGATACAAAAAGTAACTAGTTTTCTGACCATTTATTCCCATATGAATACCCCAAAACCATGCCAGCATATGGTATGCTATATTATGCTGCTCAAAGTGCCACCTTTAGAAAGAACACAAAACAAAGGTCCAGATAATTTTTGATTACAAATGCCATTACATTGTGACATACGATTGAATGCTTTCCTGCTGGAAAATTGCTACTTTTAAGAAAAAAAAAAAGGCAAATAAAACAAATCTGAAGATGCAGTAATGTTTCATTCTGCTTTCAGACTGTTCTGAACCCACGTTTCTCACTGTTCTTGTTCTCACTGGGCAGCAGCACAGGAGTTAATAACAAGAAGACCTCCTGCCTGTTGATGACTGCCAAGCTTGCTATGAAATTGCAGGACCAGCTCTACCAGACCAGACTCCCTGCAGAAAGGCTCACCCATTTATGTGCAATTTTTCATTTTCACAGACTTTCTAGTCAGTCAGAATCCTATGAAAGTTACTACAGGTGGAAAAAATATGAAAGCACCACTTTACTGCAGAACCAATTGATTGTTATCAACTGCCTAAAAATACCTTCTACGTTTAAACCAAAGGCATATGCAAACAAAGAGAGTGTCACTAACAATTGCCCGATGAGAGAACGGTACAATAACGCTAGCAACAGCTTTGGCTCTTGGTCGTTACCAGCTCCTCGGGCATAAAGGGGGAAAGTTGCCCACTTCTCCTCTACTGTCATCCTCCCTCTTCCCCTTAGAAGCTGCTCCTTAAACAGCCAAAACTTCAGCATCACTCCGCACTGTATCTCTGCAGGGACTGCAAAAGCAAACAACAGCAGGAGATGCCAAAGGTGCTCAGCAAAAAACCTGGCGAGGGCTCATGCTTGCCCCAGCAGGAGCTACCCACCTCCCAGTGACCACCCCTGCTGTCCCCTGGGCTCAGGGAGGGGAGCTGGTAACGCTGTCCTCTGAACCATTGGCTTACAGATCTCCTCGCGCCCTGGCTGAGGCTGCCCAGAGGGTCAAAGCATGTAGCAGGGCAGGAAGCGCTTGGCCCTAGCGAGCGAGGCCAGGCGCGGGCAGGAGGCGGTGGCGGGGCAGTGCTCCCTGCCCGTGAGGGTGCTGGGTGCCCAGGCGCTCCCTGCTCTCCCCAAACCTCCCGCGGCCGAGGAGAGGCAGGTCGCATCCTTCTCCCCCTTTGCAGAATGGCACTGGCACAGTCTAGCTGTCACTACAAAATCCTCACTGTATTCCTGTACATGATTACAAAGCCAAAAAGGCAAAGAATGCTGTCAACCTGTGCAATGCCAAAGTGCTATTTTTTATTAATATAACAAAATTATTCTCAATGAAAAGGTTTCTGAAACTTTTATATGAAATGCTCAATGAAAACAAGAATTCTGGCAGGACCTTGGCAAATGAAAATGTTGATGCTATGAAATCACTCTAATCATTTAACAGATGGGTTTTTCTGTTTAGTTTTCATCACATTATAGACATACTGTTTATATATTGCTTATTGGCATATCTTTACAAGAGAAAGAAGGTGCTGAGTTTTACAGAGAAGGCATATTTTTATTAATCTCTCTGTGCCCATAGGCAGTCAATGCTGATTCTGGCTCATCTTTGCTAATGATCTTTTATGACAGTTAGAGCATTTATTTCTAGAAAAGCAGCTATAAAAATCAGAAAAATTTACTCCTCCCTCAGATGCAGCTGACTGAAACTCCATCATATAAAGCAAGAATGCAGAGAACAAACCAAATCAGTGTGTGATCTGGTTTGGCACAAAAAGAGCATGTGCGTTGGGTGTATTGTAATGTGTTTTCTTTGTAAATCAGACACAAAAGACATGTTTACAAGGGGGAAAAAAATGGGAAAACCTTCCATAACTTACTAATTCTAACTGAGCTGTGATTTATGAGATCTGCTGATTCATCAAGAAGTACTGTACCCTGAAGCCAATGCTTTGTCTTTAGTTTGTCTTTTGGGATTACAAATAAACTACAGCAGATGACATTTTACATATTCTTGATTCAAGTTTCTTCCTATTGATAGGATAATTCTTTATTCTTCCTTTGGCTGCATTTAGATGGTTTTTCACTTTCAGTACTCATTTATTTCCAAGTTTCAAAATTCACATTAGTAAGAATTCTCAGAAGCAATCACTGTGGCAGATCGAGTATCATCTGCATTAATCCTAACAAACTGCATTCAGATAACATTAATGGGCTGATTTACAAGTAATAAAGCAAGGATGGGACTATTCTTAATTCACCCCGCTGTGTTCAGATATTACCACACATATGGCAGGGGAGATTAACAGTGGTTCTGAGACCCCTGCAATTCTTCAGGCAGAACAAAGCGGATTAATGACAGAGTGATAAAGTCAGCTCAGGTAAAAGGCAGCCATTTCTCCTGGATTACTTCAGGGCTAAATATGGCCCAGAGTACCATACTTCACACAAAATTTCATTTAACTTGGTGATTTGGGTCATTGTTTTAAAGCAGAATAGTAGTGAATTGTGTGTCTGAGGGAGACGAAGGATTCACAACCCAGGAGATTAAATACTTCATTTACTGTCTCACTAGTTGAGGTTCTAGATAAAGAAAGCCAGTATTTGCCTTCTCACATTGTCAAGCAGAGAATGGCTTGCTCTTCAGACATAAACGTTAAAAATAAAGCAGCATTACTGAGGCAAAACAAAACAAATAGATGACATAGCCCAGATAATATTACTGGTGTATTTCAGACCATTTGGGAAGAGGTTCCAACAAAAGAATTAAACCAATCACATGTGCAGATAAAAATAATTAATCTAGCTGCTAAAACAGACAACCTGTTCATCTTCACTGTGAGAAAATAATCAAGACTGAGAACAGCAGGGGAAAAAAACTGAGGGTGTATCTGATAAGAGAACTCACTCTCGGATGAATTTACTGACAGAGAAAACAGTTATTACCTATATAATTAAAGGCTATAAATATAAAAATAATATAAATAGTACCTGAGAAAAACTGATTTACCTTCAAGATTTCATATACAATCTCTAGTTGTTTTCTGACAGACTATGTCATAATGAAAACATAAAAAGAATTTAATTAAATGTAAAGTGAAAAGTCATGTACTCCAATGTAATGGAAACATCAGAGTGGTAAATGTTCTGCAGCTGTATTGAATACATTGCTATACTAGTATTTATTGAAAGGCAATGGGAAAAAGGTGTGGTCTGTGGAGTAAGCAAGGAATTTAAGGCCAAGAGATCAGGTTTCTAGGTCAGGGATAATTTCTGATGTTTAATTTCTTTGTTTATGGTTATACTGATTTATAAGCCTACATAACCAAAAAAGAAAAAAAACTTGCTTCATGGCATTGCAGGAAACTGAATTCTTCATACTTTGCATAGCCTTTTGAGACAGAAAGTCCTGTGAAAATTAACCTACTTAGTTTACATCAAATCCATTCTTACCTGGTTTGAAAGCTGACCTCTATGGCCAGTCTTCTGAATGATGAGGCAACAGACAAGGAAAAAGGAGCTCTGAAGTTAAAGGCAGAGGGGCAGATTCTTCATTTTCCTTTAAAAAGGAAATATTTGCACCAGCTTAAACCACCAGCCTCTTCTCCTTTTTTTCTTCTTGAGATAGACACACTTACATACACATCTTTTGACTGTAGGAAAAAAAGACATCCAGCTTGGATCAGGGCACTTGCCTTTCACATTAAGCGATCTGTGTGAAAACTCACAGCTAGACAAGAATGTCAGAGTTAGCACTATGGTCTCTATTAGCTCTAAGTAACAGATGAGCTTCTCTACTCCGCTGAAATACTATTGCGTTCTGCATGCTCCTCTTATACACTGCATGAGCAGGTACGATAGCCAAACAGAAAAGACAGGCTTAGATAACAGCTATATATACAACTGGCTCCCATATAACAACATAGGTGTCCGCTTTATTAGAGTGTTTTACTGTGACTAGAAAGGAAATTATTCATTATCAGTGCAAGAATTAAGGCACCCTAACACTGAAGGGCAGCAGCACAGGTGAGATGGATAAGAAGTCAGAGAGAGGAAAACCATGGTAGAGAGGGAAGCTAAACGTGGACAGAAGGGCAGAAAACATGATCAGGCAGAGAAGCCGAGCCAGTGAAAGTCTCTCTGAAGCAGCAGGGAAGAGTTCAGTGCTGCCCACACGGACTGTGAGATTAGGAGTGACAGCTTCACCTGGGGTTGTGCTGGGCTGGAGAATGCCAGGGAAGTGCTCACGTGTATTGTCTGGTCGAGGGTGACTTCCCTCACCTTCCTGTTTTTGGTAAGAAAAGTTGCAAGATCACAGAGTTTTCTGCAGGACACCTAAGGAAAGATCTTTGTCATGAAAAGACATTAATTAATGCAGAAGATGAAGATTAATGCAGAAACCAAAATAAATAAACCTTTATAGTCACAGATACTGGAAATTTATATTTCCACTGTGCGGTGTGAGAGAGTTAGAAGGCTGCCTGAGGAGTCAGAAGGGGTGTTGTGGTGGTGTGCCTTGTGCCCCTGCTCCAACACCTGGAGAAACTGAAATATCTTACTGTCACTGCATAAATTGCTGTAGCCTGAAGAAAGCATTTGAGATGCATTTATCTCTCTAAACAAAGCCATGTAAATACGGCATACTATTTTTAACACTAAAAACCTTTTATGGAAACTCACTGATTGGGTCGTTTAGCACAACAGTAATAATATGCATCACGTTTTCATCTTTTCCAGTTCATTCAGATTTGAATGAAATTGTTAGATATATGAATCATCAATGATTTCTAAAAAGAAGAAGATTAAAACATTATAATGTGGACTACATGTCATCTGCAGATACCTTGGGCCAATTTCCTGATTTCTCTATCTTAAATCTTCCCAGTTGCTTGCACTTTTACCATGAATGACAAAGTGAACAAGATGGTAGCAACGAACAAGAAGTGCCTTTCCTACTGCGAAAGGACCGAGAGTGAATGCCTTTGTTAGAGGAGAGATCGCAGGACTTCCAGAGTCTGTGGAATGCACTGAAATGCACACAGCACTCAAACACAAGTGTGTCAAATGGTTCCTGATGTGTTTTGGTTTGTTTTGTTGAAGATAGAGGGGAAGATGGGAGATGCTACAAGTTCTGAGCAGCATTCAGTTAATCAAACAGGCACCTAGACCCAGTAATCAGATTTAAAACTCTTATAGAAGCTATTTATTTAAACCCAAGATTTTGCTCAGATTATAATGACATTTCCAAGATCTTTAAGGCTTGATTATCACCAACCTGCCGTATACTTATGACCCCAATATTCCACTACCTTTCTGTTTCTTTAGGATAACAGAATAAATAGTAATGATTTTTAAAAGGGTGGGGAAGGAGTGAAAGGGGAGGTGCACAAAGAGGAAAGAGGTCACTGTGTCATCTCCATAAAATTTCCAGCTATAATTAAATAACAAGTTATAACTATTAGCCCTTATTCAGAAGTAAAATAAAACTGAAAAACAAAGTATCCTGAAATTCAGTGGGGGCTCCACCAGTTGATGATAGTGCTCAGACTGCTTGATTAATCCTTCTTTACTTGACTCTTTTCATCTGCTTACTCACGTTGTACCAGTTCTCAAGGTCAGCTATCCAGAAACAACATTGCTAATGCCATCTGCCAAAGCTGATTACTGTATCATACAGAAAAGAATGTACAAGAAGGTACATATGTACCTATTTCTTAAGTGTGAAGGAAGGAATACAAGGACCAACTAGCATTAGTACCATGTTATAATGTCTTGCAATTTATCCCAATTATGCAGCGAAATCCTTCACCTGCTTACTGTTAAAATTTTGTGGACATGGAGAAGTGCAGTGGATTTTATTTTTTCTATTATTGGATTAAAGATTTTGCAACATACTCTAAAGCACTTGAGGGCCTTCTTATGAAAGAAAGCTATAAATGTGTATTGGAAATGTTTCTGCTCTATGACAAACAGTTGTATTATAATGGAAGAACAACAGGGTATGAGCTAGAATTTATTAAGTTGAATAATGTTTATATTAATAACAATTAAGTAGAATAAAAGCATGATGTGAATGTGACTAAAAAGAAATAGTTAAGCCATATGGTAGTTATTAATAATTCAACATAATTTTTGACAGCTATCCAAATATCTTAAGAATCATTTCAAAGTCATGGTCCATGTATATGCAAAATCTGTATTTATTTAAATATTCCATATCAAAAGAAAGATAAATAAGCAAAAGCTAAATACCAAAAGCATGTCTATGTTCTAATGAAAAGCAATTCACCCGACATAGTAGTTGCTAGAAAGTTTTCAAGGGTACTTTTGAGAGATTTTAAGTATTCTTTGGTGCCTAAAGATGCAGATGGACTTGTACAAGAATATTTTAAATGTTCTAAAAGACCTACACTATTTATGTACTTTAGAAAGTTCATGTATGAGAAAAGTCCTTGCTGATGATTTAATATGCAATTACTTAATATTACATACTTACTATTTTAACTGAAGTCTTGCGCTCTAGTCCAGCACGCCATTGACTCAGATAGGACCCAATATTGGCTTCAGGCTGTTCATAGGTTTAGAGGTATGACATCTAACACACATAGAAACTGAACAGTAAAACTTGCCTGTCTAAATTATTATTAATGTTATTATTAATATTATAATATTATTATGTTATTTAAACACATGGCTACTTTAAAAGCAGACATAACCCAAATGTCGCTGCCATCATTAAATACCAAACAATGCTTTCTTTCAAAACTAGAATTTGTTATTTATTATATTGTGTGCTCGCAGACATGATATACGAAAGAAAAGGTGCTCACGTTTCATTCACTTTGTGCCATCAGGCTATAGTACATGCATTTCTGACAAAACCTAATAGGTTAATAAAGCATTATATAACAAACTAAAGGGAAATGCCAGATCCGTAGCTGTTTTGATAGCGTTCTGCACACGCTGACTGCAGAGTGGCTCTGCCAGGCCAGCTGCAGATTTCATCCCCAGGCCGTGGAGCAGCCAGCAGCCACGGAGAGCCATTGCAGGGAACCTGTCTGCAGAGGCCTTCAAACATAGCAGAAGCACCAGGGCACGGCTGGGAAAGGAGGTGGACATTCCAGGCACACCTCAGAGGAGCACAGCAAAAGCACAACAGGCAAAACCCACTATCTGCAACAAGAGAAATTTGTATCGGATGTAATGAAGCAGGTTTTCGCAGTCAGAGAAGTTAAGCGGTACAGCAGGTTGCCCACAGACACCTCCATCCTCAGAAATTCCCCAGATCTGCCTGGGCAAGGCCATGCCCTACTTTTGAAGCTATTCCTGCTTCTCGCATGAGGCCGGACTAGGTGACCTCCAGAGGTCCCTCCCCAGTGAGGTTATCCCATGATTCTTTTCTTGAAAAGTGTCCAGGAGACAGGGAAGATCTTTTTCTACCACTTTGCCCAGTCCCAAACTCGGTGCCAACTAAGGCTTGCCCAGAGGATACTTTTTAGAAAGTTTGATAAAAGTCAGCAGAGCAGTCAGCGTGGACACAAACTACTGATTCCCCCAACAGAAAATTATTTTTAAGGGAACTAATTTAATCATTAATTTGAAATAAATAACTGAAACAATAAATGTGACATTCTTCCTTTTGTAATATGTTAAAAATTACCTTTTTCTTTCTTATGTGTCTCAGCGCGACCAACTGAAATGCAAGTTTTCTCTGTGCCAAAAATTGCACAGACTCTTTTGTCAGCTTATTGATTACAGATCAGGAACCTCTACCTGGTTTGTGCTATATCACCTAAATGACAAAATAAACTTTTTAAGCACCTGAGAGACAAATAAGCCACAGAAAAAGAATGAGGGGAATTCATTCTTAGGGGATGCTAATTTTAAATACAGAGTAAAATTAATTTCTACCTTTAGTAACTTGCAACAATCTTTCTTAAATTAATTTAGCAAACTCCTGTTGGAAAAATATTGCAAAGAACTTCAATTTAAGAATACATTTAAACATGCTCTTGGCTTTAAGCATAAGCTTAAATTCCATGAAGTTCAGGGTAGCATATATATGTGTGTGTGTATATATATGTATATATACATACATATATACTTAACATTAGGCATTGTTTCAACGCCTTTTCTGAATGAGTATATTTGTTTAACTTTACTGCATACACTTAATCCCGCTCCCTCCTAAGGCTGCTGATCATACTGACAAAATGCTGCAGACCACAAACATTTCATGCTACTACCATTATTTTCTTCACTGGATTCAGTATCTGATGTACTGGTGGCTGCTATCGTTGTCCCCCCAAATAGTGCAATAGAAGGCTACTTTGCACAGTAAAAGAATGGAGAATTGACATGAGAAAGCAATTATGTGGGAAACATTGAATCAAGCATTCCCAGATGGTATATTTATATTGAGAATAAACTGTAAGGAAGCCAAGTTGGAAGTCTGTGAAACTTCCGCCATTGTTAAAGGGACACTGTTAGTCTGGGGCCCCATAACTACAAGGGGATTTTACAAAATTTAAGATGAAATATAAAATGTCAAATGAAACTCAAAACAGTATTTTTATTTCTTTTAATATAAACATCCATCTAAAGTACTAAAAAGTCAAACAGAAAGATTATGTGGGGCTATGTGAATCAGAAAATAAAACTGGCTGGAGAGAAAAGTCAGACAATGTTTTCCAGTATCATAGTCTGGTCTTTCTGAAATACGGAAAAAAGCAACCTCCCAAAAGAGGTATTTTAAAATTGCTTCTATTGTAATAAACTGTATTGTCAGGTCAGTATTTTTTATTCTAAAAAACAGTATGAGCTTTGTTGACAGCAACCCTTTAAAGAAAACAGTCCATTAGATTAAATGTCAATGAAAAAGACTGAATAATTGCTCAGATCTAGCAACCCCAGCAGCAAGAACAACCAAGCAGAAAACAGATTGGGTAAGATCTGCAGAAAACTCTCAGGACTATTTACATCACAACTTTTAAGTTATGTGTAAATAAAAGCCCCATTTTAATAAGAACAGACATTCTATTTCATTTTTATTTAGTTTTTGGTATAGCAAGGTGTAAATATTAAGAAAAAATAAATCTAGAAATTTTGTACTCACCAGCAACAGTATGTTCAATAGCATATGCGTTGTCTTTCAGCAAAATTGTTTTTCTTCTAAAGACCAGAAATGGGCTAAATCCACAACATTTTGGTCTTTATTTCAATTATCCAAACTTCCAAGTTGCTCTGACGCAGAGGTTTATTGCAGGCTCATCTCTAGCACAGATCAAAAGCCTCTGCATTTTTCATTTGAACAAGTTTGGATATTTATCTCAACCGGATGAGTCTAGAATTTGGGCTGAAAAAAATGTGTAGTTTCTGTTGCTTTTTGCCTCCAGTTCAAGCAATAATCAGAAAAAGGAACAATTAAAACATGAAAGTAGTGAAGAAAAAACCTTCTTTTGGATGTCTTTAAACAGTCCAAATGTCTGGGTGAGGTTTCAAGCCTGTTACATGAGCTGAACTCATTCACCCATATCTAGACAAACGTTCCACAAACTTGAATGCAGTGAATTAGAAATTAATGACATATATATATAGTGTGTGCTGAACACATAACCCAAAATGTAACAGTTTTAAAGTCTCTGGAAGCAGTAGCATGTTTGTAAATATTTTAGGCTTTGAAATAGAAGTCAGTTAGCTACAGAGAATAAAATTTGAAAAGAAGCAGAAACAAAGTGACATTACCATAATCTCGGGACTTTATACACTATTTTCAAAAGTTCTACTAAGTTACAGCAGGCATCCAAAATCATCCATCTCTTCTTAGTGAGAAGTGTGGCTGGGCAAGAGTTGACACTGCACCTCCACCAGCCCTAAGGCCAGTACGCTCACTTTGCACACACACAAGCAAGGCTACCTGCTACCTTGTGTTATCTATGTTATTCACGGACCTGACAGCCAAAAGAAATAAACAGTAAAGCCAGTCATCCATTCCATTTGCCAGAAAAGTGTGGTGTTAGAAAAATCTGAAATGGCCATTAGAGAAAGGGAAGATGGTTCTGGTGAACAGCCAGAGCCTGGGACAAGTTGAGTTTTGGACACCAAGGACATTACTCATCTAAAAGCTTGGGCCCAGCTTCCCTCCACACTGGGCAGAGTTCCCAGTCCTTTCAGGCATCTGTTTGATATTACCAGACTCACCAGGGAAGGATTCAAGGAGTGCAGAGCCGGCTCACAACACCTCAGCCATGGAGGCAAAGTCCAATTTTCTGGCAAAAGGGAGGGACTGGAGGGGAAGAGGACTTGGAGGGGTCAGCGGGATTCAGGAAGAAATGAGGGACAGAGAGGTGCCTGGGCGGGAAGGATCTCTGAGGTTGGCACAGACACCAGGAGAGCATGGTCCCAGGCGGGAGGGGAGAAGGAAGGCAGGAGAGCGGGGGGACCGGTCTGCAGCCACTGCTGCTGTCGGAGGAGAGTGCCACAGCCCTTCCCAGCAGGTACCCGGCGCGCGGCCTGGGAGAGGGCAGTGCTGGGCCTGCCGGAAACCTGGCGAAGCAAATGAATCAGGGAGAATGAGTGAGAAAAATGCACCTTGGGGAGCTGCAAGAACTAAGGGAGAAAATGCATCTAGATGAACATACGATCTCCTGGAAGAGAATGGTGAAGTGGACTAAAAAAGGGGGACTTTATCTATTTGCACTCCGTAGCTCAAAAATGTATTTTCCTAATACAATTTCAGGAACCAAGAGATAATACGAATAATCATTTCTTCAGATGATCCCAGAACATACGTGATGCCTGGAGAAAGCACTGTGCTGGGGAATATCTAGTCAAATGAACTGCAGGGGATTGGCAGCATATCTGAAATTACTTGTATTTATAGGGGTAGTCTGGCTATTTTGGAGAAGTTTCCTGGATATTTATTAGTTCAGCGTCCATCCTCTAGAGTCACAAATATCGCAGTAGCTGGCTTGTTGTGACACCCCCACAAACAGCAGTATATCAGATATCATAGCTGGGTGCTTTGTCTAAGTTGGAACCAGCAACACAAATTTGTGGTCTAGGGATGGCATTCAAATTATCAACACAACATGCTTGCCCACAGCCAGACCTGTTTGGGTTTCAGCAGCATTCGGAATCACGGCCATAGCCCAAAAGACAAATAAACCACTAACGCCTGAAAGCGAGAAGGAGGAGAATGAGCACAACACTGCTCGCTTGTTCTCCTCCCGCCGGGTGAGCTCACGAGTCGCCCTCAGTCGCACAACCAGCGTATGGTGCGTCTGGCAGAGTGGCGGCGGCGCGGGCAGAGCTGCGCAAACGTGGCCCTTCCTTCGGTGCCTCGGCTGGTATGTGCTGGCCAGACGGGCCCCAGCCACAGCGCTGGGGAGCTCCCTCCGCCAGAGCCGCGGGGCGGGCGGCGAGGCCGGGCTGCCGGCGCCCGGCGTGACGGCAGCGGCACGGCGCATCCCACAGCTCTCCCCGAGGGAAAGACGCCACGGCACTCAATAGCTGTCTGTGTGAGCGAAAGCTGAGCGTGGCCATTGGGATGTGACCCAGGAATAACATTGCAGGGAGTGGTGAGGGGGAGAAGAGTGGTAGCTCGCAGGAAATAAAAAGAAAAGGCAAGAACCCTGCTTCTGATCAAAAGCAAACACAGCCGCGGAGTCTGCTATCTGCATAATTTGCCTGGATGAGCTATAGGGCTGCACTCAGATTTCAGACAGCGGATCTGGGTCTTCTCTAACTGAAACACATGGGCGTTTGCCAACTACTTCAAAGGCAGTGTTTAAAAATGAGACCGTTAAAGAGCTAGGGAGCTGATGTAATCATATTTTAACCCAATTATCCCTTCCAATATGTATTTGTCAGCATTTAATCCCATCTGCCATTGTGCTGCCCAAGTGCCTAAATTCTATAGGTCCCTCAAGAGTTCTCCAGGCTTGGCTAACCTAACAAATTCGGTGCCATATGCAAATCCTAATTTGCAAATGTTCTCCTGCATTTCCAGACTCTATTAAACAACTGGCTTTATTGTGGACACTCCAGAGTTAATTCTTTGCCACTTCGGAATTTTACCAATTTTTCTATTTTATTTTCTACCACTTTACCAATCTCTAACCTATGACAGTAATCTACCTTTAAACCTTTGAATATATTGCTGTTTTAATAGCCACTTCTGAGATACTTTGTAAAAAAATAAAAAAAAAAAATAAAAATAACCTAAACCAAACAGTTCTGTTATTCACTCTTAGGCTGACACAACAATTAGATGCTAGTAAATTTAAGAGTATTTTTTTGCTTTTTGGTAAATTATTCCTGCCTATTGCTGTCATAAGTTCTTTTTAAATCTGCAGATGTTTTATTATTCTCCCTAGTTACTATTTTAGTCCATTTACCTGGGACTTAGTGAAGTTCCCTGGTGTCCAATTTCTAGGAATATCTGTTATGCTTTTTCAATAAATAGGTGCAATGTCTACTGTCCAAGCTGATATCAATTCAGGTAACGAGATATCGTATCTTCCGGCAGAAAATAATCCATGCTCCAACCAATTTAATTAAGTCAGATGCAACTACAGCAATTATGGGACAAAACAGTGGGACAAAAACCCATCTAAAATGGTTACAATATTGAAAGTTATGAGCTATAATATTAAGCCACAGTTGGTTTTATGATTTAAGATTAAAGAAAAGGCCCATGATCTAGTCTTTCCGGCAACCCTAACTCAGCAAGGTATTTTGAGGTGAAGGATCCTAATTCTCCTGTTCACTCCAGACTCTTTAATAATGCTCGTGCAGGGAAAAAGAATCTTAGTGTACACGAAAAATCACTGCCAGTTGCATTACAAGGTGCGTGAGTACTCTACTGCGTTGAGGCTTGTGAGAAAAAATAATATATATTTCACGTGCATGAAAAGTCTATTGATATAATCCAAAGTAGAAAACAGTTTTCAATTATATGAAGCAAATACCTCTTGCAATATACTAACTCGAGTGGTTATTTTAGTTGACGGACACAGGTAACTGAATTTGTTTGAACATGCAGACCCTACAGAGACAGACCCAAGCTAAGAGCAGCATTTAATATTTGGAAGCACAGGAATGGTTCTCATATGAAAAGTACTACAAATGTCTGCAATACTAATCAAGCGAGAGAATGCTCCAGTCAAGATAATAATTAACATTTAACTGATTTGCAAATTTGAAAACCAGGACCTCAAAATACAGGTGTCAATGAACTGAAAGAAACAGGAGTCTTTTTTTTTTTAAAGAAAAAAAAACCCCTGCTTGAATCCCCCCCTCGGCAGGACTCCTGTGATGCTTAAAGGGAATGACAGCAACAGCACGCTGCGTACAGTGAGCGGTGTAATACACTTTGTGAACAGAGACTGTACCTTCCGCTGTGCCCGGTGTACCTTTTGTACGCCGACCGACGGCCAAGTTTACTGTATCTGAATAGGAGAGAAGTCGAGGACTCCATCAAGAAGCTCAAATGTGTGTTAAAAGCAACAAAGTGACTGTGGTGTAATCTTTACTTCTTATATATGCCAGAGTAAGATCAACAAATTTCTTCCAGTACAACCACCAGCAAGCAAGGACTAGTACTAGACTAAACACAGAACGTAAAGGAGCACAGAGAACTGGGGTCTGTGCTAGAAGAAACGCGAAACCCCAACGCAGGGCGCGGAGGGAATCGCAGACCAGGCAGGGCAGCGCTGCCCGTTTCCCACGTGGGCCCTTGCAGAGGAGTTCCAGGAGGTTTTGGCAACAGCACAATTTGCAACAACAACAAAAAGGGTTTGCTGAATGACTTAAGCATGAAATCAACACATCTCAGGCAGAAATAGTCAATGTACGTTAACCAAAATAACTAAAAAATAAAGCATTGACTCTGAGAGGCAATTCAGTGACGCTTGCATTCACCCAGCCTGGTATACTCCCGTTTCTCTGGAAAGGCAACCTGAGGGTGAGCCAGGATATCCGAGGCAGAGCCGTGGAGGACTCGGATGCCATGCGCACAGGGGAGAACAGGGAAGACGCTGCTGGAGGGGTTTTCCTGCAGTGCATCCCCTGGGGTGGGCAGGGAGGAGGGAGGAGCCGTGTGAGGAAATACACCTCCTTCTCCTACCTTCCTTTAGCTTTGATTAAGCCCTGGTAATGCATACAGAGTCTCTGGTTTTGTTTTCTTGTTCTGTGTTTTTTGTCATTCACAGAACTCACGTGCCTGTCTTTCTCGGGGAGATGTTAACCTCATGGGAAACACATCTGCTCCCTTTCCCCCTCAGCTAATTTTCATCTAAGTAATATGAAGGGAACAGCAATTACCTTTTGCTGGCAACTCCAAATCAAAGGTTTTCCTTTCCTGTGTGCTACCCCACCGGTACAGCTACACAGACTTTTTTGGAAGCCTGCTGCATCTGGCACAGCCCTGTGTCCAGCACATAGCTCACGGGGAGGGAGGGGGAGAAACGGGGCAAGAAAGGAGGCTGTGATGTATGCATAACCCTTGTAGGTTCAAAAGTGTAATGCATGCAGTACATAGGAAGCATCACGTATTTTAAATGGGGCAAAAGCACTGCCCAGACCTTTCAACGGGCAGAGAGGCAGAACTAACATGAACTATCAAATATGTATGGCTTTGAGGGGGGGAGGGTGAGAGAGGTGCAGCAGATCTGGCTCCTTGTTTTAAAAATTAACAACTATTCAGTTTTAAAAGAATATTTGAAAAATGTGATGAGAGATTTCTTTGCCACCTCTTCCAGGAACTTTCCTGGGAGGAGCAGAACTAGCCAGGAGCCTTTGGGACATCCTGCCTTTTCCTAGTACTGGCAGCAGAGGACCGAACTCTGGGAAAGGGAGCATGCAGTTTACCACATCTTAAAGATTACAGAAGCCAGTAGCGGGACCCAGTGCCAAGGCCTATCCCTTGGGGGTAAAAGATACGAGAGCAGACCATCAGATGTTGAACAGCAAAAGAGACAGAATAGCTCCCCAAAATATAGCTTAATTTAGCTGCTGATCCACCTTTCTCACTAAGAACTTTTCTGTCTTCCAGGGATGGAGCTATTTTCTCAAAGGCCATCAGTCTCAGTCCCTTTTCCCACCATGACAACTCATTTTCCTTCTGCCGCAGCATCCCTAGCTACCTCTCTAGCTCCCATGCCTGCTGCTGACAGAAAAGTGCAGCAGGTTCATTGGTAAACTCTAGGCAGAGCCATGCCTAGTCCCACAGAGCTATCCTAGGGATACGCAGCAGACAGAAGGAAGCAGCTTGCCAGATCCTATCGCTAGCAACAGTGGATTATATAGAAAGACCAACAGTTTTTCCAAGACAAATCCCACAGGACTGCAGGCGGCTCTCGGTATTGTTTCTGTAACTGGAAGCTGAGGACACTGTTAGCTATAAAAGAAGTCAGCAGCACCAGGAGCCGTTCTTGGAAGACTATTTCTATCTTAATATAGAAGAGGAAATCAGAGAGACTGCACATAGAGTTTTCTAACATGAGTGAAGGCTGAACAAAACATGGCACCTGTACCTTCTGTAGCTTTCTCAAATTCCCAGAGTTTTCTGTGCAAGAGCGTGTTGATGGGCAGCATACTGACACCATGATGCTACCTGATTCTAGTGTATGCAGGACCAAGTGAGACCCTTGTTACCAGGTTTCAGTGAGATCAAGGTCAGTGTGATAGTAGCTTTGTGCTAGTATCCAGGGCACTGTGACCCAGAAGCACAACAGGGCTAGGCTATGGCTACTTATCTTTTGCCTTTCCCAGAACCAGGACAGTGTTGCTTCTCTGCTACACCACCAGGGAAGCAAGGAGGCTTCAGGCTTCCTGGGAAAGAAGAGGAGCTGAACAGCGGTTGCTGTGTGTGTTAGTGCTGGCGTATGGGACATGGGAGAGGAGTGAGTAGAGAAGAAATTTTGCTGGGGGAGGAGACTCATATCCCAAAGAGAAAGGAATGAACAGGAAGCCTTGTTCCCAAAAATGCTACCTGTGCTGGAGATATTGCCAGAGAAAGTCCTCCAGAGAAAGCTGGAGGACCTCCTGCTAAGCCTTGTTGGAAAGGTATCCTACTGTCAGGGCCAAGCGTTGATACTGCGGTCCATTGTCTGCCAGTGTGGAAGCTCTCAACTCACACTTCATTAGAAGTCAACATTGGTTTCTTTCTGTAGAGCACATAGACATGAAGCTCTCATATCAATATAATAACTAAGAAATTAACAACAGCAAAGTGTGAATCCGAAAACATGCTGCAGGAAAACTGGCCACTGTTGGCTTCCAAAGGCAGTTTATAATAAAGAATCAAACCATCATTAACATACTTCAGATACAGTACTTTGAAATTAATGAATACAGCAATTTCTTACCCCAAAAGGATGCTATTAAAAGAACAAATATTGCATTTGAATGTGAAAATAAATTTAGTGTTCATTTCAAAAGTATTTTGGAATTGCTCAGTTTTATGATGAGGATTCAGAAACACGCTTAAACAAATAGCCACTTAAAGGACTAAGATTTCAGTTAATTTAAAAAGTCTGACATCAGAAAATCATATTACAGTGACCTGACAGCAATGTCTTTTATAGGGCACTGAGAAGGCCAGCTTCTTCTACTACAGCAAATTGAGTGTCTCAGCTTTAGAGAATGACAAAGAAAATGAAACTACAAGGAAGCAGCCAAAAGTGATATGAAAATAAGCAGCAGAAAAACTACTATGATACTTCCATTTTGGGGCTAGCAAGATCCCCTCTCATAGTTCACTACTTCTCCAGAAATC
Source organism: Dromaius novaehollandiae (assembly GCF_036370855.1). Lineage (NCBI taxonomy): Eukaryota > Metazoa > Chordata > Aves > Casuariiformes > Dromaiidae > Dromaius > Dromaius novaehollandiae. Next base: position 16,803,820 of record NC_088105.1, on the reverse strand, counting down.
CTAGACAAAAATTCTTTTCAATACCACTACTTATACTATATATACACACAATGTGCATGTACAGTTAGACTTGCACAATAAACACACAAGGACAAAACTGCCACTCAGATTGACTTCACCCTCTAATTCACAAAGGCGACTATGTCTGGAAGGGGTATTTACTTTTCTACAGTGATGTAAAAGGAAGTTAGTGAAAGTGAGAATTGAGCCCTGATGCTTCTCTGGAATTTGTTCTCCTATTTTCCAGCTGTGCAAGGCAGTAGGAGAGGGAAACTGCAGAGCAAGAGGCCGCCAGTGCCACTGCTGCTCCTCAGAGTATCTGGAAGGCTTTGAATTCGGACCACTGCAGTATGAGCCACTGTTTCCACTGTTGCTTCCCTTGCAATCCATGAAGGCTATTTAATGTGGTGTAGGAGGAGGAGTGCAGTGAAGTGAGAAGGGGAAACTAAGGACATGAGAAAAAGAGTATGCAAGCACTTAATGAGGGTTGTGTGTGTGTGGCTATTTTTATTGTAGGCAATCGCAGAACAAAACAACTTATACCTCAGTTTTTAGATGATACACAAAACCTGACAGTTTCTGATTGTTGCTCCTATGTTATTTTTAAACTACCTTAGACTCCTTTTAAAAATTCCAGTTGAGATGTACTGCACCTGCACACACAAAATCTGCAGCGGCACCAGTGCTATCCTGAGTAATATATCCACGGCATATCGATTCATTGCACTGGAAGCTAAGGAGCAGCATTTTAAAAACCAAAGTACTCTGTCCTAAAATGATTACAAAAGTGCAAGCTCTAAGCTGACTAGTAGGGTTGCTGCCCTCACCCTCACTTCTTAGACCAACTTGCTAGAAAATTTATGTCCTGAATTACACTATATAATTTCTCAGCCACTGTATGATTTTTATATAGTTTTAAATTTTTAAAAAGGCAAATAAAATAAAATGAAATTTTACTAGTGCCAGGAGGGATTTTTTTTTTAATTTAACTTAAAAGCTGTCCTTCCCAAAACAGTTCTTAGAGATGGCTGAGGGTCTGGTTTCCTCCTGGTATCCCATCCGATTTCAAGAAACTTCAAGGTAAGTTAATTGATTTTAGTAACTTTCACTATCAGTTTCCCTTTGCTACCTTTGCATTAAACACTGATTTGTTTTTCCTTGACAGGCAGGCCACAACAGCTTACCAGCAGCAAGTTAGTTCATTACACAGCAGAGACCTGCTCCCCACTTGCCCCTTCTGGGTATTCCCCACTCCCGGTCCAGCGCAGAAGCCCTTTTCGAAGGAAAATCTGGTGCCTCCAATTCCATAATGCCTTGTAAAGTATTTTAATCTTTTTTTGGAATGATTTTCCCTTTCCAGGCTCAGTGCCACTTTCCAGGAGATTTTAAACTAAGTTTTAAACATATAAATCTAGTTTAGCAAAATGGATTTTGAAAGTTCCTAAATGACAGCTAATAGAGTCTACCTTGACAACAGTCATTGAGTCATCGTGTGCCAGGGAAATGACCAGGCATCCTACACAGCGCCTACGTTTACAGCAGCATAACAAAGAAAAGAAGATAAAGACAAATGGTCGGCATTTTTGGATCCACCCTTGTATTGCCTGATGCCTGCTGAATTGTCCACCCTCTCCTCGTGCTCACCTTGAGGAAGGGGACACTCAGTCAGTAGGGATGAACACACAAAACTTGCTTCACATGCAGAAGGCACGATCGCATGCCATAGGAGGCTGCCTGGGAGAGCAGGTCCCGTGTCATGTTTAAAGCCACCCAGCAGGATCAAGACCTCTAAAAGCCACCTCTCCAACTCTGAACCAAAGAGGTAAAATTTCACCCTTAAACACAGCGAGGTGAAACCGGAAGACAAAACAAGACTGCTTCTGGTGCTCAGCCTAGCCTGAGAATCCCTCTCCCAAATTACTTTATGATTGCTACTGAAGTAAATGGAGCCAAAAGTACATACTAATGTTTTCAGACCTGTGAATATAAAAGACGAAATGGCCTATGCACGTAAAATGAGACATGATTTAGGACAAAAATATTCAAACTTGATTGCCTTTACGTTGGCATATCAAACAAAATAAAAATTATTGGGGCCTAAGTCTAAAAACCTATTTGAAAATAGGTTACTCCTTTTCTCTGAATTTTTATTTCCATTTATTTTCTTTGGAAAACCACTGTGGATTTGAGGCAGCATTGTTATTCAGTTATATTTTATAGCAGGTTAACAAGAGACATTACTCTCAGTCATAAAACAATGAACTAATAATATTACAGGAAGACAGGACAAATGTCAGTGTCTAACTTCAGTATCACACTGGAAGCTACAATGCAGATCTAAATTCAAGTTTGTTACTTTGAGAGCATATAAATAGATGTTTGATAGCTTGGAAACACCTGTCTGACAAAGCCTGACTCTTCACCAGAAAAGCACTTTCCAACCATCCCAGGGTCAGTAAAACAGGGAAAGAATTTGTTAAAATTAAATTAGTCCTACATTTATGCAAGAGAAAAGCATTAGGTGCTCTGTTGTGTCACTTATTCACCGGTGGGATAGTGCAGAGAGAAGCCATCAGAGCTGTGCTGCCCACAGAAAGCACACAGAAAAATCTTGCTTTGGAGCCAGGGACAGACTGACCCCTAAGGTATGATGACCATAAACAGTAATAAATGTTCAATTTAGATTATTCTTGTCCTCTGGAATATTTCATAGTCTAATCTTTTTCTCTTGTCTCTTATCTGTTTGCCTTTGTATTTTCATCTCTTCAAATAGTTCCCTCCTGAGTTTCAATCCTAGGTACCTCCCCCCAAGTTCTCATTCATTTTTTTCCCATTTAAATGCTCAACTGTCCAGTTAGCCTGAGACCATGTGGTTTTGTGAGGCCCATTTACATAGCGAGCTTGCAAGCTCTCTACAAAGTGAGCTCATTGGCTCAAGTAGGAGTTGCGTGGCGGCATTTTAGGAACTCAGTAGTACAGCTTTTCTCTTCGCTTTGCAGACACAGACTGGAGGCATGTACCCTCATTCTTCCTGACAGAACTAAACAGGAAGGCTAACAGGAGGGTAGGAGATCTGTGGATCTGGAGACGATTTTCCCTTTGGTCTAGTCTGAAGGAGCAGTTCAGTTTTACTGAACCACAAGCATATTTATAGGCTGACTTTTTTTTAAAAGAGGTGTTTGCTGAAGCATACATTGAGGTCCTAAAGTCCTTCCTTTTCTGTACAGAAGACAAGACACTGAGTGAAACTGAAAATCGCTGTGTAGTAAATATGGTAAGGAGATTGGAATTGTTCTTTCAGGATTTCAAAGAAGAAATAAAATCACAGACTTCTGACATGAAAATGGATGGCATGCAGAGTAGTGAGTGTTTGACAGGCATAAAATAGCTGAAGTCATGCGACTAAGAGTCACTGGTTTTACTCTGCCCCTTGGTTTAGTGTACAGAGAACACTCACTGTTTGAATCTTGCTCTCTCCATCCATAAAATGTGAAAGACAACATTATCTGGTGCACAGGGAGGCTGGGAGATTACATAATGTTTGTACAGCTATTTTAAAATACGAAGTACTGTGAATTATGAAGTATAACTGCTGAGAATGCAGACTTAGTTTCTCTAAAGAAAATGAGAATGGTAACTTTTAAAGGAAATTATTTTAGAGACCATCTTTAACTATCTTAATCTACAGTATTTATCTATTTGCTCATTAAAGTTATTTTAGCCTGGTAGAACAGATCAGAACAATTTACATGAAAAAGACTCCTGACTCTGGTTATTACTGAAGTGTACTTAATCCAATGGGAAAAATCATTAAAAAGTTAGTGCTGTACTTTTAGAAGGTTTCCACTTCTCCCATCCCTACTCTTTATAAGCTACTTAGTGCACAATTTAATTCTTACTGAGTCTGTGTTTCAAGTTGGTTAAATCTGGGCTGCTAAGCAGTGCTTTCCTTCCAAGGGATTCATTTACTGAGGAATCCTCTTCACTATGATTTAGTCTTTCATCTTGCATGGATGCTGCTTTACTCATCACTAATTCACACTATACATCACAGGCTACATCCACATCTGCATCGTCTGGATGAAAAGTTTTCATTTCTTTCCCTTTAAGAATATCTGTCATTCTGCAGTCCCAGTCGTCAGCTCCTAACAACCTTCCCAGCTGTACCAAAATGCATTCTGAATAAACATCGAAGGAAGCAAGCATAAATATTTGACAGCATTCACAGTCAAGGCAGGTTATTAAGCACTCTGCATTTCAGAAGAATACTCAAGACTGTCTTCCAATGAAGTATTACAAGTAAGACTCCAAGTGTTTTTTAATCTAAGCAAGCTTTTGCTTTGGAAGAGGCTATTAGTGCCTGGTTATGAGAAGAGAGGATTGTGGACATGTATAATGTTTTGCAATTTAATTTTCATTTTGGCTGCTTTTGTGCTTCTACATATTCCACATACCTGAAACTTCATTACTTGGCATTTTGCAAATGCCTGAAATGAACACACCAACAGAAGTTACAAAGAGAAATGAATGATTTCCTCCCCATGGAGTTAGTTTAGGCTTATCCCAAAGGTCCAAACTTTAACTGATTTGGTTATTGGTCATTTGGTTCTCTCATTCTCCCTATGGAAAACGTTTAATGCTAGTAATATAGTGTGATAATATAGAAACTATGGGGGAAAGCATTAAAAAGTAGAATAAGCTGCTTTTATTCTCTCTCAGAGACTAGAACTCATTAGAACTGCAATGATTTTTTTCAATAAACTGTATGTAAATGCCTATTCAAGTATCAGTGGGCTAGAAAGTGAAGTGTAATATGGAAACATTATTGGAAGGCCAGTCAGAGGAATTTTGGCAAATCATGGCTTTCTTAGCCATCAGACCCAGTAGCTTCTTGGCAGAACTGACCTTTTATTTTAATTTCAGTTCTAAAGTTTCTAGTTTTTCCTCAGCAGACTGATTTCAGACTAACTTCAATAACTGAATTTAAACTAGCCCAAGCATGTTTTTTTCTCACTCCATTAAGACTACAGCACAGCTATGCTTAATTCTTCCTGTATTTGTATCGATATCAAGGGTATCTGATACAAACCTGCTTTGTATACACGTATATCACAAATTCATCTCTACAATTACTATTATACATTTTTGACAACCTCCTAAACCATGGCCTAACCCCATTCACACCTTTCAGATCAGTAAATCTCTGCTTTGGGCTCATTCAGCATCACCAAGCTGCATGTGATCAGAAGCGAGCACACAGCTGCTTAGTTTCCTTCCTCAGAGAGGTCAGTCTACAGACATAAGCTGCATCTCTGATACGAACTCTAAGGTAGTGCTATTTTTATTGCCTGACCAGGCTGCAAAAGCAGAATTCATTATCAGACCACACTGACAAGTCACACAGTGCTGTTGGTCGGCGTAACCGCTCTGCTTCAGCTCGCAGTAAGCCAGCAAACCTTACAGGAGCCAGCACAATCTCAACCTTCTGACAGGATTTCAAAATAAAATATAACCATGGAAAAAATACATTTAATTTGTAACAAATACTTTTCTCTCTTCAGTGCTGCTAAAGTCTTGACAACTGCTTTTATCACAAACATTTGAGAAATAGGTTTTTAATTTCATTCACGAATTCATTCAGATGACTGCTGACAGCAGAGGGTGATCAGGTGCCTCGCACAGGACACGCTCAGGCCATCACTCAGCTCCCTCACAGGGGCACAGACTTTCTGAGGACTTTTTAAGTCTGACATCTGACTCATAGTCAGGAGCTAGGCCAACAGTAAAGACTAGCTGTAAACTTCCATTGACTTAGTTGGGCTTTCGATCTGACACAGAGCATAAAAAGTCTGTAACTTTTGCAAGCAACAGTGTTGGGTTTTTGTTTTTTTTTTTTGAGGAAAGTCTTATCAAGTAGGATAAGCTTACTATTTTATAGTAATGCTAGTACATCTCCTTCAGATTTACTGTCCAAACTATCTGCCCAATATTTGATCCAGATTCCTTGCTCTCTCTGCTTTCACGGAGCACAACCAAGACCAGAGCAGTGAGTGGGGCAGCAGCGCTCCTCACTTCTGTCTGTCCCGAGGTCCTACAGCTTATGTCTGAAAGACTGATGCAGACATTAATGGCAATAAGAGCCTTTTAGAAGTCGCACTAAGTCACGGCCACATCCTTAGGTACCTAAATGACTGGTCCAAAGTGGCCAAAATGGGGCTGCCCCAGATGACTAGGATATCTGTAACAAATCAATGAACTTTGCAAACTGGGAAGTGAACAAGAGCGCTACGATATATTGGACACCACAATATATACTTGTTTGCTTTTCTGACTGTCCATATTCTGTGAGCATATAACAGAAAAGCCTTGCAGAGTATCCTATAAAAATGGAGAGTTCCCAGAGTATCCTATAAAAAAAGTTCCCAGGAAGTTTATTAAAGCAATCTGGGCCCTACCGTGAGAGGGAGAGACAGCTCTTGCACTGACAGTATACTAACACTCCTCATTTACAAAGTAGATTCCTTGCCTGCCCCAGTGACCTACTGTCCCTACTGCTTGGGTTAGTTATCTATTTCTTTTCTGGAAATCTCAGACTCTGGGCTGCTGGAAGTAGGAAAATCCTTGCTCCAGCCCTCCTACACCTGTGCAGAGCTCTCCTGCGTCCGCACAATGCGTCCCGCTGGGACTTCTGGCACACGTGCCTGTACTGGCAGAGCCAGTTCTTCAGATTACAAAAGATGTAGATTAGCAAGATTTTTCCAGTGATGTCAGCAGAACACTTACAGTGCTGGAGTTTGGCAGGATGACATGCAATATTGTAACATGGCTTTCCGACTAGACATTGGCCTAAACTTAATCTCTTTTCCAAACAATCTCAACCGCTGAAAAATTACTTACAGAAATAACTTGCACAGTGGATTTGCTTCACAGTGATCAAACATGACCAAACAAATTCCCGTATCTGAATTTCTTTTACATGACCCTTTTCTGTTTAGCTTAATGTGAGACTCACCATATAGTAAGCGATGCAACTTCTGAAACTGCAGAATCTGCAAAGTGTCTACAGAGCATCCCAAACAGTTCATTCTTAGGAACATGCTGGACACATAACCGGTAAAACTACTCTGACCTTTTTCTTTTTTTTTTTTTTTTTTTTTTAAGTAAGAATGAATCTTGGCACAATCTTTTGCCCACAAGTTGCACTAAAGCATACGAAACCAAAATACATCCCTATAATAAATTGATGGTAAAATACAGCATGAGATAGTAAAGTTAACTGCCAGTGCATTTATGAACCTGCTTTCTAAAAGAGTAGGAATTAACTTGTACATACAAAAAATACCAGACAGACACCAAACAGCAGATATCTTCAGTGCTGAGCACTCAGCATATAAGCACTGAATTCCTCCCATGTAATATAGCAGCTCTAACAACAGGGCAATGAAAGATCAGGCATCAGAATAATCAAGCACATCAGCCCAAACCTTCAGGAAAAGCTCCTGACAGAATAGGACAAAAATCAGATAATGTACGCCTCTGAATTTCCTTGAAGTATAACCATAGAGGCTTAAGTGCAGAAATACAAATTATATATACATATATTCAGCTTTAGGGTTCTTAATAACCATCCATATCAGTGCTTAAAATCAATTATTTTAGAAGGGAATTTAGAATATAAAAAAATCTTTGGGCATTAGCATTTACATACAAATGCCTGACTTTTTTTGTAAGTCACATTGTAGTACAAAACTGGCCTCTCAGAAAAAAAAGCAGCAGCATATTGCCTATAGGGGAAATGATTCAAATAGTATGAGCATAACTAATATATGATTTCTAGTACACAGGATTCAATTGATGAAGCTGGCTTATAGCAAGCCAAATTTCAGGCTGATTCACCCCTTGCACAATCCTACAGAAAGGAATGGCTTTACAAGCAGTACTAGCCAGCACAAACTTTTGCCAGGAATATTAATAATAAAAAAATACATAAAATGTGAAAATTGTATGTAGCTTTCTAGAAATATTTTCATTGTCTGTGAATGAAACACAGTTAAATAAATGTTTTTTATTTGGTAACTAGTCTCACATGCCCTGAATGTAGGTATATTTTAAAATCCTGTTTCACCTGATTTTTTGTAAGTATCTTCTTCCATTTGAACATAATCTTTTGAAAGTGTTACAGCAACAAGAACTCATATGTCACATAAATTCAGCATCTTCAATTTGATGAGCTAACTAGTGCAGTGACATAAATTGCATTTTCCTGCTTTGAGACTAAGTACATTATTTTTGTTTAATCCTCTATTTTATACCAAATCCTTCCTGAGGAGTCTTAAAAATTCAGAGCAAAGAAGAACGCAATTTTATACTTCCAAATGGGGACATGAAAGTGGGCTACCATTACCTGCAACTACCAGACAGAGGCATATAATCCAAAACATACCTAATGTATATAATAAAACATACTCAGTGTGGCTCCAGCCCTAGTGACGTACATTATGGGCATCATAATAAAGGGCCTAAAGTATACCTACATAACCTAAGTAGGCATATTAAGAACATAGATGGGATGAAATGAAATCTTGGTCCAGTTAAACCCAAGGGATGCTTTGTGGCTTACTCCCATAGGGCCAAAACACAGGTATATCCCCCAGGGTTGTGACATGCCAGAAGGCAATGCCTTTCTTCTCTGCACTTGCAAGCACATGGTTGGCAGCTATAGAAACATAGCGCATGCCACACTTGGAGACCCCGGTGATGCTCTCCAAGCTTGCATGCAAAGTCTAACACATATCCAGAGCATTACTGAGAGACCAGATCCTAACCCATACAGACATACCTGAGTGAGCCACAGCTCATCCGCCAGTTGTCAAAAACAAGGCAGTCTGGGCTTCAATGCAGGCTATACTTACCTGTGCTGGAGGCTAAGCCAGCAACACTGAGCTCACTGTAACTGCTACTTGGTTAGTTCAGATAAGCTAGCATGGGTCATATCCTGAACGCAACACAGCTGAAGCAAAGAGACATAGCCACCTTCCTGGAAGCAAGCTGCAAAAAATCATCTTTTGATACTAACAACTGACAGAGCTCATAATCACCGTTACAATCAGTGGGAACAATATGGAAAAAAATCATTAGAGAATGAACACAGAAGCATTACTAAACTTATACCCCTTATGCTGGAGCTGTGGCATAATGATTGGCATCAGGTGCTGGGTGTGTTCTCTGCATGATTTCCAGTGCCCATACTACACACAGCTGGACCACTAGCTGGGGCGTTGCAATGCACTGGGAGCTTTTACTGGTGTTGGTGAGGTTTTTTTGTTCTAAAACTCATCTTCTGCAGTCTCTTTGTTTCATAAGGACATCTTGAAGGAGTCTTTTTAAATGCTTTGATCAGAATTGCTGTTTTTAGAAAATATCTTTTTACTTGCAGTAAAATAAACACTAATAATATCATATAATCTTTCACTAATTGCATATATGTTCCTTTAGTCAAAAATTGAATTTAATTATAGGTTGAAAAAACATGCACAGAAACACAGGTCTTAAGAAGTACTGCAAAATAAACCTGGGAAGACTAAGCAGAAATAGTTAAGTTACCTCTAGATGTTGGTTTCATGGACAATTGTTCCATAGAGAGTCCATGTGGTTCATAAACATAACTAGGAATGCAGGGTTTATTACAAGTGTGTTTTATATAAGACAGGTCAAAAATGCTATTATTATGCATGGATGGATAGAAGGTATAAATTAAATATTTCAAAAAGGATCAGAGAGTTCTTTTCTGCAGCTACACCAGAAACTGAAGTCAGGCGGAAAATGAGTTCTGCTGTCCTTGGAATTTCTAAAGTATTAGGTGAGACAGGCATTTTAAGGCAAAGAGACTCTAAGAAAACAGCCTGTTTATACTTGAGAAACTCCATCATGCCAAAATAAAAATGATGTTAATTACCCACATCCAAATATGTTTGTTTAGTTTAGAACCATGGTTCTTTCTCCAAACCAAAACCAAATGTAGATAATGCCTCAAGACTGGTTTGATCGAGTGTTATATTCCTCAGACACAAAGAGGATAACTTTAATTTCAGTCTGAATAGCTTTTATTTAAGATTAAAGACTAAAATGTCTCCACAGGACAGGATGCAATGTGTCTTTTACTCTACGATTCTCCATCTTGAATTAATTTGCACACTCTCCACAGCTGACGAACAGGAAAACTCCCAACAACAGCTGTAGTATACAGAACATAGGACATAACATTCTTCCTATGTTTGAATAACAAAGGAAACTATCACAATACTATAGCTAAATCCAGTCTAAAATAGCACACCCCTAAATGGAACAGAAGAGATAAAAATACCAGTGAAACTAACCAAGACGTACTACGCATTAAGCCATTTTAAACTTTTTTTTATATGGGAGAGTGTATTCCAGTTCACGTTTTCACTATAAGAGCTTTTGGATGTCATAGCTAATGCAGAAAGATGTTCTAGAATCCGTGGTCTCATAAACTACACCCAGCCATTCACAGAAAGAAAGAGAGAAAAGACTCACACTTACATAATCTGGAAACTTTATCACTATGGCCTAACGCTTTGTGAAGTGCTTCAGCTTTCTATTAACCACCTCAAGAAAATATGAGACCTGCCCTCCACGTGGTGCATAATCATCTTCACCATGTTTGTGGCAACGAGCTGTTCCCTGAAAGGTTAGGACTTCATTCATTTTACACAAACTGCCTCTTACAAATTTAAACCAATTTAAATGGGATTTAAAAGCTCTTCCACCTTGAGAACCGAAATTAAAAATCAGGTGCTAATATCTGGCTTGCATAATCACCTTTTTCTTTTTTTAAGGTATTGCAGCTGGGCATACAAAATTGTTCTAACTAAGGATTCCCAACCAAAAGCAGAGGAATCGCCTGAGGGTGGTGATATCTGCAGGACCATTACAGAGTCTGGAACTGGCTCCTTTGCTGATGAGGGTTACTGGAGGAGGGAAGGATGGCTGAGGCACACACTGGCCTCTTTGCTGATGCACCTCAGAGCACCCGGGGAGCCTCACTGGATCGCAGAAGACACACGGACACTTTAACTTGACGAGCGATCTAATTCCTTTCCATCTGATGCTGAACAAACTCATCCTTTCTAGTCTCTCAAATTCATCAACAGCTTTGTTATCTTTCAGATCCAGCATGCAATGATGTTTTCCAGGATATTGTATCTTATATTAAGATGATTGGTTGGACAGAATATGAATTGGGACTCTAAGGCCCAAAAAGCTCAGAAGCACGCACTGAATACAAACATTGTGATGATTCCCTACTTGCGCTTCCATTTCGGCACCTACTCATTTTAATTCATTTAATATGTGCCACGTCAACTTGATTTTTCAAACTTTTGTGCAGTTCTGAAGGCTTTACAAAAGAGATCAGTACTGTCACTATCAATACAATGTTGTAAATAAAATAACAAGCTAATCTGATAAAAACTTCTTACCCTGAACCTCTGTAGAACAATAACATTTGCAATAATGTTGCTTCTTTCTTTATTAATGGAGTCCCATATAAGCCATTCCATTATTTCTCCCACATCTGAAGTCAGGCTGACAAGACTCATAATTACTTGAATTCTCTCATTTAACCTTTAAATAACGGGATGACATACAATTTTTTCCAGGCCTTTGGAACTTTCACAGTATTCCAAGACTTACTAAGGAAAAAAAAAACGTTAACGGTTCAAAAAGCTCCCGCAATATCTAAAATCCTTGGAGGAAATTTTTGTATCTGTTGATTTAACTGATACTGTTCAAAAATGTCCCAAATAACCATAAGAAAGGAAAATACTTCATTATCCTATCATATCAATCCATCATCTCCCTCTTTCCTACCTGTACAATAGAAATACTTAATGAATACATCTGCTGCTTCCCTAGCATACTGTTGCCAACATTACCTCTTCAACTAATAATGGAATATAAATGCTTTGTTTCCTTTATTTTATATATATATATATTTAATTGTCTTTCTATTCTCTACTGACCACAGACTTTTATACTAGTTCTTTGGCTTCCCTTATAAACTTTCTACTAGTTTTACTTTTTCATTTCCTTTTGTTGAATTATCCCTCTTCTGTATTCAAATACTTCGCTCCTACATCTAATGTTTCTTTCAAATCAGTGTAGCTTTTCTTTCCTAACTATGAGTTTGCAGGTTTTGGTATAGAAAAGTAAAATGTTGCCAAATACGATCAATATTTCTTACTTATATCTTTTCTTTATGATTTAGCTCACAATCAGTTACAGGTTTATGAGTATTAGGTATGATTTTATTATGCTCACATATGCCTCAAGTAATCATTTCACAATCAGAACAACCACTGATGTTTAGTACCAAGACCAGTTCCTACATAAGCATTAAGACAAAGATTAATATAGATTTCTTGTGATAGATGTTTATCAAGGAAATTGATATTTATAATTTAATTCCAACCTTCTCCAGCACAGAGTCTGAAGCTACACTCTGATAAATACTTCCCACTACGCTCACCAGCAGGGCCAGACTTAGGGCCATCCCCTCCTGTTAACGCTGGTGCCTGCCACACATCCCCAGATCACAGGCCTGCCACCGGCCAGAAAGCTTTGGCAGCGAGGCGGCTCACCCGCGCGCACTCGGGAACCTCTGCTGCAGCTTGTCAGGGGCCTGGAGACCACTTTCAAATAGTAAGTGACTTTTAATCATACGGATTTTATTACTAGCAAACCAAGTTGAAAGTATGCTTTCAAACGACAGTCCCCAAATTGTTGTTATTGCTCAAGGTCAAAACAAAGAATCTCTTCTCCTCATGTATCATGAAGCCTTAAACAGTTTTTTTCTTAAAAATTTGATTTTCTACCAATACTTATTTTCTCTGCTTCCCCATATACACTTCCTTGTAATCAGTTTAATAGGCATCTGATTAGCCTAGAATAACAGTCCCTTAGAATAGGCACTTTCAAAATGCACATCACGTACCGTTATTGGTACATGCATCACTTCAAAACTTCGAAGTGATATTCATGTGCTGGGGGGGGGGGGGGGCTGCTGCCCTGCCCAGAAGTAAGTGGGAGCAGTTTCTCATTGGCACAGGGCCAAGTCCGGGAGAAGATGGGACCCATTTCTGAGGATGAGGGAGATTTTCCTGTCTGCAGGGAGAGAAGGGAGCAGTGGGAGAGCAGGAAAGTTACTGAGAAGAAAGTTGGAGTCCAAATGGAGGAGGCTGTGTGAAAGAGGGCTGAGGGGAATGGGGACTGCAACATTACCTTCCCAAACCAGTGAGGCAGAGGGGATGTTCAAGCCACCTGGGAAGCTGGGAGCTGCCATTGCTCTTCCCATTGATGGTGGTGCCCAAGCCAGCTCCGTTTGCCATAGTGAATACCCATAGTGAATTACTTTCACTGGGGAATGAGGATTCAGTGTTCTCCCTCTCTGTGCAAAGGGGTTTGGTCCTATGTTCCATAAAATCAAAATCTCTGCCACTTACCCAGCCAGTGCTTTTGGTTCATTTGCTTTTTTCTCCTCAGAAGATGCTGTTTTGTTTTTGATCGTAGAACATACAGGACCTTCAAACACATCAGCTGAGAAAGCGAAGAAGGAGGGGTGCAGCCACATGCCAGCATCATGCAAATCAAGGGCTCCAGGGATGCACACCAGTACAGCTTTGCCTGACCTTTGAGACCAGTGGATCTCCCATCCACATCCTGTGACTTCGGCTCTGGGAAAACAAAACCTATTTCTTTTCTCTTTGAAGACTATCTTCTTCATCCTTCTTAGTACAGAACAGCTGACATGAAATACGCGCCCTCTCTGGATGTTTGCAGGCTATATTTGATAGTCTTGCAATACGGATTGAAAGCAATTCTGCACAGGTCCCAGTTCTATTTCGCCAGCTGGATGGATTTTCAGAAATATTTTCTGAAATATCTGCACTAAGATATTTCAGTTGCTCTGAAGAAGCAACTGGATATGTTTTCTGGTACAGAACAACTTCTGGTACTCCTTTCGCTAATGAACATAGCCTGGTCATTCTCAACTACTTCCAGTTGCCTAAAAGTGCCACATCATCCTTTTGCCTCTGGTCATGACAAACTGCAAACCTTCTCTGTTTCTCATTCTCACTGATTACCAGTTTCTTTCTTTCTTGTATCTATTCTTAAATGGTCCCTGAATCTTACTTTAAGCACTTTTCAGCCCCTCCCATGTACTGTAATTATCTTCTCAGAATGACAAAACTTTTCCTCCAGTAAGTCCAGTGTAGTCTTACATAAAAGCAGGAAAGAAAATATGGTATCTTTCTTGCAGATCACAACCACTGTCCTATCACTGGCCATCAACACTGCGCGGTGTTTGGAGACAAACCCTTTACCACGTCCCAGCCAAACTCCCTCCAGAAAGTCTTCTGTTGTGCATAACTCACCTCTTAATGCCAATCCTATGAAGCAGATATGTCACTTACTGAAAGTTTTTTTAGGAAATCTCTTGAAATGGGGATTAAAATGATTTCACTGGCAGTTACAGCTACTTAAAATGTTGAAACCTTGAAAAATCAGGCTATAAACTTTGCTCCATTTCAGTTAACCCATCCATATAAAAACATTTTCATATCTTTGTGAAATTTGTTAATAACTGTGAATCAAAAGCCATAGGTAAGCATAGTTTATCATTATTTTAATTTCCTGTTTCTACTGGGTAAGTATCAAATTATAGCAGACTTCAAATAAAGTTGATCACTCACAGCTTTCCATCCAGACCAGAGCCTGAGAAAACCAGAAATCCTTTGCTTTTGAGACAACCACCCTCATTTCCTAGGCATGGAAATTTGGAAAGGACATTCCCTTCCAAAGGCTTGTCCAAACTCAAATTCTGACCACTCTGAATATTTCTTATTTGTAACTGAAACTGGAAGAGAGTGGATGGCCGATTTCTAATGACAGTCTACATACACTGTTTGTCACTGACACTTGCCACTAAACTATGTCTGTTTTATTACTACTGTCTGCATACTTTCTAGTGACCCATATGACATCTCGGTCTGCTGCATGACATACAGCAATTCCAGATCTTATCAAATATGTAAATCCTTCATTTTCACTCTGGAAACTCAGGTTTACTTTTGAATATTTCACAGGAATATGCACTTTAAACCATGGCTGCAGGCAAGTGTTCCCTTGTGTAAATCACTCATTTTTAGAACTAAATGTACAATTATGCAGCTGAAGTCATGCAGAAGATCCATGCAATTTGTGTATATTGTTCATGCAAGTGTTTTTTTAAAAGCATTTATTTGTACATAAATAGATCTGAAATGCAGATAAATAGCTGTGCTCAAATAATCAAGCACTGTAAAAGAGGTCATGTCAAAGGACATTTTCCTTGGGTGGCTGAAAGTCAGTATAGTACAGAAAACTAAGCTACAGAAGGTTTTTATTAATCAGTAAATTGCAGTATTTCTTCAGTTACTGAGGCATTTGGCAAACATTTCTCACATTAGGCAATTACAAAGGCAATAGCACTGCTGTCTGTCAACTTTGGGAGGGCTTAACTTCAAAATTACAAATTAAAACAAATACTGAAAATAAAACAATTATCTTTCAGTGCTTTTGATTTCTAAACTCACAGTCAGAAACCAGGGACACATTGCATCAAGTCTACCTGGGAGTGACTGAGAAAAAGGGGATTTCAATTAATAATTACCTGTGAGGAGCTGCTACACCCTAAATGAAAATGTATGCCAGAGCATTTGTTCATCGAATTGGGGGATTTAAATAGTTTAATAAATATTGCAGCCTCAGCAAGTCCTCTGTAACCATATTTGGAGGAATAAAGCTGTGCTGTAGCCATGTCTATCAAAGAACATACAACATTTGAATAAAATCAAAGTTACAAATGCAATGGCACTGTACTGAACAGCGGTAAGAGGAGGAATCCTGTATCAGTAATACCTTTCTCAATTACTGATGCCAAGAATACTATGCTAAATATAAACAGATAAATGGGTGCAGGGAAAATAAAGTCTCTTGGATTTTGTATAGTCTCTAACCTGAGAAGGTTTTGAGATTCTGATAAGACTTTCTTCCCTAAAAGTTTGAAGGTCACTGGCTTTGACAGCCTTGCTTACTAAGTCCCTTAGCCAGTAACATATTTATTCCCTTTTGACGATACCCGAGTTTCTGATGTGTGTTGGAATGCCCACAAATAATAACAATATTTTCAGATGATTTTTGAAATCTGTTTAGGATAATCACCCTCAAGAAGCTAGGCATTTAACTGAATCTCTTGAGCAGGCCTTCATTGCTGATTTCATATGGAAACAGACTCTAAACTCCATTATTTGGACAGTTTAATTTTCAAAACTACTGATCACAGTGGGAATATATGGTGCTCATTCATCTTGAAAGTGGGGACAATGATTAAAATGCCTAAATTTAGATTCATATTTTTGAAAATCTTGGACTTGAGCCTAAAATTTATGTCACACTTCTCTTGAGAATTGGCTTTCTCACAGCACTTCTGCTAACGCCTTCTCTTTCCTTCTGGCCTGGAAAAATGAGAAGAGCAGCCACGCTTTGTGACTAGCAGTTTTACCCTTTGTATCAACTGGAAACTGAAAAATATAGACCTAAAACAGTTTTCATCCTCCCTCCCACCCTGCTCCACTAAACCATTCTGGATCAAATTTTGGGCAAAGATTTCAGTCAAATACTGTTTTATCCCATTCAGTTTATCTTTTTTTTAAAACCAAGCCAAGGTTTGGTAGGTTGGCACACTCAGTGGCCCAGGCTGCCAGAAACTCCCAGAACACATTATAATTTAGTGATCAGTGGCAGTGACACCTGACAAAGGGAGTCTACCATGTAGACTCCAGTCTTTCGCCTGGTGTTGCCATCCACAATGCTTTATTTGCCCTTCCATTCAGCCTGAGTGCTCAAATTCTTACTCTTTCCTACCTTTTATCTTTTTCCACTACAGGACTACTGCAGAAGCCTCTCCACTGGCCAGGAGCCACCTTTCTTCTTATTGGTTAGATGAAAGCCCTAAGCTCAAGGTGATTCTTTTTCATTTGTTCGTAGGCCTGTGTAACCCAACACAAGTCTAACAGGGAAATGTAAAACCAGATGTGAGCTGTTTTTAAGACAGTGTTGAGGGGTCTATTGGCTGGAGTTCAGTTCTGTGCTGAACAGCTCTCTGTAGCTCAATAAAGACTCCTGTCTGTGTTTCTGTTTATATGGCTGGAATAGAGCACAGAGCATGCTTTTCCGTTTGAAATCATACATAGACACAAGACGTGCCTTTTTATTTTGCAGAAAAACAGATCATAAAATGTACTCCCAGAAGCTATGGAAACCTGTGTTATCAGCCCCTTTTCTACTGGAAGTAACACCCTCCAATGCAAACATTGCTTATGGAAGTTAGGCTGTTTCACATCTTATAAAATACATGCTTCCTCTGGACAACACGGGGCATACTCAGCACACATGTTCACTCGATACACCTATTCTACACAGGAGCCAGCCATGTGACAATAAAATAGACAAGAAAACAAATGATAAAACATAAATCCATAGGTTCTACCTTCCTCCAAAGCAGCGTTTCCTGCATGTATGCATGAGGAAGAAGGATGACTGGGACTTGTAAATTCAGGACAGCATCTATTCAAAAACCAGATTGCCATATTTAATGCATAAGACCCTGCCTACTGCAGTATTCAACAGTCTTGAAAGAACTTCAGAGCATACTCTATGTCAGGTTTTAACTCTTAACACTTGCCATAGAAGAGGAAGAGTAACAGGTGACCATGCTGTAGCCTCACTTGTCATTGCTCCTGGCTAAAGGCAAGGTCAGCTGGGCCTGGTGCCACCTTGTGCTGCCCTGCCGCAGTAACACTCTCACTACCGCTTGCCAGGGCCATACCTGCTCCTGACAGCCAGGCTGTGACCCTAGATAGGTATTAGACCTGGAAACAGAGTGACCATAACACCACCAACACCACATATATACATACATTTGTGTGTGTTTGTGCATGCGTACACACATATAAACCCGCATACAAACTCACACACACACACACACACAAATTATATGTGAATATGTAAATAATGTAAAGAATTGTAATATAGGGATTACAATCCTTTGTCTTATTAATAGGCATTTGCTTCAAATCCTGCTTAAACTTGGGGCAGAAATACTGAAAAATGGCACAATTCCACGGCTTTTCCTAATCGTGCTTTAGGACAGCCTCCCAAAGGCATGCTGGCCTGGCAGGAGCAACTGTGTCACACCTACAGGGGATTATCCAGGTCAGCCCAGGGAACAGGCCCACTCAAAACTACTTTATTTGTCTTTGGAGCAGGTTGTGTATTGCAGCCCCTGTGCTCTCATCCATGCTAAACAGGGACTCAGCTAAGAATTCCTGACACATGCATATCTGTCCCGAAACTACCCACAATGGGGATTTAAGAGATGTACAATTTAACCTCAATTCTTAATCCCGCTTAAATCAGGAGCAAAATAAATCACCAAGTGCAATAACAGCACTGCTCTCGGTGCTTCTGCGCGTGGCAGATCCCTTTAGTTGCAGGCGGAAGAGCACAGTTCTGCGGTCACTAAAGGTACCCGTGTATCCCCCCAGAGCTGCATGCTTTCCGTGCTCCCCAGATGAACACCACAGTATGCTTAGCCACAGTAAATATATTGAATAGCCAGAATTTCTTAAAGATCTCAGTGATTCAACCAGGCTGAGTTCACTAAATCCCAGATACAGTCCCAATTGCTAGACAGCACATATCTCATTAGATATGGCATCCTCCATGACTTACTGTTGCCTGCTCACCAAGCCTACCCCTCTTCATGCTGTTGCGTTACTAATATTAGTAGAGTTTGGACTCCCCGATTCTGGGTACCAACTGTGTCACAGACTGCACAAATTTATAGAAGGAGCACCACAGTCACTTGACAGTTGAGACCACTAAAAAGCTGAACTTCAGGACCTTTGCCGTTTTTGGGTGCCTTAACACTTGCAGTTTACCCACACTTGTGATTGGTTTCTGTTTTTGTTTAGGTCAGAGCTGGCAGAGCTGGACTGAATAGGATATTTTTTGTTGATGGTGGTTTTTCTTCACTGACTTCCTTCTCTTTTTTTGAGGAGGGAGGATTGTTATAGCATTCATCCAGCCACAAAGGCACTTTAGTAGTGGCATTTGTACCTGAACAAAATGAGGACCAGCCTATTGGGCGCAATGCACACCCTGTGTACCACTTCCCATCATTCTGAAATTAGTTCATGCTCTGGCTCAGTCTCCATAGCTGCCTCGTCTTTGCCATTAATAAAAAAGTGCCTCGTCTCCTAACAGTAACTCGAATACTAGGCCCTGCCAGAAATTTATGACTACAAAGAAAAAATTGCTTTCTAAGGCAGAGCCTAATCCCATTATAAGGTCCAATACAGCTGCAGGAAAGATAAACTGGAGAGCTATTTAAAAAATTTAGGTTGGTTATAATAGCCTAAGCTAATCTATTTCTTACTCACTGTATTTCCTAATTCCTGTCCTAACACATTGCCTACAGAATTTCATGCCAAATTATTATTTTTTTAACAACATCATACGTTTTCAATGACCTGGATGTTCAGATCTGCGCTTTCAGAACATTTGAAGGCATGCTCAGATCCAACATTTTTTACTGAGTGTGCTGGAAGGGGGGTGGATGCAAAGTTAATATTGATTGGATTTATTCATAGAAATAATTTCTCAGAAATTTGACATTTAAGCCGATTTTTATAGTCTCTAGGAATTATTAAAAAAAAAATCTCACAAAATCTCTCTCATTCCATAAATCCACACTCAGATGGTCTAGCAGCAGTCTGATCCAGTAGTGCTCTAGTTTTACACTGAGGGATAATAAATGGAAGCAAGCATTTGTGTCTCTTCCTGCTTGCTGCAAGCACATGATGGTAACTGCCTTGACTAGAACAGGTCGAGACAGAAGAAGTTGCTCATGCGCTGTGGTGACTGCAAAAAGCACGATGGAGTGCTTTCTAAAGACAATGCAACACTGTTCGCACGCACCTGTAGAAAGGCGCTGTAGGATATCGCCATCCTGATTCAGTGAGACTTTTGCCCATTGTGCCGAGTTCTGAGTAGCTCACGACACCAGGTGAAGAACAGCTAGGAATCCATATTGCTTCTGCTATGCAGATCATGAAAAGATCGTGGAACAAGAAAATATTTTTGGAATGTATTTGTAAAAGCAGAAAAAAGTATTTTTCTTCTTTAATTCTACTATACATCCTTTGTCATGTTTAAAGTATTTATAGGAAAACTTTGCCAGAAAATGCATCTCCTCAAAATGGGAGCATTTGTTTAATTTTATTTTTCCCCAAAAAATTTTGGGTTCATTCTGATTTAGCTGTTTGTTATTTCATTTTCAACCAGAAAGTTGAACAACAACAAGTTGCAACTAAAGAAAAATTCTGTTTAAACCGAATGAATTATGATTTTTACTGAATAAAACTTCTGTTTAAGATTTAAACTCCAATTTTTGTTTGTGAAAAGTTTTCAGGCAAAACATTCCAGACAACCTGAAATTTGAAGATAATCTGAGAGAGACAGAATTAGAAACAGGACAGCCTAGCACATCAGCAACAGCAACTTGTTTCAAACTTCTAAAGGTGAATGCCCACCCACACAAGAAAAAGGACTTGCTCGTGGCCAGACATTTTATCCTTCATAACACTATCAAAAGCTTCTTAACTGATAGCTCTTGCCATGGCTCCAGCTAGCCCTATTTGTTAAATAGCATTTCTCTTGGGTAGGAAAGCTGGAGTCAGCTCTGCCATGCGAAGTTTGCAGGAACTTTGTTGCCCTTAAGCAGAGGCACAGGAGGGACAGCCAGGACGCTCGGAGACCCATGGCCCTGGGGCTGTACAGCGTCTCTTGTGCTCAGGCTCCGCTTTTCCCTTTAATGCAGTCCACCTACTAAGGAGGAGCAGATCAACCTTCCATAAATACTGCTTCTACTGTGGAACTTGTAGTCTTCTATTTCTACTCCAAAATATGTTTTCATATGGACATAAAACGCAATATAATCCACACCTAAAGTCCTCCATTTCGGTTGATGCATTTTAGTCTCAAAATCCATGGAAAATAATTGCCAATGTCTGTCTCAGTGCAGAAGCACTGGGGTAGATTATGGTAAAATACATTTCATTTCTTCGTTCTGCCCTAGTGCCATTTAACTGTCTCCATCTTTATATACATACACTCAGCTTCTATATATTCTTCATCTTATAAAGTGTGCTTCACCAACGGGCTAAGTAAACATTTACAGGGATACATAACGCTTACTGACAACGTCAAGCCAAATAGACTCTGATCCAAGAACAGGCTTGATTTCCCTCCATTTCCTCTCCTCGGGCAAAAGCTTGAGTGAATAGACGAGCCCTGCTCTGCACCTTGAAGGTCAAACGAACAGCTTTGACAAACCAACAGGGAAACAAATTCTGGGGCTGACAGACTTCCACCAAGAGCCCCGTGCCTCCAGTATCGCAGTAACCAAACCTGAAGATCGCTGAGAAAACAACCCGTTTGATATCTATTGTCATGGCACGGAATGAGCGGAGAACATCGACTGCCAGATAACCAGAGTGCAAACTGCAGAGACCCATAGCTTTGAACCAGCATCTCAAATTAGGCTAGTCATGGGGTTTCTTCTTGTCGCTCTTACCAGGTTTTCATACAATTGTACGGGCTTGCTTGCTCTGGCAGTTACATTTTTAATCCCTTCAATACTTTTACATGTAAAACATATCAACCTGAATTAGCAAGTTGCAATAAACTGTACTCTATATGCTATCTAGCTGCTTCACATTTTCCTTGCTTTAACACAGATTTTTTTCCCTCTTCCTTAGATTTCCAACAAAGACAAAAGCATCAAATTCTGTCTCACCCTGCCTCTACTTCCTGACAGATTTTGCAGAAGTAAACAATTTAGTCTGTTCAGGGGATGACACAAGCTTTACTGGGAGACTCTTGGGAAGGAGCTGCAGTTCCCCACTCCAGCACGGGGGTGGTGGCGACAGATGCTCGCCAGCGCCGCGCCAGCAGAGCCACTCTGAAACACCCTCGGTGCCCCGCTCTTGGCACCACGGCCACGCATCTTCGCCCTTCGACTGCGCTCCAGAGCTTTGCGCTCAGCTGCGTGGATGCAAGGCAGTGTCGCTGTGCTGCACATGGACGCCTGGCGTGACTGCTGTGGCCACCCTCTCCCCCACAGCCTGGGAGCGTGGGCTCACTCCTGAGGCGCTCACACCAGCAGAGGTACCAAAGTGAGAGCACAGCAAAGAAAAGCCAACATAGTGCCTTCAAGGGAGATGACGAAAGAAAAGGGAAATGAATGGAGTTTTTTCACTCTCTTAAGTGCCTTAAATGCTATTGATACATATATACATACATTTATAGTGCAATTTAAAACTGTTTAAAAGATAGTGCATCTGCACCCTCTTACTTCTTGGGTTTCAAGAGTCAGGGATTCTTGCAAAAAAAGGACTTCAGAATGATCTTGCTAAAAGTACAGAAGCATTTAAGTCTTTCAGAAAGATATTCAAGATATTCCTCTGCCTACAGTCCCCATCTCTCTCTTCATTTGCATGCCAAGGTCATTGTAGTTTCATTTTACAAGCTGAAAGGTACCAGGACCCTGTTGTTGAAGCCAATCGCAACCATCCTGAGTATGTAAATTCTGTAGCTGTTCAAAGGAAGCGCCAGGTTATTTAATGTTTTCTGGCATTGACCTTGGTAAGCTTGCCCCTTCGTCATCTGTGCAATGTTTGCACAGCTATGCCCATGCAGCACTGGCGCAGCAGCCCATGGCGGGAAGGGCGAGAGCTGTCTGTAGTTTCTGGGGGCTCCCTGCACCCGGGAGGCCCCAAGACGTGACTAGCTGCTCCTGCCAGCGGAGTCGATACACTGTGCTAACCTCCACTCTTGCACTTTTTCAAGAAGTCTTAAACAAATAAATGCTCTTTTCCCAGTTTTTCCTGTTTGCTAACAAGGCAAAATACTACAGTCATGAACATAAACTCACTGAGAATTCAGTATTTTGGGTATTGTCATTTTTATTCACTGCTTAAAACAATGGAGCCCAACCTGAGACTTTTCTGCAATATGAATACTAGATAGCCGCATGTACTTTATGCAATTAATGCCCGGTGTTTGATCTTCTTAATTCAGT
Organism: Dromaius novaehollandiae; assembly: GCF_036370855.1. Taxonomy (NCBI): domain Eukaryota; kingdom Metazoa; phylum Chordata; class Aves; order Casuariiformes; family Dromaiidae; genus Dromaius; species Dromaius novaehollandiae. Next base: position 16,780,554 of record NC_088105.1, on the reverse strand, counting down.
TTAGTTTTGTGTCCTTCATTTTAGTGATCTTTCCTTACTCGCAGTAGACAGAAAAATAATTTTAGTATAAAAGCAGCTAGCCATACTTCTACAAATTATTTCCACATTGCCAGCTAGCCAGTGAAGAGCGAGAGCAGAGACGTCTGCTGTAAATGTAATGTAGCTGATTATTCTCAGACGGACATAGCAACAAATCCGCAGCAAACATGCACCCCAGCAACATTGTGCATATTCGTGAGTCTTGTTCCGAGCGCTAACCTTTTAGCAAATGAAATAGCAAAGCAAGGTGACAGCCTGTCATAAGCAATGCATTTCTGCAACTCTCAACTTTATTTACATACTAGCCAATTCTGGCATCCTCAGTACAGACAAGAATGCAATGCACTGGTTATTCCGAAACAACTGCTAATCTAATTTTTGGTCAAGGAAAGAACATTGAATTTAAGCTGGGAATCATGCTGGCATTACAGATAATAGGTTTGTAACATGAAAGGGAGGGAGCCATGTCCTTGTTTCTTTGTCTGTCAATGAATCCTGCAGATTTATATTTATTATGGTCTTGAAACCTATATTCAGACTCTTTTGTGACTCACCCTCCTCATATCTCATTTTCTTTCTTAGCAAAAAAAAGCTTTATCTTCTCTAGTAACTTGTAATTTTCTTTTTCCAGAAAAGTCCATGAGAGATAATACCTCCTCAGTGCACTTGGGATGTCACATAAGTGATGATTCCCAAATAACTGACCCACTTCTTAATGGCTTTGCTTTTAGATGATGCATTTTTTTCTTTTTTTCTTTTTTTTAAGTTTAGTTAGGAAAACTTTCAGAGACTTTCAGAGGGAGGGTCTAAAATCTCCTGGGTTACTTTGAAAGTCTAACTGCAAGTTGTTTTTTCAGTCCCTGAGTTTTCGGTTGTCATGACAGACTGGCGATCTTTGCACGGTTCGGGCATCCCGCATGGTTACGGCACTGCACCACGCAAGCAATCTCAGGCTGAAGGCTCAGCGGCTCCGCCGGCATTTTGCGCAGCGGCGCCGCGGGACCCTCGGCGAGGGGGCTCTGCTGCCCCCTCGGAGGGCTGGCGGGAGGCCCGCAGGTGAGCCGGAGCTCAGCTCCTCCTCGGGGGCTCCCGCAGGAGGACTGCAGTAACGCTTTGCTGAATCTGCTCACTCAAAGTATTAGCTGAGCTACACGGCATCTGCTTTTGCACAGTACCCACTATGTGCTTTACAATGATATTCCAAAAATTTTTTTCTTAGTTCCCTCCATAGCAAAGATAAATGAAAACAAGATCTAAGCTAAGCCAAACCAAGTTGCTCTTTGCCCCTGTTCTTTTTTTCATTATTTTTAAAATCTCATCTCCAGCACACGGCTAGTGTTCTGGCTTGATTTTTATTTTTAGTTATTTATAAATAGTATAGGATACCAGCCTGCATTATAAAGCTGACAGCATGCTTCACACTCAGTGATTTGGAATTTCTCTGCAAAACCTTTGGTTAAGCAAGAAAACAAGAAATTTCACTGTCTCATTGCCTTGCCTGTATCTAGTGGAGACAAGAAGGGCCTTCTAGAGTTAAGAGAGATAAGGTGGCATTTGTTCACTCTTGCAACCCTAGTGTTAAAACCTGCAAGAGCCAGTTAGTTAAACTGTAAACCACTCTATGCTGTCTGTCCAAAGAGTAGAGAGGATGAGCTATAGATGGTGATCTTCACAATTTTTGTTATATCAGGTAGCATTTGTTAGGGCGGCGGCACTTTGTAACAAGGTCAGTCCTTCTCTAGCTCGTTGCGTATCTTTTTTGTGTCTGCCTGGGAGATCGCAGGTGCCCCTGCAGCGTTCTCGTACGTCTGCCTTCCCACACAGCACCCTTGCTCTTGGCCCCTGCCATCCCACACGGCACAGACCGTGGCATCACGTTGGAAAACGCTAGGGAGGATACAGGTCCTCTGCACTCGTCAGGTAGGTGCAGTGGTATGAAGCCATAGGAAACGGCACCAAAACAGCTGCCCCTTTGGGTGCCTGGTCCTCACTCCATTATTTGGATATAGCTAGTTAAAATTCTACATGGAGGGTGAACAAACCCTCAGAATTTCTTTTCTTCTTCAGGGCTGTTTTGAGACAGCTTCACGCACACGGTGTTGCGGGAAACGGCGGTCCTTTCCCCCCAAGTGGCCAAGGGTGTCCTCTGCCCCCAGCCACCACATCAAGAAGGATTATCTTCACTCCAGCGCCTGGAGAGCACCGTCGTCCCCTCGCCTCCCTCTCAGCTGCTTCGCTGTCCTTTGGAGTTCGTTTGCTGAGTTTCCTCCCGCAGTTGTGCTGCCCCTCGATCTGCAGCGGTTGTGGTGCAAACGGACCAGCCAACATCTGACAAATTTGGTGCTGGACCTGGGGGATGGTTTATTTTGGGGGAGGGCTTTTCTTATGTTGCTGCTTGAACATTGCTGTGAAAGCCCTGTGATGATGTTCTTGCATAGTTTTGAAACGGGAAAAGGGATATTAGGTAGAGTTTTCTATTTTGGCTAAAAGGATGCTAAAAATTCTTACAAACTTAATCATAGTGTCAAATATTACAATTTGGAAGAAAATAAAATCATAAGGGCTGAGATTCCATACACTATTGCCTGCTTTTTAGCATTCATTATTTTCCTAGCTCCATAACTTTGCATCCTACTTTATGGAAATATTGTCTAGTTCATTTATCTAGCTATCTTAACCCTGCCAGCATACTACCTAGCCACAGCAATAGCTTGCATTTCTCACACTTCCAAATTACTGATAAGATGCAACAAACTGACTTTGAAAATTTTCATCAGCTTTTTAAGTTAAATGTATTAGATATTTCAAAATAAAAAACAACAGAAAAATACTTTAGCTTTACAGTATCATGACCCGCTAGAGATTGGGAACCTTTGCCGGCCAGTTTCCTGATGCAAGAAAAATACATATTCAATTTATTGTCTTGCTCCCCCCCCCAATCCTTTTTTTTGTGGATAGGTCATACACAGAAGGAAACATATAGTATATCAAATTGAGCTTTGCTATGTGTTCAAAATGTTGTCAAATATAATATTATCACTCAAAATTTCAGTTTAAGGGAATTCGTCTACTACATGAGCATGTCTAAAGAAATGAATAAAGAAAACATTTTCAAAATTCAGAACAAGAAATCAAAACTTGAACTGCACAGTACAAACACAAACCATACACACTGATGAGCTGAACTAGGTAAAATTGTGATTTATATTTTGGTTCCTTTTAAACGGATTTTTAATGAACTCTTTGCAACACAACAATGCCACCTAAACAAAGTGTGGCAATTTCCTATATCTGCATTTTGACCAACCACGGCCTATCAATACTGGGCACGAGTACGTTCTAAAATATCATTGTACTTTGCCCCGATATCATCATTTTAATGATAGTAGTTCTGTCATTTTAAAAGTACAACTGTTATGACTACTGAACAGATTTTAAAATTATCCTCAATCTATTATAGAGAAAGCATAAATAGGCTGAAGCACAGATTCCCAATGCTATATATAATTTTTAATTTTACAGTAATGTAAGAAAATGGAAGAACTTCAACAGACCTCCTTGAATCATTCACACTTTTTGGATTTATTCTCCCTGTCTATAATACGTGTTTATAAAGTTTCTTTCTATTAATAGGTGTAAGTAATACCATTTTAGCAATCCCTAGGGCTCCCTGACTCAGGGATCAGACCATGGCACGACATGAGGAAACAACAAAAAGAAATTTATATATTTATCTGTGGAACATTAGGTCACCATTAAGAAAAATGGAAACATTTCCATCACAAGACTTAAAACAAATTGCTAGAGTTGATGTTTCACCAGTTCAGGGAACCACTGATACATTTTTAAGTACTTGAGAAAACCACATACTGAAGTTAAGAGAACTCAAAATCGAGCGTAATTATTCGTGGTTAGATTTTACCAAAGCTTACCTTATCCACATTGATATTTTGAGGAGAAAATATTATTTCTGCTTCCAGAAGAAGAGGTATAGCATGTGTATGAAATGTGGATTACTAGTAACCTAAAAAGAAACCAACGTTGGTTTAAAATGGTAAAACACACAGAAAGTAGTGTTTCCACTACGCAGGAAACAAAAGGGATGGTGGCGTATGAGGAAGTTCGGAGTTTGAATCTCGCTCCCAGAAGCTGGTGAGGAGAAGACAGACATCTCCTAACAAGCCCTGGCAATCAGCGCGCAGCAGAGCTTCTGCCTGGGCTTGGGCTTGGGCGCTCGCTGTCCTCACCCCGACTAGGCTTATTTCTGCACTTCAGGCTCAGGCTGCGGTGCAGCCCCGGGGGGCTGCGGGCCCAGGAAAGGCGGAGAGCGTCGGCCCGTCCCGCCACGCATTCCCGCGTGCCCCCTGCCCGGGCCGGGGCACCCGCCACCCTGCGACAGGGCCGTGCAAACGCCGGGGCTCCACTGCCACCCCCTTCCCTTCCCTCCCTTTCCCTGCTTGTGCAAGACGGATTGCACTCCATTTCCAGCCTTCATCCATATGGGGAGTATGAGCACAAACAAAAAGTATGGTTCAGAAAAAAAGACGAGGTACTTAAAATAACCACAGAATTAAAAAGAAGGAAGCAACGACAAATGTGTCAAAATAATAGTAATTTACAACTCTTCCTAAGTGTTCATAATTGCTATGAATCAGAGAGACATATTTTGACAGAAGAAACCCCAAAGTACTGCAACACAGGTAAAATTCTTCTATCATCTCTGAGACTATCAATTTATACTAACTCAATTTGTTTAAGATTGCTCATAACCAGTAGCAGATCCCTGTGATTTAAATTCATGTCATACCATAGAAGAATATAGTAAAGAATTTACTGTTCAGGATACAAGCAACCAGAATTTGCAGTTCTTATCAAGGTAAGGATTAATTTCAGGGGATATTTTCCTGAATATGTAATGCAGATTTGGACTGCGAAACAGCCTTTTCCACATTGGAGGATTATAGTCAGATGCTGCAGTTAATTAACTAGCAAACCAAGTTAAATAAAATAAGCCACTACTATTTCTTTAGCCTTCTTCATTAGATTATGGTGGCTAACACTAGGCAAAGAAAAGAAACAAGCATTACGTTACCCAAACATTATTTTGTCTACTAAGTTCAAAACCAAACCAAAATAGTATTTCTGTACAAAAGAGTTTTTCATCTCTTTGACCTGCTGGAGTGGAACCATGGAGCATGAATTGAGCTTTCAGAAAGCAATGAAACTACTTTATTTATTTACTTTTAATCTGTAGGTTTTCTAGGGCAAAGAAAGGCCCAGAAAAAATACGGAGGGTTATGGACAACAAGAGACTTGGGAACTGAACAGGACCCTTTGACTCCTGAGACGCTGGAATTAACTGAAGACAAAAGGGAGTGAGGGTCGGAGGAAGCACGTCTGAGTAAGACAGTGCCTTTTCTTCAAGGCTAAAGTAAATGTTCTTGTGAGGGGGGGAAACAAACATTTTCATTTTCAGTCCTCTCAAGGGCAAGAGAAAGGCTTTCTTGTTTTTTGTGACTGTACACACAAACACCAGTGATACTCGTGGAGCCATGCTACATTCTTGTCTAGCTTCCATTAGGAGGGCACCTGAATGTCTCACCAGTATAAGACGACCTATTTGCCTTCACAACATTTTGGTGAAATAGGCATTCATGCTCCTTTTACAGATGGAGAAGACACGAGTAAGTTACAGACTCAGTGCGATACAAGAAACCCAAAGTGAAACACAAAACAGAGTCCATGCCCTAGATTCGGACCCTAACCACTGCAGAGCCATCCTCTCAAGTTGAATCTTGCCACTAATTAAATACTACCACAACAAGAAATGGATTAGATATGCAGTTTTGGGGGTTATTGGGTTATGCCTTTGTTTTTGAACATACCACATCTGTTACTCGACTGCAGGGAAGTTTGGTGGGGGATCTGCAACCAGAAGAGGAATGTACCAGCCTGCTGACCAAATCCTGGCAGTTACAGTATGCCTAATTTTCACACTACAAAAAATGTACAACTTTGGTAATACACTGGCAAAAATAAAGCATTGACTGAAAAATAAATTCTTCCCAATATGCATATGTAAAGTGTGCTCTCATGCTTGAAAGCGTGAGTGAAGATGGTCACCTCACAAGCTTGCAAATGTGCTCTGATCAAGGAATGCCCAGAAGGTTTAATCAAACGCCAGCAAAATACTGAGCACATACTTGCACCTCTGAAAAACATAAGGTAAGCGAAGCGGCTAACTGAAGATCAGTTTTGTCCTACCACTTCTTAAAGGTTAAAGAAGCATTTTTTAAACGTGATATCCACCTTCCTAAATTCTTAATTTAACAAAATCTGGGCAGAAGAAATAGATCTGTTTGAAAACACTAGAATAAAAAATTCACTACCACAAAGAAAAAAGTGTATAAGCTAGGCAACAAAGAAGTATACAAAACATGTCAAAAAGTATGAAGAGGCAACTGTGTACACAGCCTGCAAAAAGTCTCAATATATTATATATACATCTTCAGTATCTTGAGGAATCATATGACATAAAGTCACTGTAGCCAAATGAAAAAGAACAAATGCATAATTCATGAGGACTCGCTTTTTAACACAGACCGGAGCTTCTGCTTGTCTAAAAATACAATTGTGAAACATAAGAAGCAATAGAACCATCTCTGAAACGAAAATCATCGTCTAGTCTTCTAATATTGTCCTTAGTTGTAAAACCTATGATTTGGAGCTCATCACTACGTTTTGTACTATTATGTAGAGTGTTTTTCTCCTGTTAATTTGTGTGTCTTTGCTGGAAGGCATAGCCTGCTTCTTACCTTTTCTTTGCTCTATGTAAATGAGTTAGAAAGGAGTACATTTACTAACAGGCTTAAAACATTGCTTTGAGTTATGATTTTTCTTGTATACTGCACATATTTGACATGAGATCACAAAATTCAAGAAAATATATTTCACACAGTCAAATCTTTCCCTCAATGAGTGCTATAAGACAACATTCGGGAATTAATGCAACATAAAAAGTGTCCAATCCGGCCACTGAGTTGTCCTTTAGATTCCCTTTCCACCTTCTCCCCTCTGTCTTTTCTGTTCAACACAGACATGTTATAGAAGTGAAGTACAATGTCACTAAAAGAAGAAAAGCTGTCTTTTTAAAGATTTCTGTAAAAATTAGAGCAATTAAGTGCTATATAACTCCAGAAGACTGAACACCAGGACCAAAGAATATCAGCAGAGATATGGAAAAATACATATACATACACACACACAGCCTGGTAAAGTAAAAATGCAACACTTGCAAGTACAATTATAAATTATCATACTTTTTTTTTTTTTTACTATGATAAGCAGGTTGCTTTAAAAAAGAAAATCTCAGCTGAGTAGAAAGCACCCTTTATAAGAGTTTAGACACAAGTATGCAGCTAATGTTAAATACTAGAGACTTCCAGCTTTATGCTAATACAGAGACTCCAAACCTGCTATAGCCCAATGGACATACAGTAGCTCAACCCCAGAACTGTCAGGCTGTATTATTTTCAGTACAGCAATTATTTCAGTGACCTACTTTTTCAGTGACCAGTCTCCTACTCCAGGCAAGAATCAAAGCATAAAGCAGGAAAGTTTTTATTAATATTATCAAAGATTCCCTCTCTGTTTTAGGCTCTTTACATTTTAGTCAACTGGAAAGAAATTTAGTGTGGACATTTTTGGTGAAATTCTATTATAAGCCAAACCTGCTAACACAGTCAATGGTTTCTCCCCATAAGAAACATACATTTATGGTGACTCCTCCTCTAGCTTTTCCAGTGATTAAATGATTAATGCAGAGGCCAGGGTGAGGAGAAGTGTACACAGCTTTGCTAATCAAGGACCTTTAACATAGGAAGCCTTGTTGCCTGACAGTGCGGCTCATTACCTTCATTTTAAGATGTACCTTCGCTTTGAGGAGAAAGACAGTTAACAGTGCTCTCATCATTTAGATTTCATGTCCTTATTAATAAAGGTTTACACTGCAGTGTTATTCTCTGGTTCCTTCCTTGCTTCAAGGAGGAACAAAATGCATTACTCATGCCACATAAGTAGTTGCTTGTCCCCTCTTTGAGCAGGATCACCTGCACTCAGGATATACTTGGGCAAGACGGTAGCAGAAAGGCTCTATTCTTTTGTACAAAATAAGGGGTGAGGTTCAACTCTAGGGGACCTGCTTCATACCACCTGCTGGTGAGCATGATCCGTTCATGGAAGTAGCTGCAGTATTCATTCCTTTGATCCCTTCTCAGGGTATGAAAATGAAGGAACAATCTTGTCTCTAATTAAATCTTTTGCATGCATAATTATTAGAAATGTTAGTTCTTTATTTATCTGTATATTTAGTAAGAAGCTTCAAAGCTGCCTGTAACTATTTCTCCATCAGAACTGTCACTACTTTTAAACCTGCCAGGGGCTATTTCTCTGAGCTCCATTGTCACTGACTCATCAAATCTGAAATGATGTCTCTGACCTTTGGATCAGTTGTCTTATTTCTTTTCTGACACCAATGACAACTAGAGGAAAAATGTAGATGAAACAGTCAGACAATAACAGTGAAAGTAATCTGACAATGCCAAATCCATCCAGGAAGGCATCAGTTCTTAAAGATGTTGAACGCTCCCTGTGAAATATGGATGCTCTCATCATTTGCTGCTTTTTTGCAATTCAGTCCTTAGTTTCTAAATATTTAGAATAAAAAAATTTTAAAGCACATAAATACCTACAGTCTTCTCCAGTGACTTTCAGTGAACACAGTAGAAGCAAAGCCCTTGCGCAAAGCTCAGTTTTACATAAGGCTCAAATCTCATATCATGCAGTGCAGAAGAGGCCAGGGAACTAAGCCTCGCTGGCTGCACCTGCAACCGGACAGGCACCTCCAGTATGTCTCCCGCTACCATTGCACTCAGCATACCGAGCTGATGCCACTCACAAAAATCAGGTTGTGAGGATGCCTCCCCAGGCAAACTGACTTCATCTCTCTGTGTACATCAAGAGGATATAATCCCACTTTTGGATCAGTTAAAATGTCACAAAAATCATAGAAGTTGCATAAGACAGGGCAATATATAATTACCTTCCCACAAAGCCAAAAGTTCGAAACTAGAATGCCTAATGCTAAGCTGTTAAATCCTTATTCGGGGTACCGCAGCCTGAAATGCAGTGCTAAGCTTTAAACATGGTCAAAATTTATGCAAGCTATTGATCTCTATGATGAATATCATTTTGGTATCATGGCTCCCTTTATGAATCCTTTGAGCTCTCCCAGGCAAATGGAAGACTTTACTTTCCCACATTTGATGTCTAATATTACACAGGAAGGAAGGCAGCTCTCGCATTTGCCCACAAATCGGTCCTTAATAATTCTTACTCCAGTGTTTATCCTTCTGATCTTTAGTCTATTTGCAATGTTTGCAAAATGAGGCCATCACCCCTCCTTTTTCTGTTCTGTTCTCACTGGTAGAGATTATCAGCACAACACAGTAAACATTTCAAAAGAAAATAAAATGCAAAACTCAAGGGACAGCGCTACCCTGAACTGTCAATTACAATACAACTTGAGCATGTAACAAATCTCAGCAAGATGAATGCATTTTAACATACTGGCAAACTTCGGTTGCTGGAAAAAATATGTGACATTGCACATCGGTAACATGAAGTGCATTGAGGGAGAAAGGGAGAACTGCCAGAAGAGGAAAGAATATCTGTTAGCCCTATGACTTCTTTAATAAATGACCTATTTCCAGTTTGAAGCTGAATTCCCCCAAAGAACTCCCATCCTTCCAGAATTTGCCACATATTATTGACAATGTTAGAGAGAGAAATTTCCTTTAAAATAAATAAATCAGGCATGTATATCACTTAATTGATCATTACTAAATTTAGAAAATGGATATGAAGTTGCAAAAAATGTAATGGAAACACTTTCACTGTATGTCGCAGAATATGTAATTCATGTATAGAAACAGAAACAGTTCAGTAATGAATAAAAACCTTGTGCTCCAAGCAAAATTGAGGACCAGTGCATTCACACAACATGGCGTGAAATCCTACAAGATAATTACTTGCTCCAAAGAGAAGCATTCGTTGCTCCCTATTCAAGCCAGTCAAATTTGTCCTTTGAAGTTCCAAGCCTGTGCTAGCTTTAGAAACTATTTTAATTCCCATTCCAGCCACAGGGTTCTTCCTTCTAAATATCCATTTTCAATAAATATTTTGGAACAGAGATGTTCTATGATTCTCATAAACCTACTCATAGGCATTGAATAATATTTTACCTGATTAATCTCTTGCACTGATCTTCTAGTAAGGTAAATCTGAGTAGTTGTTTCTAATAGGAGCGTAACAGGAGGCCTTGATGGGAACAAAAATCCAATAATGGCTCTCATTTTCAGAGCAGTAATCTATACAACTATAATATGTTCACGCCATACAGTGTAAGAAGAGAGGAGTGTACACAGTTGTGTGCGTAGCCTAAACCACTCTGTAGTTCAAGCAAATCACAAGCCAAACTTGAGTATTCCAATTGACTTCATTTTTCTCCATTTAAAACTTATCAGTAGGGAAATCGATTATCCTGCATATATATACCATCTCCAAATTCAAGGAGTGTATAGAAACTTGCAAACAAAATTTGGAACCCATGTATGACAATACCCTTTTGAAACTTTTAAGGAGTTCTGCACTTAAGTATAACACTCTGAACCTTGCTATTTGTTGCACCAACTATAAACCCAAATACTTCAGGTCACATGACTGTCAGGCCAAAAATTAACACGGTATCATAAATACTATGTAACGTCTCATGTTGCTAAAAAGAATACCAGCCAGCATGTGTTCTATATTCAAAGTGGATGCACAAATACTTATGATACATTATTGAATAGAGTTTACTCTTGCATGACTTTGGATTATTAAATACATATTTCAAAGCATTACAATGCACAAGTCTGTGGTTTCCATAAGCACCACGAACTCCTTCCTTACTCCCTTTTCTGACTTATCCTATTATTAGGCATTAAAGTAGTGAGAGAATTCTGGGTTTGTCCATCTTGCGACAAGAAACCCATGCCATAAAAACGAATCACAGCTAACCATCTCAGTAAAAAGAAAAGCCAAAGGTTTGGATATTACATTATACTTGCTCAATAACATGTTTCATCTAAGGTAGAACTGTGGGTTATCACGCAGGCAAGCTGAGATTTTCATCCCTAGGGATGTGTACTCTGGTTTCTTGAGAACAGGGCATTCAAAACGCTTGAGCATTAAAAATGTTATTCACTCTGTGAAGAATTAGGGCAAACATTGGTTGCCAGAGATAACAGTTAGCATTGCTAAAATCAATGAAGTTCTGAATCGTGTCAGCAACATTCTGTTCTCCAGGTGTAAGAAGTAAAATTCCTATAGAAGCACTATTTTGTTCGAATCATTCAGGGAATTCCAGTATAATTTATTCAATTTAATCTTACTGAACTATGTAAATGAAATAACATCTACTTTCCAAATCAGTTTGCTGGGATATGAATCACACATTTCACGTTCAAATATTTTCAGGTAAAACAGGTTTCCAAACATATATATTCATTCAAAGATTCTGTGGAGACAACACATTCACAATGTCAATGTTTTTGCAGGGTCTGTTGTTTAGGAATGTTACATATGAACATTGTGAGGTATTTTATTAGCCCAGTGATAATTTTGAAAACCTTTCTTTGAAATACATGAATTTCAATATGCATTTTCTTTTTCAGATAGAGTCAGTCTGTCACTTTTAGGACCACAGTATACTGGAGAATACGCTTTTAAAAAAATGAAACAAAATAAAACAAAACCAGGAGAACAAGAATTTTCTATTCAGTTACAATAATCACTTTCCAGCTACCACATTCATCAAACAATGAGCAATTCACTAGGGTAACATATGCAGGAGCTTGCTTGTATATATTCATATTGTCTTCTGCCTGAAAAGAGTTAAATAGAGCATATAAAGGGTGAATGCAGAGCATCTTGGGATATAAAACAACTAGAATGGGTTAATTAGTGAAAAACATGCATCAGAGAATAAGACTCAACTGTAAATGTTATGTTTTTTAAACCTACTATATCTGCTGACGGTATTCACGATTATGGATAACATTAAAATAAGAGAAGTTAATTTTCAAATTGAGTTGAGTAGAACATATTAAGGAGTAAGAAACATTCATTTGTTGAATAGTAGTTCAGATGCATGCACATTAAACATACATTAGTGAATACATTTCTTTGACATGCTCACATGTAAGCATAATATGTAACTGACCTAGAAAATGGAGGCATCATATAATCAATGACAAAAATATTGAGACAGATAAGCCCAGAGAGCTTTGATCAAATACATTCTTCAGTGAATAAACCAAACATGCTATCCTGACAAAAAATATTCTTTGGAGTATTGGAACTGAACCGTGAATTCGCCAAGCAGCGCCATCACAGGCAGTCTGCGGCAAGCTGGCTGTTACCCGCAGACGGGGAGGAAGGTGCTGATCTCGCTACCGGTACCCCCTAACACCAGCCTCATAGGCAGGGGAATACTTTAACTCTTGTCTGATGTTGCCTACTGCAAGCTGTCTGAGTGAAGACTGTATATCCCTGTGGGTTTTGCCATCTTATATAGAGGTGACCTGACTGTTGTTTAACATACAAGAAATACATTCTCAGGTCAGTAAAATAGTAAGTTTTATGCAGAAAACTAATGACCTGCTTTCCCTCTGCTCAAGTGCTGCAGTGTGTCTTAGGATCTAAGGACTTTTTCCTTTATTTAGCTCCTCCCCACTTCTCTTGCTGCTAAATTTGTCTACTCTAGTCTTCCCACCAAATTGGTGGGATTTGTAGGTGGGCTGAAATGAATATTAATATGCCACTGCTATTTCATTCAAAATGCTATAGGGTCTGTGAGTTTTTCCTTACGCCTCTTTGCTCATGTGCTGAGGAAAGAGACATCAGCATATTCCTTTAGAAAGAACAAATCTCTTCAAAGTTCTGGAGTTGATGACAAGAGACTCACAAGAACCTGAAATACATTAATTCAAGACAATAGTAGTCATCCGGATAAAACAACCTTCTGGAATTGAGAAAATCTGTAGTCATAATAGTGTTTCATAAAGTCTTCAGAATATAATGTATCATGACATAGCTGTGTAGCTATCCATGACCTGTGATCACACTGTTAAATTTCTCTTCCGTATGATATGCTCCTAAGGAACCTTAAAAAGTAGAGAAGTGCAGTGCTGAAAAAACACTAACTTGTGAACAGTCATAAAGTTTGCTCAAGTTAATAAAAGAATTAGAGAAGTTTTCAGTATTTAAGAAATATTTGTGGCATTTAACAGTTACATTAGTGTTAGTATTAACTCCTTTTTTAATGTATGTATTTTTAAAATAACACCACATAACAATTCCAAACACGTAGGCAAAGTCTCTTTTTATATGGATGCTCTCAATTTGTGGTAGGCAATTGACATTTTAAATATGGGTTGGAAGAGGATAAACATCAGGGTATGCAGATAGAAATGTTAAAATACATATTTTATTTTGACAAGTAAAAGCTCTATCAGAAGGTCTTTGATTCACAAAGCTGGAATGCATTCATACTTTTTGAAACACGATCCTCTATCATATTCACTTCTTAGGTTAATGTCTTAAATACAAACAAATGCACATCAGACAGACTCCTAGCCTGATATGCTTGAGGGGCCACAGGCATAATAAGAAAAAAGCTATTATTAAACAGATTTAGAATGAAAGGGAGTGATCAGTTTTTTTCAATTTTTTTGTTGGCAAAAATGAACTCTGGTTTTACTGTGTCTAATACATGAGATATCTAATAATAAACACACTCAAATGAACACTTTTCCATTCAAAGGTGCTGTGTAAATATTGGCCTTGATCCAGATAAAAATGAACAGCAGTATCCCAAACAAATATAGACCAGTGCATCCGAAAGAAATTCATCTGACAAATACTGTGATCTATACTAAAATAACTCCATTGGAGAAACCGGATTGCAGCTGATGATCAGTTAGAGGCTTTCTGAAGAGAAGTATTAAATCAGCGCATCTTCTGGAAATGCCACACTGTTTTACTAGAATATCAGCAAACAAGCACCCAAATCACCAACAGATAAACTAGTGAAAGTTATCCCTTCTTCTGTTCAGTGTCCTTCTGGAGTCAGCCATGAAATCAAATAAAAGCATCAAGTAGACTCTCCAAAATCAGCCAGAGCAATGAAGGGGCCTCCTACTCCTTGTTTAGAAGAGGAAGGTGAGCTTCGCCACGCTGCTGCCTCATTTGTTTTAAGCCAAAATTAAAGTCAGCTTTTCATCAGCAACATCTTTTCAAGCCACAGACTGAATAAAAAGGCCATAGATAGCCCTAGTGTAAGCAAGGATAATTCAATCAGTGTTAAAGCACATTTCTCTTATAATAGGTCTCCGCAGGATCAGCGCCAACAGCTTGTTTTTCACCTCAAAGTATTATAAAGACTGAAGTTTCAGTTAAGGTTCTATAATGGATCCATTTGGGTTGATGGGATATCAGAAGGTATAGGAATGAAACCAGACAAACCAGGAGCTGGTACACAGAGAGGTTGGTCTGGTTTTATCTCCACCTGAACAAGGGGTGAAAGCCTGTGGCTCTGGACCTGGCCAAGACCAAGCCACCCCTTGCCAGAGCAACAAGAGCTGTCTGTCAGAGCTGGCGTTTTCTGGAGGCCTGTTATCCCCAGAGCTGTTGCTTGTCTGGAAAACACCAGCTGTCACACTGACTCAATGGCCATAGAGTCACAGCCTCAAAAACAGGCAGGCAGAGAAACAGGAGGACACGAACTGCGCAGTGAGTACAGAGAGGCTTCACTCCTGGGATTTGGGAAGTGCCAGGACATTATTCCTGCAGCCCCTGGAGGAAGGATAATTTCCCACATGCTTTTAGCAGGATCGCTGCCCGCCGAAGCCCATTAAGACCCTGGACCTAGGTCCTATGCCTACAAGGATGTGCCTCCATGTTATTTCTTTGGCTGTTCTCATACCAATACAGTGGAATCTGAAAAATACCCTGGAGGCATATATGACAAAATCACTGCTCTTATTTTGCCATGCAGCTACATAGGAGTCACTGTGTCCCACACCTGTACAGTAAAACTCCTTACAACACTGCAGCACCCGTGGTTATGGGAATAATCCAACTGCACGTATTCAACGTGACTTGGCCACACGGTCATAGTGAGGCCACTGTCAAAGAGCCTGGAAGCACCAACATACGTTTCTCAGTAGATGCTCTTAGGGCATGAAGAAACCTGACTTTCTGAGCGAGTAGTTTTTCTATTTTGCTATCCACTGCTTCATGTAGTCGTCATCTCTATTTCTTAGGATGTGTTTCCCCACTTCCTTGCTCCACTAAAACTTTCTTAGGCTGTTAACCTGATGCTCATCAAATAGCTATCCCTGCTGTGAGGGAAGCAACTTCCTTCCCCCCTGCCTTTGGTAACTGAGCCTACAAAGCGGTCGCTGACATTGCAAAGACACACAAGAACAGGACAACCCTCGGCAACAGGTTGTGGAAGTTTCTTACATTTCCCTGTAGCTCAGACAGGCCCAAAATATCACCAGAAACAGATCTGTTCAGATAGGTCACAACTTCTTTAGCAGTTAAGTCTTTCTGGAATGGCTAAAAACTTTAACACATCAGCAAAGCCATAGCCTTATCTTACGTGTGGCTAGAGACTTCCTTCACACATCTGCCCTTTACTAAAACTCCAAATGAAGGAACAAAACAAAGTAGTCTACATAAATTGTCTACTAGAAACACTGCAATTAAAAATATGACCAGGAATAACCCTGTCTTTGAAAAATAACTATGAAGTTTGGCTTATTAAAATCAAATGTCTTAGCCACAACCACATGATCATCATTACCTAAGAGTCTGGATTTTCATCATAAAATTTCCATTCCATATTATTTTTTTTCTACATTAAAAACAATTAATTTGCTGCAACCAAAATTCAGAAAGTCTCTGAATAAAATAACATACAAGAATCAATAAAATGCTATGAAAAATAAGAGAAAAAAAGAAAAAGCAGATATTAACAGACACATGGCCATTCCAGAGTTTAGACTTTTTTTGTAGATAATTAGTATCCTCACATTATGTAATTGAAACATCATGTGTCCCGCCACACGTTGTTCCTTAACCAATCACTGTACATGGACTGGGCTTGCAGGACAGAAAAATTCTTGGAAAATGGATTTTATAGTGAGATGCAAATGACATGCATTTTAAGCGAAGAAGGATATGTAGGATGGGGGAATTAACAATGGTTACTTTAATTAAAAGCATGGCCATGTGATGTGTTTACATTGCACAAGAGAATTATAAAACAGATATTTAGATAAATGTGTTCTCAGTTTTTACACTTTGTCAGATTGCACATAAACTGTATTTCTAATACAACACATCATAAAGCCTTGCAACCGCTATGACAAACACAGCCTTGCAAGTGGCTGAGTAATCCCATCATTCTCTCTCAAATCCAACTTCTCCATTAGTGGTGGTGCCCTCTGATAAACGAGGTGAGCAAAGAGAGTAAAATATTTCAGTTCAGCTTATTATAAACAAAAGGTCTCAATTAGAAAACAAAAAAAAATTAAGTCCCAGGATTGCACTCCTGTAATTATTATGTCTGAAGAACAAAAGGACTAAATTTTTTGTTTCATTTCATAATTCTTTCTGCTAATTACTGTATAACTTCATCACAGGACAGAAATATGGACCCTTGTCTGGGTCTCAAGACAAATACCCTGCCAGCATAGTAGGACTGGAACCTGTACGCTCATGAAGAGAACTGGTAGGCATCTCCTGTACTGCCACATGCCTATAGCATGTAACTACCATTGGCAACTGTGGGATATATGCACAAGCTTCCAAGTGGGAAAACACATTGCAGCCTGTGTTTCTGTCTTTGATATTCCACACAATACACTCTGCTTGCTAAATGTGGTTGACTAATGATAAACTAACTTTCAGAAAGCTCTTTTACATTCACCATATGAATACAGATTAGATTAAATAAGCAGATGTCGATGATCACATTTTAACTTGGGAAGTGAAGGAGTGGAAGTTGGATGGTAAATTGGTTATAGAAAATCAGTTTTCTATCCTCTCCCCAGGGAATTACTTGGTTGTCTAGACATGCTCTGTCAAAAAACCAAATACCACCGTCTAACTGCAGATGAACCTTTCCCCAAGAAATCCCCTCTGAAATGATGCTCAGACCCACCTTTCTAGTGATAACTGACCAGCTGGCAAACCCTGCGTTGACGTGAAATAACTGACCACAAAGCAAAGCTCACTAAAGTAGATGTGAAAGACAGAGAAGGCACAAGGAGGAAAAATGGAAAATAGCAAAAAGGAACATGTTTCATATACGCACAGAAGCAGCAGCAAATGAGACAATGTAATCCTGTTGTCCTGCAGTCATATGATGCTCAGAGAGAGCCACCTATCTTCTATCATATAACCTGAGAAGGGAGGTCCTGGATTTGCTTGCAGCTCACATTGTTGTAAAGGAAGAAAAGAACAATTAAGCACACTTGGCAAGTTTTGAAGGATCTGAGTATGTCCTGAGGGTTTCTAATTTTGCCTAGTAATTTTGTAATAAACTGTAGAGAGCCTTTTATCTGTGCTTTGTGTTCAGTGAAGTCACATCAAAGGAAAGAACAGATCATTTGCATCCATTTGGAAGCAACTCATCATACACTTGGGCAAAAGATACTACAGCACTGCTAAACACCCCCAGCCCCCCGTCATTAAGAGGAAAGGTTGTACACACACAAAATCAAGCTTCAGGAAATTCCCAAGTAGCCCATGCTCCCCTTGTTCATCTCTTTAATTACGCCAATAACCTCTCAGACGCCCTAGACCACTTGCCACGCGGCGCCACTCCTGCTTCATGGCTCCCGGAGGACAGCAGGGCAGCAAGAGTGGCAAGTGCCCAGCACCCTGCGTTACTGCAAGGTCTCTACGTGAAAGCAGTGAGATGCAACTGAGACACAGACGTCTTTGAGACGCTGCTTTGTACCGCGTCTCTGCTCACGCTGGGGCCACTAAGCTCACAAGGTCTTTCTCGATCGCACAGCCGACTCCATGTGAGCCAGAGGATGAAAGTTTGGGGAGAAATCTCTCTTCGGAAGAAGCTCGACAACCAGAAAGGAACAAAGTGGATGCAAAACTATTTTCCATATTCTAATAAAGTCCTTTGTCAGTGCAAGGAAAAATACAACTCTCCTTTTCACAGGAGAGTGTTCCTCTGTCTAAATTAGTGCTGATTTTAGAGTCCCCATAACCAGTGGAGTTCTGCAACTCTTAAATGCTACTCATTGTATAGAGGACTTGACTCCACATACAGATGCAACTTAAATATCTTATCAAACTAAATGTCAAACTGGGCTAGCTCATCAAAAAGCATGCCATTTGCTGAGCCAAAATCCAAACTTTGGTTAAAGACACAAAGTTTCTAATTCTCTTAGGGGTGAAGATAGCATTTAAAGTTTGAATAATATATAAATCAGTGCCAAGATGAGTGTCCTCATCAGCAGATAGTGGAAGCAGTAGTTCTGAGAGGGATAAATTGTGCTCATTTACCAGAGGGAAGTGTTAAGTTCAAATCTGTCTGAACAACTCAAATATTGATGTTAAAGAAAGAAAAGAAAGTTAGAAACGTTGCTGTTGACAAGAACTGCGCACATTTGTGATGTTATCATTTTCTCATATACTGAAAAGAATTTGAGAAAGTACCAATGCCTTTTTTATTTTCAATCCAATCCTGGGATAAAACACAGAAATACACATTCAGCACTTGAGGACTGAGCTCAAATAGACCATTCTGGGGGAACAGCTGAGGTAACAGAACAAAGATGTTTGAATTGGTTATGTGTTTACTGGTGTAAAGCCAACTCCAATACAGTCCACAGAGCCTTATACAGGACAGAGGCACTGGACGTAGAAATTGCTGTTTTCTAGTAAAGAGAGTGAAGGGAGATCATTTACTTATCTACGGCCCTAAATACAAACATATGCACGCACAGAGTACACAAATTCAGAATACACAAATTTCCCCCAATATATTCGACTCACTAAGAAAAAATAGCCTCAAAAATAAAGGGCCATGGAACATTTTAAAATTATTTCATCTCATATAAAAATACATTAACTTCTGTAGATCTAAATGATTCTTAAATTTGCTATAACAGAAAAAACATTAGAGAAAAATATTTTCTCATTTTTTTCCCATTTTTACAAAGAGTTTTCTGTCTAAGGTGAATTCTGACTTTTCATTGTTATTCATACTGAAGACAAAGTTTGAGAAGTCAGGATTTTAAAATTTTTTACAGGAAGGAAATTTTGACACATTGTATTTTAATATTATATTATTGAAATAAAATTTTTGGCAACAATAGAAGTTATATTTTAAATATAAATACAAGTAAAAATGAAATGATGACGTCAAAATGAAATAAGAATATTGACTCAATTTTAAAATGCATCTTCTAACTGAAAATGACTCCATCAAAATTGATTTATTCCTCCCTACCAGACAATTGTGATGTTCTTCTATTTTTCTGCATAGCTTTTTTACATTTTACATCTTCCAATGGTTAAAGGAATTATTGATTTAGAGACCACAGTGGACCATTATCTCTGTCTACTTTTTTTCTCCCCCATAGGTTAATCCATAAACAGTTTCTCCTGCATCATATGAGCGTTACACCTAATACTCTTTCATAAGCTATAGCAGATCTTTTAGAAGGATTTACAATTTTGAGTTAAAGACTTCCACGGACAGAGAAAATCCCCTACATCTGTAAGTAAAATCACTCAATATTTAAATGGTATAATAATGGAGTAGAGGCAATTTCCGATGTAGGAACGCACATCAGTACTATACAAGCAATCTACAGAATAAAAACCTATAACTATTTTGATTTATGTATAAAATATGTAGCCTTGTAATTAAGAAAGTCTCAGTAAGTATTATACTAGATGATTTTTTAAATATATATATAAAAACCAGTAACTATTACTATAGCCAACTATTATATCACTGCAATTCTCTCTTTTAAATATTAAAATATAAATTAGAGAGGTTTTGAAAACGTAGAAGAGAGTGAACCACGACCAGAAGCATTTGTTGAATATTTCAAAAAGTTTCAGAAAACAGTAGGACATGCCAAATAAATGCCAGATAAAAAAATCCACAGCTACATATACCCAGAAAGCAAGGCCTGCAATCTTTAAAAAAAACCCAGCAAGTGCAGCAATAAAAAGAGCTCTTCTAAAATAGCAGCCACCTTAACTGTGAGGATTTGGGGCACCGAGCAGGCGAGCGAGCGATGCTCCGGCCACGTTAGCAGCGTGAGGTTTTCACACAGCCGAAACGCGGCGCTCGCCTGGCGCAGGCCGGTTCCCCGCGCGGGCGGCCGGGCCGGCGGCCTCGGAGCAAGCCGCCGCTGCGCAAACTTGTCAGAGGGAGCCAGGGGGAAACTAGCTGAGAGCGGTCCAGTGGTCTGCTCGCAGGGACAACTGAGCTGGAAGTGAAGCTACACACACGACCGAGCCATTGCGCGGGGCAGCTTTAATCGTCCCAGGCGATGCTGCAGCCTTGCCTGCAGCCGCGAGACTCTGATCACCGCCGGTCTTATCTGACGGCTGTCTCGGGGCACAGAGCTTGCGTGCCGCTCGTCTTTAACAAACAGCGTGGCGGGTAACGCGTGATGACGCGTACTTCAGGTATGGAAATATTCATTTCCAAAAAGTGCAAACTTGTTTCAATTTAGTTTAATTTTAAAAGCAGTAATTTGTGATTTTAAGTAACTATCCCCCACAACGATGCCCGTGCAGCACCCGCAGTTCAGGAGCGGTCACAGACGGAGCTTCGCTGCACAGAAACCAGGCCGTTACGAGCTGCACCTGTCTCTGCGAGCCAGACAGAACTTGCAGTGTAATTCCTATGTTGCACTAATAATTACCAGATTAGTATTTAACTGTCCTTACCCAACAGCTGGCATAAACTAGGGCACGTAGGTCCCTTGAGATTTGAGCCAGCAGCAACCTCAGCACGCGCGTGACTGAACGCATACGTGTCCCCGCAGCGGGGTGCCGAACACATTCTGAACATGAGAGAGAGAGATGTTCCGACGACCAGGCTCTCCCGGCGCACCTCCCAACTCCTGGCTAGATGAGGCTGTCGGGAAAGTGATTTTTGCATGAAAAGAGTAAACTACAGGTGGAGATTTTTATTCAAGTGACATAGAAAGAAGAAAAGGGGGGAACTTTATTTACTTTGATGCTGTGAAACTAGAGTAGAACTTAAGATTTAGAAATAAAGTATAACGATGTGTACACACAACCAGCCACCAGTACCATCCCGGAGAAGAAAAATCAGTGGCAATGAAGGTATTTCAAATCCGGCAACACTGACAGGATACCCTGCAGAAAGGGACAGTCTTGTTTTAAAATTAACAGACTCCCTCGTCTCATGCTTACTGTAAAGAGTAATCAAATGAGGTACGCTCTAGTTCCAGTCCTCGTATTTACAACGGATGTGATGGGATAATGGCAATACGTGCCGGGAGGGCAGAGGGAATCACACCGCTTCCTCCCAGCTTCTGCAATCCACGAGAAGTAACATGGGGAAGCAGAAAGCATCAGCTGAAAACTACACTGAGAACCGATTAACACTTATTTTGGATATCACAGCAAGTTTGCCACCCCTGCTATTCTCTTTAAAGGGTTATAGCAATATCTGTAGGGGGAACAAGCAAAAAATATATGCAGAATGGTGTAGTTCAGGTGTTTGGAGAAAAGTATATCTACAGGGAAGCTTTTATTTTTGTTTGTGTATCTAGAGAAAAGGTTTTTGCCTGTACTCAGAAGCTGAAAAAGTAAGTAATAATTTAAAGCATATTTGAGATGGAAAAAGGAGGTCAAGGACTGCATTAGTAATACTTCTACCAAATTTGTAAACACAGATGCTTCTTTGAAACTATTAGGTATTTAGCTATGCGATAGATCTAAAGACTTTTTCATACCTGTGACCTTTTGCTTATTTGTACAAATGTATTCATATTTCCTGTGATGGTGTTAGACCGCACTAACCCTCTGAAGGAACCGAAATTTTTCAGTAACTCATAGATACATCTCTTATGAATAGCGCTCTCATACCTTTGGGGAACAACTTTCCAATAAAGGGGCTCTGAAAGGCACAATCAAAAATACTGATACTAAATAGTTCTGCTCCTTGTGGTATTTTCTATCCTTTATTCACTTCAGTAAAAATAAGGGGGGGTCTAATACAATACAATATTTTTCTGACATTGATTCATTACCAGTAATCACCTTTCAGCAGGCATTGGTTTAATTAGTTTTATATTAGATGTATATATTTAACTCTGGTTTATATTTATCTGAATAACACATGTAATAATTTCTACTGTCTGGGTACTCACATATGATTGGATCAAGTAGTAGCTTTCAATGCATCAGCACTTCCTGATATACTGATAAGCACTTCATGCTTATTCTCATGCTTGGAAAAAGAGTAGAAACGTCACGACCATCTGAAATGTTACATCAGTATGCTTCTGTAAACAAACGTATAATTTACAGCCAAAATGGGCAAAGGCTCCTGCAGAGAGAAGGGTGAAATATTCATATCTTCAACAAAGTTAATGCCGGGTTTGGCTTTACTGCCCCAGCCTTAGGCAATAACACCAGACACTTTGGTAAAGGTCTGTTGGGTTTCTTAAACTTTTGAGGAAAATTCTCATTTCAGATATGAAGGCATACTTTCCATGCATGGTATTTCTAAGGAGACTGGGGACATAACTGCGGGGGGAACAGTATGATTAGGCAAGAACATACTTTTCTCATTATAGCTATTTTCATGGCTTTGTGGATGAATTATTATGTTTTTAAGGGTAAATAATATGCTTCACATGTAGAATCCTACATGCATGGGTGGGGTGTAATTGCTTTACAGAGATCTGACTGCAATAATACAAGTTGAGATTTAATACGAATGTGATTTTTTTAATCTTTCTTTTTCTTTTTTTAAACTCTCATCTTATGTTTCATGCCAATTGCCTTTTGTGATTCTAATTTGCTCTTATTGCGGGAATGGAGTAACTGACAGCATATTCATGAATTAGGTCCTGTATACTGTTTGCGACAGCTGTAGATTTGAATCATCCCCTGCATGAGCAAAACACAAATTTCCTAGACGTGCATCAAACTGCGTTCAACCTAACTGCGGGTGAGATGACTGTTAAAACTACAGCCCCCAAGCCTTCGGCAAATGTAAAGGCTGTCATGGGAAATTCAATGTGGATCTTAATGCATGGTGTTCCACTGAGCTACTGTACTTCATTCAGAACTAAATTTAGGTATCAGAAAGAAAAATTATAAGCACAAAGCCTTAAGGGGAAAAAACGGGTCACACGAATGCGGCAATTTTTTCTTAATGTAGTGGTAGTGAAGAGCCTTTCCATATAAAGAGAACTTCTTTTTTCCATAATCTATGACCAAATTTATTCCTGATGTTATTCAGCTGACCTCACTAGTGTTGCTGCTCCTATAGTCTTAACTGACTTTACCACCTTTGAAAAAAAATGATGCTGCAGTTCAAATGTGAAGTGAACAAGCTTAGACAGGAAAGAAAAAGCAAAGCAACTACTTGATTTTGGTCACGGGACAAAAATCTCAGCGATCAGAAAGCCTACTGTAAGGCAGATTGGAAAAGTGGGCATGCACAAAAACCCTTAGCCTGCCTACCAAAGAAAGGTTGCAGCTTTCCACAACATCAGTCAAACCTGAGACACTGTATGCAAACTTCAGGCACTGTATAAACTTCTGTTGTTTTGTGGCCACATTACAGTGCACAAAAGCTTTGTAGAAGTTCACTGAGGCTGAAAAAGTATCAGCACTTTAATGTCAAAGCTTCCCCATCCCTTCCAGTAAAGTGATAGAAGTTATGTGCTTTAATACCATTCCCAGCAAGCAGACAGACATTTTCTTTTTTTTTCCAATTCATTTGCTCAGAATCACTACAATTTAGGAACTAGATGCAATGAATTAGATACCCAAAGCTTGTGGGGCAAAAATTAAGTACCTCAAGAAGTTTTAAAGTGCATTTCAGGTTTATTTAGTATTTATGTACTTGAAAAATGTTTAAGACACATAAATGTGTACCATTATTTACACAATATCCACAGTTATCAAATGTATTAATAATTCTGCAGAATTATTTTCAGCCTAGTACATTTAGGAGACCTGGGGACACCTAGCAGTATAGCAAAGAAAACAAGAATAATAAGGAGGAGGGAAAGTGGGGGCAAACAGGAGACAAGGGAGTATGGAATTGAGTGATGTGGGACATAAATTCACAGTATTTATAGGATCCATAAAACCAGACTCCATTAATTCTGCTGCTCATAGACAACTTGTTTGGGTAAGGCAAATTCTGGATGGCATCACTTCAGTAAGGCAACATGTAGAAATCCTATAAAAATGCACCAAACTAGACTAAATCAATGCTAGCTATAACTGTGTTCTGAAGCTATTTCCATCATAGCTCAAGAAACACTATCTTTAGAATGAGAAAGCAGTTGCAGCCTACTGCACAACTTGAACTGGGAGAAGCTTGAGTCAAATGCCTTTCAAGCCTTAGCATTTGGCCTTGTTTTCTAGAGTGGGTAAGCCAAAAAATGAGATGCTTCTCACACTGGGGAAGTCTGGATTCAGAGCTGACCTTTTGGGTCGTGGGCTTACATAGTTTGTTAGCTGGTGTGGATAGGACATAATATTATTTAAGACAAACATCACAGAATAGTACTACTGTTCTTTTCACTACCGTTACTGAAAGACTAATTGTTTGAGATGGTGATTAAAAAAATTTCCTTTCTGAATGTAAAATCAATGAGTTATATAACAATTCACATCGGAGCCGAGAGGCTTCAAAGCCTGGGAACAGCAACACTGAAATACAGACCTGGACTGATTCGACTAAAAGAGTAACTCCGTTATCTGGCAACTGCACCATCCTCTGTCAAACAGCATGTTAGAAATGTTTCCCCTTCACACTTTTACAAGATGCTGCATCCACTTTTAGGTCTGAGGAACATTTCTAGTAGGTTAATCTGATTCAAAGTTTTGAAGCTGCCAAATTCATGTTCAGTTTCTGAGAATAAACACGCAAACTCCTGTCTCAGTCTTTTGCTTAAAAATACACCAGTGCTATGGTTTATGTAAGGCGGGGATTAAGATAGCTGAATAAAACAGCAACACATCCATCAGAAACTGAAATTAAGCCTCTTTAACATCTTAAGCAGAAAGGAAGTGGGTCACTCAATTATCTATACTTAAAATTATACATTTAACTTATTTTAGCTTATATCAAATTCTTTAAATCATTCATGGAAATTCACAGATCTAAGCAACTAGAGAAAGACATGAATCAAACATATATCAGTTAATAAACAGATTTTGATTTAATTATCAAAGGTGCATCAAATGTTTTTAAGGGCAAGTTCAAATTACTTGAGTTTTGAGGAGCAAGGCTTAAAACACAGTGTGCTTTGGTCTTGGCTCAGGTTTATGTAGGTAACGACGAAAACAGAAGAATGGGCTTGACGAAGAGAACTAAGTTGGGCAACTCCATTGCACGCTTGCTACCACGCGTTATGGTGCAACGGAGAATGAGAAATCAAACATGTCAGGTTTAAGAAGTTGCTCAAGTTCAATTTTAATTCTACAAAGGTATAATTTACAGAGGTCTAAAATAGAACCTTATCTTGTGTTCCCTTAAACCTCAGGGTAGGTCAGAAAGACCAAAGCTAGGCTAATAGATACCAGTCTCAATGAAGTACAGTATCAATTAAAACAAGCCAACACTATTAAAAAATGTACGACTAATAAGCATATCAATAACTGATCTGATCAAGCACTATTTATTTGGAAATGGGCTGCAGAAACGCAATCTGAGAGGCAACAAGATGACTCTATGTGGGGTAAAAATATTTTTGCTTATATACAACTATCTTTACTGTACAAATACCTTTAATATTTCTGCTCAAGATCTTCATTCAAGATCAAGTGCATATAGAAACTGGCCTTGCATAAATTTGATTTGAATTAGTCATTAGTGGTTTAGCCTTCCAAGCAAGGGACCAGACCTGTCCTAGGACAGCCTGGCATGCTGGAGCTAAATATTTAAGCTCACTGTATGAGATCCCAGCCATACGGCTTGTTATGATACCCTGCGAGGGTGGTGACAAGACAGTTCAAAAGGAGATTTGACTGATGTTTGTATTTAGGCTTGTGTTCCCGCTTGCCTCGGTGATGCCACTGATAGCCTGCAGGATCCAGCACTACTCTATCACCTGCTCTTCCTCTGCTGACACGTTAGCTAGCTCCTAGTGTATTCTTCTGAGGCACCACAGCTATTAGCTAGAAATAGAAACAGGATGTTTTGACTGATATAAAAATCTCTCTGATACTTGTGTGATGCTTGGCTCAGCCACATGCAGGTTGGCAGATCACCCTGGAAGAAATTTCCCCCCAGGTCAGCCTGGGAGAAACGCTCGCGCTGCCGGTCTCCCTTGCTAGCGCGGATCTCGCTTTGTATCTGAGGCTCACCTGGAAATCTCACTTAGCAACTTCTCTGCTATTGTGATGTCCTGACATATCAATATTGCCTCCGAGATCTCCTACCATCCTCCCGAGGCCTGTTGTAGTTGTGACCATATATCTTTTATCAGAGGTTTAAGCTTGTTACTAGGTGTTAGAAGTGCTCTGCAGCTTCTGGGAGGATGAACAGCAGATGTCCCACGGGCCCATCTGCATTAACTGCTTGTTACACACCTCTCAGTATGACAACCCAGCTGGTCCTTTCCATGCCTGGGTTCCTATCCCGTACTTCATGAACCAACCCTAGCTACCTGATCTGAAAACAGCTAACAGGAAACAAAACTTCTCAGAATTTTTGGCTTATTTTTTTCTCTCCTTATTTGGCAATACCTTATACAGGTCCACTTTCTTCTCCCTTTTTTTCTTTTTTTTTTTTTTTTTAGTGAAGAAGTCACAAGCAAAATTGAACAACAAAAAAACCCTCAAACAACTCATTCAATTTAAATGGATGGCTTAAAAACAATGTAAAACAAGCTTTTTTAAAAAAAACCCCAAGGGCTAGATTTCATAACATTACCTATATATCTTATAGCAATAGAGAAACTGAAGCTATAATCCCATCAAATAAATTATTTGTTCTCTGGCAAGGCAGTTCCCCTTAATGTAAGTTTTAAATAGTTGAAAAGTTAGAAAGTTTCTAAAGTTCAAAATGTTGAAAGTTAAAAAGGTTTTTAACACTTGTAAATGGATTACAGAAATCAAGATTTCTCTGGCTTCTCAAGAAGATAAACCAAAAGGATCTTATATCACTATTCTAGCCTCCCTGTTCATGTGTCTGTTTTCTTTTGCTAAAGTACAGTCTTTACTTAGAGTAATTAGGATTAATTTTTGCTGTTTTTTACATAAGAATATAAATGAAATATTAGTATGGGATAGATTTACACTGCATTCTGAAAGCAGGGGTAATTTGGACATGTAACCTTATTGCAGGGGATGGAAAAAAACCCCCAAAACCCTAGATTGCAAACTTTCCTGTTTGTGATAGAGACACACATTCAGCAATAGACCAGAGGTGCAGTTTCCTGTTTTTACTTTTCAGAGGTTGATTAACATATTTATAAGGTTAGTCACCTTCTGTCTTTGAGGATTTTCAAGTCATGTCACTATAATAGAAAAAAATTTCAGCCTGCACATTTCAACATTCAGTCATAAGAAATCATCCTGACCTGGTATTTCTTTGCTAATCACACCCTTTGTACACACATCCATGACTTTTGCTCCATCTGTGTAAAACATGCATTTCTGTATTACAAAGATCATTTGCTTAATAAAATTCAAATATCTATTCAGTGAATAAGAAAACTATATGACCACATACCATGCAATACAGTGGCCAGACGAATTCAATTTGTGTAGTGCCATTACAGAAGATTAAATCACAGCTTTGCTAGTGGTCTGTGAAATTTTATATATAAAATGTTTCTGAAAAGTTACTGAGCTGTAGGCTTTGAAACTGTGCTATAATGAACCCATCTCTCTTGTTAAGAATTAACAGTCTAAGAATAAAGCCTAAATCACTTTTATTTGGCAAATATCACTTAGGGGGTATGTTCTTAGACAGATCAAATTAATCCCCATACATATACTACCAATAAGTAACGTACCATTCATGTACCGTTCTTTCAACAGAGGCAATGTCTGCTGCACATAAGTGCAGGCTGCATAAAGATTTTCATTTCAGATGCCGAAAAGTTTCAGAAAACATCCTCAAGGCCCATATTCATTTAAGTTAGAGAAAATATTTCAGAATTCTGAGGACAAAAGAAAAAAGATTATTCCATCCCTTAAAAACTTTGAAGCCTCACAGTATTTTAACATTTCAATATCTAGTGGATGAGAAATCCTGAGCAACATGTAAGAGTCAGCTTTTACCTCATCTTTACAACAGTGCAGAGCTCAAGTGATTGTTTCTGAAAGACTCTATTCCAGGAGCAGAGGAAAAAATCTGTGTGCTGCACTTGGGGGCTGCTCCTGACCACTACCACTAAACGTGCTCCTCCCTCATTTTCCGCACAAGGGAAACAGAAGTTCGATCTACATGCCTAGCTTGACCTAAACAAGCTAGAGGCAAAAGACCTGCCTCAATACCTTGTAAATCCTGGACAACAGAGGATGAGAGGAGAGCTGGTGGTGCTGCACATTCCCCCCACTAAGTATTTCCCTTTCTGCAGCAGCTGAGGCTCCCTGGCTGCCCCTCCGCCTCCCTGCACGTTTGGCCGGCAGGCAGCACAGCCCCAGGGGCACCCTTGCACGTACTGCAGCGGGTGACCACGCAGCATCATGCCCTACTGTTCATCCTTCCGCTCTAACCAGAAATAAAAACTTAAGCTTCATTCAATTCATGCAGGATAATACCATGATTTATTCCAATTTTGCCAACTCCATGCTCTTCCAACTCCTTACTGTTACAGTAGCAGCAGGGAAACTACAAGCCTGATAGTAACTACACAGCAGCATTTAATGCCCTTTCAAGATTTGTTACATGATGATTGTTACTGCAAAAGCAAATTTCATGTGTGCTGAAAAACTCATGTGAAGACTGAAGAAAACTCCAGATTAGGTCTAATACAAGATTTGTTTTAGATAACTTCTGCAGTTACTTCACAGCTTCAGCTGGCATGCTCAGATACCTCCAATAAATTCCTTTAAATTCACACGAGGGCACAGAGGACTCTTCATTTAAATGTAATGGTTAAAACATACAAAAAAATTTTGATACCTGTTAGAAAAGAGTGCTGGACCTTTTCCTTGGATTTCCCTTTTCAGGTTATTTATAATTCAACTGTACTTTCAATATTCACTTATTTCAAAACAGGGGCTCTAGCAAAAGGAAACAATGCATTAGGAGGAGGCACTGCGCTACACAATCGGTTTTCAGCTGAGACTTAATTTACCATACTGAACTAGTTTTACACAGTAAGACAACCTTATGACCAAACAAGACGAAAGAAAATCCCTTGTGGGGATGTACCGCTGATCAAGGGAACTTCTTCTGCTAGAAAAGACAGTTTCACCGTGGCAGTTAGGAGGTTTCCGACTAGAAAGAAAATTGTATTGGACAAACAATTCTGCTGGAATTGCATATATTATATTGTTATGACAGGGACTTTAATTTATGTTGTACTATGCGGTAGTGTATCTCTGCATAACAAAAGAAAATATTATGGGCTATACGCATGTTCTGGCACTAATAGGAAATGACATCTTTATATGAAATGCTTTTCAAGTTAAATATATTATACATTTTGATTCCACTTTGATAAACTAATGCTATAAATTATCCTTCTATTTGAAAAAGTCTTTCAGTCCTTTCTTTTAAAATGCTAGGTTTAAATAGATCCAGACACAAAGAGCCACAACAATTTAAGTGATCCCAAGCTTTGCGGTGGATTCCTCCTTCATGACATTCCCATGGTATAAGAAAGTACACATGTTGAAGGTTTATCGTACCACACTGCTTCAACCTTTGCTACAATTTTTAGTAAAATATTTCATGAAATTACTAAAGCCCTTTTTTGGGAAAGCTCAGCTTGCGCAATAGGGCAACATGCACTTTCTAATCTTATCAGAAATGTTAGCTCAGGCCAGAAAATGTAACCCATAAAAGAGCACATACATATTTTATTGTAGGTTCCATATTGGTTCTGCAGCTATTTCACAACAATGAACTCTGTATCTCTCTCATCACAGCATATTATCATGCTGGTCCTAACTCTTTGAAAAGGGAAATGCAGAACACATATGTGAAATAAAAGAAAACATACGTTTTAGATTCAGCTGATCTCAAGATGTTAAATCCCGGACCTGCCCCATGGAAAAACAAAATGGGTATTAGCACCATTTGATAATTAATTATCCAGTTTAGAACTATAACATAAATCGCAACAGTGTTTTTCCTAGATAACGTATCCTAATTTGGTTCCATCTCACTTTTAAGAGATACTGCCTAGTCAGCATTTGCAAAGGGTTGCATTCTCCACACCAGTAAGCAGCACAGATATTTGTCCTGACAGACTGTGACTCCTCTTTTTATGCAATGCTGAGTGAGATGGCCACTCTCGTCTGCTGAGAGTCAGGCAGTGATCTGCTTATGTCTCTTGACCTTAAATATTTATTAGGCTACAGAAGTTGATTATATGGATACCTTTGGTACAGGCATTTGGTTATGATGTGAAAGGTTTAAATATTGATTTTTCCCTTGCAAAATTTTTGTTTTAAATTTACTTTCCCCTATCTATTCCCTCCTGCTTTATTATCACTGAACAGTGAAACATATAGGATTTTCATACCTTTTCTTACCATATGGATATCCACCCACAGAAGAGAAAAATATTTACCATTATTATTGAAACTCTTGTGACAGCTTTTGATATTTTTGTTTCAAACTGGAAACTTGCTTTGACTAGACCACTAGAATATTTCTTGTATGCTCTTTGAACCACCTCCACCCCCAGCCCAGCTTTGAGTGAATTCTAAGAAAAAATCTTCCTAAAATAGTTGTAAAACAATATATACATGTTTCTTAAAAACATATGTTGAAATAACTAATAAACATTCTCAATTAGAATGACATAATTTGCAAGAAAGATAATCAAGCTATTGTCCATTACAGTCAAAAAAAAGAAACGCAAAGAATAGAACTATGTAAGGTCTAATTCTTCTCTGAAGTAGGTCCAGCCAAGTAGGGCTGGCAACCAGGAATTCTAAAGTTTACAACATTTTTGATGTTACATAATCTGCTTTTATCCCACAGCAAAACAAAACAGACCTTAATTAAAAATACAGGAAGATAGAGAGAAGCAGTTCACATGTTCTCTGAACAAGAGACTGGACCTTAGCTTGCGTCTCTACACATCAGTAATTAACCCAAACTTCTGGCTCTCCTGGGCTCTTCCCTTCCTTTCTCTCTCTCATTCCCAACATAACTTTCACCAAAGCCAAGAGACTTCCATGAGGAGTTTTGTTTTCAGTAACCAGTATTTCTGGATAGAGGAATGTTTAGTTAAAATAGAACGGTTCAGGTTGGAAGGGACCTACGGA
Organism: Dromaius novaehollandiae; assembly: GCF_036370855.1. NCBI lineage: Eukaryota > Metazoa > Chordata > Aves > Casuariiformes > Dromaiidae > Dromaius > Dromaius novaehollandiae. Next base: position 16,748,679 of record NC_088105.1, on the reverse strand, counting down.
GATCATCTGCTCCAGCTGCCTGCTTTGGTGAAAGGCTAACTTCTAGCAGGTGCTATACTGTTAGCATAAATACAGGTGCTGATAACCTTTTTACAGACTTTTCCCTTCATTAGCTCTGTCCCTTAATTGCATGCTCCTCCTTGTAACCATAATGCCCAGAAATATTCTGGTGACTAACAACAGACAATTTCAAGCCAAAGCCTATGTAATTCTGATTTTTATAACACATACCTATTTCAATTCATCTGCTACAAGCAGTCAATTTTCCATCCACAGGTCTCACACACAATCTCTAATTAACAGTTTACTGAGACTATAAGATGTGTGGTTTCCAGCAAATCAAACTCCATTTGTATAAATGAAAAATCAGTAGAAGATATGAAAAAAATATACTAAATGTGTTCATTAAAAGTTCTACCTGTGATTTCAGACTCTTCCTCTCTCCCCTCAGCTTCTACTGGATCAAAGCAATCTCAGAAATTTTAATCATGTAAGAACTCTGTCCCCTTGATTACACTCCTAAGACTTATGTAACAAAACCATAAGCGCAAATATTAAATATTTTCAGTTTCTTATGAAGAGCCTTCTTGATTTCTGCAGCTACTGTACAGAAATAATACTACAAGGAGAGACAAACTGTATATAGAACTTGAGAGAGATTTTTTAATCACTTGAATATAATATCAAATTTGCTATGCATACCATTCATGTTTGATAGTATTATTTATATATTCCTTTCAGGTAGCACAGTATTTCACAGATAACCCCTCCGAGTTGAGCAGAATTACTGGTGCACTCCGACACTTTTCAGTAGCCCCCCGGCCCGCAGGTTGCTCCCTCGGGTTATTGCAGGCGCTCCACAGTTCCTGCTGTGCTCCGAGGGGCCTGGTGCAAGTGCACAAGCGCTGGGGAAACGGGCCACATAGCCCAGCGCAGCTGATTTCTCGTCTGGCGCAGAGCTGACTCAGCTTTTGCTCAGTGCTCTATAGCATTACTCTTCCCCCAATATCTACATGGCTACCATTATTCATTAAAATAAACGCAGTCCTTCAAAACTTCATCTGTTGTACTGGAAATGATCAGAACTTTAGTGAGAAGGATGTACTTTTCAATACTGAATATACCTTATTCTTCCCCCATCTCCTATAGATCCAGCGTAAGCAGGGACATGACAAACAGCACTGCACAGATAGTTTATGAACAATTTGGAAACAATACAGTAAGAAAACTTTCTGTCCCATCTATTCAGTGAAACTAATGAGTATTAAATATATGTGCAGAAATAAATCTTATACTCCTTTCCAAAGCAGGCATTTTTATGGTTTTTTTTGGTTTAATGACTAATTAACTAGTTCCTTAATGCTGTCTGAAGTGACTTTAACAAATGAGTTGACTTTAGCGAACGAGTAGAAGCAGTTCAGACTGAGTAGTCTGTCTGACAGCCGAGCTACTCAGGCTTTGAGATTTAAACATGACCTGCATGGTATTTAAAAAAAAAAAAGAAAAAAAATCAACTACTAAAGTGCTGTCATTGTTGTTTTAAATGACAAATTAGTGGGATGGAATTCAAGACACTTAATTATCACATTAGTTAGCCAGATGGTTTATTTGAAATCCCAGCAGACAAGAGTATCGGATTTTTGCTTTAACTTGGGCTCAAGTGTAGCATAGGCAAAGGACAGCAGAAGAGTCCGCAGACTTTTTTGCTTGTTTGTTTTAACAAACCAAATTATGTCCCTACAGCTCCCTCAGCAGTTTCAAAAGGAATTTAGACAAATAATGGTAACCAAAGGATGATGAGTGTTCCATGACCCTTCAGAGGTCCCTGATCACTTAACAGTCTTGTTACCTCTCTAAGGCAGTTTCCACTGTCCTCAAAGGGAAGGATGTGGAACCCAGCTTCCATAAAAATAAAGACCTTTACTTCTAAACCTGAATATTGGTCTAAACATTCTGTTCCATCTTTTTTCTTTCCCTAAATGTTTTGGCAACAAACGAGATTCCTTTCTGAATGACTTTGGGTGGGGGGTGGAGGGTCATGCATCAGTTATCACAAAATAAGAACTGGTGGTATGACTTGGCTTAACTATGCTGTTTCAGCACTTAGCTCTCTGGTGGCTTGTTTGAACGGTCTCAGCACATTCACAAGAGTTTCCATTAGTGTCTGCTCCAGACGTGAGAAGAATCCATCTATTTCATTTTCAAAATGACATAGCATGTAATAACAGTCTTTGCTCAAACAGCTTCTCTTAATGGAGAATGTTGAACTCTGTCTGGTAACTGCATCCTGAATAAGTTTGTCTTGGGGAACAAGTCATTATTCTTGGAAGAGTTTCAGAAGTTTTCTGGCTTTCACAGGGCTGCCTGAACTATGGACAGATACTATCTGCTCTTTTAAGCATATACACTTCTAGTGTGTCATCTTATTCATGTATGAAGTATATAGCCACAGAAGAGTGACATCTTCAGTCACATAACCACTGTGAAAGTCAGTGGCAAAAATCATGGTACTTCTTTTCTTTTAGTAGATGAATTAGAGGAGAAGAAACATTAAGAGCACAGCAACTCATTAACAATAAAAAATTTCTCAGATGTCACTTTGGGAACAGAAGTAGCACCTGATGCGCCCATTTAAGCACAGTCCTTGATAGGGCTCTCTTCTCCAAAGTTATAATGCTAGTTCGATGTGTGGGAGCATAGAGTCTTTAGCAAACAAGACAATGACAGTTATTTTACATATAAACATAAGCACAGTAGCCACTGTAAGGTGACTTATTTCCAAGCAGAAAAATACCATAATTTTCCTTTCATTAGTGGAGAAGCGAGGAATGGAAAGGCGAGGTGGTTTGTCCAAGATGATGTAAACATCTGTGGCACAGAAGAGAGATACGCCTTATTTTTTCCCATGTTTCAGACCATACACCTTCTGGATATCTACCCAAAGAAGCTGCAGCCGCCTTTCTATATATTTCTCTGATGTAGTAAATAAGCATTAGCGAAGCTAAAAAAAAAAAAGGATTTTTTTCCTCAAAAATTCAAATCCTCATGATTTTCAATGAGACTCCAATTTTAAGAGATGAAATACAAGTAGTCTGAAGTGTTACCCAAGAAGATCGACACATGGAAATATCAACACAAGCAAGGCATTAACTAGGATTTCCAGTAAAGCCCAGCAGAGCTGATCCAGTTCTTAGTATCAAATAGCAAAACCCATACTACGGTACGTATGTACTACCCATCACCTTTCTACTTCGTGTAGAATGGAGATTGTCAGGACAGGAGCTACACCTTCTGGGTCAGAAAATTACAGGCAAAATAATGCATACCAAATACATTATCTATGCATTCAAGGAGTTCTGGAGCTGCCCAGCTCAGTTGCCCACATAATAGAAACATTGTTTTTCCTGACGTTATTCTTGCAGAGGCTAGATATCATGAAGAGGAACTATATACTATACCATGCCCTTCATTTCTTAATCTCTTTTCAAGGTTCTTCCATTCATTTCACATTCAGGTGCTAAATCTTGTCTAGTAGTGACAAAGCTTTTTTGGATTACTATCACCCTTCAGTTTTTTCTGAACCACTGTACAACAACATCATTTTTTTTCAAAAATGAAATCCCTATAAAAGTAATATTGGTCACAAACAACTTGTGCATCATTTACTATGACCAGAGTTTGGGAACCACCAAAGTAGCCTATGATAAAACTATAGGTTATTTGCTAGTAGAATTTCTTGTAGTGCCTGATATTGTCTTGAGGTCCTGAATCTGAAAGACTAATACCAGTCAAAACAGTCATCCTTGGTATCCTTAGTTTTCCCTTTTTCAATTACATCCCACAACTCCAGACTACAGCAGTTTGTGACTTTGCACCTTTCAATATGTATGAACTATCATATCTCTACCGTCTTTGTTATCCTCTAGCATATGAAGTTATGCAGATTATTCCTAGCATACAGGCATTATTATGCAGATTACTCCTAGATTTCCAGTTAGAAACATCCATCAATACAGGATGTCACAATTAGCTCCAAATCAACTATTATAAACCAGTGAGTAAAAAATGTTAAGTTATCAAAATACACTATTCATGAACAGAGAAATCTGAAGTCTGGCCTGCAGGAGGAGCATGGAAAAAATCCAGTTCTGGTTAGTATTCAAGACTGCTGTAAGTATCAGGGGACACTTAACTAGTTTATAGAGAGTTTTTGCCCTGCATGTGTGCTTCAGGTTGTCTCTGTGAATGCGCCACCCCATTCCTGGAGAGCAGCTCCACTTTGCTGCCACCAGAGCAGAGGAGGAGGAACAGGCCCTTCTGCGACTTGGTCTCCCTGAGACCATGGGACCTGGCTTCCACTTTGTGGGGGCCAGGTGAGAGAGATAGTCTGTTTTTTGTAGAAGAACATTGCTCTTTAAGCTGTCACTGGAGAAAAACTTCTTAAATTCCCACCCAAGAAAGGCCAAAGACAAGACTGCACGTCTGTGTCATCAAACATACACAAAGACACATACACTACACAAAATACATTTTACTAAATGATGCTTCAAAAAAATTAAAAAAAAAAAAAGAAAAGTGACTACTCTCACCTTAGAAAACACAAAGGCTGACATGAAATATCCTGCCTATCATGACAGAACAGGTCAGTAACAAAAGCAGGACTATAAAATACACCATCCGTGCAGTGAATCATGTACCACTCTTATAAACTATCATATTGCTTTCCTTAAATCTTACTTGGAAGAAAAATGTGTTAAAAATATTGGCTAAAGTGTGTGCTGGTCTGCTTTGTCTCCAAATACATACTTCAAAGAAAAGTTGCTAATATTTACTCCAAGGGTGCTAGTGGGCAATCTTTTAGAAGTGGAATAGCTACCAACAATATGTCCTGTGAAATAAGTGTTTAAGTTACTTAATGGCAGAGTACTGGAATATGGGAAAATAGACTCTTTAGCTTTTGAGACAGACTTAGGGGAGTAGGGAAGGAAGAGGAACTAAGAGCTGTTAGCTCACAGCCTGTACAGATAACTGAATGACTCTGTTGAAGTCAAAGGGAAATCTTGCCCAGCCCTCAGCCGAAAATGTAATAGCTGACAGAGTGAAGAAATCATATAACTGGGTGAAGGGAAGTTGCTTACACTCATAAATGATTTTAAATGTCATTTCTGTATAAGTTTCATTGGCTATTACATATTGGCAGACAGGTTGATAGTAAATTAGGGAGTTGTATTCTGTTATAAAAATCAAACTGAAATCTTTTTCTTTCACATTTTGCAATATCTTATTGCAAAGCCTCAAGGCCATCCTGTCTAAACCTGATTACGTATTCACAATTTATTGTTTCCCCACTGTTAAACCCATCTTTTCTGTGAAAACACTGAGCCTTTGTTAGAGCTGTAAAGGAGTGCAGCTAATCAGGCCTTTTTCTGGCAGGACTCTCTCAGCTAGAAATGAGGTATAAGATCTGTGGCTTTCAAGTTCTACTGTGTAAATTGTTCTTCCGCCACAGCTGGAGAAAATGCTTTCAAGAGTTTTATGCTTCTTCCTGTGTGGTGATGCAGCCTTCCTCTAACGACTATTTCCCATCAATACCCACAGACACCTACCTTCTTAACCGCTGGTTTAACGGTTTCTTACCACTTCCACCTTTCCGAAAAAAAAAGACTCGTTTGGAAGAAGGTTTACAAATATCTGCACAGCAGGCTGTTGAAGGAGATAATATCTCAAAGAACATAAAATTAGGTGTGCAATTCTTGTCTGAAAAGAGAAAAGCCAAAACAGTCTGAACATGTGCAGGCAGCAGATGTGACTAAAATGATCCGCATACACTCTTTCCCATGCTAAGACTGCAATGGTCATTACTGAAATTTTCACAACAGCAAAATTAAGTGATCTTCTTCCATGCTACATGATAACTCCTATGAGATTAATGTACAGTACCACAGAATACATTATTCTGAATTTTACCATATTTTTCTGCATGACAAGAAACTGAAACTTTAAAACTTTTTAAAAACAGTAAAAACATGAAAGCTGTGTTTTTCCAAGAGCCACCATCTATAGATGTATGCTGACTCTTCTGGGAACTTCAGTGTTTGCTTCAGTTTCCAGAGGACTCTAAACATCTGTCCCATTGAATTCTTAAACTGATTCTGCATTAACAAAAACTGTATTCTAACCTTATTAGGAAAAAAATTTTGTCTAATAAACTACATTATAATACACATTCCTTTAAAAAATATTAGTTAACTAACTGATGTGTCCTTAGAGAGTAACCAAATTAGCATTGTACCAGCTCAGTGAATCAAATACTGTGTTTTGATACTGAAATATAATCTAAATTATTACAAATATTTTACACTCTCACACATCTAGTTTGCTTATTTGATACAAACAAAGGAAAGAGCAGGGAAAGCTGCAGCACAAGAACCTGTACATGTCACACACTTCTAACTGTTCCTATAGACCACTATTTCACAGAGTATGCCAGAACTTCATTTAAAGTAAAAAATGATTACATAATTCAAAAATTCCAAACTGTCACCTCTTTTATACCTGCCTCTAACAAAAATACAGAACAGTTTCCATATAGAATGCTAGAGATTGCCTCCCCCAACAAAAAAGAGAAGTAAATGCTTTTATTTAAATCAAAACAGGCAGAGCGATAATAACGAAAAACACTGCAGAAACGTCTCTGTTTGTATAATCAGTCAATAGTTAATTCAAAAATCGTATATAATATAAAGCCATTTCTGGTACTCTCTGATCTGATAATCCCATAAACATATAGGTTGTTGACAACACTAAGAGAATGATAAGTAGATCATCTGCAAGGAACTTATATCATGGAAAAGTGATTAAAAAAAGTATTTACTGAGTAGCAGGGATACTTGTCTGCAATCACAGGGGAAAAAAAGAACAATTAAAATACCTATTTAACAATATTTTTCCAGTAGAAAACAGAATACTGTTCACAACCAGAGGACTTCACCCTGTCAAATTAATCATAGAGTGGATTAAATTTAGATTAAATTAAAAAAATCTTATTATCCAGCAAGGTCAGTTCTCAGGTGTTCATGAGCAAGGCAGGAAAACGAATGATTGGGCTTTATAGAGAATCATCTAAGCCAAGAATCTATGCCAAACGGCCAAGTGCACCAGAACTAAAAAAGATGCATACATCCCAGGACCTCAGCTACAGCGTGTACTTTACCCAGCTGCACACTCAAGGTAGGTCTCCGTGGCTCTTACAGACAGGAAGGGGATAAGACACAAAAAGGATAGTCTAATCAGTGTGACAGCTCCAGTTTATTAGCATCACTTGGTTATGGAATACTTGTGCCACTGTTAAAACAGTGTAGTCAGCTATCCCCTCTCCCTCCAATAAAAAACTTTACAAATGCTTTATAGAACACTATTACTATGTGCTATTAATATCACTAAATGTGTTGTTTTGCAGTTTTTTCATATGTGAAAAACAAATACTTTTGAAGTCATATATCTTAAGATTAGAAGGAGAAGCTGCAAATTCAGTCTGTCCGGTCACAGTATGCATTCAAACTCATAAAGCCCGATGCTTGCTAGGGGTTGCCCAATACAGGAAAAACTGAAGAACAGAGGCTATAAAAGAAGTGGACATGTCCAAAAGTTAGGTGAATAGATCAAATTTGAGTGGAAATTCACAATTGATTTAATTCTTGGAAAAGTTTTCTGATCCCGGGAAAGAATGAGAACCATCTGGGCTTGGCTGCTATGGCAGTTCAAGAAGGTGAGGTGGATACCAATTTGGAAGAGTTAATCAGAGAAAAAGGTCTTAACAAACTTATTGTAGGAGAAATAAAGAATAGTTCCCAGTATCTACCATGAAAAAGAAGCAAATAAAAAAACCCCCATAACTAGGTGACTACCAGTACTTTTATTTCTTCTACTTTTTCAGGAGGATATTTTGAAATAAAGTTCTGAAAACCAATTTTCTTATTTTTCACTAGGATTTTTAGCACACGAAAATCTGAAGACTGTTATCAGCAATGTTTTTTTTTAGTATTTAGTGAAAATACCTCTACCCCTACTTCTACTGCCTAATTATCGTTTGTGTAGTAGAATGTCAAGAACCCAGGCTACTTGTTCAGCTACTGTTACACTTGTATGAAAACACCAGAGAACTTGATCCCATGGTTTAAATTTTCTTTTCCTTTTCTGAATTCAAAAAACTCCTCATTTACTCTTTTTATGCAAGCAATTCTCCAATCGGATGTTTAGGAAAAATGTTACGGCGTCTTTCTATTGCAAAAATCTGTCTGATTTTTTTTCCTCACAAAAAACAGAAAAATTCTTCTTCTGTATTTGCCAGTTTTATACTTGGCTTTTATATTATCTGAAGCTATGACTAAGACCTAAATTCAAATTACATTTTAAGCTTTACTTCAGACACTGAGAACTATACTTAAATCTTTTGGTTTTAATTAGAAATGTAATGTTATAATCTGTATTTTCAGTTAATGAGAATATTTTCCACTTTGAAAGGATCATGAAGACATTTTAAACTATGCATGTAACTAGATTTGTAAGGAAACAGACAGTTTATATATTTTAGTTTCATTTTTAAAACAAAAAAAACTTATAAAACACTAATATTAGTAATAGCATACAGTTTCACTGTAGAAACCAGATGACTGTAACAAACGAGAATCAGGCTTCAACTTGCATATCCAACATCATATGTAAAATATATGCATTTATCAGACAGTAGGTATTTATTTATTTTTATACATGATAAGAGCCTGTTTGGAAATTTCTCACTACATAGATACATATGTATTTGTCAGTGTGAACACTAAATGCCAGCTTGTTAGCTCTCTCTGTAAGAATATGTTGCATGGGAGCAGGTACAACCTGTCCCTCTGTCCGGCTCTCCAACCACATGCAACCACGTATGTTGTCTGAACAATGAACCTGGCTACTTCCAGACTCTGCATAAACTCATTCTGTAATATTAAGGTAGAGTTTGGATGTTGTAAATAATGTTCCTATCTAAAAGTTAAGATTACAGGAATGTAAATCAGCCTCTTCTTCTTTCTTTGCCAGCAACGGCAATAAGATGAGGAAGCTCACTAACACTCCTTTCAGGCCTCATTCTCTGCTTCCTGCACTGCGGTGTTCACAATTTATGCCTACTTTCATGTGTAACAATAGCATCAGCTGATAATGTGCCAAACCAGTGGAGTCCTAGTTCATTCACCCTGGGGTAGCTTAAAGTCTAGACTGTTTTTTTTTGGCATTGGGCTGAGGAGGTCAGATGGAGGGAAGAACAGATTTTACTATTCACATGCTTTCTTTCATACAGGTGATAGAGCATTAGCAGAGACTGACATGCACGCATTTTTTTGAAAGTAAAAAAGTAACATACATTATCGAAGGAGACAACACACTAACCTGAAAACCATCCACTGACACACAGAACAGAGTAAAAATAATCTATCTATACTGTAGATTTTCTATGTCCCCATCCATATCTGGTCTTTCTGTAGATGGCTGATACTCTGTCAGCTGTAGCACTTCTCCAAAATCTCATGGCAGAGAGACAACTTTACTGCTTGTCTTCCAACTGTTTCAGCAAAACAGTCTGCAGATGGCTCCGTACTTCCAATACCACTAGGAGATGCCTAGTAATGCCACTGTAGTTTTAAGGTGATTTGTACAAACGGTACCGGAATGGAGATCCACAATCAAGGTGTGCAGCTGCCCCAGGGTACAGGTGCTAATGTGCATCAGGAGTTTGGTCTCCGCTAGGATATACATGTGGCAAGTTACAAAATAACTGGCCATTAAGCTTCCTTTGAAAGTATAATTTACAGTTGAGCTATTCAACCTTTGGTCATTGAAGCTGGCAGCTGCTATTTTCGGCCCACACTGAATGAATCAAGTCAGGACTGAAACGCCTCATGTTACTGCCTGCCATCACTAGAAAGTCTGAGATCCAGAGGCACGAAATCCCTAGTAAGGAGGGTCACAAGAGTTTCTGCTACTCTACTGTATATTTTACATCAAATTCTGTACCTCAGATAATTTATTCACCTTTGGCGAGACAAGAGACCACTGGTACCATTTCACTTAACTAATTCACACTAGTCACCAGGTTGGCATACACAGCTGACAAAATACATATTTTTTTCCCTTTTCCTTTCTTTCCTTTTTTTTTTTCTTTTTAAACATGGACCAAAAATATTACCTTGTATTATGAAAGCAGTCCCTTTCCTGTACAGTCTAGAGCTGTAGGTCTTCCATCAAACTTTTTCATCACCCTTTTAAAGCCACTTCAACTTTAAGGAGCTCCATAACTCCATGGTAACTGTCTGGCTGCCAAGCAGCTGCAAAAAGAACACCCCTTGTACTGACATTAGAGGTTCCCTGATCATGCCCAATGAAGCACCTTTGATGTTATCACTATCGGCTACTATCTTCTTACAGGCTCTTGAGGGAGAGCTTAGCAAGTCTGTAGGGCAGAGCATAACGCCAGAAAGGACCCTCTACTGCTGGAATAAAGCTACGTTTCTGTCTTGTAACGTAAGGAGAGCTTTTGTAGGTGATAAAATGTCAAAACGCACACATCATCTATGATTTGCCATACGTGGCATCACATTTGGTGAACTGCAGATCCCACCTTGCCTAACAAATACCAGGTTGTTTTCTTCTGTTATGCAGCCGTAGTAGACAGTGGCCCACTGGACACTAATCATCCTACTGGGTTGGGGTGCCTTTCTGACACCCTGTACCCTCCTCACCTTCCCTTGGTATGGCCAGGCAGCAGCTTGCCCTCTTTGGACCCCTTTCTGGCATGCTCTTTGAGCAAACTCTGCTCCTCTGCCTCAGCCACGGGCTTGAGCACTCCGCAGGCACTTCCAGTGCTCCGGGGCTGGGGCTGTCTGGGTTTAGAGACCAAGTACATGAAATTATAAGAGCAGAGACACACAGGTTTCACAAAGGTTTCTGAAACAGGAGAGGTGCTGGCCCAGGAAAAAAAGAAAGCATGATACCCATTGCCTGCCTCAGCATCCTTGTTGCTGGGCATGACCTCTGGAAGGACAGAAACCTTGCTGCATTCCTTACTGAACATTCCTTACTGAAATATGGGGGCTTTGGGGGTTCTGCTGGGGGTGGGCTTGGCTTTTTCTCCCTCTTGCTTTGTCCACTTGCTTGCCAAGCCCTGCAGTGAAAACCATCTCCACTGGGAACTCAGGGAAGACATCATTTTTCCCTCTCCTCTTCAGTTTCCTGCTCTGTGCTGAATCCATGCAGCGTACAGACTTCTTGTCCTGCTATTCAGCTATGGCTGAATCTCACCTTTGCACCTGGAACAGCAGCTGGCTAAATACTGAGACCCAGAAGATCCCTTCCAGTACAAAGCTGGAGAAAACAACTTACTTAACGCACCAGCCGTCTCATTTTTTATCTGGGCCAGGTCTATTTATAAGCAGGTAAAATGACCCTTCTGGAAGAAGCCAAAGTATCCTATTATCAGGCCTGTCTCTAGCAACGGCCATCAAGAGATGCTAGCGAAGAGTATAAGTGCCAGGCAGTCACACAGTGATATTTTTTCTAATATACTCTTCTAGCTCGCAATAATCAGATGATTAGCAGCTCACAGATCTCTAAAAACTTGTGTTTAGAGTGCCCTCTTCTTTAGTAACAGGAGGAGGAGGCAGAAAAAGACCACCACAAACACTCACATGCAGAAAGTAAGACACTGCAGTTTGATTTTTTGAAACTATGCAAAGATAGATAACCTAGATCATCACCAAATGCTGGATTATGCCTTCATATTGGCCTGAACTTTATTCAGCAATAAATAGGCGCTCTATATCACTATGCCAAAATACACAATACCCAAACTACTGTGATTCAGCAGGTCTCAGCTTTTTGTCACCTAGCCCCATCTGAAATGGATGATATTACTCTATTCCCTGGGTCAGCTCCTCCCTCTCTCTCCCCGGCTCTAGGACTGCTGCCTCTGCTCTCTGCCAGCCAGCTCAGGTTCAGAGATATTGCCACCCCCAGACTCGGTACCTTGTGCACGTGCAAGGCTGCCCTAGCTGCAAACCCCTTGCTCTCCAGGGACATCACATAGCCCATGCTCTCCACTTCCAAACACCAAGCCAAGGAGAAAAACCTTCACATCTGCAGTCTTTGAAATATAATTCTATCTTACGTCACAGTCAAGGACGCCAGAATTGGACTCTAAATAATAAAAGTATGTGTTCTTAGGAATCTGTGTGCTGAAAGGAACACCTGTATGCTTATTCACCAGCTTCCTAGATGAGATGTTTAGCATAATTGATTTGATACCATAAGGCAGATGATGTAAACTAAACAACAGATGCATACATTTCCTTAGATATGAACCGTTCAGGTTATCACACTGTACTGAAGTGTGCCAAAACTCAAATGCTGTTTCATGAGATAATCTTAGGAGTGTTGAATTTCCCATTGCTGCAGACTCTAAAAAAAGCAGTCTCTCTCATTCTTGCATTTTTATATCATCTCCCTCCCTCTCAAGCTACATTCTTCAGAAGAGTGTGTTTTGCAAGTTATATTATACTCACATAAATAAGACTTTTTTAAACTTTATATTCTTTGAAATAGAAAAACTCACAATAACATAATCAGAAAATACTATGACCGTACTATGATTAAAAATATTTTTAGCAGAAAAGACCCCATAATAAAGTAAACTTTCTAATCTCTGAAAGAACTCAGCCCCACAAAGACACTGAAAAGTAACATCATGCAAATATTTGTATATCATGACAATGACTCAGTCACCTTTTCACAGTGTGCATTCATTAAATCATTAAAAGCTGTCAGTTGCTATTAAAATCGATTTGTATTTTTAATTTTTTTTCCTAAAAAAGAATTAAAAAATGCCTGAGATATAAAAGCAAGTTTTTAAAAGAGAAGAGCAGAAGTTAAGAGTAGTCAACAAATTATATAGATAAAAAGAATGACTATACCTAACAGTGTGTCTCAACTATATAAATTAATTTAAACCACCCTTTTCACCTAGTCGCTTTAGATACGACTCAAAAGAAATGAATTCAGCTGAATACTTTCAATGATCATATGCTTGATTCTTTTAATTAATCTACCTAGACTATGCCCGTGTAACCTTGGCAATCAGTTCCATGCAAAAATCTTCAAGCCTTATGAGCACAAATATTTATGGAAGGCAAGTTCAAAGGCACATGTGGAAGTATTCAAGTAAAGTATTCAGGTTCAGGCACAAACATTTGCAACAGGACTACTTATCCACTTGAAGAACAGAAACATCACCATGAAGATTAGCTGACCATCCTAATCCCAAAAGCACACACCAATCAATTGCACAGAGCTTTCGACAGTTAATTCAGAGAGAAAAGATGTTGCTCCCAAACAACTCTAATGCTCTCAAAGAATGAGTATGTCTTGGCAAATAAATCTCTGGGCATTAGAAAACACTTTTGGTAGGTAGGATGTTCCTTAGGAGAAGGGGGGTTGTAGTTGAGCTGTACTGAAGGAAAGGGGAATAAAGCTGATGGATAATGAAGCCCTTGAACTGTAATTTTTACCATGTTGAGAAGGGGACAGGAGCACAGGAAGAGGAAACCCCATAACAGTATCAGATGCCTGGACCTGCAATAATAATTAATGATTTTATCCGTAAAATAATTGTGCATGTACAAAATAATGAAATCTCTAACAATTTAGATCACTTTAAAATAAAGGAAAAGCAAAGATAAATAAATTGCATAACTTAAAGAATATTGGTTACTACCCCTTATTGTGAAAGCTCATTAGTGGTCCAAACGAACAGTTGGTATATCAAAAGAACTCAAAGAAATGCATTTCCAAAGACAACCAGTTTCCAGCTGGATCATTCTGAGAAGAGTTTGAAAGAGCTGAAATCCTGATGTTTGTAAACAACTTCATAGATTTCAGTTAACCCAAATCAGAATAACAAACGTGCTTTCCACATTGGATGGATAAAAGTGGATCTTTAAAAAATGCTTTACAATATTTCTGGATTTTGCCCATTTCTAAATCTGATTGCCAGTGTATACTTGGTTAATATTTTAATAATTCTGTCTTTGCCCATCTGAGCTCCACTGGTGCTAAGACAGAAGGAAAAACAAAGGAGCCTCTTTTTGTTAAATACAATTTGGATAAAGGGTTAGAAAGTTAGGGTACAGAAAGTGCCAAAAAAGTTAGTAAAATCAGATGAGTGCATTTTAAACATTACTGTTCCAGGAAATTTAGAGGTCTTTCTAGCTTATATGAGACTCTTCTTTCATTGCAGGTATTACAGTACGCACATGTTGAGGAAGAAATGCCTACTTTCATTTTACTATGAAATTCTTGAAAGTGTATATTTATTTGTATTTAGGAAGAAATTTTTCTTTCATTTTCTTTCAACAATCCAATAAAGTGAAATGGCCTCTGCTGATTTTGAACATTACTTATGTCTGAAAAATATTAATAAACAAAAAGTAAGTGGCACTGATTTGAAAACTGGATGTGTAAGAGAATATTTCCACAGCTAGTCAGGTCCGCACTACGGAAATCTAGATCTTTGCACTTTCGTACCATAACCAGTGAAGTTCCCTTATACAGTTATGTTAATATGACCGCTACATCTATGTTTACAGAAGGCCCTGTAATGTTAGATACTAAACAATGTTATCAGTGGAATTTTAAAAAGTAGCACATTAGTCAGTAATATAACTACGTTCAACGTGGCGATTTTTTGCTTCTTCAGAGCAAGCCTTCTCAGTTAACGTAAGAAAATACTGAGCCAAACAACCTGGGTTTTCTTTTCAGACCTACCATATGTTTTTCTAAAATAACAAGTTTAACTTTCAAAGATGTGCATGGCATAAAAGAGGCAGTCAACTGCTAGTTTACTTTGCTTTTTATAGCCACATTACTCTATATTTTCACTAAACAAGGCCACACATGCTATTTTCGCGTTTGATGACTCTGGCCTTTTCAGCGTAAGCCCTCCACCCCTCCCGATCTCCTCCCCAAACCCTCAGACTGTCCGGTGACTTGAACAAAGTGTTGCTTTTTCTGCGCAAGTGTCTCTCCCCTAAGTCAGCAGCGGGACGCGGATCCAGCCACCGCAGCCCAGCCGATGCCCTGCTGAAGGCGGCTCGCCGCTTCCTGTCACAGGATACCCTTCTAAATTACTCTCTGCTTTCAGGACTTCAGCAAATCATGTTTCAAGAAATGACCATTTGTATTTCCTTTTTGATTGAACATGTTAAAAATAAACCCCAGCTATCCTTCTTGTTAAAGCCAGAGCCAGATGAGGCTATTGTGAGATCAAAAATAAAATCTATATCAAATTATTTCGTTCCTCTGCTGTAACAACTTACATTTGAAGTTACTAATGAAGCTAATATCTAGGCTGGGTAGCTGTAAAGGTGTACAGAAAAGCAGAAAAAGGGATCTGAAGAAATTGCAGTGAACTATTTACCCCTACTTCTAAGATTTTGTGTTTGAGCATGTATTCTTGATTAATAAAAAAAAAATGTCCAGAAGAATGCTTAATATACCTCAGAACTGAGCTCCAGTAATCTGAAAGGTGTTGAAAGTATAACAAAACAAAATAAAGCAAACAAAAAAACCCCCAAACCAACAACAGTTAAAGTTACAGGCTTTCACACCAAGAGGTTTTACCTTGGATTTCACCTGGTTTTAGAGCCAGATCAGGAATTGCCACATACGCTGTCCCATTTTCACAATTCTGATCTCAGAGGAAAAGTTACAGCCTCAAACTCCATGCAGCGAGATCAGGAATGGAGCTGTGTGAGAAACGGATTTCTCAGTTAAGTGGCCAAGCTAAAAATTTTAAAACAATCATGAATTTAGCCGAATTTAAACCTTCATTTTCATTATGGACAGTTTCAAATTAAAAGTGAGGTTTTGAAGCCAAGAGTCAGAATTTTTTTACTTTTCCAAAAAGGTCATTGTTTTCTTACAGTGAATTAGCTACTCTTACACAATTTGCCAGTGAAGTCAGGATATCTCTTCATCTCTCTTACTCCTATTCACCTATCCAAAGGCCATTAAGAATGCTCTTAAAATTTCGTCCGTTTACAAAATCATTCTAAAAGTAGCATGTCCAAATGATTTACAGGTCTAAATCATGTCACCTTCAAGTGACTAGAGAAAAAGCCACACTGGACTTTTTTTTTTTTTTTTGGCATCAGCTTAGATACCTGATGAGAGTCAATGTGGGCTGCAGAGAACTACTGAGCGCACGGGAGGCCAGGGAGCAGCTCCCTTGCAGCTCCCTTGAGGCTAAAGGCCATCGCTTAGCTCCTAGCAGGGAGCTCGAGCTCCTTGCTCAGAGTACATCCCTTAGTCAGGTATGGCCAGCTTCCACGCCACGGGTCTGGAAGCTTTACAGCAATCTGTGCAGCTAAACTAACATATTAAAATTTTACTCCAAGGCCTGAGATAGCTCGCATGTACTCCTCTCCCATGAAAGCCATTTTATGAACCCAAAGGTCACATTTTCTAGAGGCGGAAGCCTCCAGCAGGCTCCTGGTCACTCACGATGGCTCCGGGGAGCTGCCAGCTTGCTTGGAGACGGCTGTGTAACACACCGCCCGCCTGGGCAGCTCAGCTGCAAGGGAACCGGCTGCACTCGCCAGGGCGCGGGCTGGCTCGCGGCACGTGGCTCGGCCTGCAAACGTTGACTTAGGACTGCCGCTCACCCAGAAGACATCCCACGTGATCCCATAAACCAAGCTCAGGACTGCAGGAAAAAATCCCTATCTCTGCAACTCTGATCATAAAAATATGCCAACACCTATTTAGCCTCATATACAAGAATAATCCTATTTATTTCCAGGAGTAAATGTGCGCAGATCCTGTTTCACTGATTTCGATCCACATTTAATTTTACAACTGTCCAGATAATTCCATAAGCATTTAAGGTTTCAATCAAAGAATATCTTTAGTAATCATCACAAAAATTTGCAGCTTTAAAATATTTATTTCCTGAGGATTAAAAGTAAAATACAAAGTGTTCAAAGTTTTGCCACTTCTTAGTTCTGATCAATACTGTAAAAATAATCCTATTCAAATGTAATTTTAGTCTACAAGCACCCCTAGTTTCTAACTGTCATTTTTTATATCTTTTATACTGAAAATTGACTACACTTACGTCCCATATATCTTGGTGGGAAAAAACAAGGGGCTTCCTCTCTAAACTGTAAGATGAAGTGCTGACTCTTCATGCACATGCAAATCTTTCCTTCTGTACTCTTTATTCCCTTTTTTTGTTGAAAAAAAGGTCAGTAAAAGCTCAAAAACTCTCGGCCACCCACAGCTTCAGCATAGAAGGATCAACAGGAAAAGTAAGATGTCTCACGCTAATGCAAATAGATGCATACATGTTAAAATGGTCATGTTCTGTACCGTCCCTGACGTACCTCACCTGGCTTTTGATATTGAGCCCGCTTTAACAGCGTTGCCGCCAGTTTCCAAGGTGCAAACAACCTCTCTCCTCTCCAGAGAGGGCCTTTCTATTGTGCGGGACGCTCCTTTGTGGTGTTGCTTTGAGGGTTTTTTTGCTTTTTGTTTTAGTAAAGTACAACAAAAATTTTCCAAAAACAAGCAAAAGTGTGGCTTTGCCATATGTTGATTAAGGTTAAGGAAATCTGCAACTGTCCTAAAATCAGACCATGAATGAGTTTTTTTCCACCCTTACTGGATCTGTCTACATCTCACACATGACAGATCTTCATTGTGTTGGTCATTTCTTCATTATTTATGCTGCAACCATAATGCTCTAGTTTTATGCACTTTCTTGGATAAGAAAAGCTCATGATCTTGCAGAGACTGCTTTTCTTTCAGGTAACCTATGTCATTACTAGCACACTCAAGGGAGTAATGCGGTGCCCAGTGCACTTACTGCCTTTGATCATGTTTGGTACTTTTGAGTTTTTAGGAGGAGAATGTTGCAATGGTAAACTAGGTCAGCACTGGGAAAACGTAATCATCAGTGTTTTTGGTATTTTATTACAAAGTAAAGCAAAAGAAAAGCTTTAGGGTAAACTAGAGCTTTTCCAACTATGAAAAAATGATGCTATAAAAGCTACAATGGTTTTTGCTAATTCAGTGGCTGTTAATTTACAAACAGATCAAAAGGTGAGAGTAAATGTTTGAACTTTGCCTTTCCCCATTCCTGTATTCCTAACTAACACATCAAACAAAAAGTCAACCTTCCTTTCTTTAAAGAAAACTCATAACTTGCTAAAACAGAAGTTTAGCAGTTTTCAAATTTGATCCAAAGCACAATGAAGCCAGTAAAAACACTCTCATTAAGTTTAAACAGGCTTTGGATCAGGCATTTGTATGGTAATAATTGGACAGCTAACAAAAAATGGATGTCTTTTATAAAGCTAGGAGCATTTTACATCAGCTTTTACCATTTATCATGTTAATGTATGGATATCAATGACATGGAATACAAACAAGAGGCATTACAGTATTCCACTGAAAGGACTAATAGCTATTGAAGTTCTCAATCGATTTGATGAGGGGCCTGCCTTTTTCAAACTCAGGAGACCTAAGGAGATAAACATCCAGTTGCAACACACATGCATGAACACAGACTTAAACTCAGAACAACTGCGAACACAGACAATTCTC
Source organism: Dromaius novaehollandiae (assembly GCF_036370855.1). Taxonomy (NCBI): domain Eukaryota; kingdom Metazoa; phylum Chordata; class Aves; order Casuariiformes; family Dromaiidae; genus Dromaius; species Dromaius novaehollandiae. Next base: position 16,729,983 of record NC_088105.1, on the reverse strand, counting down.
TTGGAGGTGTATTTGATCCTCATTCTTCTCCTTTATGATTAACTGCACAAGAACCAAATTTTCTGTCTGCTGCAACTGCCCTTCTCCTCCCCTTCGTTTCCATGTTCTCAGCTTCTCTTCTACACTGAAAGTCAAGATTTAATTCCAACAGAGGTTAAAAAAAATGAAAATTCATATCTTCTTTCCTGAAAATTAAATCCAACAGGATATACGAGTTTTAAAAATCAAAAGATTTAGCACTGTTTTGGAGCATATTTTAGTATTGATCTTGAATTTCTTCAAGTGAGAATTCTGTGAGAAGGTTTTAATCAAGCAAAAAGCTCAAACTTGTGCCTAGTTTTAGATCATGCACAATCCCTTTGACTTTAATAAAATCTCAATGTTAATGATTGCCTTCTAATTTGGCTAACGTGATTTCTAAAATTATTAAACATACATTAACTGGTATCACTGTGATTGGCATGAGAGGACTACAGCAGACAACCCAAGTGAGCAGGGGCTGGGACTACAACTGCCACCCATACTTCCACAGACTAATTCAGCTGCTTCTATCCACATACCAGTAAGAACCACGAGCATAGTAGCTAGATTTTCCAACCCTTAATGCTTCTATGTAGTGACTATGTACTCCCCCCTCACAGTGTTACCAGTCCGCAAAATAAATCAATAATGCTTAACACTAGTCAGATGAGAAAGGATGCAAGGGGCAGAAAGGCAGAATGAAAATGCTCTAGACAAAGTTTCACTTAAGAAAAGTAAAAAACTTTGCAAAGTGACCTTTTTTTTTATTATTTTACTTATTTGGGTTTTTAAATTATTGCTAAGAAAGAAAAGGTCCCAGCATGTTTCTCTTACAAGAGGCACCAGAAAGCACATAAACACCATTCATGTTATAGGATTATTTTGCATACAGAACAGATATTAACGTGTGAGATCACTTGCTCACAAGTGTTCACCCTCTTTTCTCCAGATTCTTCTTCCTGTTCACACACATTTTGCACCTCTCCTCCATTTTTTAGGCTTCCCAACTTTCCTCTTTTACGGCTGTAAACCCTCAAGGTCCTCACTTTTTCTTCCTCGTTACCACCTTTTTGTACCGAAAGGCTTTCTGCTGTCTCCTCTCTCAGGCTCCCTCTTTGCACACGCTGTTTCTGCGCAGTTGTCCCCCCAGCCCCAGTCAACTGTGCTAAATGCAGACATTCCAGATGCCACAGATCCTTGTCCATTGCATTATCTCCCTTCAGCCCATCTGCTAAAATCAAATTTGTCGGATCAGGGAATAAACAAATGCTTCCCCTTCCCTGGCCTCTGGTAGCACTAAGCCAGCTCAGGGTCAGCAAGAGCAGCAGATCTTTGAACTCGGGACATTTGCTTTTGCCAGAAGACACCCAACTCAACAAATTGTAATAAAATCTGCAAATGAGCTCTCCTATCATTAATAAACACAATTACGCTGTTGAAAAATATTTCCAAGAATTCATCTTGGGCCTGTTTTCAGATCTAAGATGGCTGATGTTCAAGCCCTAGAATGGAATCAGAACTTCTTAACAAATAAATAGTAGCAGTAAGTATTTATCAATGTACTCATCTTTATAGTCCTCAATAACCACATTCCTATTTTGTATACACATGCACTGCATACCATCTGCTGATGTTTATTTTAATTCACCAGGAAAGGCCTGTGTTTAAGTTGGAATTTAAGTGACAGATTCAGAACAAAAGGAAAAGGGCAGCAGAATAAACTGAATAAATTCCAAATATGACTTGTATAGGCAGACAATATAAAAGCCATAATCTTAGTTTAATCCCCACACTTTTTAAACATAGTAATTACTAGACATCTGCTGGTAACACAGCCTTGCTATTGGATAACCTTAATTACCCTGTAATATTTCCTGACACTCCCCAAAATATGCCCTATGGATAATAATTCATTCACGGTTCAGCCCCACTATTAGCTACTAATTCAAACAATCAAGACAAAGACAACGAACAGATGACCTTGAACAATTACCTACTCAGTGAACAGAATTTATTTCATGCTTTTCAAAGACTTTACTGCTTTCCTGGCTTCCTGAACAGCACTCAAAAAATAACAAAATGCAAGCAAGAAAAGAGCTGTAGAATAAAAGGGGATTTGCTGAGATACCCAGCTCCCTTAAACATCATTTGCTTGCACCAAAGCCATAATGGCCACTGCGATATATTTCATTTTTGAAGAGTAAAAGGAACATAGATGGACTAGATGCAAAACCTGATAAATTTTTTTTATTAGACTTGATTTGCAAGCTATTTAATTATCTGTGAGAGATGTATTGGAAGTTATGGAATAAAAAAAAAATCTTTAACACATATATGTAAAATAAATGGAATACATGCAACCATTGTAGAAGCAGATACAATACCACTGACTTCAGTGCTAAAGTAGACCACTGCAACAAAGCCGAGGCTTCTCGGCTCAGGAAAATAGTCCAGGCCAGAGACCACACTTTGCCCTTAATTTGAGCTGCCCTAACCTGATGTCCTTCCTTCTGACTGTGTAGGTGAAAATCAAGTGCATAAAAGGGACCACTACTGCCAGATAAACTTAATCTCTACTGCTTTGCAGGATTCGTCATCTTGTTTTATTTTGAGCAATTGTGGTTTAAATGAACATGAAAAGGAATATGGCTTTGTTTTCATTACTGTGATCAACATTTCTGGACATCTTCATTTCAGATTAAAGAATAACGTACACTGAAGGGTGCAAAAAAGATTGTTTTCCCTTTTCCCTGTACTGCAATTCATTCTCTAAGAGTCTAGGAGACTATATCTCCCTTTCGATCCATCTGAAAGTCAAAAAAATTCAGGTTCAGTTGGAAACAGGGCCAGAGTTACTGAACTAGTAAGAAAATAAGACTGAAGCAAAACACAAGAAAAAACGGAAAATGGAAATGAAAAGCCAAAGACAAAATGAAATCATTGTTTCTGAGGTGGTTCTGAGAGTGATGTTGTCATTGTAAGAGTATGATTAATTTTCTTGAGGTAAACTCCTGTAAAACTGAAGGGCACAAAGAAGATACTACATGTAAAACAAAAGCATAGAAAGACAGATATACAAATTTTCCCATGCCAAAATCAGAACCATAAAGGAAAAAATTAGCTTCTAAAAACAAACAAGTTTTTATTTATTTGTATGAACTAATTGCAATGACTTTCAAGATGAGTATTTTTTAATGTAAAGTTCCTAAGAATGAGCATCCTCATAAAATTTAGAGGAGGATGTTTAGTCCCAGTTCCAGCCAAACAATCAGAGAGCCACTGGTAAAAGGACAACCATAGTTCTCCTTGATCTTAACAGGTATGCAGTTTGCAAATATAAAGCACAGGAAAGACTGGAGGCATGGTGGAGTGGAAAATGTTCCTTTTCTCTCCAGCGGGACCCATAAGACTGCAAAATCTTCTAAGAAAAATTTTTTATGTCAACACTTCTTTACAAACTACTTGAGGCTTCTTGTTGAAGCTATGCTCTCTGAGCATGCTTTGCTTATCAAGAGTGTCTAACAAAACTGCTAAGATTTAAAAGTCCACCTCTCAGAAATTGTGTATACATGATGAAGTTTCTCTGCAACTTCCAAGCAGAATTCTTTTTCAGCTCAAGTCTACAGCCGGTCTGAACTTCCTCTTCAAGGATGGCACTGAAAAACATTTGAGTGCCACACTCTCCATGTAAATGCACTTCTCCCTATAATTTTGTACTTTTCTAGTGTAGTAATTATAAGAGAGTGACTTGTGACTTTAATGTTAAGGTGATTTTAATGTTAATTATGTGTCCTCACGCATGTTTTGAATTAGAGCTCTAGATGATGGTAAGGGTCAGAGACAGTGGAAAGGCTGGGGCTTGAAGCTGGGTAGCTCAGACAAGCCCATCATTCCTAAAAACAAGAGGAATTCACCACCAAAACAACAACTGATCAAGCGAATCCTCTCCCTCATCAAATCATCACTTCAGGACTGAATGTCTTCCCAAAACAGTTTTGGGAGTATTTTAGGCTGCAATGAATTGAATTAAATGTGCTATAGTTCTTCTGGACTCAAAACTCATGAATTACATCACCCTTCTTCCTTAACATCTTTTCTGCTGATCATTACATGATCCACAATCTGTCATCTTGGATTTTCATTAGGAAGTATATTTATTAAATCTAGAACTTCTCTAGAAACAGATATTTGACATTTCCATTCCCACATCAAGATCAGCCCTCTCAGGTCATGATCAAGCATATATGAAGCAAATTCATCAAGTCTTTTAAAGAACAGTAAGCTCTTAATATTTCAAAAATCATTAATGTAATGTATCTTCAACATAAAATATTTTCCCATAGATAAGACAACAAAATAATCTCTTGGCCATGGGTCAGGAATGGCCTTTTCTAATGCATAAATATTCAAATTATTATTTTTGCGGGGAAAGTTTGGAGCACACTTGTAACTAATTTCTATACAGACCAAATTAATGCAACTTGCCTGAAGCTCATGTCCTTGTTCATTCAGAAACTGAAATGTCATTTACAGCAAGATAGTCTTTTCTTCTAATTAATGTGGTCATGAAACAAATGAGACACAATATGCAAATAAGAGCTATGATGATTAAATAAAATGCTGTCCCTCAAGGAACAAAACACTCAAAATAAACTAGTTTTATATAGTTGGTTTTGAAAGGCCCATCTGTAAAAACTGAATGTATTTTGCTTAAATTACATCTGGTTACTAATAGGTACTATGTTTCAATTATTTCAGGGGAACCTGGATGATGGAAGCTTTTCTGCTGGAGTTCAAGTCCAGTATGAACTGCATAACTGTGTTTTCTTGTGTTTTATCTTAGATGTTGGGCCAAGCTTAAAATCAAATTCACATTTTCTGTTCACATCTGAAAAGCCTCCTACAAACTCAGTATGAATCTAAATAATTTCTCTTTATGAATGTTACACAGCCAAAGAACCTACTCAAAATATGGAGCCTCATTTTTAACATATTAATCTTGTTATATGATTTCTACAGAATACCATAAAGCCAATGTAAAAACAACCAAACTTATTTACAGACTGAAGGGTCCTTAGAAAACTATGACTCCAAGCAAAATTACTGTTTTACATCAGTGGTTTCATTATCATTTAGCATGTTTGACCTAATCTCCTGGAGCATACAATACTGAGAGGGTGCCCTGCATGATTATTTTAGAAAATAGCTATTTATAAAATGAAAGTTAGAAATAGGGCTGAAAAATGATCAGGTTCACTGTTACACGTTCTGCTTACAGCATTTCTCTACCCTGAAACTGTAGACAGTCAAGCTGGTTACTAGCATCTTCACAGCAGAAATTAGGCCGTCCTACTTGTTATCCTATGGGAGTTTTGACAAACAAACTACAACCAGTTTCACCTTTGGGGCCCCTTGGGGAGGGCCACCACATCCTAGAGCCAGTACTCACCTGTTCCTCATTAAAGCTTAACAGAAAACAGCTCCTTCATCTGTGACCCTTGAAGTTCTCAGATTTTTAAAAATATTCCCTTCCAGTGTCAAGGTGAAAACAAGACAGTGGAGAAGGTGTCCGTTTCCTCCAGGGAAGGTGGCACGCCAGGGCAGTCCCTGGCACAGGGGGACCAAGTGTTTTGTGGCATCAAGCGGGTGCACCAAGGTCTGGCACACAACTTGCTTGGTCACCAGCAGTCGTTCTGATCACCAAACTGTGTTCCTAGTTAGTTTTGCCCATCTGGACAAGACGACCTTTTCCCGTACAATCTCCATCAAAATGGTTACACTCCTGTGAGTTTTAATTTCAAGTAATTGGTCTCTTTCAGTAACAAAAATATTTCTGACTCAAACTATTTGTGAAACAAGAAAATAATGTTTAAAGGCCCTCAGGAACATACAGATACAGAAAGTGGTGCTATTAAAGCAATGTATTATCACTCTAGATGAAGATAACATTCTGATAGAGCAGACCTTACAGCTGTAAGAGAGCTGTGCGGCCCCAGAAAGGGCTTCCCGAGACCAGCAGACATCCTTTCATCCCGCCACAGGTTAGTTAAGGACTCCTGTGCTTAGTCAGACCAGAGCCTTGCTACGGCCTGGTCCGCGCACATCAGCAGAAGAGCAGAGCTGCAGTTGCCACCACCTGCTTTTCATTTCTTGTCTTTCCCCAACTCTCCTTCTCACAAAGGCTTCTTTTTCTTTCTTAGCCTGAATGCTTTTTCCTGCTTATGTTTTGTCTCTCCTTCCTGCAGACATGACTGCTTTTATCAGCAATACGGTGACTCCCCAGTCTCTACTTCAAAACCTTTACTATGTTGTCTATTAATGAAAATAAGCAAACCTGCCTGGTTTTGTGCTTTTCTCTGCTACTGACGCCTCCTTCTGTGCTGCCCAATCCTCGTTCCTCTTCTCTTAGCTTAATCCCTATTTTAATTCCTTGCAAATCATTTCATGTTCATTTGCTATATAATGTACACTCATTACCTTTATTCTTATTATCTTACCTTCTTCTCCCTACCTTTATTTTTGTACATTGTCTTCATTTTCTTAGATTGTAGAGCTTTAAGGAAATATTCTTCCAAAGTAATACTTAAACTCTCCAACTCTATAATAAAGCAAAATATTTCTAGTAGTTTGAAATTAGCAAAGGTATTCATTCATCCTGCCTCCTGAATGGTGTTTACCAACTTGAACCATACAGTCTTTTCTTTCAAAAGCTGAGTGCTGAATTCCTGAAGCACATTTGGCACTTACATCTTTAGTTTTGCCAGAAATATATTATACTCAATTTGTTTCCTAGTTCCCTATTTGATATGAAAAGTCCTGTACATGGAATAGCCATAATTTTAACTATTGCAGTCTCTCTGACTTGAAATAATTCTTCATGATTTTTTGCATCTGCTGGTCACAGCAGTGGAAAAGACAGAAGAAATCACAGTTGTCACATTTTTATTTCATATATTTTCTATGCGAAGTAGAAATTACAAGGAAATATAAGAAGCCATTGCTGGTGTAAGGAGGGAGTTTTAGCAGAAACTATGGCGTTTCCATTGCTGTGTTGTCCACTGAAGCTCAAACATTGTCTGGCAACTATCCTCCAGGGCAGTTGCCTGGCCAGCTTCACAGTGGGCCCCCTGCCATCCTAACAGATGGGCACCAAGTGTAAGTAGCCATAAGACCATATAAGTGCATTTAGTGTGAAACTTAGGGCATAATTCCCAGCCTTGATCACCATATGGCTTTTCCATTCTGAGTAGATAAGTTTGTGACAAATGGGATGTGCAGTGCTAAATTAACTTTGAACATGAATAGCGTTAAGGAGAATAATAATGGAAATAGCTCCCACCATGCTTATAATAAGCAGGGGCTATTATGCCAGAGTCTCCACCACACTCATTTCTGTTGAAGGTCCTGTTCATTTCCTGAGCTTTCCATGACTAACTCAACTTCAGACAAGCAGGGAAACCAGCTCCTTCACTCCCCTCCAGGCTCCTTTACAGGGAATGAGAAAGCATAATTGCCAAAGCCAGTGCCTCCCTGAAAAACCTGGGGATTGATTCACTTAGTCCTGTAATTGAACTGAATCTACATTTCATCATGACTTCACTGTTGAATTCTTCAGAACGGTTTTGCAAGTCGGCCTTGGGATATTATTGAGTCATTTACCATACACTTATTTATGCTTTTACACTTTGTGATCCTATTGAATATAGAAAGCATTTCACATGCCTTCTGCACATGCTATTTCAGACAGACAACTACCCTATATGATCTAACTTTCAGGAAAAACAGGCAGCAGAACCTAAGAACGTCTGCGACCACCTTCTTCACTCTAAGCAGTTCCAAGCAGCACATGCCCCAGTACCTGTGGATTTTAGTTGCTGCAGTAAACTTCATTTGAGTTTGTTAACAGATAGGAATGAAAACAAACAGTAAATAGCGAAATAGGCATTTTGAGTGAGTTACAGGAATGTGAATCTTTTCAAAATTCTTACACTGACTTTGAGTATTTTTAGACAGCATTTCTCTGTTTTAGCTATCATCAATAAAAGATGCTGTGTGCGACCTCTGAACAGTGAAAATAATCTAATTATATCAAATCTTGAGAAAGGTATGAGAACTCTGATTAAATGTTAATCTTGATGTAAGGATTTAAACTGGTAGAAAATCATATGGAAAAGAAAATGGTTGTGTTTTTGTCTTTTCTTTTTCTCTCTTTTCTGTAGCATACATTAGGGTGGGTTCACAGTTGGTTTAAACCAATCTAAAACCATGCTACCAACAGGAGAAGTCCCAGCTCTCCCATCCCCAGTTACCTATTCCTGCTGGAAAGGGCAACGCTGCCTTTCAGTGAAGCACAATTCAGAGTAGCTTACACTGTTTGTTAAACCACAGTCTTATATAAGAAGAGAAAGGCTTAACCTAGTATACACCAATACAGATTTTGCTGGAAACATTTACAGCTGTGCAGGTGAAGATCTAACCCAATCTCTCTCTCTGGGTTTAGTTCACCTTTCATGAATACTCATTTGAATTTACTTGCTTTCCAACAGTATTCAAATAGCCGACTCTGCTGGCACGAACATTTGCAGAAAGTAAATGTTAAAAGTTGCATACATGAGCATAACTTAAATCTGACCCTCCAAGAATTTCAGTCAAATTGTTTATCTAATTAGGGAGGGGGATAACTGACAGGCAGCATTTCATCAGAATGCTGGAGCAACTGCAATAGAGAATTAAATACAGTCACGCTTTTGGTTGACTTGTATCAACTTTTTTCTGAATTGAACTTCCTATTATCTGAAAAAAAGAGTTAAGTTAGTGCCTACTTATTGGTTACTTAGGCTACCAATGGCTTTTTCCCTATATGGTTACATATGATTAGAGCCCATCATGACTGAGTAGGCTAATTTCCTCTATTTGAGAAGATGGTTGTTGTTCTCATTTTCTTTTGAAATACTAAAACATGAAGCCTGAGGCTGAAACAGGTTGTTTTCAAATCAGAGGATTAACTGGGCAACATTATATAGCATATTCTTGCAGACCTATATATATGGACAGGAGACTTCAAACATTTGTTCAGCAGCTGAAGAGGGGAGACAAAGCCAAACCAAACATACTATTAGAACATATGCTCGTTTACATCGGAGCATAGTTAATATTGTAAGATCATTCTGAACACATAGAATCCACCATAAGTACTAGGAGATCATATTCACAGCAGAGATAAGGTCTTTATGCTTCAGTTGTGGCTCTATTGAGAAATGAGTCTAAAAATTGCACAGTTTCCTGTTTATTACCTTTCAGAAACTTCCAGGTCAGATTCACTCAGTTTATCTGAAAAATATTTTTTTTCAGTTGTCAGCCCTGCAAGACTGACCTTAAATCTGAAAGTCAAAAACTGGTCTCTTTTTGATGAGTGCAACTATGAATGCAACACCAAAAATCACAGTTGGAATCATGATTACTCCCCTTCCTTGACATAAAGTATCACATATTCTGTCCACCACGATATCTTAGATATGCCAAAGTCATAACAGAAAAGGAAGAAAAAGGACTTCAGTAAGAAAACTAGGTATGAGTGAATTAAAAATAAATGATAACAAATGCTGTAACAGGCATCCCTTAAAACAAAAACACTGCACTTCTGATAAAGCTGAAAGGAAAGAAACTTTACAAAAGTAACCTCTTCTGGTTACAGGGAGACACACTTTCACAATGTACCTAGCCTGTAGCACTACCTATCTACAAGCAATCGGACAAATCAAGGATTTCCTTTGTTTAATGGCTTAGATACTTGTCTGGCTAGCCAAATTAAAGAGGGGCTTTACAAACAAATACGCTCACCAACCCGCTGTGCCATAAACCACTAGCTTGGGTGAGGGCAGGGTGGTGCCTAAATTCCCCCCGCGGCCAGCTCACGGAGGTTTCTTCGGCCGGCAATCACGGGAGCGGCGAAGCCACAGCTGCCTGGCTGCGCTTGCACGGTTTCGGCTCCTGTGCACCCTCGCTCAGCCGAGCGGCGCAGCCTCGCTTCCAGCCCGGGCTGCGACAGCGGCAGCCCGGGGGACCCAGCCCGCCGCCGCACGCCCTCGCTTGCCCCCGCTGGCACAGCCGTCACACTGCTCTCTAGCACCCGCCGCTTCAGGAGTCCACGTCAGAATAGAAGTTAGAAACCTGCTACAGAAGTAAATTACCAAGCATTGTGTGCAGCTTGAAAGGAAATCAATTCTGTTTTCCAGTAGGTACCTTCAGAATATAGCCCCATTTCCAGAATTAGGAAACAACCTACCCTTTAGGGAAAGCAATATGTCCTCGATGGAAATTGTGTTGCATTCAAAACTACCAGAAACACATTTACAGAGTTGTGGTGGTTGAAAAAGTCTGCTAGTGCAGTTTTGATCCTCGTCAGCCAAAGCAGAAAGGCTCCGTGATTTAAGCTTTTTAAGCTTTCAACTGTGGGATCCAGGCACCGGCCCAGCCAGGGCTGCAGCTCCTCGCCTCGGACACCATGGGCCTGCCGCCGCTGGGGCACGTGGGGGCCGCCCAGGACACGCGGGGGCCACGCGGGCACCGTGCAGGGCGCGCGGGCACTCAGCCTGGGGGGGCTGCTGGGGGCTCCCCGAACCAGCTGCTACCCCCCGAGATGCCCCCAAAGCAGCCACGCGCCGCTGGCAGCTGCTGCTCCTCAGGGGCCGGTGGTACCAGCCCCAGCTGGACCCTCGGCAGCCTCTCCTGCCCCAAACCAGTGTCCCAGCGAAAAGAACAGGAGGCGGCCCTGGGGTTTTTACAGTATTTATCTCAGGTCGCGCCTTTTATGTACAGAGTCCTGAATTACCTGGCTGGCCACAGGCATTAAAAACAGGAACTAAGTTTTCTAAAGCCTTTCTGAGGACTGAAGAAAAGTACCTCCTTACTGTCTGTCTTCCAATACGTTGGCAATATTCTTAAAGGTGTCCAGATATTTCCCTAATAACTGTTGCTGTAAAGTGTTAACATTAAAGACACAATAGAAACAGTATTTTTAAACGAGAAGATACTTCTATTTCAGCTGAGCTCCCTGACAAAATACTTTGTTTTTCAATGTATCGGTTGGTTGTTCAAAAGCCAGAACTGGACAGTACAGTGGCCCTTTCAGCCTCCACTTCTATAACCCGCAAAATCTTTGTGTTTAATCTTTTGTTAGACCCTAAAGTTCTTTGATGCATGGACATTATTTTCTAGTGATTGCCATCACATGAAAAGGGTGTTAATCCTCTGCTAATTAACAATTTGTTGAGGTCAGCAAGGGTCAGCACTTTACATTTTTGGATTTAGTGAATTTGTGGTTCATTGGAACTTCTTGTTTTCATCGGTTAGGCTAGTCCATCTTTTTTTTCTTGGTGAACTTTATTTTGTCTCAGCAATAGCATCCTCTTATGCTCATAGCCCACTAAGAACACTGTAACAGCAGCTGCCTTTCGATTTGATATGGGATACAGTTTGCTTGCATTTTTTCGAGTATACTACCTACTCCACAACTACGTTGATTGCAAAGGTTATTGCTTCATACACTTCACATGTTTTGTCTAATCCAGAAAGGGACTTTATATTGTTTTTGACAGTCATACCACATGCTTCATTGCCCACAGCATTACTCAAATATAATACAATACTTCCGTAAAATCATTAATTGGTAACTGAGATAGAGCAGGATAACAAAATCAGTATTATTGCTATTGGTGCAAAAACTGTTTTTTGAAGATGATCTTCCCTCCTGTGCATTTATTTATTCAAAAAGGTATATAAATATTTCTCCATTGCCTTAGTAATCTGAAAATCCACTTAACTGCAGACAGTTTTCACTTCTTTCACCATTACCTTTGCTGGGTGCAATGGCTTACATAATTGAAATTCTGTTAATCAGATTTCAAAAACTGATTTGTTTGTTTCTCTTTTCACCTGATGCTGAGGATAAGAAAATGGTGGCTTTCTTTGAAAAACTAATACACAATGAAAATGTTCTTATCTGAGCAGCATGAACAAGACCCATCTTATTTTTCATAGCATCTCTGTGAACTTTGCTTACATTCTGAATGACCACATGACAGTACTGGTAAAAAGGAACCATGCTGCCCTATCTGTGTATTTTCTAAAAAAAGCTTCTGCAATTTGCAAGAAAACCAGATAGCAAATGTCTTGTTTTGTATTCAGTTCCCATAAACTGAAAATGTGTATTAGAAAAAGCATTACAAAAGTAGATTAATAAAACTTTGATTACAGAGAGAGAGAGAAAGAAAAAGTGGAAGGGTATCAAAATAGTCCAAATCCATATAGTAACTAAGAAACAACTGTAGCCTTAACAACCTTGCCAGTGAGTTCTACAGTTTAATCACACATTGTGTGAAAAAGCACTTCTGTTCTTGGTTTTGATTTTTCTACCTCCAAACTAGGTTGAAGACCCCTCTCTTCCCTTGTGTTACTGTCAAGGAAAAGAGGTGTTCCCATTCTCTCTCCTTTATGAGCTTCAGTACTTGGCAATTTTTTCTTCCTTATGACCCATTTTATTCTTCTGCTTTCTTAAATAATTAATTCTAGTCTTTGCAGTCTCCTTCACCCAAACCTCTTGCATTGACTTGACTGTTTTAATCACTATTTGAACATTCATATGGCTAAAATACCCTAAGAAAGATGAGGAAATTCTCTTTGGAAATACTTTTTCTAAGTCTAACCGAAAATTAAAAAACAAGTATTTTTTAAAAAACCAACAAAACACAGAGCTGTAGCTGTCACTTGCAATTTTAACTCCTTTAAAAATTCCTTTAAAAAAAAAAACCTACAAACTTCTAAAACTGAGGTGCAGACTTGGACTTAGCCACATGCATATGTAGACACCGTGACTAACTGCACGTTATGTAAACGCTATCTCAGACAGTCCTGTGTAGAGGATAGACCATTAAGACAGTTTACAATAGGAAGTGAGTGATCTTATCCTTTTAAAACTTTGTTAAAGGAAATATTAATTGTATAAACTGCATGTTTTAAAATAACCTTGTTATCTTAAACTCAGTAAAATCTTAGCAAAGCAGAGGTGATTCATGATCAAGGTTATGTCTACATATTTTGACAAACTAAATACCTCTCGGGTGCTGAAGTTCTGTGGCACTTACTCAGCCGTTTCAGTGATGGGAGGATGAAGGTTTCCCTGAGGTATCCTTACAGTGGTACTGAGTACACACCTCCAGCTCCTGTTAAAACAAGGCACTGATTAGCTCCATAATTATTTCTGAATGGTTATTTGGACTGTGCAGAAGCCACTTTTGAGATTGAATTTATGCAGATATACATTAAAATCAAAATACGTGAAGATAGAACACTGGCCTTTATTTTCTTTTCAGTATTCTCTTTTCTTAACTTTAATAAAGTATTTCTCCTTTTTAATAGGTTATTAACATGATTTTTATTCCTACCATTACTCATTTGTAGTAATACATTTTAACGCAGATAAACTACTAATTCCTTTGCAAGACAATTCTTTCACAAGGAAGGAATTTCAGTGTAAATATTAACATTAAAACAATGCTAGATTTATAGTATTTGAAGAAGTTGCATCACTTGACGCACTGAAGTATTTAGATAAAGTTAAATTAGGCCACAAGCAAATACATTTTTTAAAAAAGATGATGACCTAAATGGTGAATTGTGACAGCAGCCAAGTAAATAACTTAACAAGAAAAAGCTTTGCAGAATATTGATTTAATGCATCACTTAAGCAACAGAATATCTCAAACCCGCATTATCCATGCTCTATTTCCCTGTACCTTGGACAGTTTATCTATTCACCTCTCTCAAAGGAACAAGCACATATTTCTACATGAAATGTTTGTTTATGATGTACAGTTTTTAACAGTATGATAAAATTCATCTTCAGTAGAGTTCTCCTTCTGTGGAATATACTCATTTACAGAAATTTTAGCATGGTAGAATAGTGTGTATTAAAAAGCCACAGAAATTTAACCAAGATCTCATATACATTAACTGTCATCATTACTCCATGAAAACATGTCACAGTAAAGTAAGGAATTTCAGTATGGCAGAGAACCATAAACTGCAATTTAACATCATTATATGGAATTTCCAAAAAGCATAAGAGAATTCCATAAGTGTGATACAAAGTACACTGATTCTAAATTCTGGCCTGAAATGTTACATTCAGGAAAAAGACTGTAAAAGTAGTGCAGTCTAATAGGAGGAGGAACAAAAAGCAGGAAAAAGTAATATAGATCATTTTTGTATTTGCTTTAAGTAAAGGGTAAAATAATCTATGTTTTTTCTAACAGTCTGCTTTATCATTCAAAGTAAAATTTGGTGCTGCTAAAATTAGCTTTTGGTAATTTTATGCCATTTAAAATGTATGAATGACCTCTTGGCTAAGACGACGGAGTTGCTTAGGAGGGGTGCATAAATTGCACAGGATAGCAAGAACCCAAAGAACACACTAAGTGATTTCCACGGTATTTTGCAAAATTATGAACAGTCAGCACATCCTCCCCAAAACTGGGCTAGAATCACTATTTATCGATGACATCTTCACCAACTGCCATTGTTACCTAGTCTGAAAGAAATCACCCTGGAGACCAGCAAAGCATACAGAGGTAAATTCAGTCCTGATGAAATGGATCATCATTACTTTGAATCCCTTGTTAGCAGCACCCATTTCACCAGCAGAAAAAACACTGTGAATTTTGAGATCTCTTCTCAGTCTCTGGGGAGGCAGCCACAAGGTCTTACGATGCTTCCCCCTCGCCCCAGGTCTGTGATAAATAGCTCCCAAGCTTTTGCAGTATCTGCAAAGCAGGTTTAAGGATTACAGAAGTTACCTCCTGGCCAGTTTTATTTACCTTTTACAGTTAAAGGATGCTCTAAGAGCAAGGCAGGGACTGAGACTCATCTGTTCACCTCACGTTGATTTGTCATTTGACGTCTGTGTCAGAGGAGCTGTAGGAGCAGACACTTTGATGCCACTGCAGCTTTACCTCTGCCAAAACTAGAACTGGGTGAACTATTTACTGTGAATAATTTATTCAGCAGATTTCACCCTTTCTTCATTGTGAGAGTTCTCTATACATATCCTAATTAAAAGAAATAATTGGCTTATTACTCAAGCTCTTCATTCTTGCTTGTTGCCTTTGTCCAGAGGTGTCCTGAATAAAGGCAGGGGTGAAATCCTGCTCCCACTTGAGACACTGAAATCCACTCTCCTCTTTGATTTCACTAAGGTCAGGATCTCAGTCAAGGTCCCTACAGCAAGAAACCGCCAGTTTAGATCTGAGCCATGCCACAAATGAGGTCAATAATTAAACAGTGGGAAGGAAAAGGAGAAGTGGAGCAAGAGCATAGTAATTAGATATTTATGTACCATCATGATGGTTCTATAACAACATGATAGCTAGACATTACTTAAAATAGAAGGGCATTTAGGAGGGCTCAAAGCAGAATTTTATTCCCCTACAAGGATTGGACAAATATGTGAACATGCTTGGTGACAGTAATTATTTGAACAAGTGCAGTTTGCATAAGAAATTTTTCCTCTGCTTTCCACCTCCCTGCCTCCACCTTGTTCTTTACCCAAGATCTAAATCCTCTCGATGAAGGATTCTTTGGCATTTAGTGTATAAGAAATTCAATAATCAATACAGAATGTATAATACAATATATATTTGAGGATAGAATTTCATTACTAAATAGCAGTTCTATTCAACTACGTTATAAGCTATTTCTGAAAACACCTCTACCCTGCATGCACCTAGCAAGAATCAGTGCCTTAGGGCAGTAAAATATCAAGCTATATTCTCCAAAATGTCTAGTGTTTTGCTAGCTATTTCAAACTCCTCTATTCTTCAATGTTCAGTCACTAGACTATGCTGCTTAAATTATTAAATCCTTTTAATTTAGATTTTCATAAGCTACCAGAGGAAAAATGCATATCCTTAAAGTATGAGGCTTGGCTTCTTGCAAGGAAAATGACAGTATTAGTATTGCCTTACGCTTAAGAAAAGCACAAAGTAAATTTCATTCAGGAGTAAAATGTGTGGGGCAGATGGTATAAAAAAACATTTCTTTTGTAACTATCTCGGTTTAGGGGCACTCAAAATTGGAACACAAATGGGGCAAACTAGATACCTTAATATCTGAAAGACTGAGATGTCAGACAAGAAAAACAAATATAAAAATGGAAGATCTCTTTGGATCCAACTCATTAAAAAAAGGAATAAAAATTGTCCGAAGATCTATTATACTGGTCCCCAAAATACTGCATTCTTCTGGAGCAAATGGCCATATACTAAAACACAAATCTAAAACACATTTACTGAAAAAGACATTGCAGCCCTTAGTGACTTGTTTCCCTGTGATGCTTTAATCTCACCAAGGATACAACACTTCTGCTCCAGACAGTGCTGTTGGGGTTCGGAAAAGGAAGAAAAAGCTTCATATATTCTTTTTTAAATACAATGTGAAATATATAAACATTCATCCTTTCTGAAAAGAGAAATTATTTATTTCAGGAAAGGATAAATAAAATTGGCAAATTAGGAAATAGGCCACAGGAGACTTGTATATCAAAAGACATATACGTTCCAAACCTGAACTGTTACGTAATATCCTTTTTACACTAAAAACTCCAATGCACAAAATTTTGATAGATTTCAGATTTTACAGATCCCTGGAAGAAGCTACGGAAATTAAAGGCCTTGAGGCCTCTCGAGATCGAGAGGGATCGATGCCTACCGAGACGCGTCGATCGCTATGGACGTGGTGCCCCAGCGACAGGTAGGGAAATCCATACTCCTTGAGGCCCCTCGGTATGAAAAACGGTCCATGTCGAGCGGCAGCGGCGCCTCCCGAGAGCGCCCTGGGCCCCGCAGCAAAAGCTAGGCACGCCTGCCGAGAACGAGCCGTTTTGGGGCCTATCGACAGCGTTCGATATTGACAGCGAACCCCGTCGATAGGTCTGCACTTGCACAGGCATCGATGCCGCTCAATATTCAGAGCGCTCGGCGTCGATCCCCTTCGATGCCTACCACGAGCAAAACCGGACCCACCAGAGCAAAAGCCACGCAAGCCTGCCGAGAGCCAGCCGTATCGACGGCGACCGGCAGGCATCGATCTCGACAGTCGGCCATAACTAGCAGCACCTTGTGCTGTGGATCCCTGCAGGTAGCTACGGAAATCACAGGCCTCCAGGCCTCTCGAGATCGAGAGGGATCGATGCCTACCGAGACGCGTCGATCGCTATGGACGTGGTGCCCCAGCGACAGGTAGGGAAATCCATACTCCTCGAGGCCCCTCGGTATGAAAAACGGTCCATGTCGAGAGGCAGCGGCGCCTCCCGAGAGCGCCCTGGGCCCCGCAGCAAAAGCTAGGCACGCCTGCCGAGAACGAGCCGTTTTGGGGCCTGTTTCCCTCAATTTTTTTTTCCTAGGTTTCGAAGCAGGTGATAGTGAAAATACTTGGAAACATGATCTGTATTCAAGCAGGAGTTAAGCCTATACTTTCATCACACTGATTCCATAGCATTTAAACTCTGGCTTAATTAAGTACCTTCATCAATCTGTGCCAGGCAAGGGCCAAAAAAAAACCCACTCAACATATGAAATAAAACTCCGTTTTATCAACATATGGAGCCACAGAGGACCACACAGCAGGAGCAGTGTGGCTTGCTCAATCTTACAGCCCTGTTCATACAGTGACAGTTTTTCTCAGGTCTCAAGCATCATCATAGTGACAGCATTTGCAAAATAACGCTATTTTCCACTCTATGTAATTTTATGATGGTCCCATTTTTTTGGCTCTTACACTTCCATATTCTTTCTTAGTAACCCATCATAGGTGAAGAAACAGTTAATATTATTCCAGGAGAGTGAAACTGAAGTAGCCTCAGTTTTCAATATGATTTCTTTTAGACAGAGATGACTTGGAAAATAACATCTCCATTGCAATGTATACACGGAGACACTACTTCTCCTTCTGTAGACAATATTGACACTAGCATTCATTTTTTCTCGGAAATACTAATAACATTCACAAAACGTCTGCTTTTACCTCCTAAGCCTTTTCCTCTTGGCTCAAGAAGCGCAGGTAAATAATTATTGCTTCAGAGTCCTAAACTTCCCCGAAATTTATCCACGTTTTGTTTGAGGAAAGAGCAAAACAATACTAACCACATTCAGATGCCTATATGCTCTCTTCAGATAACTTTTCCACGTTTTAAAACCAGAAACTGGCATTCACAAAAAAAGATGCATTTAAGACAAGACCACGTACTATGCTTAAAACCAAAGAGTTTACTGCTCTCTAGAGTAAGGTTTCTTTTAATAGTATTTCTTCCCACTTTAATTGAATTAAACAACAACAGAAAAGTAACCAAAATCATGAAGACCACCAGCACTGCAAAAAAAAAAGAAAATGTCTCCCAGGGTTTTCAGTTCTCTCTCCTCAGTGTTCTGGAGTCCAGATGTGGAAAGCCCAGTGGAGCCGAAAACATTTTTGGAGGGAGGAGAGAAAGTTTTGATGCTACTGCTACAGCCTTATTTTATCCAAACCAAACAGTTACCTTTCTGTCTGGAAAATTCAAAAAAAAATTAAATCCTATTTTCTTTCACATTATTGCTAAGCATTATTTGTAAGTGAACCTGAAGAAGAAAACTAAATACTCTGTCTCTTATTCTTAGCTCTTACAAGCAAAGGAGGCCTTAGAAAAGGTTTTCTCCCAGGAGAGAAATCACTGTAGAACACACACCTTATTCATCTTTTGTCAGGTGTGTAAGTAGATTTTTTAAATATGTATTTTTGCTGCTCACATATTTCACAAACACGTATTGATTTGCTGCAGAGATATCAGGTCACAGGCTAAGGGGCAACATTCCCCTATCTGGCGCGGTTCCTTTGCAGCTACACCTGGAATATGGTGTTCAGCTAAGTGATGACAAGGGTGGTCAGCGAGGTGATGATAAAACTCTATAAATAGTTTAAGAGGGTGAACTCCAAAGAGTAAGAAACATTGTTTTAAGGTGGTCTGAACAAGCTTGACTGGTAGAAACAAAAAGCCATCCTGACACCCAGACCTAGGTGCAACTACTGCATAGTAGCTTGTATGCAGTGCAAGCATCGGCACCTGTAGTTTGGCTGCACTTGGACTAGTGTCTGCACCAGGAGCCCATATGGAATTAGCTATTCCAAAAAAATTACTCTGCTCAATTTCCCAGTATTGTTAAGCCCTGCAACTGCTAAATCAGGGCCTTAAGTTCAGAAGTCTACCAATGGGAGCCACAACGTTCAGCGCATTAGAGCAAAACGGAACAAAGCACCTGAAACACAGAAAAGAAACACCTATGCAGAAAGGAGGATGGACAAAACCCCCTGACAAATCTGTCATACCTCTGCGTTCTGCGGTTCTAGCAAAACATGCATGTGGGACTTGAGAAAGGTCTCTTTAATAAGGGTTAATTGGAGAAGTCAGTCACACATGACTGAGTATCGTTTCAAATTACTGCTCATGCTAGCATAACTAAATTAGGCAAATGACAAAATACCAAAATAGGGCATAGTCAGTCATCTTCCCTCCTATATAATCTCCATAGTATCATTATGCTCAATACTATCAAATATCAGCAATTACAGATTTTATGAAATTTGTTGCTCCTTACTAAATATTATCATGACCACATCACAATATTCCTGAGAAATCCAATAGTTCCAAAAAAATTATTTTCTATTTCAACTCAAATTACTAGTCTAGGTTTTGGGAGTGCTGGATCCATTTACGCGGCTTGTGTGACCCAAAAGGTCAGGTCAGATGATCCTGATACAGTCCCTTCTGGGCTAAAAAAATCTAGAAATGGGAAAATAACCACCCTCTTTAGTCAGCCAGAATAAATGGTCGAGTTAGTCCACTGAAATCATTGTACATCCCGTAACACTGTCTTACTCTAAAAGTGAAATCTCTACCCTTGAACCTGAACAAGAAAGTCATTTCAGTTTCTCTCTGCTTCCTAAGTTAACTGCAAGCGTTTCCTGGCATACAGAACAGCGGCAGAAAAAGGAAAAACGTAGACTTGAGAAGAGCACAGCTTCCAATCCCCACCCACCAGCTTCAGTCAAAGGATGACTCCAGTCCCTTTCTTAACTAATCCTGTCACTGTAAAATCCTACAGTCATTCTTCCACACATAAAGGGAAAACGGACTCACTAGGAGGACCTAGACTCTTGCAGCTTGAACTGTTAACCAATGGTGGAAACGCGAGGCTGCCGAAGTTGTGCCTGCCGAGCCAATCGAGTGGATGCGTGTGTCCCACATGACTGTGTTTCCCCTGTCTTTCACATGGGCAGTATTTAGTTCAATTCAGAACTGCAGATAGTATAGCCTGCACGGCAGCAATGGGATGTCTGAGCGTGAGCGGCTGGCTTCCGAGGGCCGCCACCAAGCCCGCGCATACGTGTCTCCTGAGCTACCCTGGGATTGTGCCCCTTGCCATCCGCCCACCCTCGTCTCTGCAGAAGGAGGCAGCGCGACCGGCACAGCGCAACAAAACAAAACTGTGAGTATAGGGTCTATTTATCTTTATTTTTAGCCGTAAAAGAAACCCCTTAAAACTGTCCAAATGCTACGTGCACCAAATTGGTGGTTACTTTTTCTTACGAGATGAACAAGTATCTAAAGTGCTATTCAAATTCAGAAATATTTCTTGCATGCTTCAATAAAAGAAAAAGAGAAAAGAGTTATCCTTCAGGGCAGTGCCTGCATGCATACTGCATGCCACGCCGCTCCCTGACATAGCCAGCGTGCTGCTTTGTTCATGAAGAAAAACAAAGACAAAAAGCCCTACACATGTATGTTGTTCACTTTTATTTGCACTCTGTGTCTAATCAGGCCTGATCTGTCCCCAAGGGGAGAAAATAAAGGCAAACTTTAACTCTGCCAGCGAGAACAGCCCAGACTTTCCAGACATCTGACAGCTATTATAATTAGCTATGAAAGACAGCAAAGACACTTTGGGGCAAATAGCTGTTACATTTGGAACAATGAGGCCGTGCAAGGTTCCCATCCCACCCCTTCCACGGCGGGAGGGGCAGCGCAGAGCGCAAGGAGCCAGCGTTAGGAAAAGGGTTATGGCTGTACTAAAAAAAACCTCGAGCCGTATATCTGGACTCGCTCAGCATGAGGAGAGGCTTTTTGATAAGAAACTTTAACTGTCGCTAGGCTGTGACTTCCATGCACTCAAATGCTGGTGGGGTGGGAAAGGGAGCGGGGCTCGCAGCACGGCGTCAGGGGGTCGGGCGGAGGGGCGTGGGGGCAAAAAGAAGGGAATATTCATAGCAGCATACATTGCAACTGCTTCCTAGATCTGTGCTTGCCAAATCTCCTTACGTCTAAGTTGCTTTCTGGGCAAGATTTATGAGAGTTCTCAAACAGAAGCAACAGACAAAGCAGAGCTTTTCTTCTTCTTCTCCGGGAAAGAAATTGAATCCAAATGGCTAACTGTATAATAAGAAACACTAATTCATATTTTGTTTATATTTTTTTAAATCTTCATAAGATCTTTAATAAGATACACACACACACTCCTTCCCACCCTCACCCTACCCTACCAAAAGTTAGATCTTGAAAACTACATTCAGAAGGGAAAAAAGCAAAGACAATAGAAATCTGGCTCAGTCCTAGCTGCACTGGATCTCTAATAAAGCATGAAGCGAAAACAGTTTCTGAGTGAAAGATGAGCAGACTTCTTTTTTAAAAAAAATAATAACTGCAATAAGGAGAAATTGTTGAAAGACTCCAGACGCTACTAATTATGGCTTAAATAAATCTTCCTGGACAGATGTTTGCGTGCTCCCACTGCAGGGAAAGGAACATTAAAAGAAGCATTTTTTAAGACGGAGGATTTGATGTGAATTTTCACTTTTTTTTTTTTTTTTTTTAACTACACCATTTTATTCTTTGTCTGCCCTCCTGTTATCTCCCCCTCCCCCAACCGCCGCCCACTGTGAGCCGAGACACCTGAAGGCTAGACATAATGATCAACAGAGCGCTGCGCTGCGCTCGCCCGCCTGGAGTCCAGCCAGATTTTTTTCCCCTGCCACAATCGCGGAGCCTGCACGCAATGCACGGCCGGCCCCGTGCTCTGCTATGTGCGGATCAGACAGCAGTCTGAGCCCTGCTGCACAAAGATTAAAGACAAACACAAACCTTTTCTCCTTCTGTCAGCCCGGCTCGGTTTCAACTTTTGATTCTAGGATAATATGAAATACTTAACTTTGTAAATATATATGTGCATTGTCATATAAAACATGTGTATATGTGCATGCACTTTCCGCACAGGGTAACTAGGGGCATCCCTTATTTCTCATTTTATAATCATTTCTGCTCTAGTTTCACAATCAATGCAATATTTTATGCTGAGTTCACACATCACTTAGATAATTGCCCACGTAGCTCACGTATGTTATGTAAAGATTTTGTATGCGAATACAGCACATTATATAAGGATATATAGACAGTGTATAGAGACCTATATCTGAAAGGCAGAAATACTGAAACACTTAAACATATTTGGTTTTAGAAAGATTAGCAAGACCTCCTAGACACATTTGTGGCAGTTTTAAACCTGCCACATGCACATGCTTTGTAGGTAGGCTGTCTACCGAGCGCAGAAGGGGAGCGTGGCGGGGGGATATTTCGCTTAGCTGGCCTTGCCGTCACCGGCCTCGGTCGCCACCGCGCAGAGAACCACGGCCTGGCCGAGCGTGCGGCATCGCTCCGGAAAGTTGGTCTTCTGAACATGATACTCCCCAAAATAGTTGCTCTCCGTTTGGTGAGGCCAGGCGTAGGGTTAACAGAGACACCCAAGGGAAAGGGAGATTCAAAGATTTTTTTTTCTATATGTATGCAGCGTGGACCCATTTTTAAAAATTCCTTTGAATTGCACTGTCTTCTTGTACACATTCTTGTATGGTACAAATGGTGATTAATTGTTACTTTTCAATATGAACTTTGTGGGAACAAGACACGAAGGAAAATATGTTTTTTACATATGTGCATACACACACACATGTATCCTGTTCTTAATTTACTCCCTGAAAAGCTTTAAGAAAGTACACTTTGGTCACGCTACCAGACATCTTCAAATAGAAAAAGTGTATTTTTAGTGTTTTTCTTTAATACTACTAATAAGAACTATTAAAAAAGGAACTCAGCACAGATATCACATAAATTTAGTCTTACAAAAACAAAGCAAAAACAAAAAGGCCCAAAAAACAGATGCAACTTCCTTTGCAAACAGCAGCAGACACATACAAATAAAGGTTGCATCTAGTGACAACAATATCCGCAGGCAAGGTCAAGAGTCCAGAAAATGTATTTCAAAGAAATGAAGAGAAAGAGTCGAGAACGCTATTCAAATTTGTATTCCTGTAATTTTAAAACAAGTGATTTTACACCTTCCTAAAGGAATATTAGATATACCTCGTATGAAATACTAGTAGCTAACTCAACACAATGGTTGTACAAGAGAAGTACATACCTGTAACTTGGATACATTTGTAACTTCAGTTGTATTAATATGCTAATTCCCCTTCTACTTTTTCTGGCATATTATGCTTGAAAAAATAAAATTTGTCACTTTTGTTTCACAAATGAATTTCAAAATAGTGATTGCAGTTACATTTTGAAGTGATGACTTTAATTTTCTTAAGCTAATGACAATAAGCAGGCATACTTTTATCCATTTCCTAAAGACTGAAATGCTATGCAAATCAATTCTGCTAAACTCGGGAAGTGATGTATACACTACCTTACAATAGAAGGGATATTTCAACCAGCAATTTATATATCTAGTCTGTGACTAATCATTACTTTTTCATTCACAAAAAAGTTTAGTATTAAAGGCAGGCATGTAAATATAAGGCCTTAGATCCATGTTTAGTTCAATATTCTCCCCTTCTCCCCAGTAAGGTCACTTGATTTAAGTGCTGGGTATTCAGGAACTCTGACTAAAGTAGGTGTGAGATAAAAACATCCAGCATCTTTGCAAATACAGCATTAGCCTCAAGCTGCTGTTGCCCAGGGACCTGAGATTTAGAGCTATGAGATTGAGCTTTTATCCCAAAGAGTTTATTTACCCAAATTTGAAAATTCTGACCTGTGTTTTTCAGTGACTTCTTTAAACTTTTAAATGGTTGCTGATGTTGAAGCAAAGCAATCATAGAAGTTCGTGCATATTTATGACACCGTTCCTAACATGTTTGATGGCTATTACATTTGATCTCTTAGCCTACAACCTACAGTTGGTTGTGCAAACTCCATGGGGCTACTCACAGAAATTTCAAGTTCTAATTTCTTTTTTAAATACTCCTCTGCCCTTTTCTCCCCATGCTTCCCCTATTGCATCCACTTGCTTAAGCCTTTTGCTGCTCAAGCAGAAGTGCAAGTTTCAGTCATAAGAATAAACCACTCCGGATTAGTTCCAAAACTTTCAAAAGATCGGTTGTTCCAACGATACCTTTATGCAGCAGAAGTAATTTGAGAGCCTACCAGAAATGCAGTCAGTCTCACTAAGGTAATAGGGTCAAATGAGCTCATGCATTACAGATAGGAAGAGAGCTGTGCATTGCATTTTTATAGTTAAAAAGCACAGTGTTTTAATGTAAACAGATTTCTGTTTGATATTTTGGCAAACTGTTGCAAAGACCTAACTACGGCTGAGCCAAAATGACTTTCGGCATGGTACAGTTAGACCAGATGGCCACGTGTTCTTTTCTTATTTAGATGAGACTTTTCTTTTCAATAACATCTTTCTTCCTGACCTGCTTAAAAATTCCAGCGAATGAAATCAGCACAGGATTTTCAATTCTAATTGACCATGTGCAGAGGAAGGGCCAGTAGAGAAATCAGTAGGGCCATTGTAAGGCACACTGCATCAATCTCCCCTTTGTCCTGAATCTTTTCTAGCATGAGCTACAATAATTAAGAATATATAATTTATATAAGTTGTACAGCAGCAAATCTAGTTGCATTCAGGCAAAAATCATTCCAAGGTCCTTTTCTACAGATGTCTGCAACAAGCAGTATGTGTGGCTATCGCGCACCAGACAAACAGGTACTCAGCATCATTTCATTGCCAAATGTTTAAGAAAAAAAGAAAACCCCTCAAAACAAAGAGTGAATAAAAGCAAAGGAAAGGTGTGGGTGAATTAAGGCTCGATAAACTGCTTTCCCTTTTCTCATGAAGTCAAAAATGTAAATGATATGGTACTTCTCAAATAAAAAAGAAAACTAGCATTTAAAAATGACAGAAAAATAAAATAGTTACTGTCCAAAATACCCACTATTAAAACACCTGAAATCTTTAATTGCTATAATTTGCCTAGGTAGATTTTACACACCCACCCCACCCACACTAAATGGGTCTTAGATCACAGGCTTGTTTGTGTCTGAGTGATATACGCATAAAGTGCAGATTGTAAGTACTGTACACATCACACGTTACCTACAGAAACATGCACACAGATTACATCATAAGAATCTTACGTGCTAGTTTATTTGAATTTAGTGAGATATCATCTGTGGACTAATATAACTACATTTATTGAGATTTAGCAAGTAGAGCGTACAAAACACACACAAAGTCCTACCTATATGTTTACTTAATCTACAGATAAGGTAAGTGAGTAGAATGAATCCTTTAGAAGGAAAGAAAAAAAAAAGACCAGTTGAAAGCAATACATAGCAAGCACTTTTACACAAGCATAACATTTGGCTACAGATTTACTTTCACTGTACCATTTAGTACAAATTCCCTCTACCATTCACAGTTTGGTTTAGCATTATGGTGGGTTTTAGATTATCGCTATAAGCTTCAATCAAGGAACAATCGAGCTGCTCTGGAAAATCATTTCCAAAAAATAATTATGAAAATGGTTTAGATAAGCCTCCTTTTCCTCAATTGAATCAGATTTTCATTAAAATCCCAATCACTTGTTAAATGTAAGGTGAAAGGAACAGAAGAAAATGCAGCGGGCAGCATGGCCATTGCTATACGTCAAGCACGCAGTCAGAATAACACATGCATGAAGAAACATGCCTGAGAACATAAAACAAAGCCGAAGACTTTGGGACTGGCCCTGCAGACTTGCTAAAAGGTCTGGTTTCAGCTCCCCAGCAAGATGCTTTGTAGCCTTGAGTGAATCATTTAACTGCCTTAGCTTCTCATCTACATCACACGAGCCGAAGTCGAGTGGCGAATGTGTGGTTATTGTGAGGCCTCTATGGAGACATGACAGTGAAGGCACTGAGGCACCTAATATGCTGGAGAAGATGATGGAGGCTAAGGCTCCAGCCAGAACAATACAGTCTGGTTGGTTGGTTGGTTTTTCAGCCAGGTAATTTTTGGTGTGGTGTTTCTTTAGCTAGATGATAGGAAATCTGTGTCTCAGGGCATACAGTACTCAGATTTAGTTGAATTTTCTTGGTTTTTCATGTGCTTGAATGTTCAAATTTATTTATGTTTTTACTAACAAGCAACAAAACATCAGAATTTAGGATAAATAGAAGACACAGCTTCATCTCTAAGGACAGGCTACATTCAGCAGAAAGGGCTGCCATGCAAGGCCTAACTCAGAAACGCCGACTCTTGTAGAGGGATTGCTTGGTTAGCGGACTGCTCCAGTGAGACTAACCGCCAGCTGAAACGCTGCGTGGGGCAAAGAGGAGCGCCAGCCCCCAGCCCTAGATATTTACCTTCAGTCACTGTGCACTGAGGCCCCGCTTATGTAATGCAGTTAAGCACATGCTTACTTTTAAAGCCTGAAGGCATCCAGCCTGCCACTTTCATGCTCAAAGTTAAGCATATGTTTTAAGTATCTTGGTGAAATATGTCTTTAATTTCTACAGTAGCCTTTGCAAGCATGAGAAGTAAATGCTCCGTTAGCAGACGCAGTACTGCATTGGTTAAGTTGTGCTTGCGGGTTCACCTTTCTGTTTCTTTTGACAGTCCTTTGATTTCACAGCTAAATAGACTGCATTATAAACCCTTGGGCTGAGGCAGGACTAGAAACCAGGGGGCCTGAAGATGACCATGAGGCTTCACAGCGCATTGTCAGGCGCCATTTTGCGGCTCCCTGGACGCGCCGTGCCCGCGCGCCAAACGGGGGGAAACGCGCTCGTCTCGGCGGGCAGACAGGGCCCATCTTTGTGCGAGAGAAAAAAAATCATTTTCTGCTGAATGTTTGTATTAATATTCATGCACAGTATGAAAGAAATACTCAGACTTTCAACTCTTTTGTCAGTGCTGTTCAAGAGTTATAAAAATTCATTAAGAAAATGGCAATGGGGCCAGGCTGCTGCTTGCCTCAGAGTGGGGGAGCGGGGAAGGGGCCGCGGGGAAATATCCTGCGGGGAAGCACAGCCTCATACCAGGCTCCGAATAAAAAGAGGAAGTAAGCAAAATATGTAAGGTTACGTGTAATTAATGGGCTGTATTTCACCAGCCTATTTTTACTGTCAAGGCTCCAGACTATATTAGCAGTCTACCCAGTCCCTTAAGCCATGAGATGTGGATAATGGGATTGGATAAAATGATTAAAATCAGTTTGCTGTCATGGTTTCAGCTAGTAAATGTAGCAGATGCAAAAATGAAAGACTTAATCATATGATAAAAGTACAAGCACCGCTTTATGATTTACCTCTACATTTTCCCAGGTTAGAGAAATAGTTTATGAGTGGTTTTTGTTTGATTAAAGAAAGCAACAATGACAAACAAGATGATTGTTTTTTTGCAGTGTCCCAGTTGAAGCTGTTTTTTTCTAGCCAAACACAATTTCAAAAGAAGTTGTAAAAACAAACATTACACTACTTCCCCTGAAATATTTTATGTGAAGTTTCTAGTTCAGAAACTTTTCAGAAAAGGGATGTTTGCAGAGTCTGATAACTTTTTTTTTTTTTTTTTGCAAAAGTCTGATAATTTCCCAGAATACCTTACCCATATGCTGAGTTTGTGCTTTTGTTTTCAAGCAATATTTTTAGTTTGCTTTGAAGCCACTTTTCTAAGGGAATAATTTGCAAAAGGGAGGATCTGAAAAGATGAGAAGTCTAATGAATGACAACGGTGAAGGAGAAAAGCAGCTCCCAAGGTTGATTAAGAGACATAGAAAGGGTTAAAATTTCAGATCTTTATGTAAGAATCAAAAATGAAAGGAGAGTTAAAAAGGGGGAGAGGGAGGGGAAAGAGCTAAGCTGCTGGTGACTTGAGTGTATTTATGGATTACTATGTCTTGAAAAGAAGAAAACCAGAGTTGTAAGATGACACTGCAGGGGTTGTCTGGACTTTTCACCGCGCGTAAGGTCTGTTTAGTCAGTGTCTTAATGCCTAATGCTGACCTTTGCCCTCTTCACTCCTCCCTGCTCCAGGTGCAACATTTTTGCAAGTGCTTTAACATTATTAGAAAGATTGTGCAGGTTTCACATGCTGCAAAGTGCACAGAGGGCTTTACACAACAGCATCCATTACACACAGACATGCAATATCGAGGCTTAGCAAATTTTTTCTTTCGTAAGTACACACAGTGATTTATTTTATGCATTTTCCACTATTAGTCATTACTGCATTAAATTAATAAAAACAAAAGGTTCTTTGAAAGAGCATGCTATTTGCATAATTCTAAAATAGCAAGATGCAAGATTAAGTTTAAACTAGTGCTGCGCATTCCCCAGCACTTTGAATTATAGCAAGGGTGTGCAACGTATGCCTGCGACACTACTGATCTCTCATATTAACTCTCTTTGCTATGGAAATGGGAAACAAAAACAAGAGAACTCATTGCTACAAAACAGCCATAGCGCTTAGCTGACTTTCCTCAAAAACAAATTGATTTATTGTATTGTTATTAATTATATCTGGCCTGATAAACTTTAAAGAAAAACCCTAACAGTTTTACAGTCTAGTGATAAAAGGACTTAAATTGCACAAAGTCTTCATAATTCCAACTTTGATTTACAGAAATAGGAGCATAGTAACAGTGTATATAAATACAAGAGGCAATATATTCTGAAATTGTCAGTTACGCATGTAATATGAAAGATGGCACACACACACGTCATGTTTATGCCTTACATTTAATAGATTACTTAGATTTTGGAGGACTTGCAATTGGACTTTGCTGGGGCGAAGAGCGTGAGCTGAGTACCATCATTCTCAAAGCCATTGAAGATTTCATGGCATTTCTAGAAAAACAACAGTGGTGCTTTCCTGCCACTGCGGAAAGCCATTTTCTCCATTCACACAGCGTTACAAGACAGTGACTGCTCCTTCAGCTGTGGACCTGGCAATTAAGATCCGTAACTTTTTCACCTTATGATACCATTTACTAAGACGCACTCTGCGGGACTACAGTGTGAATTTTACTGGAAATACAGACCTGTCCAGGACATGGAAGCAGGTTTCCAGCGCTTTGTGATCTATACTAGCCGACTCTGCCCAGGAAAAATTCAGAAGTCAGGGTTTAGATGTTTAAAGCTTTAAACCACTAACCAACTTCCCCCACATTCATTCTCCTCTGAGCTATATTGCAAAAGAGTCATTAAGGTGGAGGAAAAGAATAGAGGAAGGGGATTGATTTAAGAGAGGCGGCCAGCGGCAGCCGATTCTTTATGGAGAAGCACAGTTCTTCACAGCTCTCTGGCCCAAATAACCCAGGTTAACACACCTCCCAGGCACCCTGGCACTGCAAAGCACTGCGTAAAAAGAAGTCTGATGAGGGTTTACATTTAGGGAACTTTCCTGATAGAGATGTGTTTTGCTCTGGACTAGTTAAACATTTTACCTGAATTGTCTTTCCACATATGACAAGCAAGCTGTGGTATACTCTGTCTTTCTAAAAGAGTATTTTGTGGTTTTCCTATGACATCTGTATGTAAATTAAATTAGGCTGACTTCATTTTCCAGGTATTTTTAAAGGGTTAGGGGCTTTTTATTTTTTATTTAAAGAAAACTTTACTGTATGATCATACTAGTCCATTCCAGAATTAGGCAGAAGTCGAAAGATCCAAAAATTCTGGGAAATGTGCTGAGGCAGCTTTCTGTTACGGCTCTTTGTTTCAGTTGTTACATTTGGACTACAAGGGAATCAAGAAAAAAAATGAAAAGTTGTTTACTGCATGACAGACTATTTCTAGAGCTGGGCAGCTTCATCTCAGCACAAAGAGTGCTCCTGTTCGCAGTGCAGCTGCTAACTACTCATCAACACTCCTTGTTTAAGAGTAGGTTACAATTAGAAGTCAAAACATTAAAGCAACCTGAAATGTTATTATTGTAGTAAACCAGGCAACTGGATTTGATTTTGATCCAGACTGTATCTCTTTGCTCCTGACATTATTTACAAGGCACATATTTAGTGCAGGTGGTACTGTCCTTAATTTCACTGAAGGTCAAGTGTACTTGTCATAATTGTATTTTTTGCACAGCTGAGAATTCAGCTACTTTTGTCGACTGAAAACAGACAGACATTGTTTCTGTGAAGGAAACACAGCACTGAAGAGCTGGTCTTGGAGTAAACAGAATGCGCTAATATTTCACGCCATTCCCTTAGTATCTTGTCAAAAGCACCAGTTCTGAGACTGCGCTAAAGCAGAGGAAACACCCATTTGGATACTAAACCTAGAGAACTTCAGAATTCTTTGTCTGGAAAAGTGCTTTCTCTTGATTTTGTTTTTAAGCAGTTTGTTCCATTCTTGATACCTTAGGGGCTTTTGCAGCACAATTTCTAATTTTTCAAATATTTTGTCACCACTTCCTAGTTCTTGTGAATGTGACTGGGGTGCTTCCAGGAACACTTGCAGTCTTTCAGAGATATCACTTCATCCCCATAGCATCAGCTTGTCTTCTATAAAAGGCTGGCAGTGAAATCAAGAATATCTGCCACTCACCCCTAAAGTAGAAAACCAGTCTTTACACAGCCTGAACCTACCTGAGGAGTAAAGGTCATTCTAATGTTTTTTTTTTTTCTTTTTTAAACTAAACTTTAGCTAGATACTATCTGTGAATCTTTTTCAAGATTGCAATCTGAGGTGAAGTTCTTGTAATGTCTGTAAAGGACTGATTTGACAGTGATTTGCAAGTATACAATCAAATAAAACTTTAATTAGTCAAGTTTCTATTCTAAGTACAGAAAAAAACAGATAACCAAGAATACAAATGCATTTAGCCTTCTGCTCTTCTGGAATGTCAAAAATGCATCTCTCAAAGCTTAGCTTGTAAGAAGAGTGATGTAAAGCTTATTCTCTGTAAATTCTAAACCAATTTGTTACAATTGTTATCTTCAATAATAATTCTGCAGCAAAAATAGCATGGCAGAAATAGGACAGTATTCTTATGTCTTAATTCATTTGCCATTATGAATGATCAGTCCCTTCTAACCCAATGTATGCTACAAAGAAGTCCACCTGAAATATAGGAAACTGTCCATTGAAGCTGTTTTTTGCTGTGAATACACACAGCCCTCCTCCCCTAACTTACGATGATTCCTGTTGCCTTCAGTACAAATTTTATCTGAAGAAAGGAAATCAGAACAATGCATCTGAGTTGTGCTTCTTTTTTAGGCTCTTTTCTACTTTTTTCATTATGGCTTGTATTAATGAAATGTGTGTCTCCCGTAATTTTTATATAATACTTCAGTCTTGTTCAACACTTCTTTTAAAGAGATTTTCTTTCAATAAACAATTCCATAATATACCAAAGACATGGAATAGAAGAAAAAAAAGAATAAATGTGCATTGTCAGGATCAGAACCCAGATGTGCTCCAGAGCATCAGTTCACAGAAGTCTAGCAAGGAGGCAGCTTCTCCTGTACGATCCCCATGCTGCTGAACTGCACCTCACCCATCTCTTCTGTCCCATCCAACCTGCTTCTTAAACCACTCTGCTCTGCACCGAAATCACTCAATTCCCCTGCCAAAGGCATGCGCTCAAGAACTAAGAATAGGATCTACTGATATTTGCCATAAGAAAATGGAAAAAGCCACTCAGGATGGGATTTTTTTTTTTGGTTTTGTTTGTTTGTTTGTTTGTTTGTTTTTTTACTTAAAAGCATAAATGCAAGTAAAATAGTGCCTCTGTGTAGGGAAGTTCATTCACAAAGATACATATATAAATTTACCCAAGAAAGATTAGGACTTCAAATCTACAATTGCATTATTAATGGAAACAGCAAATAAATCACCAAGTTGCAATCTGAATAGTCTGTCTTTATTTATCCTACTTGCACTATTAGAGACGAGTTTCCACAAAGCACAAAATAGTATGATAAAGTGAGCATTTAGTCTCATGAAATTTCAGTGAGTCAAAATATGAGACATTGTTACTTCAATCTGTGGGATTCATCTGTCAGCATTTTGTTTCAAAATCCAAGCTTCCTCTTTCCTCCCCTCATTTGCAACTCATGTGCATTAAAAAAAAAAAAACTTTTACTGTTTTATTTTGTGGTTAAATTCACATTTCAATCCTATAAATCCTGTCCTCAAAAAAAGAAAGAAAAAAAGAAAAAGAAATAGAAACATGATCCCTTTAACCAATATCCCCTGCCAGTTTTGTACTTATGCTCAGGGAATAATTAGAGTTTACATAAGTTCATTTAGAAAGTCATAATTCATCATGACCAACCTGTTAGTACCAATATTATCACTGAACTTCTCACACTCAGTAGCAAAATTTTGGTAACTTAATTAAGATCTTTGCCATGAAAAATCTATTGGTCATGTTAACGAAGGAAGCAACCTGAGCTACATGAAAAGCTGATGAAGTTCATGCCCTTTTTCAGAGAGTTGAATTAAGGAGTTATTTGTTGAATGACAGGTTTAATTCTATACATAAAGTCAAAAATCTTAACTTTAAGACAGAAACAGGCCAAAGGAAACAAGAACTAACCCTGAATACACATGAAGTTCATGAAAATATTTCTTAGTTACGTAACCAAGTCTGTTTGCCGAGAGATACGTGATGTACCTGCTCCCCAGGCAGGTTGTTTTGTAGCAACTGCACTGGGGTAGGGAAACCCAATTGGCAGTTAGGGGTGGATAATCCCGTTGGCTCTTCTGGGGTTAGGACTCCATCCGGGTTTTGCGCCAAACACACGAGCATCCCTGGTAGAAAGAGACTGGTGCTCTGAAACCTGCGGGTGCAGACTGAGAGTCCCTCAAGGCCACCGAAACCACCAGAGGGAACTTCTGCTGAAGTGACAAACTGTATTTTATTAAGGGCCAGATCTCTAGTCTGTCCTTCTCTAGCACCGCTGTGCTGGGTAATGTGTTGCACCTACGTCCTCTCCTTTTCTTCCCTTCCGAGTGATTTACACAGAACAGAGAGCAATGATTTCCTGCTGGATGCCCTCAGGATTCACTGCCTAATATTGCTAGGGGCAAGCAAAGAAAGTCAAGAAAATTTGAAGCCTTTATGGGAGAGGAGCTAGTAGCCTACGGCTGCACGATCTTAGTGAGCTTCCTGCTGCTTTTTCTCTTAGCTTTCTACAACAGGAGGCGGCTAGCATGAAGAAAACTAGAACTGTGAATCTCTTATTTCCAAAGATTTATCATCCAGTATTTTTAAATTTAGAAACATAACTTGGCTGGCATTTCTTTTACTGCACAAATATGAAATAAGTGAGGTTACCATAGCATGAAAGAGAAGTGTGGGGGAGAAGACCTACTTTTCAATTGTTCTGTTTTAAAATCCATACTTTATTTCATGCCAAGCAATGTGATTCACGGGAAAAAAGTCATTCTGCATTGAGAGGTACTAGGCATTCCTCATGATACAAGCGCATTTCTGAATGAAGACCTTCTGTATTGTTTTCCATTTCCTTAAGAAGGCCTCAGACTGTACCAGCTGTCCAAACATATTTACAGTCTCTCTGCACTCTGCTTCGAGCCCACTGTAGTGGAATGTCTCTAAGGGTCAAAGGTAGCATAACTGAAGAGTTATTGTTTTGGTTTGTTTTTTAAGACACAAAGACTGATATACATTTTCTGCAAACCTAGCTATGCAGATAGCTAACTGATTTTAGAAGAATTTGTTAATTAATTCAGAGATGCAACCTCTCTGAGTGACCGTTAACCACTTAGCATTTTTTTTAAATGTAGCTTGCTTTTGAATTACCTAGTTTTTCTCTATTGCCCTCTCCTTCTGATTTTTTTTCCTTTGTAAGATGTTAGTTGAGTACCAAAAGCAAAACCCATATCACCCAATGTACTTGCCAGATTAGTTATACACTGTTTTACTTATTCAGTTAAGGGGGGGGGGGGGGAGTAAACATTTTGGATTAGATGATACATTCACATCTGAACCCAAGAGCTGAAATCAGATCGAGTTTACCTAAATGCAGATAAGCAATTACTGAATAACTGACATAGCATATTCATCACTTGAATCAGATGCTCAAGCCTTGATGATTAATATCTTCTTTGAGATTGTTATTTGGAAAATCCCTCCCCCATCCTCCAGGAAGACATCTGAATAGCACTGAATGGAGTTTAATGTTTGAACATCCCATCTGGTTTCATCATGTTAACGCAATATTCCAAGTTATTCAAAAAGTATGAACAATGGATATTGTATTCCATATAGCACCATGTGGATTTCATCTTTAAAAGATGGTAGCACTATGGAATTCAACCTTTTAACTAAAAGTCAAAACATTTCATATACCAAAAACTTATTTCCCATAACCTCAGAAAAGTCTTGGATTTATCTTTTTATGAATGATGAGCAGAAGATGACTCACTCCTATAGTGTCACACTCATTCTTACCCATCATGTTACCTATCCTGATAAATCAAGGACATGTTTCCTGAACTTGGTGTTAAAAAGCAATATTAAGACAGACTTGCACGTAACTTCAGCAGAGTAACTTCTTATTTTCATCCTCAAATTACTTCCATATTGCTTAAAAATGAACATTGAAATTTGCCATGAGGCAAGTGGAAGTTGGGCACCTTTGCCTTCCACGGGTGGTAATTCCACCTTTTACTGAGATTAACAAAACCTACAAAGTCTCACTTCAAAACAAGTGGTGAGTAAGCATGTTCTTCAGCAAGCCAGTACTAGCCTGTCTTGATGATGCTGAAAGAACATGTCTCATTCATCTGTTCTCTTGAATAAAAATTAAAAAAAAAAAAAAAAAAATCAATAGCATTTCTTTTTCAAGTATTTTTTTTGTCTTTATTTCTTTATAATAATGATTGACCCGTGGTTCTGTATCACTGACTTTAACAGGTATTTTCTCTATTTATTAAAGGATCCCCACTGGAAACAAGTATACAATAAATGGCTTATTATGAGAAGTTAACAGAATTCATTTTCAGACTGAAAGAGATTCAGAGAGATTCAGGTGCCACAAAGTATTTAAATATTTGCTAGCCATCCTTTAAGTAGTCAGATAAAAATAGATTACTTCATCCGAACACTTGAGAAAGTGAATGGCTTTCACCCGCTGGGGCAAAAGGATGGGGAAGGAACGTAGAGATTAGAAGAGAAACATATTTTCAGGAGAACAAAGTACAGCAAACATGTTTGAAACTTGACACAAAGTGTGTGATCATGTCATTTTTAAGTCATATTGCAGAATCTCAACTCATTTTACTTTTTGGAGGTAGGCTTCTAGAAGATTTTCTTTCTCATCAAAAATCAAATGGAACTAGACAGGAAAAGCGACTAGCTCAAAACTCCGAAGCCAGAATCAGAGCTGTGCAATAAGACATTACAGATTTGGCTGATGGGAAAAGACATAAATAGGATTAGGTGGAGGCTGATTAACAATGATTAAATTACACCATCCAAACTTTTCTAAACTCTGCTGAAATGTATCCTTTCTTTAGTGTCACCTTAATTACCATCCAGGTCATATGGTGAAGAAAGTTAGATAAATGTGGATGCTACAAAACAAGGGGGAAATCACAAGACATCATGATTTTCATACTTCTCTTGAAGCCAGATGGGAAGGCTAGAGTTGCCCCAGCATCTCAATCAGAAATATTTAAGAGGCTATTAATGATGATGCTTAGAATATCAATTTGTGTTGTCTGGGAAGTTTGCCCTCTATATTGTCTCAGTTGACAAAACCTATCTAGAGGACCAGGACCTCTGTATTTGGAAGTGAAAGGGAAAAGCAGAAGAAAATGTGTTCCAGTTCACTTTATGGAAGTCAGTGACTTGTGGGAGGTACTGAATAAGTCCACAGCGATGCTGGGTTGAAGGTTAGCAGCATCAGTTGGGGGATTTTCTTTAATAGACATCATGCTTAAATCAGTGGTTTATAAGAATTCAACAGCGTCATCTCTAGCTGATTACAGTGGGGAAGTTACTAAACTACCTATTTCACCATGAGACCTAGAAATGATCAAACTTTGTGATTTTTAATATACTGACTCACTGTTCAGATCATCTCTAATGAATAAATCATGAATATATTAGTGAATAATCTTATTGATGACCAGCTTGTTATTGCAGAAGTAAAGAGAACAGTTTGGCTTACTTGGCCATACTTTTACCAACTCTTTTCAAACAGTTCTGGTTGAGCACTCATTCAGCTCAGATTTATGCAAGCTATAGCAGACAACCTGTTTCAGAAAGTCTTCAGAGCCTATTTGTCTAATTCAAGCACTATCTAGGAAGGCACAGCTTTAGAGTACTCAGAACTACTCACACAGTTCCTTATGTTGGCAGGCACAGTCTCTCCAAAATACACAATACTTTTCTGTCTGTAATTATTAACATAGAAAGTCCCTCTATCCTCTGTAGCACCTGAATTACTAGAAGCACTCACTGTGCACTAAACAGAAGGAGGGACAACAGAACCAAAACCCTAAACAGAATCCATCTGAAAGCACTTTTAGAAGATTTTATATTTTTATGGCATTAAGGAGACAGGAAAAGCATGTATGATCCTTGATTAAAAGAAGAAAGAATTAAAAAAAAATATGGGAATTAGGCAGTTGGTTAAACCTTGTTGTTTCCATCTAAGCATTTAGCAGAATACAAACTTGGTCCCAGAAGATGCTCTAAGGGATTGCCAATCACCTCCATTTAAGAGGACAGTAATTCAGTGTCTGATAGCACTCTTGCAACTGCCTCAGGTATCTTCGGATTTACTAGAAAACGTGGGATGTTAATGGTAATTTTTTGGTTGTGAAAGACAGTAAAGGGTATTTATTTTCTGAAGCATTGTATACAAGTACCTTGCTACTTATACCTGATGTTTAACTTTATAAAAAAAAAAGAATGCCTCCACTTTTTTATTCTGCATAAAGAGAAGGGATATCTTAACAGTTTCTGATAAAAGTTTCAGTATTAAGATAAAAATAATAGGCTTTATTGAATGTATTTACTCTTGCTGAATATCTACATAGAGCTACCATTAAACTAAACTAAAAGGTCATCCTAATGCAAAGCCTTCCAAGGGCAGTCTGATTTGAGTTGTGCTTTGATTATTTGTAACTTACGGCTAGACATATGGAGGCTCTCAGTGCATTATGATCCAAATAACTGAATTCATATTTAAACCTCTTCTCCCTTCATTAATATAACTAAGACATTTGTGCACTGCAGACATTTGAAATATCTCAGTCTCTCCCTCTTGTTAATACAATCCCATTTTCCACACATAAATGGCAAACTGCCAATTAGGGATGCACATGCTGCAATGCAAAGTAAAATAAGTAGATATGTCTGTATGTATAACTACAAGTCAGAGTATTGTCTAGTGCAGCTGGAGTGAAAAAATACTCCAGAAAAGCTAATTACAACTCCAGTCTTTATTATTATAAGCTAAAGCCTTTGTGAGTGAGAGTTACATTCCTCACTACATCTTATTTCTTTATTTCTTTATTTTTTAAATTCTTCCACTGATTCAAACCCTTGAAAATAAAATTTTTGTCAAAGATGTTAAAACAAAAACATGATTATAACAAGGCAACGTACCAAACTATTCTCTCAATTCATTTCTTTACCTCTATGGGTGAGCCTTTTAGTTGCTTTTATCCCTATCTAGAACACAATTCCAAAATAAACACCAGAATTAAAATGTATTATAAACAAAGCATATTAGCATTGATTTAAACATTTATATAAAACTTCATTTTCAAAGCTGAAGCACTTCTTGGGGAGGAAAAGGGCAAGTTACTGGTGGAGACAGCAGGAGACCCAGGTTTATCAAGGCTCCTGTTGTTACAGGTTCAGAATGATGTGAGATGGGAAACCCCACACTGCTCATTCCCGAGCTGCCAGACTGTGGGGTGCCATGCTCTTTCCCTTTATTCACTCCAAGAGTAGAACAAAGCAAATTGTCAGTACATTGAACAATCCAAGCATATAGCGAAACAGAAATCTAGACAATTGTATATGGTATATCATACACATACAATTGTATATCTCCCTCAAAAACTGGAAGTAGTAATGTGGATCAGGATGCTGAGGAAAGCATATGAAATTAAACTAGAAAACCTGTGTACTATTATTATCTCTGTACTTTCTGTACAGGTGCTTCAGGTATCTTTGCGCCTATTTGTTGAGCCTGCTCAAATAACAATACAACCATAAATGTATTTTATTCTTCCTCCTCCCTAGTTCAGGATGAGAGAGTTAGCATAGCCAGATTTTACACGTTCTGTAATCTCAGCATGGCTGTCCAGCAGTCTCTCCTCATAAAAGGCTTGGCATCTTCTCGTGCCACCCAGCTCAACATAAGCTGCTTTTCTGTAATTCATACACCACTTCTGCACAGGACCATTGCCATTTTTCATTTGCAAAAGCAACTATATGAAGTGATAGAGCTTTCAGAAAAGGGAAAATGTGTCCTACTTTTAATTTAACAGAAAGTGGCACTTCATCTTATAGCCTTGCTGATGCACTTATTAGTAATGTGATGTGTCATGTAGGTTGAAGTGAAGTTGTTTGCCTCAAGGATCAAGTGCCACTTCTCACCAAAAACGTAAGAAGATTTCACTTCATGTTTGACTCCCTAATTCACAAGCAGTGCAGCCTTTGAATATCAACGTTTCTGTCTAGCTGACAATTCACAAAGATAAACTTCATGTGAGGTTGTGCCATTTTTAAAGAAGACTCCATTGGAAACATTTCTAAGGATCAAAAGAGAATCTGTGGCCCAAAACAAATGCACTGACTCCAGAATAGCTAAGTTTCCCATCTTCAGAATTGGTTTCCTCCTGTCCAGTATCATCTCAAGTACTTTAGACAGATCTCATTCTATCTAAATTTCACTGAAATTTAATGCAGAACAGAACTGGTTTTGAACTTAAAGTTCTGTGGGATGGAAAAAGTGAGTTTTCTGCTTAGCTGTGGTCATAAAATATTTATCAGTTTCCCAGTTAAAAAATAGCAATGAATGGTATACAGTGATTCATTTCAGTATGAGAAGGACCTCATAAATCAGAATCTAGCGTTCAGTGGTCACATGTATTCAACGTACTGAGTCATATTACTTTATCCCACCCTCATACAGGTGTAACAGCAACGATGTGGCCTCCCATTAAGTAACTTGATGTTTAATCTCATCTACCAGAAGTACCTCAAAGTTGCTTTTAGCAAATCTTCCC
This sequence comes from Dromaius novaehollandiae, assembly GCF_036370855.1. NCBI lineage: Eukaryota > Metazoa > Chordata > Aves > Casuariiformes > Dromaiidae > Dromaius > Dromaius novaehollandiae. The sequence goes on along the minus strand of NC_088105.1, from coordinate 16,690,337 downwards.
AAAATATACATAATTAACAACTGACAGATAGAACTAAATGGACATTTTGTGGGACACTTTTTTGCTAGTCATCCTATGTAGGATCATTCCTACTGCATAAGTTTTAGTTAAAAGCTTTTAGTCTGTTCTGGACAAGTACAACTACTTATGCCTATGAACAGTCAACCTTTCAAATTAAAGATTCAGTAAAACTATTTAATAAAACAGAACAATGCCATAAACAGTCTTTCAGAAAAGTCAGTTAATTTTAATAAAAGTACCATCACATCCAGGAAACACATTTTAGGTATTTTTAAAGAGAACTGCAATTGTTAAAGAGGTATGCAAGATTATTTAGGGAAGGCAAAGGATGACTTTTGTATTTTTTTGATTAGTTGAACTTTTTAGAAAGACAGAGTCAGCTGTATATTTAAAATAGTTGTTTGCCACCAGGAGATTTTCTCTGCAAAAAATAGTTGCTATCTGGAGCAGACTTCAGACAAGATAAAAATCTTTTCAAACTCCGAGTATGACCAGAGCTAAACAAATAAGTAGTTGAAAGAGTGCTTGATACCTTTCCCTGGTCTTTGAAACCTTCATCCTAGCATTATAAGTAACACGAGATGCTACTTTTGCTGAAAGCCATCTGCAGCAGTTGTTGCAACGATGGCAAGGTGCCACTTTCAGAAGAGTGGAGCTTTGCGGTTCAGCCATCAGGCAGTGCAGGCTCCTTGGCATGGGGAAACCCCTGGGCTCTTCTAGCCCAACAGCCTAGCCAGCACCATAGCCTTCACCTTTAAATCTGTTGTAAAAGGAGGATAGTTATACCTCTGGAAATAAAAATTTGGAGGTGCTTGAAAGGATCTTTACAGACTGATCTGTTTGAGGTGCAGACTGAATAAAATACATCAGATAAGTAACCAACTTGTATGGACATTCTGGACTATCTTAATACTTAAGCTGGATCCCTTAAAAGATGACTTTTCACTGTGAACCACATACTGAAGCTATTTTCATTGGTCTTTGACTAGAAAGCTGCCTCAGAAAATAAAAAATACTGGTTGTTAATTAGAAAAGAGAATGCTGCCCCCTTGCCCAATAGTAATTATTTCAAAAAGACAAAAAATATAAGATACATGGAAAAAAACAGAAAGGTTTCTGTGATTAAGAGAGCTATGGGAAATATTTAAAACAAACATATTCCTCTATCAACTACAAGCCAAGCACACGGCACTGAGCTTGGGAATGAAAGGCAGAGATTGACTAAAATTTCTTCTGGTCTCAAGTGTCATTTTAGGGGACTCTAATGAAATTTAGACAGCTCTAGAGAAAAACGCAGAAGTTGAATGCACTAGCTACTCTTTACATATTTTAAACTATTCAGGTAGTTTAGGTTGTTGATCACTATGGATTTAGTTTTACGCCACGGATTTTTATCAAAGATTCTCTATACTTTTTAAGGGAGAAGATCAGTATAAAAATTAAAAAGAATCTGAAAAGATATATATTTAAAAAGAAAAATGCTATTAAGAGTCAATCAAATCAAACAGCAACAACAGGAACGCAGAGCAGGTCTCAGTTCAGAAAACTGCCTGCAGTTCCAAGAGGTTTTGTTTGGAAGCAAAGGAGAGTAAGAGTCACAGGGGCATCGCTAGCATCAGAACCCAGTGAGTGCCACGAGGTACAGCTTTTTCTGTAAATAGAGGGTTTTTTTAACTTTTTTGTTTTAATTACTATAATTTAAGAGGTTTTAACAATTCACTCTAACAAACCAACCTGTCACTATGGTAGGCTGTAGCACCTCCAGCGGCAATAAGGCTTGTCAGGGTGCACACTGCTGTGCCACTTACCGGAGTGACTTGTGAGGCAGGGACAAGGCCAAAGGCCAAATTATTTCGACCACCTAAGCCTCGGCATACAACAGCAATACATGCCCCCGTAGTGCTGTCATGCCAACTATGACCTTATTGCAGGTGAAGAATAGATTTAAGTTCTGGAAGTGAAACAAGATGGACAGGAATCACTGAAAAATATTTCAAGTCCTAACTTGAAGGTATATAGCAGCAACATCTTAACATTTATATATGCTAATTTAATTAGTAAAATGAAGGTATTATATACCATACTGCTCAAAAAGCATGACTAACTGCATGCACCAAAATATTATTCAACATACTGTGAAGAGAATGATTTACTGAAAAGCTTCTTGTTGAATGGTATGATTTATGTACTCGTGAAACAAGTTTGGCTGTATCAGTCTCAGTTCCTATACTAACTTTACTCAAGGAAAGAGTACTGTACAGAGCTTGCCAAAAATAAAAGTGTAAAGTCTGTGGTTTTCTTATTTAACAAAAACTCCCTTCCTGCATCATAAATGAAGGCTTCTACTACACCTGTGTCAAGTACACAAGCTAGTGAAGGAGGAGAACTTGCCAAAAAAGAAAAAAGTGCTGGCTACTTACAGAAGAGAATAGAACATGCTGTTTGTGGGTGTGGAAATTTTTCCCCCATTCAGGAAAAAAAACAGTGGTAGAGGAAATTAACCTTGACCTTTATTCTCTCTCCCTAGATCCGTTACTATAAAAAAAAAAACAAACAAAAAAAAAAAACAAACAGAAAACCCGCTCACTCAGCAAATCTTCCAATCATATTATATTTTAGATTATCCGCGAGAAATAATGTTTCTGGAAAGAAGCAATCCAAGGTAGTTATAAAAACCTTTAAGCAAATGTTAAAGCAAATAAACAAGAGTCCAGTGTCATCACATATTGCCCCCCCCCCCCCCCCCCGGCTTTCCCAAGGAATACAGGTAGTTGTGTTTACAGGAGTAAGAACATCACTGAAATCAGGCAAGGCACACACATTAATTTGGTTAGCCTGAGCTTAAACTAGGACATCAAGAAGTAATAAAAGGAGCAAGTATTCCCTTAAACCTCTGCTACCAAGAAAAGATGCAATTCCTTACTGGCTTGCATTCTTCTTCCTCTGACTGGCCGCAGTACAGGTCAGTTTGTGTCTCCAAAGGTTGAAATGAGTCTCTCAAGAAAGTTTACTATTTTTTTTTAAACTTATCTTTGTACATAAAACAAAAATAGCCTTTCCTTCCAGTATGGGAATGCCTGAACTACAAGTACAGATTTTTTATTTATCTTTTTCCTTTTTCTTTTCCCACCCCCCCCATAGCCTGCACTCCCCTTGGCTTTCGTGGTGGCAGCCCTGCAGCGGGGCCCCCCCGGGCATTGCCCTCGCTCCCGTCGCTCCCACGGCGCGAGGGGGACTTCAGAGAGGCAGGAGTCTTACCCACTGTGTGGCAGCAGCCAGCTCTTTCTGCTGAAATACAGGCAGCCTCAAGTGTCTGCCCCTTTACAGAAAATAACCAGCCATCTTGTTACATTAGCAGGTGTCTTCTGCTCCATATTTTACAGACAAGAATCCAGAAGTTTAAAGCATTTTTTTTTAATTTATGCCTACAGTGAACACCTTTGAAAGTTAAATATCTGAATTCACCTATCATATTGGCAATCCATACTTTTTATTACCTGCTGGTATCCCAGAACATTTTTTTCTTTGGTACTGGTACTGGAGAGCTCCTGCACACAACAGGGGCAACTTCCCCAGCACAGGCCAACAGTAAAACTTCAGGCAAATTCTTTAAGTCATACTCCACCTGCCTGAATCTACTCTCACGTGCTCACTGTATACTAGTGACATCTGTGCAATCATCATTTCATTTAAAAGGAGAATGAATAGGAATATCTTCTATAAATTGTGTGCCAGAATTAGGCTATTGCTTAAAAGAAGTAAGTAGAGCTTCCCAACTTCTGCAGATTAAAGAGATGTTTTTACCAAACAATTCCCACTCTAATATGGAGAGCTATAAAAATAAACCCTTAAGTACCTACTTAAATAAGAGACTGGAATGCAACTAGAAACTTTAATACTTGAAGTTGAACCTGAATGCATTTTTGCTTCAACTTCATTCTAGTTAGGTTTCTTATAAGTAGTCTATCACCAAATCAAAAATAAACATCCTCTTTCCCCTGAGGTAAATTAGACAATCAAAAACATTTAAGAATGTTGAGGCAGGAATGAATCAGGTCAGGTCAAACACAGAAAAAAAGAATATGCACAAAGTAATTAAAAATCCTAGAGGGCAAAGTGAAATATAGTTAAAAGCTGTGGTATAATCGCGTTACCTACAATTACTTTGAACCTTGCTATTTTACCAGTGAGGGCTTTGGATAATATCCTACAAAAAACTGCCTTCATCCTTTTGGGAAAAGAATGCTACAGCACAAGACAGAGCTTCCAATAAACTAGAATACCATAAAATAAACTATAAAACCTACCATAAAATAAACAAAACTAGAAAATATCTTGGAAACTACTAGTTCTCAAGAGAGCTTCCCTTGGGTACTGTGCGTATCTGGCGGTTTCAGATAACAGAATCTGCTACCAGTAGCCTGCCCTGTTAGCACTGTACTTTCTATATATTAGCATCTTTTAGATTAAACTAGGACTACATCTAGAAAGCTATTTTACACCATCTTATTATTTACTGTGCTCCTTAATCTCTTTGAAATATACATTTAATCAATCTGCAGGTGTCATTACACAAAGCACCAGTAATACGGTGCTGAACTGGACTCTAATCCCACAGTTTGAGGGATCCAAGCAGTCCAGTGGTAGGACAGCACAAATCAAAGTGTTACTTTCTAAAAGGAGCACCCTAACCATGAAAATTCCCTCCTTATTTATGAAAAATACACATTGAGAGCTGAATGCAAAGATTATGCTCAATATGAAAATTCTCTCTGGAGCGTGCAAGTCAAGATACTGAAATTCTTTATTAAAGGAGTTGATAAATTGTTTGTTCTGTAATTAGAGAATTTTCTAACTCTAGATTTATTATGTGCAGTATGTAAATGCCTGATTTTGAAGGTCCCCAAAAGCAATAAATTTGCACAGTTTTCTTCAGAGTTTTGCTGTATAACTTAACTTTTTGTGGTAAAGAAAATACATCTTTTCCACTTCATTCCAGCAGTTACTACAGTTCTAAGGTAAGAAAAAAATCTGCACGGGACAGCTTACAATCATCGCAAAAGTGCACCTTCAACTGAGAAGTGTTGTGGGTTTTTTTGTTTGTTTGTTTTTTTACTTTTTCCCATTATAATAGTCATTTGAAGTGACATTTGAGGTATTTATTTCCATTAAGAACCCAAGCATTTGTGTCAAATAGCACCATGTTCTGTAACTTGTCTCATTTAAAAGCAGTTAATCCACCTGGATACATATGATTAAAGGTGGCAGAACTCAGTACTTAACTGGAGAAGAAAATGCATTTAGAAAATAACAGAAGTCCAATTACAAACTGTGGAAATATATAATCTCATTCAGTTGAATGAGAAAAGCCTATGCATAAAGTTAGGTATATGTGCTCAAATCTCATTGAAGCGGTCAACAATAACAGAATATCTGCCAGCAAACATCTTAACGTGGCCAGACAGTGGCAGCAGCAATGTAAATTGTACAATGTAAAAATCTTCTATTTGGGTATAGTCTGTTCTTTGCATAGTATTAACTACAACTATACTAAGTAAACAGTGGCAAAATTAAATGAAATGGTGTGTTACAGTGCTAAGATATCTTCTTTGAATTTACTGAATTCCTTCCAAAATGCCTTATGGACTGACTATTTAGTATTCATCACCATGTCCCTGTACAGCAACGGCTGTTAATCTTCTAAAACGTAAAGAAAAGGGAAAACATACTAGCTGCACAAACAGGCTTATTTTTGCCTATCTTGTCATTTTTACTAGATCTGCTGTTGAGTTTTCCACAGGGGAAAAAAACAATTAAGTTCTAGTAGTTAACTGTAAATTAAACAGCTAAAGTAGGAATTTACTGCCTAGTGTGTCTAAGAATCAGTGAAACCTTCACTGCTCTTCTCAAGGTCAGCGCTAAGATAACATACAGTCTGTATCATGCAGTTGTATCATATAGTAGACACGTCAGATGATGAACCTGTAATTCAACCAGCTCAGACTTAAGTTCCAGCACAAATACAGAGTTAAACGTGCTTTCTAGTGCTTCTGAATATCACATTGTCATCGCTGCTCCCTAGAAGAACAAAAACCATCCTGCTCCCCACAAGCCCCTCCTTTGCCTCCAAAGTTATAAGCACATCAGGTGAGGGCGAGATTGAGTTTTTAGCACTGCAACGTGGAATTACTTAATTGATCTTAATAGCTCAGCTAGACAAACAGCACCGCTCTGGTTTTACAGGGATACAGAGGAGCTCAGAATTACTCTCCTTCTGTTGTTTACGTGATTCTAACAAACGAGAGGAATTTGGGGGGGGGGGGGCTCCACATGCGCGCGCGTACACACACACACACACACTACTTACTATAAAGATAATCTTTGAAGGGACAATACTGTCTTCAAAAAGAAAGAAAATTAAAAGCTTTTCCTCAATTTCCTTTCATTTCTTATCTTCCTAAAATACATATATACAGTTTGTTCCAGGAAATGTCTGAAATGCCTTCTGGTAGCTTTTAAATAAACATGAAAATCTCCTTTTGAGTTCAAAGGGTTTCACATAATGACAGAGGGAAGAGTTCTCAGACCACGATACAGACGTAAACAGAAGTAAGGAATCGCTATCGATAATTAAAATGCATTATCTTTGCTCTTGGACTTTTAGTCTGATACCACATAACTGAGTTAGACTTGAGCAAAGCTTTAGTGTGCTCGCACAGTCATCTCCTGCTCGCTAACACCAACAGACCTCAGCTGCATTTCTCAGCTACAAGCTAATGTTTCTGGGTACATGTTACTGTTGCAGTTTCATTTTTAAGTAAAGCCTTATTTACTTGTTTCCTGTTATTAATTATGGGCAACAGGATCTCTTCAAACTGTAGGAGAGGCTCTTTTAACTCCTGTCTAGACTTTTCAAGGCAAAATATTGATGAGCCCTTTAATGTTTGTGCAGAGACACAAACTGCAAAAAACATCGCTACCTCAAACAGCTTAAGACTCCTTATCACACATTTACCAAAAAGAAAAAAATAATCCTTTAACTCTCTCATGCTCACATCCTTATTGTTAGGCACTGAAGTAAGGTTTTCTTTCATAGTTGGATACTTGCTTCATCTGTCACACTGATTAATTAACAGCTCACAGTATGAGCCCTGAGCTTAAATAGCCTACTGAAATGAGAAGGAGAGATCCACATTAATATTCCATAAAATGCTGAAGAGGAAAAATGCTTTTTCTAATATGAAGGGATCTGTCATCTATTAAAAAAATTAGATAATTTTTGTTTGGCTACGTCACGTGGTGGCTGAAAGCACACGGCCTGGGAAGGAAGACTGTAATGGAGGATTAGAAAAGTTAGAGAAGACTTTAAATGTTTTAAATTAATCTGTTTGAGATCTGATTCTTTCCGACACTAAAGAAATAATTTTCACCAGGGTTAAAAAAATCCAGTTTATCAACACACAATAAATAAGCCTGTTAACACAGTAATTGTGCCTGGACAGATACCCGGGGAAAAGGTATGCAAGTACGTGAAATGGAGATTTTCTAAAACCTTAAATCTGTAGCTCTTTTTAGCTAAAACATTTGTAGATTCTCCACATAAACACGCACCTTCCTCAAAACTGTTCGAGTTTGGCAATTATTTTAAGAGTTTGACTTTCAGCAGCTCTGAGCTCTCCCCCTTTCCTAAGCCCCTGCAGTACTGCTGAGTGGACAAAAATTACAGCTGCCCGAAGAGCTGACGAGGGAGCGCGGCCCCTCCTCCGAGTGCCTCGACAGCCCGCGCGCCTGCCAAAACATGCCTGCCGCCAGCCCCAGACAAAGGCACACAGACCCGGTTTTCTCGGGGAAGGGAGACTGCATGTAGAAACCACCAGTGAGGAAAGTAGCGCACCGGCACGTGTCATTTCAAAAGCAAAAGCAGGACAACGTTTCAAGAAAAACTGAAATTATACTTGATTATCCAGGAAGCTCAACAAGCCCTGTTTAACCCCCGAATCGTTTTAAACTGCAAAGCGTCACGACGGGTGGGAGGGGGAGCTTCCATGAAGCCTGAAAAGCAGCTCCGGTCATGAAAACCTCAGGTTCAGCAAGATCCAAGCTAAGAGTTCACCGCTCTCGCTCTAAATCGTCTCCTGATAATGCTGTGGTACACGCACAACCAAAACAAAGCAAAACCAGCTTTTTTAGCTCAAATGCGTTTGAATGTGTTTACTATTAAGAGCCTCCCCCCAGGGTATCGTTAAAAACGTTGCAATGAGTTTAAAACCCTGGCACCTAAGCACTTCCAAGTTTGCAAGCTTTTCATAGCAAGTTTACTACTGTTGGCCTATAACACTGTCGTGACTGGCACTCATCACCCAGCTGGAACGGGGCTGCGGCCGAGCCGCAAGAGCGGCATGGAGGTGAACGCAGACGAGCGTGGGGGAAGAGAAAGGCAGAACGTGATTTTCTCTTTGAAATTAGTTAATCAGGAAGTTGGGATAAAGCACAACCAACGATGGGAAAATTCAAGACTGTTTGACCTTCCCATTAATTTAAACATAAAAAGGATGTTTACAACAACAGCATGAAAGATTAAAAGCTATCAATTATTTTAGGCGCGGATAGAAGTGATTCCAATCTATTAGGACTTAGTAGCAAAAGTAGCTGCTTTTAACATAAGCTCCCATCAGACTGGGAATTTTGGAAGCAGAGACATAAAAATGAGGGCTTACTAATCAGTATGGTTTTCAAAACGCTCACAGCTCTGATAATTACTGCTCATCAACATATAGCATTCTTACAAAGCCTCTGCTCATAATAGCCCTTTTCTTTCACGTGAGGCTGCCTCTGCGTATCTGGCGACAAGCAACAGAACCACCCGAATTCAACCAAAGTCTTCGAGTCTTTCGGCAGAAACACTAACCTAAGATAAGCAGAACATAGGAAAGATTATACAATGAAAAGGCTAAAAATGTAATTAAATGTCCTGCTTTTTAAATTTATTTGAAAAACTCTTTAAAGATATGACCCAGCCCCTCCTTCACTCCCTGGTATTAGCAGAAGACAGAGTTTGCAATTGAGAATGAAATACAGCTGCTGAGCGCCCAGCGTAGCAGGCGCTGCACAGCCGCGCTACCCCGGGAAGGTCCCCGGGAAGGGCGCACGCCGGCGCTGCCCTGCTCGCACCGCAGCGGTCGCGGGGCTGCCCGGGCCATAGGCGCCGCACAGAAGAGCCCTGCTTTCTCCCCACTCAGCGCGGCAGCCTCCGCTCTGCCTGCCCAGACCCACCGTGGGCCAGGGCCCTTCTCCCTCGGTGCCCACCCTCGCCCTCCCCACTCCAGCGACGCATGCTGATCTTTCTGGTAGCGAGCAAAACCCCTCCAAGGTTTGAGAAAAACTAGTCAAGAACACCACGGTGGAGGGGGAATTGTACTGAGAAACCACCGTACTTTCCTCATCCCATACGAAGCGAAGGGCTGGGGACACAAGAAGGAACCCTGAACACTGTATGTTAATTTAGCTACAAGCTTACATTTTATTTATTTTTAATTAAAAATTTCTTCACAGTCCTTTGGCTCATCCCACCATCCTCCCACTTACTAAATCCAGGCATTTTCTCCATCGTCCTCGCCAGACAGCATCTAAGCGGTATTTGTTGTTTCTACGCAACTCGCCATCCGGCCGCTGCTCAGCCCCTCCTCACGTCAAGTTCCCGCCACCGCAGAGCCCTCTCATCTGCTCTGATAAATGCCATCCTCCGCAGGCGCAGCCATTCCCGGTACCACAACAAAGGCACCACTTCCACCCTCCCTCCATTTGGTCTCCATTCTCCACCAGATCAAACGCATGCGATGCGTGTGCCTCCCCGCCGTGCTACTTGCTCTCCCTAACGAGACGCTCCCTCTTGCGGCCAGCGGCCTTCGCCTCCTGGGGCGGGCGCCCTCCTCTCCAGCCCGGGGCAGAGCCTCGCACATGGCCACGCTCCCCCAAACATGCTCCGAGCCCTGTCCGCAGAACTCTGACAACATCAGCAAGAGTCAGGGTGCTGCGCGCTGCCGCCAGGGCCCGGGCGGCCGAGCGGCTCAGGCACAGGGGCCGTGGGGGCCCCACTGCAGTGCTGCACCAGCTCCGGGGAGCCTCCCACAGCAGCGGGGGTCCCAGTTCCCGAGCTGCTGCAGGCACATAGGAAGAGATCTGTATCTATCGTTGGGATCCTCTTACTGCTAGTTTTGTGGGTTTCTTTCACGTTTTTGTAAAGCTGATCCCAGCCTCCTCCTGTCCTACACCCAGCGAAAGGGGAACTGCTCCACTTAAACACATAGATTAAAAAGAGGAAGCGATCTGATTGCCTGATTTCCTGAAGTATTGCAAGAGAAGGAGACTTAGCTGTGTGGACAAGCTCTGGAAGGAAGACTAAGAACAGAGCTATATTTAAAAAGAAAAAAAGAGAGCAAGGGCTGCAGTTATTAACCAGGTGAAAGACACACAACAGAGAATGAAATAAGAAACGAGACCGGATTTATGAACAGGGAGTAACAAATATGCTTTAATGCAGCTGGTAAACTCATTCTCCAGACTAACAAAAGAGTCTTCTTGGGAGGAAAAGTAGTACCAGAGCGTAGAAACACTACAGCAGTTGAAAAATACTATCACTTAAATTCGCATAAATCCCTGTCTCTTCTCTTCTCACCCAGCTAACACCATTTCTGTTTGAATACTTTTGAAGATTACTTGAAGATCAAATCCTAGAATTATTTCTACCTACAAAAGCCACAAAGTCAAAACAAAGTCTTGCACCTTCGTCTAATGCCTCTCATTGCAACTGAGTTCATTTTAATGACCGCATGTCCTGGCAATACGTGGCACAGAGTGCAAAAAGCAAGGAGACTGGTGTTTTATTTGGCTTTGGTACAGTGTAGGTATTTCGCATACAATTTCTTAGCATTAATGGCCATTATGTAATTAAAGCCCCGTGCCTTGCAATAAACATTCAGTTTTAGCATTGTTTAAGCATTGATGTTTAGGGTGATTTAATTCCTAAGGGCTCCCCCCCCCATGTCCTATAAAATAGAGAAATAACAAACACGAGCTTTTCAAAGCTATCCAGAGAATTCAGCCTTGCATGTTCCTCCCTTACTTGCCATGGAGAAGGTGTAGCTACACTTACAAGATGGATCTGAAAATCTCAAAATGTCTCCTATGAAACTGCACGAAGATTAACTCCACAAAACAGTCTTACTAAGCATATGCTTTGTAACTGTAATATTCTGCAGACCACAAGCTCTTCAAAGTGTCACATGAGACCCTGAAAAGTATAGATTTGAAAAAAATGTCTTTTTAGATTTAATGTACCATACTTGCTCGATACTAGACTTAATTCACAAATCCAGTGTAACAAAGCAACTTTAATAAGAAACTCAAGCATTTGTTGGGGGGGGGGGGGGGGGGGGCCGGGGGGTGCTGGCATTTTCGACCCTGAATGCCAAGGACTAGGTGGCCTTAGGGACCCATCACCTAATGCTTTGCACTTCAGGGTAAGGGGACAGTTGGTTATGATTACGTAGTCCCCCACATCCTTTGAACATCGCAGCCTAAGGATAGACCAATTTGCAGAGCTATTGAAAACCTGCAGGAGTTTTTTGTTTTTTTTTTTTTTTTTTTTTTTTTTTCCTGCTGATTTCAGCAGGATTAGTGCATGGTACCAATAAAGATCAGACTATTACCTAGAGCTGTATTTCTTTCTGAGCAAGATTTCTGAGTATTTAGAGTATCTAAGTAAGGGGGAGTTGGGGTGGGTGCACACATGTATGTGCATACATGCACGTGTGCATGTTTTTAAGACAAAATAAATTGAAAGCTGCACTATGGTAAGAGAACTGTGTGTACAGGTTTAATACTTGATTTTTCAGAGGATTTTATTAATACCATTATCTACAGCACTGATAAGTAATAATACTTACTGACAAGTAGCCTGCAGCTTACTTCCTGGGGAATTCTTTGTTTTGTATGTCTGAATAATCTCACTAGAACAGCAAATCAGAAGAGCAAGAAACAAAACAGCACAGCCCTACCTGTGATTTTTAAGTTATTGAAAATATAAGTTTTTTTCCCCCACAATATTGTCTCTCAGTTTAATATTCTGAATAATCTCTTTCAGAGCAAACTTGAAGCACAATATACTTTACTTGAAAATGCAAAGAAAAACTCGTACAAAAACACCGACAGACCTTCAGAGACACTAGCGATTCTCCCTTGGATAATCCAAGGGAAGACCAATTACTGGCTGATCTACTGAGCATATCCTGAGCTATCAAACAAAAATCTTACTTCTTTTTCTTCCAGAGGCATCACGACAAGCTGCAGACCAGCAAACGAAGCTAAGTGAGGGCAGTATGACCAATGTCTGCTGTGTCAGTTCCCCAGCAGTTGAAGCATGTTATCAGGTGTCCAAGGTACGTCCTAGAGATTAGTTGGTTCTGCTATACAATTAGCAAGTGATTAGAACAAGCTTTTGTCTTTGATTACATTAAAATACTTGCAGTAGTGAGAGCTATTACCCTCTGCAGTGGAGTGTACCTTCCCTAACTGATGTTGTTTATTAGTGTTTTATTAACAATGTGTCACCTCAGCCCAATGATCAGGCAGTAGGGTAGTCTCAGATGTGAGGGAAGAGATGGTTAAAAACTCCACCTGTCCCATCTGGGCAAATAGAGCAAGCACATCCCTGGCAAAGAATGCACAGGAGTATTTGAATGAAAGTTTTCATCTTAGTGGGTTTTTTTTTTTTCCCCTTTCTTTCTTTCTCCAAACCAAGCTTGTAAGCCTTTTTCAGAGGAATTAACAAAACAGTGTAGAGACTGAAATAACGGACTAGAGTTTTAAAGAGGCTATATTTTTGTTGTTAGAACAGGACCACAGGTAAATGATGCCTTCTAATAAGGCACATGAAAATCTCAATTACAGAAATCATTATTTTTAGGCACTACGTGCTATTTTATATTCCCAGCAGAATGTTTTTCCATTGCATCAAGAGTTTCCAAGGCTGTTTAGTATTTCTGTATATGCAAAGCATATTTAAGGCACCCAAAATGATCTGCTAATTAAAAAAAGCCTTGTCAAGTGGTCAGACAGACTGGAACTAGAGGATTATAGGTAAGAGGGATGAAATGAAGGCTTGGAAACTATAATTTCTCTTTCTGTGGTAGCAGCAGAAGCAGCTGTTACAGACCAGGCAAATTAAAGATGTGGCTGCCTAAGCCAGCCATCCAGGAACAAGACATTGCGAAACATAACAGCAAGTCATCTGCACCCCACTTTTTAAAAGCCAGAAGTGCTGATCATTTCTTTAGCTCTCTCTCTCTTGCTGTTACTCTTATCTGTCACAAATACCCTCCAGGTGGTACCCTTCCAGCCCTTGCTCACCAGTTCCAATTTCCTGCCCCCATCTTGGGGAGTTAATAGTAGTTCCTGAATCTCTGGACAAGTGTTCCAGAGTGGGAGTTGTCAGCAGACAAAAAAGGACACTTCTAAAAGAAGAGCAGGTAAAATAAGTTTCAATTCAGCTCTTCTTTGCATATGCAAGTTGTTCGACAAACATGTAAAAACAAAAATTCCTATATTGAAAAATATTTATCAGACTTCATAACAGCAGTGTCATCTGCCCAATATATTCAGTGCATTGATAAAGAATTTAAGTTTTCATATAAAAAAAGAAAATCACTACCCTATTTTTCAGATACACTGGTTAAGCGATTCTTTTATTTGACTATATTTGGACAAAAAACAGGACCTTCTGCTTGTTGATCCAGTTTTTAGGGTTTTGGGGGGTGGTACTTGTGCCATGAACTAATGGGACTGCGTATTACTTTCCATCTCTGAAAGTAATGGAGGTTCTATGAACTAGTGCAACAAAACAAATGGAAATCACTAAAAGGTTGTGTTAGCCTTAACCCTCTCCTCCATGCCAGGTATGAACTTCTCACAATTAGAAGAAACCTGTTACCTTGCTTGGACAGCTTTTAGGTCAACTGGTGTTACCAACCTCAAATTTCTCTCAGTTTGTATTATAAACCTGTAGACTATTTTTGATCTCAGATTATGCATCATGAATGCATATTACCTGATCCATTTCCTTGGTGTGTATTTGTAGTCAAAGCAAAACCATCAGCTCAGATTTGCTGCTGATGCATTTTAAGTGCTGCCATTTCAATACTTCTCTAACAGTGCTGTTAATAATGTTGCTGCACTGAAACATTGCATCTGATTTGAGGAGCTCTCAATCTCTGCAAAGAATGCTTCTCTAAAGAAATTTCACAAGTCATAAGGAGATACATACAACTAACAGATACAAAACTGATCTAGAGAAATTAAGTGCACCATTTCATATGAGGAATTAGTAGAAGTTAGCATTTCAGGTGGGCACACGGGCCTCTGTCTGATGCTTTTGCCTGAAACTAATCAATTGCCATTTTGCATTTTCATACAAGTCTAAATTAAGAATATGAGAGAACAGCAAAAGATTTCTTGAAGGTTAAATCCCATATTCAGTGTAGTCCTTTTTTAACAGGAAGAGTGGGTATTTGAGGCGGTTCTTTACATCTCCTCCCACACAGTTGCTCTGCTTCATAAGCAGAAGCCAGCTGCTGGTTCTTTCAAGTCTAGTGGTTAGTTGACATTTACCATTAGTTTATGCTTTCCATTCTATCTTAACAAGGAAAAGGGCTAGAAATTTACTTTTAAAGAGTGGAGATTATATCTTTACATTTCTACTTCCCCCAAATTGGAGGGGGCTGCAGCCAAGTTTTGCAGTGGGGCATAAGCACGGGACAAGAGGGCAAGTCAGTGCACCGGAACAGAGAAGAGCAGCCAGGAGTCCTGGCTTTACTCTTAGCAGCCTGGTCACTGGACAACACTTTACTGCAACTCTTGAGTAACAGCACTGATTTTGTTGTTTTCCCTTTCAATCTCAGTCTCTAAAGAATGCAGTTTAGAGTGATGATTACATTTATGACTTGACAAACTTGGCAGCGTTTCTTTAGCAAATGCCATGAGCACGCACACACAGTCCTGCATATATATATACACCCATGATACAGTCACTTCATGGTAAAGACAGGAGAAATGAGGAAAGCTCCCAGAGGACATCACAAAACACTCTCACAGAGCAAGGAGAATAAGCCAAACTGAAATCTATACAAACTAAGGTATCAAGTCCTGCAAACAACCAGATACTGCACCCACAAACACTGCCAAGTAAGAGCTACAGTTTAAAAGGAAAAGAGGGGGGAGGAAAGAGAGGAGGGGGGAAAAAAAGCAGCAGACAGCCACCCATACGCACTATGTTACAGCCCTAATATCCAACTCTGCTCACAGATAGGCATACTGATACAGGTCTGTTTAAAGTTTCTTTTGTCTTTCTAAAATTATCCTGAAAAGAAACTCAGTTATGAATTTTAAATATGTGGAAGTGGAGATACCAAAGTGCAAATACATACAGTGGTGTCACGGCTACTATTTCAACAGTTATTTTGAACTCCTAACCAAAAAAACAAAAAGCAAAAACAAACAAAAACCCAAAACTGTAGTTAGAGATGTATTTCCTATAAAACAAGTCCATACATGAATAAATCAGGAAAATGAGGGAGACAGAAGTGATCTGATGAACAAAATTCCCCCCAAAATCAGGGAGTGAGAAGGAGCTGAGTGCAGTTAACAGGCCACTGAAACTTCAGTGAGAAGCTGGGCTCAGAAGTCAGTCAGTTGGCAACACTGTGTGCATATAATGGACTTTCTTAGAATAGAAATCCAGAGTGTGCAGCCTTTTATCTGACGATGTTTACTACCAAAGAGTCCTAAAAGGGGTAACACTAACCGGATTGCTGTAGATGTTACAAGGAACTTGGAATGTGCAATTACTCGAAGGCTCTGAACTTTATCTGATGTGCTCAGGAGCCACAGAGAAAGCCATCCCAGGCAGCTCAGCACAGAGAGTGTCAGAAAATACCATGCCGGGTTTCTGTCCTAGGTCTAGGTTAAGACATTTGAAGACATCCATGATTGAATATGATTCTTCCTTCCTAAATCAAGCTTCTGTGATTGCACATCATGGACTAGGCAGTTATAAAAATCATACCAGCTCACATCACCTGCAGGGACTCGGGTGGTGCAGCTGTTCACCGCACGTGTTCAGCAGGCAGCACTACGAACTGTAAAAACAGGTCAAAGCAAAACTAAGAAGGACCCAAAATGAAGACTTTCACATAGGTAACTCAAACAGACCTTGAAAACAATCTTTTCTCCAGCAAGCTGAAAGCATTAAGAGAAAAGCAGTCTGCAGCAATCCCCACACAATAGGTCTTGAACATTACTTCCTTTTATTGTGTATTGAACTTATGGGGCACTAGATTGTTCTAAACAGTATCCAAAGCACACTTTCATGTCCAGCCAACAAACATCTGAATGTCACAGCAGCCTTCCAAGGGAAAGTTTCAGTGCTGCAAGTATTTAAAGAAAGACTGAAGTGTTTTAAAAAGATCAAATATCTAATGCTACCTCCTCTTGTTCCTTTGAATTAAAAATGAAGAGCAGCTTATTTGGAAAGTAGGTAGAATCTAATTAAGAAGTGATCTCTTCTAAAGAATAAAAGAAAAAAGCACCAATCTTTAAACAAGGTGGAAGCCCATCTTGAGATGGATGACACAGTCAGTTTATTTTTGCAATGTAATGACTCAGAAATCCATGAAGACATATTTTACTGGTAAGTGTTGAGAAGAAAAAAACATATCAAAAGAAAGGGGCATCCTAACAGAGCATAATCCAACCATAAGCCTTCTTCGTACAGACACAGCTTTACAGAAATCAGACATACCTGTGCTCAAGTACATTTAAAAAAAACTATATATACACACACACATACGTAATGTCCTAGCATGCATGCTGCACCTTTAGGAACAGACCTCACCAATTTCATTCAGAATTTCTACTTGAAGAGAGCTGCTGTAACATTCAATAATAAAATTAAGTCTTTGTATATTTTTTTTAATGAACTAAGGGGAAGGATTTAAACATGTCATATTGAATTTTTTTTTCTTCCTCCATAAAGGGTCACTTTGGCCTTATAAATAACAATTTTTCCCTTATACCACGTTTTTGGTTTTGTAGAGCAGCTTTCACATTGACAGCATTAATTCCAGTGTTCACTGTGTGTAAAAAGAGCAAAATATCAAGTACACATATAAGTGTGCAGGACAGCAAGATGCTTCTATGCAAGACCCAATGGAATAAGTGCAAGAATTTTCCACTACTCCAAACAGAGCTGTTCAGCCACAACCACAACGCCTTCCTCTCTGCACCTACACAACTGCATCACTTCATTGCTAAGGAAAGTCCAGGTTCAGGTCTGTTCTTTACAAGACACCATAAGCAACTGATCTGTGCACTACTGTCAGGGCTGATGAGAAAGGAAGATTTCCATTTCACAGAATGATAGAGAGGTTTGAAAAGTTTTTGTTTTGCATCAGGTTAAAAAGACATACTTCTAAATTATTTTATTCTTCTTTTGGGCAAAGGAGGTCATGACAAAAAAAGGGTGGAATAGAAAACCTAGCAGCATGATCTCTCCATAGATGGATAGTAGTCTGACAGTTAAGACGTTCACACAGAATATTGGAAACCCAGGTTTCCAGGCCCTTCTCCAAGAACAACCGAGTGCTGACATTCCAGAGGCACACCATAAACACCAGGCTATCAGCCGCTCCGGGGCGGCAAGGGGGCTTTCTTCTCCTCGTGCAAAAAGCCTCCCCAGAAGAACGCCCGTGGAAAAATCTGTTTCTTCAAACCATCTCAGGCTTTCCCCCACAGGGGCAGGCACGTGCACACACGCACACACCAAATTGTCAACCAGATGTAATTAGCTTTGCATACTTCTGAAAATATGCAAAGGAAATACTAACAGAATGAGAAAAACATATCCTCTACTAAGTTCTAATGCCGCCTTTAATCATATTACAAGCATAATGCGTTAACTTAAATTAATGTAACACAGTTGGACCTTTAGATCAAACGGGAAGGAGTGAAGATTTTGATCCAACAAAAGCATGTTACAGAGTATAAAAATACTGCTGTTCAAATCACGCCAAGTGTTTTCTTGTGCTTGAACCCTAACAAAGCTTTCTTCTTTAAGGCAGATATTAGGCTTTTTAAAAAAAGAAAAAGAAAAAAAAAAGAAAAAAGTAACATATGGTTCTACTGCTTTGTTAAATACATTCTACTTTGTTCTTATTTCTGCACATAGGGATTTTCTTAGGCCACTTTTTCTTTGCATTAGCAATAGTTGAGAGAAAAAGCAATCACATCACAAGTTTGCATTTTACAGAAGACCACAAACCTCAAAAGATCACTGCGTGGCTGAAATACCTGCTGGGCAAACCTATCATGTCAGTATTACACAAAGCACAGCCCAATCGGACATTCTTTGTACTTTAAAGGAGTTTCACGTCAGGTAGTGAAAGCTAAATCACTTATTTCTTTAGTGCTGAGTGACTTTTTCAGTATCCTCTCATATTGCCATTTACATCTTAATATTCTGGACAGGTATCTGCTGCAAGAGCCATGCAAAACGCAGCTGTAGTCCACTGCACAAGAGGGAGAAAGGGGGTTGGTTATGGGGACCCCCACCTCTTCTGCTTCTCACACAGCCACCTAACCTCCACTATAACTGCTGCAGGATGCAAAAAACAGAGAGGGCTAATTGAGTTTAAAAGCTACACAGATGCACCCTCATTTAGGAGATGCCTCCGGGTTTGCTTGAACATCTAGTAACAAACCTAGACCACAGACAAAGTGAATGTCTAATTCCAGGGACCCAGAAGGGAGAGAAGATACCTTTCTCCCTACTGCTAACCCCCTACCAGCCTCTGCCTCCGTGAAACAAAGTATGCTTCTCGGGATTTGAGAACCATCATCGCGATTTGTCTTTCCCGACAGCTGAGCTGTATACTGTTGACAGATACTCTCACCTTAGTTACAAATTTCTATTAAAATACTATGTTAGGATCATCAGCCAAAATCAAGGTCCTGCTTTTCTAGCCGCCTCTCCCTTGAAACTTTCAGGCTAAGCCAGTTAGAAAGGTAAAAGAGAAATGGCCACAGAGTTTAGGAGCAGGAAAAAGAAAAAAGTTTCTCGAGTCCCAGGTGAGTGAGCCCTAGCCCTGTTTCCTGTACAGTATGATGACTGCTCTACAGTGGCAGATGATGTGCCACTGACATGAAGTCGGGAGGAACTGACAACACTCTGAATTTAAAAGGCTGAGCTTGGGGAGCATAAGTATATGGATGTCTCTCGCTCCTGCCTTTAAGCTATTAAGGTTTTTTAAAAAAGTGTTTGTTTACATATTAGACATCTCTCCTCAAGGGAGAGGCAGATGGAAATTTCATTAGCCAACAGTACAGCCATTCTGAAGCTTTGCTTGCTGTATGTACATAAAATGAAAATAAATGTAACTTATTATTCACCTTTACAGAAAAAGTAAAGAGAAGATCTAAGGCCGTCTCCTCAGTGTGTAAATCCAGCCTTTAAGCTAGCCTCTTCAGGTACCCACAGCCTGAACTACAATGAAAACTGCAGACTCGGTTCTCAAGTAATTAATCCATGCCGAGTTTCACGCAATCATTGTGTGCTAACTACACTATAGTAACTGTACTATTTGTGGGATACAAATAAGACACCTCCTGCCAGACCTTTTAGGTTGAGTTTCTAGAAACACTTCTGTTGGAGAGGTTGTCCCCCCTCTCCTCCACACACGCATGCTGCAGCCATAACTTAGACTTTTTGATCAACATGCCAACAGCATGTTGTGTTGGCCAACAAAAGCTGGGTCCTCATTCAGCACTATACAGCTCACTTAGCAGTAAATAGAAAGTGTTGCAATATTTCATTAAAAGTATGGTAAAGCTTCCTTTCCCAGCAGTAATGTTCAGTTTCCTGCACACAGCACTGCTAACAATATCACGGGGTGGTTTAATAGACAGCAGTCCAATGTGATTTAGTTCAAACTGTGTTTCCTGATCCTTTTAAAGGTGTCCATGATTAATACCCTTGGGATTAAACACAGAGGTGCAGATCTCCTTCTCCCTTGTAAAGTGAGAGCTATGCTTTGCTTTAGATCATAGTTCAGAACATCCTGGCCAAAAAAAAACAAAAAACAAAAAACAAAAGACACACACACAGAAAAAGCATGGATAGCAGCAGCCTGTTATGCAAAGGTATCAAACTCAATTCACAGAGATCTTGAAAGAAAAGAAAAGAAATCAAGTTTTTTTCCTTTAACACTTCTCTGAGTCTTTCCATTTATTGAGAGAAAATCAGGGTAATTTCCCCCCCCCCCCCCCCCCATTTGGAGTTGTGTGTCCACAAGCAGGTCATAAGAAGCTACTATTAATCTACATATTATTAGCAATAAGCAGTCCTGTAGAAAATTAGTGGTCGGTGTTCCTCTTCTGCCTTAAGTGATGATTAGCTAGCACCTTGATCATCTGCCTACTAGCACATTGAAATCATTTAGCTGATCTGCAGAAATAATATAAAACAAGGAACCCATGACCAGAATATCCATAGCATTTACTAGAATAATTAGGTGTGGAAGGAATCCAGGGTCAGCCCCCAATCCTGTCAGGAACATGTTCAAGGAATTTGAGCACATGTGCATTGAACCATGGTAGAATATATTCTGAAATAAGCAAAAAGCCAGGAATATCAAGGGCTGAAGTTCTTCGTGTTCTTTGCTTCCAAGCTTTATTAAGCTTTTAGTGTCCTGTAAGAACAGCCCTACTTGGCAGTGGGGGGAACACTGGTGTTGAACATCTAGAAACACTTCCATAGACACTTTTCCTTCTTGCCCTCTGTATTCACACTGCAATTATGGCTCATGCTAGGAAAGTGAGTAAAGTAATGAATAGAAGCTTTAGATAACATGCCCAGTGATCATCTGTGCTGCTGTAAGCACTAGCTAATTTCTGCCTTACACAAGATTAAAGATTCTATTATTATGTCCTCCAACCTAAGCGCTGTGTGCGCTTGGGCAGTAGGAAGGCCTCTGAAAGACTGTGCCCCATAATACAGTTTGTTGAATATGCTGTGTCCACATCACTGCAGCCACATTGAAGGGATTTCAAGGCATAAGGCATACAGAGTTATCAGATAGCCGAATTGTATCCCTGCTTCCCAACAATTACAGCCTTGCTCATTCCATATGACAAAACAATAACATCTGGAATTCTACTATCCCGCCAGCAGCTGGGAGCGCACTGCTGGACCAGGAAGTGAACCGTGCTCTCCTCCGGGTTTAATCGTTACCGAATACACCCCGGGCTTTTAGCAGAAAAGTAACAACCATTCTAGTTACTGAAAGAATTACTTGTGTACAAAACATTTCTTCATAAAGTTATGTAAGTGCATGAGACACTTGTATGACATGGAAGCATTATGCACATTCACTCTATATTTAAACAGACGTAAGAATGAAGAAAAGCTTCCTTCCCTTTCAGAAATTATTCCAACAGGACTAGTATAAAATCATGGAATTAAAACTTCATGAAATTAAAAACCAGCTTGGGAAAGTGCTAGCCATTACTTCTTTCAAGTTGTGAGGAATAACATCAAACCAAAGGACAGAGGCTTTGTGGCAGTAAGCACAAGAAAAATAGCTTATTTCTCTTCAAACAGGACTTTTCTCTGAATGTCTGTGACCCCTCACAGATATTAGCAATTCGGTTTGAGAACATCTGTTACAATACCCATAAGTTCTTCCAGACTCTGCTATTCTTGCAAACACTTCCACTAACTTGAACAAGATTCTAGCACAGGTGATTAAGCTCTAGGTAAATTCTAGTTTTCCATGCATTTCAAGAAAGAGTAAGGAATTAGCAGCCTGCCAACCAAGCCTTTTGTGACAACAAGGGCTCTATGGAAGAAATCATATCCTTTTTTGCAGAAGTCACAAGTAAATTGCAAGAATTTTGACGGTCCATAGTCCCCTTTGACTATTTTCCACGTGTGGCATATGTAAATTCTATCTTTACTGTAAATGTGCTTCAGCTCATTTTTAATCTGACACAAAATACAAACCATAGAAATTAAACAAGCAAATGTTTATTCAAATTTCACAGCCATAGATTGCAAACATGTAATATATGCTAAATTGTAAACTATGTCACACACACATGTATTTGCCAAATACAGAATTTGGGAAGCTCAGAATGCAAAAGTCAGCAGTCTCTAATTTGAGATACTAGATTTTTTTCAGTAATAAGTGTACAACAGGCTGTTTTAATCACTGCAACTAGCCAGAGTAAGAAAGTGCAATCACGTTTAGCCAAAGGATTTCATAAATAATGATTCCTATGAGATAGCAATAAAAAAAAGTTACAGTAGGAACTAAAAGTACAGGAAGACTCATTTTTAGTATGATTTCTATTGCATAATCAAGTAGAAAGACATACTGTAGTAAAAATGAGGGATAACAACATTGGTATGGACAGTAAAAAAAATTTGAAAAAGTATGGGGAGTGGAGGGAAAAAAGGAAGCCAGATTTTCTCAATGCTCATACCCAAAGAGCCAAAATTTGGATATTTACTCATGACAGCTCTGAATAATGATGACAACGAAAACAATGATCTCCGCAAGACAGAAGCTGTGCAGCTCCCCAACACGCTCCAAGCTTATACCAGTTAATCTGCCTTTGCTATTACAAGTTTATACCAAAGTGTAAACTTCCCAGATTTATTACTTTCTAGATAAAGTTTTTTGACTTCCGGACAAATAAACCTTAAAGCCACCAAACATTTATTTGAAAGAAAAAATAAAAAGCTTGAAAGAAAAAATAAAAAGCTAGAAAGCCTTCATCGCACAGTTGTGCATGATGAGATCTTTCTTTAACTGAGATATCTTCACTAATATTCAGAAAGGAAAAAGCGCAGACAGCTGCTTTCATTTGGCCAGGGGACCTTTTGTATTTTACTGACTGCTGATCCAAAACCAAAGCAGTCATGAGATACTTTTTATGCACGTTCGAGTACTAGATTCTGAAAGAACTTGAGCCGTTATATAAGTGTGCGCACAGGATTAAAAAAAAAAGCCATTGTGCCGATCAGCTTATCACATTTCAAAGACTCTGCTTAGAAGAGGTAGCTACAGATGACTGATACCTACCGGATAAAACACACCTCTCTAAGCAACTTCTGCTAAGAGCCAGAGGTTTTGGATTAATATAGCAGCCTGATTTTTCTTCACTTCTCTTTACCTTAGGTATAAAGTAGACCTATATTGTATATTTTTCTAGCAGAGAAATATGCTTTGAATTTTTGTCATGACTTGTTTTTAAATGAGAAGAGAAAGGCATACATATATGCACACACTTATCATACGCCAAATTTTCTAATAAAAATAGCTTTTCTTAAGCCACTTACTTATCTCTTTAGCAGCTATTAATGTTTAGTTTCAACATATTCACAGAACAGAAGCTGGATTTGAAAGCTGTTAGCACTGCATGAATGTTTTGAAGAGTACAGGGGCTTAACCAAAATCGGTAACAACTAGCATATACCTAGCACCAGACCTGCATACAGTGAATCACTGTAAAGAGGGGGAAGGGGGAGGAGGAAAAAAGACCCCCCCCAAACCCCCCGTGAGGGAGTATAGCTTACCCAGGCTGCCCTCTTTTGTCTGGATTCTAACAGGATGAAGAAATAATACATCTATTACCACAATCTCCTGCTAGAAGTGCTGGTGCACTTCAAAAAAGTTTCACTTACACAGCATTTCTTCTCCTCCTCTGAAATACATACTTAAAAAAAGCTTCACAATTAACACGGTACACATTTTGCAAGGTTCTTGGATCAGGAACTGCTTCTGGAAAGACTCGCTCCAAATTTGGCAAACAATTAGAGCATACGCATACCTTAGGCTAAGGTGCGTTAAGGTCTGGCTTCTGTGTGGGTAAGGAAATGTGCTTAGCCAGTTAGCTCCAATAAGCTTAACAAAGTCAGTTATAAATAAAAAAAAATACTTTATATAAAGAGGGAACGCATTCATGAGCGCGAGCAGACACAAGTGAGCAAGTGCACGAGAGAGCACACATGAGTCAGGGAAAAGACAACAAGCCTAAAAAAACAGAACATGACAACAGCCTGGTGGAAACAAATGAGATATTTAGCTGGGATGCAGTCACAGGACTATGCGTAACTCTGTTACAGCTAAACACCAATAGCTTCTGGTAAAATTAGCTCTGTGTGCTACTTCAGTGGAAGTATAAAGCAGCATATTCAAAAAGCAACAAGCACAAAGACAACAGTCACAACTATTCACAATAGCGAATTCTACACCAAATGTGTGAACTGGCCCTGGCTTAGTCAAAAATACAAGCAGTCTCCCTTCACCTTGGATCTTGTAACGATACAAGCCAAGCAAACGGAACAGAAAATGTCTGCCTGCACCAGGAGGAGGGAAAGAAAGAAAAGCCCACAGGGCCGAGCCCTGCTGCCCTCGTGGCAGGACGGTAGCTTTGGACACACGGCCCGAGCGCAGAGGGCTCGGTTATCTGCGCCGCCGCCACGGACCCAGAGATGTAGTAGCGTTCCAGGCTCCACGCGACTGCTTCCCTGCGCCATTAACGGCATTTAAATCACAGACCTGCTGCAGCCACGACGCCAAAATGCCAAACGCATCACCTGATGGGGCACCGTGATAATAACACCAGCGCAGCCGCGCTTTACCTGCTTTCATACGCTGCACCACTTGTTGCCAGTCAGCCGCCTCCTCTGCCAGCAAATAGCTGAGACACAATTCTGTCTTTAGGTGCCACAGAAATTTCTTACCCAGACGGCCATAATAGCTCATTCATCACGTAGCCAAGACTCCCGTAAACATTAATGAAATATTTTTGAGGTACAAATAATACAGGGCCAGACAAAAGACATCGCGTGAGAATTTAAACTGAAGATACAGGATATGCTTAGGGAGCCATAAATAGAAGTTAGCATAATTAAACTAAACTAGATCAGGTGTATATATTTTTATTTTTACATTAAGGATTTTTTTTGTTTCCAGTTTCAGTAATATACCCCAGATATACTGAAACACTCTTTTCTGGAGTCAGACATTTACTTGCACATATTATTCACAATAAAAAGAAGTTAATCACAGTAACAAATATTGATTAAACAGCACTTTGTACTTTGACAGCATGTCAAACAAGAATACATTCAATTTCTAAACTACTATGTGACAAAGATCTGAGGTATTTTTTTCTAGATCATCCTAACTGAGAAGTTAAACAGCGGGAACCTCTGGTCATATGAAGTCACTAACAAAGCTAGGTAGTGAATCCAGATTTTTGGCCTGTGGTACATGTGGGTTTTTTAATTCCATCAAAACCTAAACGCAAGCTGTTCCAAGGTCACAGAAGTGATTCTGGGGAAGGTCTGCTCCTAAAAGCTGGTCTGCTGCAGGAAGCCTTCAGACAGACAGCTCCAATTCAGTTGGAAAGGTTTATTTAGCCAAAAGAATTTTCAAATTTTCATGATGCTTCCTATTTTCAGATTGGGATTCTCTAATTTAAAAAAAGTTCTGTTCATCACTCTGAACACTAACACCTCAAACTAGAGTTTCATAATATTCACACTAAGAAGAAACATTTATTAATCCACAGTAAGCCAGCTTTTCCAATATTGGCTTATTCCTAAGATCATATACAAATTACTAATGATTTTTGCTTATTAAAGGCATATTCTCAACTCAGAAGAGCTAAATATCAGAAATCCATGAAGCTTTTGAGCAAACGCTAAAGCTGCTAATATTATCTGAAGCAACAGAATATATTCAACAGTTCAACTCAACTTTTAAAATTGTTTCCACCAAAAAATTAGCATGCCACCTTTTCCCCCCATTGTTGCAATGTTTTGCATTTTTGTCCCAAGTGAAAAAGGCATGCTTTCCATTGCAAACAAAATTGTACTTTATATTTTTAAGAGTGACCAAGCTTGTTTATTTTTTCTCCTGCAATTTAATGGTGAAGCATTCTACTTTAAACCTCATCCAAACTACAATGATTTGGCATTGGATAGCTGAGTATAAAAGCAAAACAAAACAAAAAAACTCAGCTATTCACTCAGTCCTTCTCACCATTCAAACAGAACATTAAACAGGCACTGAAGTTATCCACACATATGAAGAGCCCAAATAATATAAGGTTCTCTTGAAAATTTAAAGTGTCAGTAGTCAAAAAGATACATTTATTACTTGTGACCTTTAGAACAGAAAGCTCAAGAGTGTCCTTCAGATACAAGAGTTCTTGTAAAGCAGCTGACAGAAAAACATAGAAATAGATCTGCTTTTTAAAGTCTTGTGAGGTTTATTGCTCTCTAGAGCATATCAAAAATCCATTATTAGACCAGAAAAGAAATCTGAAGCAAAAAATGGTCAGGAATACTTAATATTTTCGAGTGGTGAGCAAAACACCGCTAACAATTAGACAGTTGGCCACTTGCATATTCCCTTTGTTCCACTATCGGCTTTTACATTACACTGTGAACAGCTGTCAGGAGTTCCACATATATAAGCTTTGGAAACATAGCTATTACTGCTCCTGGGACAGAAGTGAATAAACCCTTAAATACAGGTACAAAAGTCTGAAACATCTTTACAAACAAAAGCGTCTCTGGACAGTTTCGCCAAGCCTCATGGATGTACGCCCAACATGATTGACATCAGAGAGACTCCTCAAATAATTGAGGTTGAAAGGGACCTCAGGAGCTCAACTAGTCCAACGTCCTGCTCAAGCCAGAGCTAGCTTTGACACTACCCTCTGCAAGGCTTTGTCCAATCAATTTTTAAATATCTTCAGTGTATAATTACCAACACTTCTTCGGGCAAACTCGTCCAGTGTTTTGCCACCTCACTTTTTTCTTATACCTAGTCAGAATTTCCCTTGCTGTAACTCGTTTCCCATTTTATAATTTCACTGTGCACCTCTGCAAAGAGTCTGCCTCCATCTTCTCTATAACCCCTTCATTAGGTTGTTGAACCGCACTGTCAGTTCCGCCCTTATTATTTTCTTCTTGTCCTTCAGCCCCTGCTAGCATGTCAGTAATATTCTGAGACAAACTTTAAACATGTAGTAAACATACAGTCAAGTCTATACCTAAGCCTGCATCATCAGCCAATGACTAAAGTGGAAAATATCTACATTTTAGCTATAGCATTTAATTTCTGTACATTACTTAGTTGCCTTCATACTGAAGAATAACTGTGGTATGCCACATACTATCCCATGGCAACTGCTGGTAAATGCTCTAAATTTAGTTGAGACCACTATGTTAACAGTGTATTAAATGACTTACTAATGATCACTGGATCTAACCATGGATGATTCTTTGAAGATACTTCTAGTATTTCATCATTTTAATCTGACCACATTCATCAATGCCTTACTAGTATTTAGTTTCTTCTAAATTAATGTCATTCATTAGAACTGTTTCAAAGGCTATTCAGAGGTTGGTGCAGTCAGCCTGGACTGGATTCATTCCAAGTACTGATGGTTTGTTCTGATGATTTGATCTGAAAAATCCTCCTTGCAGAGAAGTAATTAGCCTTTCCTAAATTCAACTCTAATTAAAAGTCGGCATAAAATTCCCACTTAACTTCATTGAGAGCAAAGTAAAGTAACAATAGGCCCTTCTGAAAAACGTACTCCAAAGACTTACTGTTTAGCCCAGCGCTACCCCTGGAACAATTCACTGCTTGTAAGCGCATATGACAAACTCTGAGGAGTATCTATTAAAAGATACTAGGTTTGATTTCTTACAACTGGAGATCTTCTGCATAGAGTTTACCTCCTTCAGTTGATTTGATAAAGGTGTGGATTGCTAGCCTTCAAGTAATGATAAGAATACGAGATAGTCTCTTCAGACATTTGTTTGAGAGAAAGTGGTAGTATATACTAAAGGAAAAGTACACAGGAATTTAATTCATGTCATTTCCCCCTCCCTATCATATAAGATGAATCAGAAAAAAATGTGAATATTGTATGATGAAAAAGTCAAACAAACCTAAATATAATCAGGTCCCAAGTGAGTATCCATGACAAGTTCACCGCCAACTCGTAAACAGCGCACTGAATTATCTTCAGCATATAATTACCAACTTGTCATGAGCCACAGACATACAACACCTTGCCATGCAGTCTATACTGCCACAGTTCACAGCAGAAGGATAGCTCCTGAGGCTATTATTTCCCCTCTACCCATCTTGCTGTGCATTTTTGCAACGTATTTCTGAATTTTATCATTAGATCCCAGCTGGAAGCACATGCTTATTGTCAGGCAGCCTTCCCCCATAAACCCTCCCCGGCCCCCCCACCATGAAGAGAAAATGCAGGACACAGTGCTGTGGAGATGGGAGGAAAGGAGGCACGAAAGGTGGAGGGAAGACACACAGTCTGAAGGAGTAGCTCTACTAGAACTGTTTTAGACAGCATCCACCTTAGTCAAAATAACTCTTCAACTGTGCCTCGTCATTAGCTATTGCACACCACACCTCTCACAAGAGCAGACACGTTTTCCATGTTTGTGCACTCACAGTCTCATTTTACATAAGCAACATTTGTTCTCCTTCATTGTCTCAAATTAACAAATAAGAAATCAAATGAGAGACAGCAAGATTCATATTATTGCACCATTTTTACAATCCATTTTCCCAAGTAGCCCCAAAGGCATCTAGAGAGGAGTAACTAGACTGTTTTGGATGACTAGATCTTCTAAAAGAGTAGAAAGTGCCAAAAATATCAGTGTAAAGTTTTAGTAACAAATCAGTCTTAAAAGTACACTCTTGGTGGCTCTGATTTACCTGCTAAACCTCTTCTCGGAGGACAATCCAGCTGGAGAAGATACATCCCGAGTGCAGACTGCTTGGCTGTGTTGGGTCATACATCACTCAGGAGCTCTCACTTCAGCATGAGGAGTGATATCAAGTTAGGCCTAAGAGGAAAACAGAATATCCAGCAAAGAAATATTAGCCTCTTAGTTGAGGAGAAGAGTCAACCAAAACCACAATTATTGAAACCCATTTTTAAGGGGAGGGGAGAGAGAAGGGGGGGGGGGGGGAAGACTCCAAAAGATAGATCAGATCAACAAAAAGAATTAGAGTTACAGAAGTGATAAATGTTGCAATTATCTTTCAAACATCTATCCTGAAAATATCTGTAGAGATTTATATCTAGTCAACTATATATAGTGCTCAGAGAACTCTCTATGTAAAAGGACTCTCAGAAGTCAGCACAGTGAAAAGAGAGCTCCTAAATGAGGCAGGGGAATAATGAGGAGAGTCATGACTAAGACTGCAGCCTTAAAGCTCTGGATTTCGTGCTGCTCCCTCTTGCCATTACAGCAACAAGCGCAGGACCTCTCTCTGGGGTTCGGCACCCCAAACACTCCTTTCGCAGCTGACTAGGGAGAGGCGCTTTGCTGCCTGCCTCTCCAGGAACAGCCCAGGCATGGGGGGCCTGGCTTCAAATTCCAGCTTTCTCAACATGATCATGAACCCAAATATTCCCCTACCCCACTACCAGGTGTTCTGACATGAGGAGTGCTCTCAAACACCTCCTCAATAACCTTTTACACTTTGCAAGGAGCAATTAAGTATTCAGCTGGCTACAGAGAATACGTTAAGCTGCAGCTTGTTAGCTGAGACACCAGCCTCAGAGGGAGAGGCCTCGCGTTTCACATTCTGCTCCTATGAGCAGGGGGCCCCATGCTTGCCCTCCTTTCGTCCCCAGCCCACAGGGGTGCCGGAGCAAGCCCGCGGGATGCTCGGCGCGTGCCTCCCTGACAAGACCCAGGCCTGGGCAGTGGCCACTGCCACCAGCAGATAGGTCCGTGGCTAGCGGCTTTGGGCACCTCCATAGTGAGACAACCGGTAAATAGGGGCGGCTGACGACTTCAGTTTGGGGTTTATGCACTCAATGAGGGTTTAGCACCTAAGCCAGGTGAGAGACAGGCCTAAGCAAAGTAATGCAGCTTGATCAGATTTCCATTAGACTGACGAGGAGGAAAAAAAAAAAAGAAAAAAAACCTACCAAATATACTTAACAAATGTGAATGAAAGAAAACTCATTCTGTTCTGTCTCATAAAAGAAGTCAGCTCTCAGTATTTTTGGGAAGGTCCCCTGATTCTATAAAACCTGGAATTAAGGGTTTTTTTTTTGTTTTTCCCCCTCTAATAGCATTTATGGTTAATGGTGAAAAAGATGTTTGCTCTTTAGATTCACCATTACTTTTTTCATTTTAATATTACACCATTTTAGCTTTCAGTATGCCAGGTCCAAGTGACATCATCTGGTTGATGAAAGCAGAGGGTAGCTGAACAGCTTTACAGGTATTCTGCTGGCTGAAGTTCTGTGCATGTGCAAGGCAGTTTGGCAGCAAAATAGCTGAAAATTACTTTCTTTTTCCCACCTTTTCTTAATAAAAGAACCAAACTGATCCATTGTGGTGAACAAATTATTCCTTTTCGTTCATTCTAGACCACTGTTTTAAGGTTATCTTCAAACAGAGTGTAAAGTACAACTGGTTTGCATTTTCTAAGTCAAGTTTTAAAGATTTTGTTGTTGTTGTTTAAAATAGAAAAATTTTTAAATTTCCTAAACACAACTCACGACAAGTGAAGAGCTCAATGGTAAATACAGTAGCTGAACATAAGTGCATCCCATGCAATATAAGATACCAAAAAGGAATTTATATAGGACCCTGCTACCATTCGAGACCTGTTTTACCCCTTAACCATACAGGCTGGCAAGAAAAATGTTACGTAACAGCAACTTCAGATGTCATTTTCTTTAAACTCTGCCATCTTTCCACTGAAAAGCAGAGCATTAGACTTCTTTTACAGGCTCTGACAGACAGGGAAAGGAGCCAGCAGCCATATTTAGCACAAAGTGACTGATTTCTGGCACCATTTAGCTTCTCTACATCATGAATCTGGCAGCCTGGTAGGTGCTTTTCAAAGATGCTGATTGAATAGTTGATACTAGTATTATACAAAGGCTCAAAAAAGAAAGAATGAGAAAGAGTTGGTCCTAAGCCCCCAGACTTTTTTTTTTTTTTTTTTTTTTGGGGGGGGGGGGTGGACAGTGGGGGAAAAAAAATCCCGGGCAGAATGCCAAAGCCAAGGCAACGCTGACCAAGTGCCTCGTTCAGCTTCTGACTATGTACCTTTGACAAACATCTATAACTTATATCAAACAGTTTAGGCACAAAGAAGCCATAATCCAAGAAAGACTGCTAGTTCTTTCCTTGATTTTCATGAGACAGAGCATATGCCTACAAAGCACAGATTTTGTTCTTATTTTTGACCAATAAAACTATCTCTATTTCCATTCCATAAAAGAAAAAAATATATATTTATTCAGAGGTATAATACTCCAGCAAGTCCTTGCAATTATAAAGATGGTGAATGCATATGCATTCACTACACTTACAAGGAGTTTGAACTACAGAAACCCTAACTCACCACCAAGTGTGTGTGGAAATCAGTTGTCATTTGAAAAAAAAGCAGCCATGTTTTGTTGCTGGCTGTGAAAGCAGAATCAACGGGTAAGACATAAAAGCTTAGAACACTCGCGCAGGCTAAAACATTAGAGAAATATTTTTACTTATACATATAAAACCATGTTTATAGACCTACAGCTTGCGGAGACTGGAAAGGAAGACAAATAAGGTCGGATCGATGTCCTCAGAGGGCGGAGAAGGGTGGAGAAAAAGGACAAGATTCAGACCGGACATACGTACCAGGCAAGCAACCATTCTTTCTGTAATTCGGAACCTCTTACAGTTTGCACAGTGAACTTGTCTTTCCATTTCTCTGAAGTAATCAAGGGTCTGGAACACACTTTTCTAGCTTACACAGCAAAGGCCCAAGTGCAGGGCGGATTCTCGAATGTGCGACTAACCCACCTCCTCGTTTCCTTGGTCTTTTCCACTGCATGTTCACATAGCTAATGAAACAGAAAATCAGCTATGTTCACATGCAACTAATACGAATGAGTTTTCCTAATGGAGAGAATGGAACATAATTACATGCTTTTTCCTATAATCCACTTAAGGTGATATCTCTCTGCCTGTCCCTCATCAATATCTTGGCTCAGTGCACTCAGCCCATATAAATGCATTTTCTCAGTAAAGAGGTCTAAGGTTTGCTCTGCTATTGACTCATTTGTGGAATTTGCACAATGCTATCTAAACAAATGATCCACATTTCGTGATTTCATCCAATTACCAAAGTTTGAATGTAAAGCAAACTTAGTTGCCTATTTGTTTTAATTGCATTTCAACATTTTTCTTTTAAACAAAGCAGTCTTACATTCTCTTCTCCCTAGATACTTATTTCTTTTCAGGCTACATATTCTCCACCCCTTTTGGACATGCAAAACTACGAAGGACCATGGATTTTCACAACAGAGACAGCTGATATCTGAACATTAGCAAGTCAGTAACTGGAGTCTAGCATGAACTACAGTAAGAAAGAGCTTCAAGATTTAGATCCGATTAGGCACTCATATTTCATATATGAACCGAATCTGAACCACAGGCAGAAGTCCAAACTGGAGTTTGAAACTTCTCTTACATGCAGTACATGTAATTTGAAGACACATTAAGCTCATTGGGCAGTCACAGACCAAAGTGAAAGAGCAGCTGAAGCTAAAAGAGGTGGTGGAAGCAGATTAGAACATCTTCATAAGGTGAACGGGAAGCTGAGGCATCTATCAACAGCCTAAGACTTGGATGTTTGTTAATGATTTTATATTCAATGTTATTCAGTTGTAATTACTACAAGGCATGTCTACCTAGTTTAAATGAGCCACAGGTGCTAGAACTAAAGAGTCTTATGTTAAGCTATTGTATAACATTATTTGAAAGATACATTGCACTGAATTTAACAAATTTCTGTGCTATTCTTGCACTCAGAGGGTGCTTTTCAGTGAAGCGCAAAAAAGCCTGGAATTTCTGCTAAAATTCCACTAAGTGTCAAGGCAGCATGCAGTTTCAGGGTAATGCACAGTTTTAAAAGACTAGTAGGTGATTTTCAGCAGAGAAGAACTTTCACTAGCCCCTTCCCCCTTTCTTTTTCCCCAGTGAGCTCCTGTGTGCAGACATCCTCCTGAAACAGAGCGCCTTGCATGTGCAAGCACACACACACTACCCCTTGGCTGCCTGTGCTTGTGCCAACCTGTTTTAGTGCAGTGCAGCTAGTCTGAAATTGTTTGCTCCATAGGTCCTCAAGAAAAATGCTGTCACGGGTTTGAGTGAAGCTGTTATGGCATCGCTAGTGCCTTCTTTCTAGAGGGCAGCTCTGCTGTTTTCTTCCACATTAAGTTAGATTTCCTGACAAATACAAACCTCCCCACACAAAAAGTTAGCCATGACCTTCCTCTCTGCTGTATTCCCACGTGCCAATAGAGTTGCAATTTTGCCATTAATCAAAATCTCAAAAAAAAAAAAAAAAAAAAAAAGGTAGGATTCTGATCCTAACCTTCAGGTACACTCCCCAAAACAGGTGCTTGAGAGCAAGCACTGGATGGAAGGCAATAGAAGAGGAAGGGGAGAAGTGATAAAGGTATTAAAGGAATGGGGTACTGTGTGCTTTAAAACCCTTTGGCTCCAGCTTCTTATTTTTGATATTCAGCATGAGTTTGCCATGACCACAGAAGCCTGCTCTCTTTTTACACTGAATAATTCCCAGCATTTCTGTGTCACTACAGCTGATATACACATATTGAAGATTTAGCTTTCTAACCTTACAAGTGGGGGCAGACAGAAGGAAGGGGAGAGCAAGAAATACCAATAAGCTTCCCAGCCTCTTTGCCTTTACATTACTGCATGATACTTCTCTCCCTTTCTCTCCAAATATTTGAGGAATCCACTTCCTCTGCAAGAGAGGGAGAAGAAGACTGAAAGAAGATGAGAGAAGACTGACATATATAGTTTGGTTACAAAATTTTTATTTTATAAATTTAGAAAATATATGTATTTCTCAAATAATTGGGATGAAATTGCAGCTCCAGAAAAGCCAGTGACCAGGATTTCACACTCAGTCCTGTTAAGCTGTTTTTATATATTAGAGAAAAGTCTAGATCTTGGAAGCCATTTGTCCTCAATTTCCCTTCAATTTTTATGCTAGAAGAGGGGCAGATTGCTAAATATTTTGGCTATTCTTCCTTCTCCTTCCTCACTTCATTCTGACTTACATTACATTAGCAGTGCTGCTAATGGCATATGACAATAATACTGAGCTCTTGTGCAATATACTCAGACTAGACACCCCCCACCCCCCGTTTCCAGCTAAGCATGATCCACATTTTACAACAGGAAAAGTTAGACCCAGAGACATGAACAGACTGGTGACATCTTTTCTTTGGTTATATCCTTCCCTCCATCCCATTCACTGCTTTACTCCTTTGTGAGTCTCACTCTGCCTCTTGTAGCCTTAGGGGACAGGATTTGGAATCTCAGACCAGGTTCTGTCAATAGAATGAGGTCAGCCAGCAGATCCACGGGACAGGCGAGATTAAAATGTGTTTATCCTGAGCCCAAGTGCAGGGCCCTATTCAGACAGCTTTGCTGCCTGCTAGTTATCAGGTTGAATTGAAAACAAAAGTTATATTAAGAGACAGCAGGATCATTATTTCTCCTTTCTGCCCCCTCCTCAAGTGCTTGAGGTCATTTTCCACAACAGAAATGAAAGCCTTCTTGGATGTGTTTTTGTGCTAAACAGCAGTGGTTAATTTCTTGCAACTAATTAGTTATTCAAGTGAAAGTATAATGATCCTCCAGCATGATTGAAAGTGCTTCAACTGAGTTTCCTGCTAACAGCATACTCCTAGAAAAGACGCAATAAATCAGCAGGGTTATGGAAATATTTAAACAAAGCAAGTCCATGACAGGAACCCATTAAAGATGTAGCCATGTAATATTTATGTACCTAGCTGACTTGTGCTTTTAACCTGGCACTTTCAGCTACAGCTTTTTAGCACCTGGGTCATATTCACTAAGAATGAAATTCACCCTATCTGCTAAAAGCCAACATAACGTCTTTGCATTAGGTGTTCAACAGTATAGGGTTCATACAGGACCTAAGTGGTGCAGCCCTCCCACTGAAGGGAATTTCATCCAAATTTCTCTAAAGAAAAATGCCATTAAAACACCTTTAAGCAACACAGGAATGTGAGTCTGTGAACCACAAATTCCCCAATTACCATCAGCAATAAAATCTGTAGGTAAGTAAGAAAGGTTTTAGAAATCCAAAGGTCTTGATGCAGAAACAGAACCCCTCAGAAACAAAGCTGCTCAGAGCAGCCCCCGTCACCTATCAGTGTTTAGGTTAGGGCGTGGGGATTGAGTCGAGGGGTTACTGAGATGGTAATAGCTGATCTCTCAGCCAGAAACATTTTTTAAAGGCACTGATTGCAGAAAATGTCATCCACTCATTCTAAAAAGGGGTTGTTCATTACAGGCAAGGAGTTTAAACACACTAGTTACTGCAGAAAAGTAAAATTCAGTTGTCTAGAAAAAAATTTTGATATTGCTGAGTTTTCTGGATGCCTCAGATGTACAGTATCTGGTCCTTAAATAGCAAAAAGGAAGAGAGATTTCCCTTTCTTCCATTACATTAAGTAGTGGGCATGTGTTTATCATGTATTTTTAAAATATACATAAGCACAGGCAAAGCAAGGGGAGCAGCTTAATAAACCCCACTTTCAGTGGCTACATATTCTCTCCCTCATCCCATTTACTCATTTGCTTCTTTGCCAAACCACTAGTCCATCTCCTACAGTTTTAAGAGACAGAATCTGGATTCTTAAACCAGCTTCAGGTGATGTCCCAGACATTGCTTTATACTCTGACTTACCCTTCCTTACTACAGCAGATGGCTGCGAAAAGGAAAACCTCACTGCTGCTGGGCTAGAGAAACAGCAGAACACAATCTAGCCAAAGTATGACTTGGAGGGAAATTGGAGGAAGGAATGTAGAGACCTGACTGCAATTTCCTGGGACTCAGAGCAGGAAGAAAGCAAAAGAAATATAAGAAATTGGCAGGAGAAAGGGATTGAGAAGGACAGAAAAGGAGACTAAACCTCACTCCCCCTTTCCCACTAAAATCATGTTTGCTCTCACCACAAGTTTGTGGGCCAATGACCACTTTCAACTTGCACTTTCTGCTGGAAAAATAAATTAGGAGTCCAGTTTAATTTTATCAATAGAGAGTTTAAAGTGGTCACTGGAGCACAAAGTGCTTTTCAAAGGGCAGCTAAGCTCAACAGGGACAAGGAGGAGGATGTTGGGACAGCCGAGAGAGTACAGACAGATTAAAAGCGCTAAGGGTGCATCTATTTTCAACAATAAAGATAAGGCCTTTATAACATTTTCTGCAATCCTCTTTGTTGTGAGCTGTTTTTTAGACAAACATATATTACTTACAAATACCTTTGCCAGGGTATTTTGCATGTGTGTGGTTTGGGGGAGGGGTTGTTTGTTTTGTTTTACACATAAGCAGTAAATGAACTAGGCATTTGCTCTATGAGCACATGGGATTATGCTTAGCCTGTGCTGTAAATCATCAAATCCAGTACAAGTAACTTTGTACTAGAATAGTTTTTGCTATGCTAAACATTTAAACTGTGTACCCAATTCTTCAAACTCTCAGTTCATGCTGCATTCAGAGCTTTATAGGGTTGGGTCAGTAGCGTATTTTTTCCGAGTGGTTGTTCCTAGATAACAATAACAAAAACCCAAAACTTCTGCTTACATCATTTAACATGCCTAAAGGCTTAGCTGAAGACACTCGGAATTATGAAAAAAAATTTTATGCTTGTTTTTTCTTAAAAATGGCCTCTACGGTTGAAAGTAAGAAGTTACACTATCGGAAGGCAAAAAGAATGCTTTGCCAACTCTGGACCAAAAACAATTTTGTTTTTGAACTGGAGCAGTGACAGGCATAAAAGGGTTTCAGGGAATTTCATCTTCTCCCTGAAGGCAGCTGTGAGCCTTTCGACTGCCCCAGACTGCATGCTATAGTGATCGCAAGACAGGCATGTTTTGCAAGTCCTAAGCAATAGCCTTTATTTATCAGAGCATGTGGAGTGTGACGGATAGCAGGAATGAGGCAAATGAGGCAATTCCACCAGTTCCTATGAAAACTTCTCATTTGAGCAGTACTTTCAGCTCTACTAGGTAGGTGTTACACTTGCTGTTTAGCAAATGCCCCCCTACTACTTTCTTAACTTAAACTAATAATATTAATACTCAAGAAGATTTCACCCAACATTTACAGAGAGCCATGAAATGCTCAGTGTTCTTTCAAATTGAATTTACACAACTTCCATAAAGTAATAGTGATGCTTTTAGGAATAAAGAAGAGGCACAATCTCTCATCTATGTCAAACTACACATGAGAATTATCAAGTGTGTTAGCAACTTTCATAAATTTGCATGCTGAATTTTCAGAGGAAAGAAAATGCAGGAATACCAAAATGCATTCACAAAGGAGATAATGTGATCAGTGATTTACTTCCTTAAGTCTTCAGAAATCAATTCTAACCGAACACAGCCTGCCTTTCGTTGGTATCCAGCACTGTGTAATAAACAGCATTTAAAATGCCTTCCCCCTCCACACACCGCTCCTTTCTAGGTAGCATGTAGATACCAGACCTTGATGCTTTACCCGGGAACAGAGACACAGGACTCAAGCAGCACCTCTTTTCCAGCGAGAGCACGCCTCCCCTTTGAGGGCCTGGGGCAGTGTGCCTCAGATGCTAATAGCTTGAGTTGTGTGCAATAGCCCTGTATTGTTTATATAGCACTTCACATGTTCAAAGCACTATCTGAGATATCAGCCATCACCACACTTTTATGAGGCTGTAAGTATTACCCACTAAACTTTAAGCTTAAATGACTTGCCATTGATCAAAAGTAACTTTGTGTGGCAAGACCATAATTATTTGAATTTAGTAATTCTTGCAGTCTATTCCTAAGGTGTCTCAGAAAAAGGAGGATGGGATATTAAAGCCAGTTGTTACCGCACTGTGCTCTGCCAGACTGAGATATAGACACACAGAGAATACCTAAGCCCAGTTGCACTCCAGCAGAATTTTTTCTGTATCAGACAACCTTTAGGAAGAAAGTAAAAGCCAAAATAAAATGAAACATTGTAAAAGCCCTAAACAAGTTCCTCTGAATTTGCATGTATATAGTCACTGTGAAGAACATAAGACAACCATTGTATTCACACTCAACACTGCTGCCATCAGGTCTCAAAGCACAAAAAAAACATGCAAACTATATAGAAATAGTCCACAGGTCCTAAATAAGATGGAGATCCTCACTCATTTATTCTGAAAGAGTTTTGTTTTGTTTTTTAGTTTATTTTAAACCAAGAGGATTAGCAGGCACCAAAGACCAGGCAAGTCAGAAGTAATCATCCCCTTTTCTGCAGCTAAAGAAAACTACAAGCTATTGTCTAAGATCTGATTACAGTAGAATTCAGACTAATACCTCTTAGTCATACAGAATATTTTTCTTTCCATTTTTATGCTGACTTCCATCCCATCAAAATTCAGGTGCTTTGCTAACATTTATAATGCAGCCTCAAAATATTAAGTCTCCCTTTCCATGAGATCAACATTTAGTCTTATTTTTCAAATGAGATTTGTAAGACAAAGGAGCAGATATTGAGAGACAACCAGTCTTGGTACCCAGGACAGCCAAATAAAAGCTGGAAATAAAAGCTAAACAAATTGCATCCTGAAGAATATGTTTTACAGTTATTGGCTTTAGAACCCACATGATCACACAGGAAACACAGGGCAGCACCAAGACAAAAAAAATGCAGGTCTCCACACATAATCCAGGTTCATCAAAAAAGGAAAGAGTGCCTGTTTAAGGCTATCAGAAGGAGGGAGAGGGTAAGAAATTACCTTCAAAGGGAGTAACGTCTACAGGGAATTACTAACAGAACCTCTTGTGCTTTGGTCAAGTTGATCGTGGTGCTCTCAATATTCACCCCGGCTATTGTATCATGTCCATTAGACCTTTTTTGGGTACAGGCCACACAGAACTCTATGCCAGACTGTGTTTGCAATTTCTACTATTTTGACTTCCATTGCCTGAAAAGTTAGATTACTGAAATGTTTGCTAAAACATTAAACTCTAAGCATAACGTCAGTCGGTGAGCATTGCTTCATGGATATTAACGTAAAAACCAGTTACCATACTCCATCTACTGATCTAAAGAACAGATGTTTGCATATGATTTATGGACACTAAAATATGTGCATATCTTCCATAAATAGTAATCTGTTCCAGTAACAAAAAGTGGAATTGTAGTCCAAAAAGGCTGGGAAACTGCAGGCAGTATTAGAATTGATTTGGCAACTTCTTGTCTTTAAATAAAAAGACAAAGCTTGCAGATCCAGTGCTACAGCCCTGTATGCTGGAAAAGCTCTTACAGTTTCAAACAGGACTAACAACATGAAGTAATACCCATATAAATTGCATAGTCAGGCACAATAGCTTAGATATAAAAGTCTGCTTAGAGGAAAAAAAAGTGTAATTGAGATTTGTTAAATAAAAGTAATAATTTATGTTGAATGAGGTACAATAAGTTTATGTAGTATGCAAAAAGCCAATACTACCTTGGCTATTTTTACGTTAAGTTTTGTTTTGGAAGAGTCTTTAATATCAAAATTTAAGAAGACACTAGCCAGGTAAAATTCTAATGGGCAAAGCATACCTTCCAACTCGGCAATTAAATTATTTCTGGAGGTGCAAATATTTGACTGAATTGATATCACCGCTACTCCTCACGTTTGCACTGCTCCTAAATGAGCTCGGCTAATCACCATCCCATCTCTTTGACTGGGTTGTAGACACGTATTGTCATCTGATGGGTTTTGTTTCAAAAAGCAGAGTCAAATTTTTGACAGCAGACTTGCTCAAAAACTTTGTCAAAGGCTACAAACACATGACCTAACACATTTGGGGATGTGCTTTTTTTGGGCAAGTAGAACTTTGAGAAGACTCAACAAATTGCAGATTGTGATATGCATGCATGTCACCCAGGTTTTGATTTGTTTTTTAAAAAAAAAATCTTATGGTTATTATTTCACTCCAAAATGCTTTTCTGGTATGCCAAGATATTTCCCACTCTTATTTCATTGGCAATAATGACAATAATTCTCTATAACTTTAGATTTCTTCACACCAGAATGTAAGAAAAAGCAACCGTGTAGAATGCAGAATTTAAACAAGGCAATCATGATTTTCTCTCCTGTCTCAGGCTGGCATGCACTAGCACTTCAAGATGTTACACAGCTGCTGCTCTTCTCCAGAGATGGCTGTACTCCAGTAAATGGTGAAATATTCCCTAACATACTTTTTCCAGCAGAGGTTTATAAAGATGTTACCATGTTTCCACAGGTTGAAGGCAAAATGAAAACACTGCGATTGTCTAGCTGGTTTCTCTAGAAACATTGGTCTTAGAATTACTGCATTAGTAATTAGGAGTCGATCCCATACCCCAATGCACTGCGCACACAACTGGAGTTGGTGTTCACAGAACACGGCGAGTCTCTTCGATCACAATGCAGGTAACCCTGCAAGAGCAGCATTCTGCTCTTGCCATTTCTACCACCGCTACCACCAAGTGTTCACTGAAAGTGAACGCTATTCATTGTGTCAGAGAAAGGCCTTCCTCTTCACAACTGCACAGAAATTTTACTTTCAGCATATAACTCAGAGACATGCAAGAATAAGCTGAAGCTCTAACAAGTCAGCTGGATTTAATTCCTTTTAGTAGAAGCACATCACAATGTGAATGCTTAACGAGATTTATTATTGCTGTTAATTTATTGCAGGTACATGAAGATTTGGCATTTGAGAACACTTTAATCAAAAAGATGAAAAAATAGAAAAGGTACTAAAAAACTAATGACCGATCAGTCTACTTCACTTTTTTCCAGATGAATCTCCAGGTGCCAGCTGGTGTAAATGCAGATTCCACTGACGTCAATGGAGCTGTGTCAGTTTACACTAGCTGAGAATCTGATCCCAAGTGTGTTAGTGCCATTTTTAGACACTGCCACTGGAATTCACTTTTGTGACAAAATTAAAAATACATCCAACCTCATTGCATTTCTTCCTGTCCCCAAGTGTATAACTGGAAGCCTGCCGACCTACTGTGGGAGAGGGCAAGTGGGAGATGGAATTAATGAAAGGAGCCTACAACCGTATCGCCAAGATAACTTGGCAATATGAGTATTGATACTATTGTTCTGTTGTCTGTTTTAGAGAAGTGAGTGTTTGCCTTAAAAGTCTTACTCCACCTCCCAGTAAAAGTTTAATGCCAGCAAAGGAAAAAGATGTTGTAAGTCATGCAGAGTATCTACCACAGCAGCACGCTAACGTACTATTTTAATCAATGTACAATCTGTATAGATTATTTTTAATGCATCATTAGGGAAATTATCTGAAGTTCACAACTTTTAAGAAACCCCAACCTGAGAT
This sequence comes from Dromaius novaehollandiae, assembly GCF_036370855.1. NCBI lineage: Eukaryota > Metazoa > Chordata > Aves > Casuariiformes > Dromaiidae > Dromaius > Dromaius novaehollandiae. Next base: position 16,648,726 of record NC_088105.1, on the reverse strand, counting down.
CTGTTTATTCATCTAGATATTTGTTCCCAAAGGATCTCGCTGCTGGAGAATTAGCAAGACTAGTCAACAGACACACACACAGCTTGACGCAACCAGCAAAGCCAGGCCTGTGTGATGTCCATCATCTATATTTCCGTGAGCACTTGTGCAGGGAAGGGAGAAAGAAGGAAGGAATGACGTGGGGCAATAAGCAGGGCAGAGCAGTGCCTTATGGCTCCAGCCACCATTTGTAAGTAGGGAAAGGGAGCTTTTATTATTGTTTTACATACAGCAGCTGTTAAACATGAGTGCACCATATGACAAAAATCTAGTTGCCAGTATTAACCAGTATAATGAAGCTGAACATTTGCCTTTTGATTCAAGATATATAAAAATCAAAATGCAAGAGCTAGCTAATTAGAACTAAAGATGCAGCTCACATAGCATTGAGGTAATTGTTTGTTTGTGCAGAACAACACCCATATCTTCAATTTAGGTCAGGCCATCAAGAAGAGGAAAAGGACTGAAGGCTGAAGATGAGATGCTCTATTTCACACAGTTGCCCTCTGGAAGGACTGGCAAAGGCAGTCACTTAAATTAGGTACAGGTCATCAGACAAGGTATCTTATCTATTCCTAAGACAGGCAACTCCAGCAGTCCAAATCCCTATGGCCTTTACAACGACACAATGAACTACATCCTCATGTACCTCTGTCAATTCACATTAGGTTCCTGGTGCCTTTTTTTTTTTTTTTTTTTTTTTTTTTTTTTTTTTTTTTTTTTTTTTTTTTTTTTTTTTAAGTGATATTTCATGTACACTATGACCCTATAGCTCATAGCCAGGGAAGTGCTCTGGTTTATTTATGACCTACTAACCCTAAATTATTTTTTAATTAAAAAAAATATAGTCTGAATGGTCTCATAAGCCTGCAGATCTGAAATAAAACTTAAAATAAATTTGGCATTTGTAACACAGCTAGCTAAGCCCACTAGGGGATTAAAAAAAAAAAAAAAAAGAAAAGAAAACCAGATGACAGAAGATGAAAGCATTTTTACCCTGCATAACCTGCACACATTGGGCATCAGGGCTGTAATGCAGGATTACTTATTTTGTACTTTGAACTAGTCTTAGTCCCCTTCAATATAGGTTAGGTAACCAAAAATACTGAGGTTTTTCCACTAGGAGCAAGGGGAGAGAAACATAATAGTAATCAGTGAAAATAACCTTTAATGCATTTTGCCCAACCATAACATCTACAAAGCTCCTCTCCTTCCCTAAACCCCATCCTAAGGGCCAGGCTTCTGACAGGCAAGACCCAATCTGAAGTATGAAGTTACAGAGGGAAGCAGGGAATAAGAGCATAGGAATAAATACTGAAAGAAGTGTTGTACAGAAAGCAAGCTTATAACAGGGCTGATGGTAAACATGAGTGACCTTAAGCCATGAAGTCTATTCATTTGGCTAGAACAATGTTGAACACATGCAGATAAGTACAAAAGACTATTGAGCTGAAGAGCCTTATTCTCTCATCGCTCATGCTGGTGTAAACCAGAGCTCCTTCCCTAACATCCATGGAGTTACTGTGATAAAGCCAGTACAAACAAATGGAAAATCCAGCTTCAGGGCTAAAGTATTCATCAGCAGCAGATATCCCATGCTGCTGTGTCAGCAAAAAGGGGTTCGCTGCCACACTGCTTTGAAGTCGGATACATTCGTAATCACAGGGCCATTCCTAAACAAAATATGTCTAATCTACCACAAAGGAGAGATGTGGTTTATCCCCTTCATGTCTAGTTCTCCAATAGGATATGTTAATGACTTGCTGTCCTCTAGATTCATTTGACAGAAGATACAGTTGAGTTAATTGATAAAAAGTAATAAAAGCCTGTACACACAGAACAATTAGTTGAAAGAAACAGCTAGGTGAAAGCGCTTGTCATGGCATTTCTTTACAGAATTCATGCAGGCAGCACACATGAATTGCAGTCTTTTGGTGCTGGTTCCCTTTAAGCTCTTTAACAAAGAGCATTTATAAATTTTTTTTAAAAAAAATCATACATTAATAAAAAAATCAGAGTACAAAACTACCTAGTCCTTTGGTAAAATATTTAATAAACAGCAATTCACAGAAGCCAATGAATCAGTCAGCTTCAGTGCAGCGAGCTATACACAGCCCAAAGGAAAAGCACTCAGACCAACTGGCTTCAAGAGACTGATCTGCGAGAGAAGTCAGCTCACGATTGCGCATAGTAAGTAAGGTAAAATTCCCAGGTTACCATGCTTGCTCTCCGATCTGTCCTCTGAAATCCTCCCCCCAGACGGGACATCCTGTCTATCACATGGAAATTACAGCACTACATCTACTTGAGTTTTTTTTTTTTTTCTTCCTCTTTTGAAAAAGGACAAATTAATTGGAAAATTCAAAAAGATCGGAAATGTGTGTTGTGCTATTGTGGAAGTTAAGAATGAGGACTTTATATCAAAAAATTGATCATCGCAGAGTAAACAGCATGCTGCCACTTAAATTTATGTCAAACCTTGACAAAAATTCATCCTTCTCCCTTCTGAAAACTATAATAACAGGTCCTGCATGTGTGACAATTTCTAAGACAATAAAGGTCTTCTGTCTTTAAGAAGCTTATTAAGAAATTAAACCTTAAAAGCAAATGTAGTTTTTCATCAATCCTAAACAAGCTTTAATCCAATTGAACCATGTCAGCAAAAGACACTTCAGTCAGTTGGGCAGTCTCTAACTGGCAACACCGATTCATAAAATTCTTAGCCAACTTTGATAAATTAGAGGATTTTGTGTTTTGATTTGCCAAAAAGTTCAGTTCTGATGTAATGGACATATCAGACCACATCAATCCATTTCTGCCAGGATGCCCAGCCTATAGAGTTAGAACCTGAGTAAATGAAATATCTTTTCTTTTCATAGAGAAGCAGCTTGGAAAACTGCCAGCTCCTTGCCTGAAGATCGAAATAGGATGGGCAGAGAAGGGTATTGGTGTCGGTAAGAGAACAATAACAGAAATTGCATCATCTGTATGATTAAAGTCACTGTGTCAATTTTGATTTTCCCCCCTCCTTTCAGACATTTAAGGATGCTGTCAAGGCAATGGAGTTCTGTTGTAGTGGTTGCTTCAGTGAACATTCAACGCTGTCGGTGAGTTTGGAATTAAAGCGAAAACCATCGACCGTTGATTGTACCCTCCAGCTAACCATCCTCCTCCTTACTTCATGCTTTCAGGCCTTAACACCGAAGATAGCAACCTAACCAGCACACGAGGTTTCTCCCCCACCCTGCCAAGCTTTACAAAAAAGGTCACAATCAACATTCATTGCTGTCGGTGGGTTTAACTATGTGGACAAGCTCACTGAACAATGAATGCAACTGTGGCCCCACATTTTACAGGTGCTGTTAAGAGGAACATCATCTCTGAAAGCGGTAGTGAGAAGCAAGTTCTTCTTCTATCCTAATATTTTCTGGTTGAAAAGTAGTCGAGGACATTGACTTTTTTGCTTGTTGTTTTTAAGTGTGCTCGAGTCAGCTGACTGGGGGATGGGGAAGGGAAGAAGCCAAACACGAACCCCCCACCAGACTGTCTTTTTCTGAAAAGCAGTGTCCTCCCCAGAGTTCAGACTCATTCAAGCCATAGGAATTCATATTCAGTATGTACGTGGAAATAAATGCTAGTATGGGGAACTGTTGGTGTCTGTGCACTCCTAAGGACTCCGAGCACAGGAAGGAAAGATATTTAAGCCTCATCTTAATTAAGATTACAACTTGGTACACAAAAAAAACCCCTCTGCTGTACTTGTCAAGACAAAAGTACAAATGGGAACCAGAAATCAAAAATATGGATAAAATGTTACATCAAGTAAAGGATTAATTTTACATTAAGCTTATTTTAAGCACCTAATAAACACTGTTAAACTGCAAACCTTATTGGACTTGCCTCTTCTTTGTGTTCCAAGATAAAGCAGGAATAAAGAGCTGTCTATTTGGTAGTAACAGTAATTGAACAGTAGTTAAATTGCAAAACTTACTGTAAGCTTTGGGTACCTATGTCACATTCTCAGAATTTGACAGTAATATGAAAATAAAAGTTTAATTAAAGCACACACTACCCTGTCCTTGTTTCCTTACAGCCTCATGACACACACACACGGGGCAAGTCTGCATTGCTAACATCATGCAGCTCTCCAAGTTCAGCCTTTACACTTAGTTGTAAGTCAACCTCTCGAGTAGGCACAACTTCCAAAAGTTAGGTAATTGCATGTCATTCTTATTGTTTCTCCTCATAATAGGGAGGTCCATTAGCAATAGTTTAATTTGATTATTTATAAAAGATCCGCAAACTTTTCTCAATTAGGCAGCGGTTCTCTTACTCACTGTACTTGCTTGCTTTATCCAGGTTTTGTCCATGTAGCAACTACACAGGGATGCAAACATCAAGTCTGTCACAGAAAGATACATCCATATTTGCTTTTGCATTTTCGTTTAATTAAATGATAAAAATATTTCAGTCATGACAGAGCTCCCTCCTGAACACCATGCGAGACTGATATTTATTTGGGGTTGGGGAGGTGGGGGAGGACAGGGAGATCAGTTCCTCCATGAGATAACCCCACTAACAAGAAATTGAATTAATCCTGTAAGTGTTTGGACATTATTTAAAATTCATGGTCAGGAAGATTGTTTTTTACTCCAAAGTTTGCTAGCAGAGAACCTGCAGGGCTCTATTGCTTGCAGGGTACTATTGCTGTCAGAGGGGGCAGAGTTAAGTATTAACAGGAAGGGCGCTATGGATGAATGAATTCTCAGCAACACTGTTTAGAGATAAGCCTGTATCTTTATGTTTACTCATTTCTACAGAAATGGGAACTTGGATTACTACTGAAATGCATATTGCAAATAGATAAAGCTCATTAAAAGCAAGACTCAACGTTTTATATCCTACCTAGGAGGAGTAACTTTCAAATTAAGTTGTAGCTAGGATGTTCTGACAAGAGTATTCATCAAGATTGGATATTGCAAGCTAAAATAGATCAAATTCTGTTTCTGCAATGCATTTGTTAATGCTAGATATAGATGTGTTATGCATTTATAACAGACAAGAGGCTTATCAAAATACAAGATTCTGGAATTTGACAGCACAGGAAAGACCCAGCATCCCAGCACGTGATCACCTCCAGGCACAGAGGGAACAACCATTCTCCGTTCCAGCTGGAACGGAGAATGGCTGAATGATGAGAATCGGTGCAGACACACCAATTCCAGTGCAGGGGGAAAATAAATAAATAAAGCTGGTTATAACCTTTCCTAAGATAATACTTCTCAGAATACACAAGTGTTTTCCCTGTTAAAGATTTCTATCTCAATTTTGTTTCCTACACTCACTAAATATTAAATAGCAACAATTCACACCCTAGTAGAGAAGGGCACAGAAACCTCAATCAGCACCGACCCGGGCACAGATAATCAGTCCACACCGCTTACAAAGGTAAACCGAGTATTTTCACCTGGACTGCAAGTTTTTATGCATTCCTAAAGAACAGGCTCTCAGCTGAAATGGTATCCAAAATTTTAATGGTACCTAGTATAAGTTTTATTAGTAATCTTTTAGTGACATCATCTTTTTGTATCAAGACAAAGAACTAAAATCTGCTTACTGCACTTCATACAACTTAACACCTAGAAGTCTGCTTCTCCAGACAGAGCGCTCCCTTGCTGAGCGATGCACCGTTATTCCACGCACCACGACAGGCATGGACTTGCACATGCCTTTCCTTATGCTATAAGGCCAAGTATGATCCCCATTAAGTAACTGTGGCTGTGAAATACTGAGGAGAGGTTTCATGATCATTTTCATGTTTTTTGTTAATAGTATACATATGCCCTGGTACCAGTGTCCACGGGCCAGCGACATTACAACAACACTGAGGAGAGATTTTATGGAAATAATTCACTCACAGCAATATTCTTAGGTCAAGCATATCAAAGTCAGTGAATGCAATGGGCCCTGACACAACAAGAGCACTAGTTTTACAGCAGTGGAGAAGGAACACACTTGCCACACATGAGAGCGCAGCTGCCCTTCCCTAGGAAGTGACTGCAGTACTGTGCTTGAAAACAGGAGAGGTGGTACTAAGGCATTGCTGTAAGGTTTGGGGGCTCTTTTAGTTACCTGTAGGTGTTTAGGCATTTTTCCTCAACTTCTGGAATAAGACAAAAATCAAAGCATATAACCCAACAGTTTCTGCATCAAGTCTATAACTTCTGTTCAGGAAGTATAAAGACACTTGGTCTCGCCTTTAAAACTACAAGTCGTAAGGATCTCTATGACAGAAATTGTCTGTGATATACAGGACCATGGTATGAAGAACATGTTAAACTCGCTTTTTGGTAAAGTTTCATACCACCAAGCAGAAAAAAAAAAAGCACTAACATTTCTTGCTTTACAGATAGTGAAGTGATATTCAGTAAGAGTTAAATACAGAAATAGCCTATAGTTGAACTGGAAGCAGTATCTAGACCTTGCATCCCAATCATGTGTCTTTCTTGGGGGGGGGGGGATTAGCTTGTAATCCAGACTTTTCCCCTCACGCGAGCACCAGTTTTCTTCTGAGATCATCCCTTTTTTCTGTTGCATTTGATGTCTATCTCTGTTACTTTCCAGAATTACTGTGCAGACACCTTTTTTCTTTTTTTTATAGATTTATACAATGACCTCTGCTAAATTATGGCATTTTTTTCTTCAGGTTAATTTGTACATCTTGCCCTTTCTTTTACTTAGAGCTTTGCATAATTTTGTCTGACTTTTCATTTTTCTAGTCTTCCTTTGCATCCTCCTTAAGTGCAAATGCAAGAAATGGAGGCTGCATCCCAAGCAGTCCAGCCAAGGCTAGCTGAGACAGTCTGATGTCTCCTTATTTTACAGGCAAGCACTGATCCTTTTCAGCCAAAAAGAGCATTTGTAATGGCACCATACAATAAACATTTAAATTTATCTATTATTCCACAGATGCATGGATGTCCACAAGTTCTTTCCTAGTTTGAAATAGGTTATTTCATCCCCCTGAAATGCAGCACTTGCCATTTATTGATCATAGAACAATTACTCCAAAATATAGTTTATCCCAAAAATAAAACATCATTTCACTAAGGTTTTGAAACTTAAAATCCATGGCAGCATATATTAGTAGCCATGAACTTTGAATATAACCAGAAGTCTCATAATTTAGTTAAAAAAAAAAAAAAAAAGCTTGCCATTGTATTTCATTTTCTCCTTCCCCCCCCCCTTTTTATTCTTTATTTTTAAAGAAAATGAAAGACTACAAAAGCGGCAATAGAAACAATGAACACAAAACCAGCAAGTTTTTCATGAGCTAAGGAAAAGTTCCATCTCATACAGAAATGAGGTGTGTTTAAGGTGCACAGACATAACAAGAACTCTTAAAACATTTTTTTTTTTTTTTTTTTTTTTTTTTTTTTTTTTTTACAGTTAGGTGATACTGCAGATGCTGTCTTATTGTCATTTAAGTAAAGATTTTTTTTAGAATTCAGTTATAAGAGTTAACAGTCCAATAAGGAATCTATTAAATGTAAAGAGGTAGAACTATTTTACATTATTGCAGCCTCATTCTTTGTTCATACAGTCGGCATAAGGGATAACTGCTCCTCTAAGACAAATGACAAGTTTATGCCACCGCAATATCATTTTTTTACTAAACCCATTCTGCAGTCTGCACTGAAAGTGTATTTACAAGCACAGTATTTTTCACTGCAGTATTAGATTCTTCACTTCATAACAACTAGTAATCACAAATTGAAAAAAAAAAACACGCTTAGCACAAATATACATAGGATGAGTTTTGTGTTTGAGATTAAGTATTGGCCGGAGGAGGAAACCAGACCAATATTCAGGCTGCACCACTTTCAAATATGGCTCTCACCAGAAAACTGATAGAAAGTAGTACCATTTCTACAACATCTGCTAATTAAGATACTGCCTTCATATTGTCACTGGAATCATAAAATAGTCTCCTCCTCCAGGTCTGGATCTGAACTGATACTAAAAATTCAGTGAAAACTTCAGGTATAGGAACTCTCATCCACACAAGCCACAGATTACAACAGAACTTTGTCACATACTGCAAAGCAATCAGAAATAAGCCCCTAACTCTGCAGCTGGAATATAGAGCAAGGACACATATGCTGATCTTTTCCGATTTTGTTCCATAAAATAGTTGCACGCAAGCTGGCACTAAAAATGTTGATTTTTTTTAAACAAAAATAAAAACACTTTAACCTATCATAAGCTTGTAAGTAGAGCATTGCAAGACCTGAAGATGTAAGTCCGTTTTTTCGCTTGTTTAACGATTCTCACTAAGAATTTCACACTAGGGCTTCATGAGGAAAGACAAGTCTAAAAGGGACCAAATATCACAATGCTAGGATATCAGTGTTCAGAATAAGTCAGGAAAAGAGGTAGGACAGCTGAAAAGTAATGTTTACTTTTACACTCAAGATAAACTACAATATACATACACTTTATATCTAGATTGCAGAAACTACAGTACAACAAACTACAGGATGACCTACAGGTAACAGCAAGTTATCCCAAAAATCATGCTATTAAGCTAATTGACTGCATGGCTCTTATTTAGTGGTTAAACAGTTAAAATATTGTATCATAGGCATTCTGTACCACTGAAACAAAGAAATACAAAATACTAATATTAGCTAGCAAGAGTTGAATCCAGGTGGTTGCCCTCAAAAGTCAACGTCACCATCTGATGTGTAAAATATTCCTAATTATCATAAAGTACACCCTGTACTAATTACTGTATTTGCCTCAAAATAATGAGCCTTGAAAAGCCTAGAGTTCATGGCAATAGATTTACATTTAAATGCCATCCAGTCTAAGTGTCTTGGTATCAATATACTGCTGGTTACCATACTGACAGACATGGTGACGTTTCCGTCTGCTGCCCTTTCCCTCCCTCAGACTATGAAGGCCATGAACTCCTGCAGAGATAACAGAACTAACTTTAAGATAGATATTCAGGATACAACTATAGAAGAAAAAAAAGAAAAAAAAAAGAAGAGTACTTTAAAGACAGCAGCCAGCTGTAGTCTAGAGAATATCGATAAGAAAGACTTCGTAGCCCCTCCAGAAAGATCTCTGTGCCTCCAAAACAATCACAGGAGATCGTTCCAGAAGTTCAAGTGGATGATGGTCTGCTAACTAATGAATTCAGATTCTCTGCTGGTTTTAGTCAACGTAATTTTATTGAATTCAGTGGAATTATGCCAGCTTATACAAGCTGAGGACTTGGCAAGCCAACACACAAGACAAACATAAAAGAAACATGGTCCTGCACACCCTACACTAAATAAAAATGCATTCAGAAGTAGATGTTGCTCTTGGGGGGGAACAAAAGAACGCGTACTCTGAAAAACACATGTTCCCACCTACAAAGAAAGCACTTCTACCCACAGACAAGTTGTGGGTGGCCGTAGATGCACAGCACTTGGATGCCTAACCACTCTGTACAGATTACTGCTTTGCAGGTACACATAAGTAGCTTCAGAACACAACAAGCAGGAGAGTATTTTGGGATAGAAGCTTTACACCCACATTATGATAATCTGGTCTTCACCACCGCATGACAGTCTCTCTAGGTTTATGAAGACAGAGGTATGTGGGTGGGAAAGAGCTCACAGCGTATTTATGCCTGACAATGGCTACCACAGCACCAGTGCACATACTTGAAATGATCACAACTTGTTTCCTCTCTCTCTCTCTCTCTCTCCCCTCACATTTTGTATTTTACATCATTTTCAAATAATTTTTAGTTTTGTGTATAGATAAGTTATTCATTTGGTGTATTTGAGCAATAAATAAATAAATAAAGCCAAACCTCACCACCCGGGTCTTTAAAAAACCTTCTGCCAGAATATGCAGGAGCTTCTTAATTCAAGATGCCTTCTGGCACCCTCCTCTGACCCAGAAATAAGTACTCTTGAAGTCATTACAGTCCTTTTAACTGACTGAAGTTTTGTATTGGTCTTTACAAGAGATTATCTATGTGCAGCAAAATTTCCAACATTGCAGGTACATGTACAAAGACTTCAAACTGCTGACTGAAAGTGCCTTCTGGAATTGGGTAACATGCATCAAGAGTAAGACAACCAAACCACAGGTCTGTTCAAAGCGAACACCATAAACTGGCTGTTAGGAGTCAAATTCTCAAAAAAAAGCTTAATATTGAACAATACTGAACATTCCTCCTCTTCCTTTCCAACCACTTTGGTTTGTAAGACTATAAGGAATAGCCTTCCTTCAGTATATTCTACCCTTGGCAAGGCTCCAGAGGAAACCATACACCACCAATCCCATCAGTATCTTTGTGCATGCAGACAGATCTCCATTGTGTGCAGACAGGCACTTAAGATACTCCACACTTAAAGAAAAAAAATTAAGTTTCCTTCCACCCCGAAAGCCTGTTAGCTGTGTGGGAACATGACTTCTGCTTTAGCTTCTCATATTGAGCTTTTTGGGGCACTACTGCCTCTAATGCTAATGGGTCAGGAGCAGTTGCTCAGGAATAATCTCAAGTCTGAAGACATGCCTACCTGCACAGGTATTTTTGGCTAGCACCCACATGCATAGCTTTGTAGCTGGTTTTGACCGGTAGCAATGTCTAGCTCTGGTGGTTCCTCTCTACTCAGATGAGGTATCCAAGCTATGTTTTCCTAAAAGGGAAATCTTTCTTCCTTCTTCAGTTTATACAAGTAGCTAATCTGACAGTGTCAGAACACCAGTGATAAAGTTATTTGCCAGAAGGATAAAGACTAGCTTTTGCTGAAACTGAAAGGTAAATTAATAAGGGGTCTAAAAATAAGACCATATTTTGAGTACTTTTAGTAGTCATTAAAATTAAATAAGCATACATACATTATTCTTTTGCCATCTTTCTTCCACAGATGAACTGTTAGATGTCACAGGTTAGCAAACAGATTCTGACTTGGGTCCCAAAAATCAGTAATGCCACATTAACACTCTGTTGTGCTTGAGCTGGTACTGCACTGCTGCAACTATCCTCCTTCAATAGGAACGGTCATAGTTGTAACAGGCTCTCCTAGCTTGTTGGGCAATAGCGTGCATACCTCTGCATTGCACACAGACAAGACTGGTAGGTTCCTGAGCTAGTTTCAGTTTATACAGCTTCCTTATTATTAGAAAATGTAGCAGCCAACAATCTTAAAGTGACTACAGAGCCTATGTGCTTAAAACCACATAATATTGCAATATGTGCTTAAAAGCACTGATAGGCTTTTTGTTCCCTTTAAGATAAGCTGATATGTTTTAATCTGCTTTTTTAAAAAGGCGGTTGCTCACTAGCTGCTCTCCAAGCTTTCACATATGCAACATTTCCTTCAGCTACGAGTGCAAGTTTACAAGCAATGGAAATGGCCACACATACACACACTATCTGATGGGAGCTGCATAAAAGGTAGTATTGTCACCAGATGGCATCCAAGCCTTGTGGGGCCAAATATTCAGAAGCTGCCTCTGAATTTTGGATGCTTAACTATTTTTGATTTTGGACACTCCCAAAACACAGCATTTGCTCCTAGAAATAACTCTTGCGATATTTTGTGGATAAACCTCTAACAGCTCATTTTGCATGAACTACCTAGACTACAGGAGCCCTAAATTAGTACTTGGGAAGAGACCACTTTGAAAATTCAGTCCATAATGTTAGTAAATAAACTTCTTATGAATATAATTTTGAGTCAGCCCTAACAGCAGCAAAAATAAGTAGGTTGCATGTTCCTTTCCTACAGGGAAATGATGCCAAAAATATATAACTGTCACTTTTCATTTTTAGAATAACATTAGCTACCGAAAAAAAGATTCACAATGAACAATTATGTCTTTGGCTTTCATGTCATTTTACATCATTCCACTATCAGCCACGCTGGAAAGCTTAAAGGCAACATTCTAGGTCAGTGACTTTTACAGACAGTGTATTTGCTGTTTGGTAATTAAATTAGATATATTTTAAATAACCAGATTCTGAAACAGATAACCATTTAAAAACACATGACCAAGTATACCACTGATGCTGTTGACACTGGATGAGGAAAATTACATGTGTTAGCGATCATTAACTGTCATTGAGGATTATAAATTTTAGGATTATGATATTAAGAATAAGTGGATCAGCAAATCACTGCTGAGAAAAATCTTTTTAAGATGTAGCTAAAAGCCAGACTGAAGGACTGACCTACTTTTCATCAGTTCTTCCCTATATCCAAGCTTTATTGATACATGTATAGAATTTTTTTCTTATAATTACCAAAATAACTGCTCTTACCAAGAACACTCACACAACTATTAATAAAACCAAATCATAAAGAACAAAATACTGCAATGGGTGCTTGGCTTTCATTTTGAATGAGATTTTGGCCTGCATCTCATGCAAACAGCCACTAGTGCTGCTTTGGATCACTTTCAACAGCAAAATGAAGATATGGATTTCCACTTCAGTGTAAGAATTTAATGTGGATACACTAAGATATTAAGTCTCAAGACAAGATTTAAAGCTTGAATTTTAAAAACTACATTTCACAGCAGACACAGCTCTACCATGCAGAAAGTTATAGTTTAGTTACTTTTTCAAGCCTTGCATTTAGAAATGAACATTAAGAAAACAATCAGGAAAAAATCTGATGAGTACTATACGTTCTTTAGAAGAGGAAGTTTTTTGGTAACTCTTCAAGGGACAAATAAAACATACTTCAGAAAGATATTGCAAAAAAGTCACTTGGTCTTCATTTTGTGTGTTTAAGGAGTGATGTTGATAGATCAAGGCATGCAAGTGATAACAGGCACAGAAAGAATTTACCCCAACTTAATAAAGCTGCAGTCTGGTAAGCAGGAGACCTGCAAAGGGTTCCCAGCTGCAGCTATGAGGGTGCCACAGTGGCGGGGGCACTTTCTTCAGCCTGTCCACTAGGTTCAGGGGGGGGGAATTGTTAATTTAACTTCCCTCACCTTGCACACAAGCAGCATACAAGAGGAAGTCTTCATTTTGTGACAACCATGCAAACAGGTCCAGTGTTAAAACCCCATTTTGTCTTTTCTAGAGCCTGACTTGTTGGCCTTTTATTTAAAGCTAGGCATGCACAACAAGGCAAAGATCAGCAGCAACAGATTATTAAAACTTGCTGTCCACCTAGCTGTGCCTCTAGACCACTGTAAAGGTGTGGAAACCAGCTCCACAAGCCACAGAAGACATGCTATGATTGTAGTATTGTCATAGTCATTTGTAAAGTGCTGACCTGGAAAACAAGCCTCAGCTTTTGCAGGTATTGCTTTGGCTGAAACACAAGGAAAAACTGGTTTCAGGAATGAGGAAAATGCAATCCAGACTATGTATATTTCTCACTATTATAATACGTGGGGCTGAAAAAGAGGCTTCTGTGTCTGTTCCTGTGCCATGGGGTAGAGACTTGCAGCGGTGTCACCCACAGCTGCCAGCAGGTGTTGCAGTGGGCAGCCGCGGAAAGCTTCTAAGCGCTGAACTCTGCTGCTCTGGTTATGTGCTCTTTATGGCAAGGAAAACGGAGAAAACAAAGAGGCTGTTATGCTTTAACTTCAAAGGCCTCACACCCCCAGCTTCAGCTCTGCACGTCAGGCAGTGCAGCCCAGAAAAGAGGTAGAAGCATCCCAGGTAAAGGTATTTTCTGCTCCAATAACCTAATCTCTGTAGTACTTGCAAAAGAGATGAGAATTAAAATATATACATATATATATACACACACACATAGATATATATATATGTATATATGTATATATATCTATCTCCTGGTACATGCACAGTAATAACAGAAGGTAATCTGACATTTGTCATTTGACTGACGAGTAAGTTTTATATTTCAGCCTTCTGAGTTCACATGAAGATTTTTCTAAAAGGTCAGAGAGGAATCATAAGTTTATCCATAAGGGCTGCAAGAATCAGTGTGCAAGAGAAGTTCGGAGGTATTGATTTTCCCAGTTTACAGTTCCTGTTGGAGTTATCACTCTCCAATTGCACCAATTTCCTCTTCACCAGGGGTAAAGCTTTTATGAGATCCCCAAAGCCCGTGTGCAATATTTATTCTGTTAGTCTAATTAAAGGTATTACTATGTACATAGCTGTTGGATCAGTCCCCAATGGCACTGCACATCATAAATAACAGATGTGAAATGTACTTCTATTGGGACAAGGACTGGTATCAGTTCTTCTTATGCTATGTCTTTAACCACTACATCACCTCATTGCACTTCAGGATGTTTCTTGTGTTAACTTCAGAGAAAAAAAATACTATTATAATATCAAGATAATATTAATTTAGGATAATTAAAACTAGCAGATCTTCATGAGCCCATATGAAGGAATAATCATCTTTAGTTGCATTCATTTTACAGTAATGTAAAATGAAATGGTTACAATTACACGATGTCAGCGGTACCAGATTTATGATGTTTAATTGCACGGGATCAGCCCAAGATAGAATTACAAGTTTAAATATGCAGCTGAAAGTTCAAAAGGCTTTAATGTTAGCCCATGAACAATAAGAAAAACCATAACGGTTTGCTGTTCCAGTCCAAACTCTGGAGGTATTTAAACTTCAGGTTTGGATTGATCCACCTATGTTAGAATACGTAAGCATGTATTTTTTTCCAGTGGGAAAGAGAGAGGCTGCAACTATACAGTTAACTTCTAAAGCAGCATCCTGAGGTTTTGTGGTTCTGAGAAGAGGAGAATGGGAGGGTACTTAAAATGTGGATTCAGCTGCCTGACAAACAAAGCCATTTGCCTACAATCTCTAAGCTGCAGATCACCATCTACAGTACATAGATGCATACTCCTAATTCACAAGGGTTCAGTGTTCACAAGGTGGTCCAACACGATAATATCAGCAACAAAGATTGCATTTTTTCCTGCTTTATTCTGCATATATATATATAAACTTTATTTTCATCCAAAATAGCTTATCCCTACATTTTAATAGGGCACAGAGTTACGAAACCACAAGGTCAGGAAGGAGTTTGAGAGGTCGCATGGAGTCCATCTGCCTGCTCCCAGGCAGAATCAGCTGTATGTGAGTCACATCTGACAGACATTTGTCTGTCAGGGTCTTCTTAAAGGCCTACAGTGCTGCAAGGCCACAGACTTCGCTGTCTGCCCGGCATGCTTTGGCAGTCTACCCAGCATCTAAACTAAACTGTTCATGCTATAATTAAGCTCATTATTTCTTTTTCTGTCCACTCAGGCAAGGACAACAAATTTTTCTCTTCTTGTTTAGAGATTTTATATATGTGAAGACATTCCCCTCCGTTTCCTTGTCTTAGACCAAAGCACTACAAATCCTTTAGTCTAGATATCTGATCATTTTTATTGATCTCTTTAGGCTCTCCCTTCAATGAGGCCATATTTCTGGAAGCAGCACACCCAAGATTTTATCCAGTAACTGAGATACTGCTTTCCAACTGATGAATACAGCAGGAAAATTGTGACACTATTTCCTCAACATCTCCAGCATACTTGCAGCTCTGCCTTCCCAGCTGAGCTGCTATTTGTAAAGCTAGTGAAGGCACTCTCAAGTCCAACGCCAGGTTGTTAAGGTAGCTGTCGGACAGTACTGGACTCCTGAATGGCATTACGCAAGGGTCGTAGTTCTTCATCTGGCAGTGAAAGATTGACAGTTACCTTCAATCTTACTAATACAAAGGGAACAGTTATTGCTCCTCTGTTACCCTATTATAAAGAAAATTAATTTGAGATAATTTGCTCCTTACAAATCTATGGTGACTCTTATTCTCCTCATATTTCAAGAGCTTACAAAAAGTTGGAACATTTGTTCCAGTGTTTATTCAGGAATTTAACTTGAGCCAGCAAACCTAAAATTGTGCATCTCCTCTTACCCCATCTGTCCTCCACAAAGCTGTAAGTTTTAGATCCTCCCTTGGAAGCACAACTTGCAGGCATGGGAAAAATTTTGGGAGGGAAACCAAGGTGTCTTGCAGATGATTGACACTGCAAGCATAGTACACTTGGTGATAAAGGAGATAAGTTACTTGAGCAAAAATATACCAGAATTAAGGCAAAACTTGCAGACAAAAATATGACTCAAGTCCTCACTACAGCCCAGTAGTTAAAACTGAGTAAGTGAAGTTTAGGATCATGCAAACTATGGTGAAGGCATTGGTGTGGGATCCTAGGTAGCCTTGCACAGAGATAGCACAGAGATGATTATCTCGAGATGTTGGATGATAGTGGGGATTAGATCAGGTAAAAGGAGGAGGCATGATCAGAAAGAAAAGTGCTTGGTTGACAAGCTGAAGCGAGGAAGAATTTGGGGAGGTTCTGTTAAAACTATTCTTAAAAAAAAAGCCATCAGTAACACTTCCATGGAAGAATCTTTGCTAACTCACTTTCAAAATAAGCTTTCCTATTTCTAATACTGCAGTAGGAATTATGAGTTAGAAGAGTCAAAAATACAATTAAAGGTTGCTTAGATAACCACTGCTTTTTCCACTTTGTGTCTTTTTCAGACTGAAGGATTTGTTTTGCAGGAAAATAGTGTCTCAGAAGTGCGTTGTGAATCCTGGCAAATAAATACTAGTTCTTCTGTAGCCAGACCCAGGATGAAAATCCTTAAACATTTCATTGTTCTTTTTATTTATTGTAATGTTTTGTTTCTGGGTGGATTTTAAGATCAGCATCTCATTTCTGCCAGCATGGCTGGACACAAATGCCCATGCCCAGCTGTTGCTTCAAGGTCTCACAGTGCAGTTGTCTGAACTGCCACATGTAACTGTAGGACCAATACCCAGAGGTTTTTTTTTTTTTTTTTTTTCCCTTTTCCCCCCTCCTTGATTTGGTTGATCAATACGCTCTCATTTCTTTTAAGAAATAAGTATTTCTTTTGGACTATAACTGCAGTAGTTATTGATGTT
This sequence comes from Dromaius novaehollandiae, assembly GCF_036370855.1. Lineage (NCBI taxonomy): Eukaryota > Metazoa > Chordata > Aves > Casuariiformes > Dromaiidae > Dromaius > Dromaius novaehollandiae. The sequence continues at coordinate 16,631,722 of NC_088105.1, read as the reverse complement.
CACTAATTAAAGAGTTCTCTTCCAGCAACTCTTCACTTTGTGATGCCTCTAGAAATACAAGAGGATTGACCACATTCAAAAAGTATATCCTGTGAAACCCCGGTGGCTTTAGACAGTAAGTGGCAGCACTACCTGGCTAAATTCTTTCAGCATCTTGAAATACTATTTTGAAGTTACTTTATCCTATAGCATCACAAGTCACTGATTACTGTTCCTTTCAGCTTGAAAGCTTAGCAAGACGTGGGAACACGTGAACAATAAAGGCACGTGTGATATTCTTGCAAACAGCAAAAACTGCTCTCCAGAGGAGTCGGATTCCGCTCCTTTTCTTTGAGCTAATTTCAGCGCCCCCCCCCCCCCCTCAACTGGTGGAGTTCATAAAAAAAACTTCTGGCTTCCAGCAAACTTAGGTTCCACCTTCATATAGAAAGGCATAAATGTGCTCCACCAAAGCCACAGTATTCACTGCTATTTGAAACAATCTGTGTAGCTCTTCTACATCCCTGTTTGCAGAGTCCCTTTACGAAATTCAGTACAGAAGCCACTGTACTAGCCCTTGCAACTGTCCATACACATCATCCTCTAGGTAAAAGGAGTAATATACAGCAGTCTATAGAGACTTATGAGCGTGGGATCAAAATAGCTCCTTCACTAGCATATGCGAATATTGCCTTTATCGTCTAACCAAGAGAGATTCCAGAATTAGAATGGGTATTTCTGCTGATCTGAAAGATTTAACATCTCTCTTCTCATCAAAAATTCTATTTGAAATAAAAAATGAATGCTTCCAAATCCAGTATTACTGTACACAATGTAGGGAAGAGATAGTAATTTGGTATCTCAATAAATTTTTTAAAAGAATATTGAGGCAAAAAACCAATTCCCCACCAATGAGACATTAGGGAAAATTAAAATAAGGATGTATGACAGGTTCATTTCTTGTATCATTTGATATGGACAGATCTGACATTCAGGGCAACTCATACAAACTCAGAAACAGTTCTCCCAGGTCCCAGTCTTGAGGTGCATAAGCAGAAGCCAAACAAACAGCTGAAACATTTAATATGACAGCTGGACTTTCCCTCCCTCCCCCAGTCAAATAATTAACTATAAGGTACATTTTCACAGAAGCCTTTTCTGATTTCCAGTCAAATTCAGTGATCAGTAACAACCAAAACAGAAGGAGTAACTGGGAGGTGTGAGTGGTTTGTTTCAGCATTTCCAAACAAAAACACTGAGAACTTTTTTCTTTGATGAAGTTAACCTCTCTTTTCATAGAGGTTAAAAAAAAACAAACAAACATTAAAGAGTTTCTAACTTAAAACACTCATTTCAGACCAAATATTTGGGTTAGCCCAAAAGAAATTGATGGAAAAATCTAACACCCACTTTCTCCCATCTGGTTTGATTTGTCCTGAAACCATTTCCCCTCTCTCCCTTTCAAAAGCATTCAGTCACTGAACTGAAAAAGTCCAGCTTTACTTAACATCTGTGCTTTGATGCACATATATCATAGCTGGAAGACTGCAATAGCCTTTTGCTAAGCGGTATTGAATTACACTGCAAGGAACAACTTTAAATTCGTTAGGTTTTTTTTTAGAGGTGGTCAGGGATCATACAACATACTGATCAGCTAGGGAACCCATACTGATTTGCTCTGGGCACCACCAAAGAGCAAATTTGGCAGTGGCAGAATCATTGCTTGCTGAGGAACCTGCTGTGCAATAAATTTGGACAAAACTGAGTCACCTTCTTACTCCCTTTACATCCTTTCCACTCCCGTAGGCTTTACTGCCATCATCAGGAAGGGGCCCTCCTTGCCACCAAAAAACTTCGAGGCCCCAGACTGTCTCTGTTTCACCCCAAAGGGAAGTACGGTACCTCCAAAAGCATCAGAAGCAAGACCCATGTTAAAGGCAGAACTGTTCTTACCGAGACCATGCAAACGTTTTATGGCAAAAGCTGTTTCAGTGGACCTAAAGGCTACAAGCACTAGATTACCACTTGCTTTATAAACATATACAACCATTACGTCTATTAATGCAAAAGCACAAGCAAAAAGATGATGCCAATGCAGAATTTCCTAGCATTTCTATTTTCCCTTCCTGCTGAGACATTACTAGAAACTGTGTTTTTAGTGTACACACAAAAAAAATATTTATTTATAACAGAGTCCAAGAAAAAATGTGCAGGGAAGGCAATGGCAACCAGAACGTGAAGAAATAATGATAAAATATGGCACTCTTAAAATGAATAACCTCCCACTACCACTCTTTCCTTTTCCTCTCCAAACAATTGCCTAGCCTTTTGAGAAAGAAGTCTCTTCTTCCTGCACAAATCTTTATTTGAAATCTAAGAGGAGCCTGTTCAAACTACAGAGTGCATGTTAAATGTGAATTTCGAAGGGAGAGGGGAGATGGCAGAACGTATGTGGAATACAGCAGCATGACTACTCACTTTTTTTTTTTTTAAATTAAAAAAAGTTTGATGGGCATGCTGTGAGGGCAGCTTGTCTTAAAAAAATAAAAAAAAGCCAATTGGATTTCTACATTTAACAGTTTTTAAAAGTTAGAAAAAGGGGAGCCCTTATGGGAGTGAGCCAAGTTATCATTCACAGGCAGTGTCATGGAAACATCTGCAGGCAGAGTTCTGCATCTACATCTGTACACTTAAATTGTTTCAGATAAAGAATGAAATCAAATGTGTGATAATTAAGGTGGAAAAGTTAAGCAATAGTTTACAGGATAACTTTATCTACCATGGTGGTCTGTGTGAGACACAGAAAACTTGCTGATAATTTGTCCAGTTACTTTCTAGGCTAGAATTTTCAATATTTTTCAGAAGGAAAACTGAATATATGACTAACAGTCACTTTGAAAATCCATTAATGGAGCACTGATTATAAGCAAAAAAAAAAAAAAAAAAAAAAAAAAAAAAGCATAATTCACAGATAAATGCAATCACTTTTCTAGCTCAGAGGATCCACTATTTGCTTTGTTCCACCCAGGTAATTGCTCAGGTATTCCTGGCAAGGTGACCTTCTTGCTTTCCATTATAAAGAGAAAAAAACCTATTCAGTCTCATTCCAGAGCTATTACCCTTACTCTAAAAATGGAAACTGAAGTGAAACCGGTAGTACTTCTTTTCATCACTGCTTCTGGAAAATGCTTTTTTCTTGATGTGCAGTATCCAGTGCAGCACTCCATCCATGCAATGGCGCACAGGACCAGAGAACAGGAACCTGCCTAGCAGAAGACAGCACAAAAAAGCTGAAGAAACCTGCACTAGAATTTACATCTTGATTAATGTAACTCAGTTCACTGCGCCCCCACCCCCCCACTTTGTTTTTTCTGTTTGTTTTTTCTGTTTGTTTTTTTTAAGATTAAGGAGTCAGTTCTACCATTCCAGGGTACAGCTTCTTTGGCAAGTTGAAGCACACCATACTTCAATAGGAAATAAGGAGGAAGCTGTCTTAATTCCTTAACACATTCTGAAAAAAAGGTGTGTAAGAACTGACAAAAGTCAGGTATTAGAAGACTTTCTCGATCTTGGGTTGCAATGTGCAACTTACCACACATGCTTGATGTGTATTATCGCACTACAGTAGCTGTAGAGTTCTCCAAACTTGCACAGAAAGGGATTTTTATCTTAGAACATTGTTTTTATTCATTGCTGAGGTGTAAGTGTGGCCGCTGGTACAAGTCAGCAGGTCTGTACTAGCTTCAGTGGAACTGATGGCATCACCTGGAGGTTTGCCATTAGCATCTGAGCCAGCCAGCACCCAGCACCCTGGGCACTCAGGGAAGTTAAGGACAAAAGTTTGCAGCCAAGGTCCTCTTTTCCAAGTTAAGCTTCTTTAAATTGCAAAGGCCAGGTAGGGGAAGAACCACACTAGCAAACCACAGCAAGGCATGACTTTATGGAAGTGGAGATCAAAAGGATCTAATATTGCTACTAAGCAGCATTCTTTTGTTACATTCATCACAGCCCAAAGAGACAACAGGAAAGGGTTGCTCAGATCCACTGCTGAAAGACCTCCATTTCAGTCCATCAGTAATACGACTAGCATTGAACATGTTCTGGTTTGCCAGCTCTACAGTCAGCTAACAAACTGCAAAAGGTGACGCAAGCTACCAGGTCGCATTTCCAGAGAGAATCTCAAAGTTCTTTTTACATACAAGACAATAACCTCGTAACACAGCCAAAACCATTACTAACTTCATACACATAAAGCAGACTTGGGGGGTGGGGGGGGTGGGGGGAATCAAATTCAGAATGTTAATTTGAGAAACAAAGTAATTGTGCCATATACCATTCCTAAGCCTTTATATTTTATTGTGTCATTGGAGGAGAAAGATTCCTGCATAAACTTTCCCTACAAAAATGGCTGGGAAATGCACACAGGAAGCAAAGTTGAAAAGAGAGAAGATAAGAAAAAAAAGAAAAAGAAAGGTCTTTTAGTGACAGTTACAGTGATTTCAATCCTTTGTAAGATTCAGAGAAAAATTTAAGTTTAATTAATCATAATGCTAGGTTCACTAGAGCACGCAAATTAAAGTCTGAAGTCTCAAAAATCATACTACTACATGTATCTTAAAAATAAAATTACTACTCTTCGATAAGTCAAAGAACTTCTCAAGCACAGAATATGACCCTGCTAAAACACAGGTAATAATACCGATCACTTAACTTTAAAGTATTATCTAAATACATGTCAGTTTGGCCTGGTTGTTTGGGAAGCCAGTTTTTTATTGAATTGTTCACCAGGCTTAACCTGACTTATTCTTTGATTCATGCTAAGCCATGTCCATTTTAAGTCAAAGTACTGGTGAGGATTATCAACTCCAGATATTAGATTAGGCAACACCCCTATAAACCTTTATTCAAGAGCTCACAAGTTCCTCATCACTCATCAGGCATGCAGAGTTAGGTGCTAATTAAGAATGTCCTCACTCACACAACAAGAGCTGTTACAACTTCAAAAAAATGTCTTTAAAAGAAAGACTTCTCACTTGGTATCTTTAAGCAGCTGCTAAAGACAAGGTCCCATTTCCAAACCAGTATTCTCAACAGCTCTCAGAAACAGCGACTGGTATTTCATATCATATACTAGAAAACCTCACCCCTTAAAGCAATCTTTCACACATTGCTTCTATGCTTATCTATAAATATAATGAGCAATCAGCTCCCACAGTGGTGCCTTTCAGTCTGTCTAGAACTACTCTTCTACTGTAAAGTTTTCAGACAGTGCCTTTGCCTATTAATAAACAAAGCAGTCAAGCTTGCTTTCTTCACCAGTTTAATCTCAGAATATCTAAGCTGCACACAAACCCATATATCTTTATGGGAAAATATTTGGCACAGAAACAAACTTTAATGAAGACCTGGATTTCAAGCTACAAATCAGAAATGGACTTTTTGATGGTCTTTCCTTAGATTCATAGTACAAAGCACACCATTATCAAACAAACATATGCCTTAAATTCACAGAGTCAGCTTTATAGCAAAGCTGTCTTTATCAACATAATGTTGTCTCCCTCAAAAAACACATTTGCTTAATAAAGCCATGTGGCAAACTACATTTGTACCATTATTACCAGAATATACATATATAAATTAGAGACTACTGTAAATGCATATTCACAAGGATGTCCTGTGATACCATGTTAAATTTCATATCCATTTAGTTATCTCACCTATGGGTAAATAGCTGCGGATCTCTCATTTCCCTTGAGCTTTATCATGTTTAAGGTCTCTATCTGTCTTAAATCATTTTGAATCAAATCCACTAGGAGTTGGGAAAGCTCTTTGGAGGAAGCCTTAACCATTTGGTGCTTTTACCACAGAACCAGGAACACAGGTGGCATATTAAACAGTTACAGTGCCAGATAAAGGCACATTCCCATTTGAGCTACAAGCTGGGACCAGGAAAATGCTAATGGGCAGTCAAAGACAAAGTCTCTGGATTCAAGCAGGGCAGATATTCAATGCAGCTTTCCACTTCTTGCAGATGGCATTCAAGAGAGGCACCACCTGTTTCCCCAGATGTTTACATTAACATTCCTTTAAAAGATAAGTAATCAACCAGCTAATCAACCCTGATTGTGTTACAAGAATTTTACAATTAATGGATACTCCACATGAAAAACAATGCCCCAAATTTTTTGTATTTCATCTATCTGCAGTAGTTCCACCAATCTGTAGTAAATCTTAAGACTGTTAGGTTTCTTCAATGATTATTCTTCCAACTGTAATAAAATAAATTATCTTGATGGAGCATAGAAGCAGCACAGAAGACGCCAAACTGTAAAGTAAAGCTACTGAAGCTCTTTTAGAGAGGCTATCCTTTACATAAGTTACCAAACAGCTTGGCCTTCTCTTTCTAAAGGGATTTCTTGACACCAAGCAAGGCAGCACTGTTGGCTTTACAGTTACTGTAATTGCATATTACATGTTATTCTAGGCACATAGCCTGAATTCAGTCATATTATTCAGGTTACACAGCAGAAAGGAAGAAAATGGACAGCTATTAAAGGCAAACTAAGTGTGTGGTATCATGAAGTGACAACTGTGGCATGTTATCTCTATTAATGACTATAGAAATACCTCAAGAAAATACAAAAAAAAAAAAAAAAAAAAAAAAAAAGATCAGCTAGACAAATCTTAAATGCATACACTTAGGCTTACTGCAAGTACTTCCATTAAGACATCACTTAATCCTAAACTTAAGAATATTTTGTAGGTTAGGAATCTATACAAGTACTTCCTCTCTGTACAATGAAATTGGCAACTTAAAAATCAGATGTAGCAAGAGCCAGTTGATACAAGTACACACTTACTAGCTTGTGGTTTGGATCATTTGAATTGACCCAAGTCTACTGCTTTCCCTTGTAGCAACGAAAGTATGACATGCCTAATTTTTATTTGGTTTAGGATATTTCTGTATTCTACATATATTAGTCCAATTTCCTGGATAAGCAATTTTGACCCTGTTACTGTAACGGAGGAACACTGCAACACTGAGACAAGCTTTATGCATACTGTTTTATCTCCACAGATTTTGTATGTTGGCATTTATATCCAACGTGTAGTTGAAGGAAAACATGCAGTATTTGTGGGAAAAACACAAGCCTTTCTGTCCCCAAAGCATGCCTCTGCAAACAGTGGATAATTCAATTTACATATTTGAATTTTTTATTATGGCTTCTGTCCCCTTCTTTCCTCAGAGCCTTTTATTGGCCCTCTCCTCATGCTGGCTCCTGTTCTTTTCCTTTAATTTCTCCTAAACAGCAAATGAATCAATCTATTTTTGCATTTGAGTCAAACTTTCAGAGCCATCATTGCCAAACTGGGTCCCACACCACCACATGGATCCTCAATAACAGAAATTTACCTCAAGCTCTATTTAAAAATAAGAAACATGAAAAAAAGAAATCACTTCATTTTAAATACCACTTTATTTTAAGTTTATGATTATCTGTAAGACTAGGACCCCAAACTTCATTTTTGGCAATTTTGTAGGCCAAGACATGAGACCAACATAAAGATAGAATTTAAGTCCACAAAATGGAATAAAATTGCCTTTCTCTCTCTCTTTTCTTTTAATCCAAAGCAATTGCCAGAAAACTGACATAAAGAACAGCTTTGATAGTTTCCTTTACGCTTTTTTGGCTATTCTATAGTGGTAAGGGATGAAAGTTTTGTAAGACAAGTAGAACTCCTGGTCCTACCAGTGAGGAAAGGAAAAAGAAAGGAAAGCCTTCCTAGTACCAAGAAAGACAAACTGTATATACAATCCAACTGTCAACATATTAATTCTTCTAGAAGAAAAGCAGTACTGCTGAAGATTTCTCCTCCCTAGAAAGCATTAAATACCTTCAGCTACAGTTCTGAAGCCAGTTTGATATAGGAAGAACATCTGATCCAAGCTCACAATATCCCTGGAGATCTGATGATGCTAGAAAAACAAATCCTTGCAAGACAGCCAGAGACTCCAACAGCACATACAAGAGATAAGGGCACCTTCCTAAACCTCCCTTACTAATATTTGTTATGAACAATATCACACTGCCACTAGAACAATACTTCATCCAAAACATTCATTAACTGCCCTATACACATCATTTACAGGTCCAAGCCTTCCATCTACTTTGTGGTACATATGCATAGCCACACAAGTGCTCAAGCATACTGAAACTACAAGGGAGACTATGTGAAATACAGAGCCTGGGAACAACAAACCAAGTAACATATTTACATGTTTAAGCTTTCACATACACAGGACTGTGGTGACAGCAACTATACCATAAATGTAGAGTGCAATCCTTTAAAAACTCAGAACCAAAGTCACCTCTGGACAACAAGCAAAACTTTGTTTTCCTTCACTCCCCACCACACAGCTATTATATACATCCAGTAATGTCTGTCTGAACTGTAAGCTGATTTTAATGGAAAGTACTCACCTGTGAGCTCTTTCTCCAGCTGCAGTCCAAACATTACACACATAGCACTTCACTCGACACCATGGTGAAGCCCTGCCCTTATAGCTTCTGCCAAGGGGATGGGGCTGCCATGGCCAGGCCCAGGGGCACAGCTGCTGCCACTCAGCCCACGCCATGGTGGAGGCCCCCAGAGCAGCTGCCCCTTCATGGCCATACAGCAGTGGGAACCTTTGCTAAAACTCTCTCTGGCTTCCTAGCATTTATGATAAGGATGCCAGGGAATTATTCTGCGAGCCTCAGATGATGTGTAAACTATACCATGGGGCCACCTGGAGTGGCCTGCAAGTGAAGAAGAAAACTTGTAGAAGTGTGAACACAAGTTAAAACAAGTCTGCTTGGTCAGTGTTATTCTGGAGTCTCTGAGGCATCGCTCTCAGCAGTGGGGAGTCCCTCAGTGCTCAGCTACAGGTGTGGGTCTGGATGCAGATCTGTGCACTGAAATGCCTCCCCAGCCCAGAGCAATCAAAGCAACAGGCAGCCAGAGCCTGTCTCCTTAACCCCGTCCCTCCCCCCAGCAGCTGCTGAGAGATCCCTCGCTCGTCAGCACCTGGCCAAGGGGCTGGTGCCAAGATGGAAATACAGAAAGTGGAATTAAGCAATTTGCCTCAAGTGCCTAAATCTGCATTAAAGATTCCTCAGCACCAGTTTGGAAACCCAGCTCCTAAATACACAGCCACTAAGGTCAAAAACCTCCCTGGGAAGGGCAGTAAGGAACGCTGAGCAAAAGCGGACACCCAGACACTTACACCCTGCAAGGTGCTGTGACCTAGGTGTCTGCCAGCTTGTGCCCTGCACAGGGATGTGACTGTTCCCCTCTGAGAGTGCCAGCAGCAGCTGACCCTCAGCAGCAGAGGTGGCAGGGCTTCTCCTCTGCCAAGGGGCCTGAGGGAGCCCGAAGTCCTCACACCCTGGTTCATCTCCCTAACAGCGAGAGTCATATCAACGCACTCTCCCCTCTCCATGGAAAATGGAATAGCTTCAGCAAAAAGGTAGCTCATCCCCCCTTCATCTTAACTGCCCCCTAAAATGGTGGTTACTACCTCCACCGGGGGTGGCAGAGATACAGTCTTCTCTACAGTCTTCTACACCCTCGGGAAAGGTGGTCATAGCTAGTGGTTTACTCACCAAGGAGATGCCCCAGTCCAACAGGGAGGCGGTACCCTGTCAATCAAAGTCTGCTGGAGCAGCTGCTCCTCACCTGCAGCACTCAACCTTTCCTGCACCCAAGGGAAGACCCTGGCTTCTCTATTTCAGTGTGTTACCACCAGTCAAAGGGCAGGCTCCCCCCAACTTACCAAACAAATGAAAAGAAAAAAGAAGTCATCGCAGTCAGGATACTCATGAAGTTGCACCTGCGAGTGTGATTATAGAATAAGATATGTTTCAGTACGGGAATGATACTGCTGTTGTACAATTAGCAAGTGTTGAATATTTGCAGAAGTCTGGATAGATTCAAACTGAATAAATGTGCTTTAATGTTTACATCATGTTTCTTTTCCAAGAAAACAGAATAAGCATATTGCATCAACGCAGCATCAGCTCCAAACAAAGCAGCCATTGGCATCATGTACCTGCTCATCCTGCAGGCATTGACCAAAGAGAGAGCTACAGCCCAAAGGGTTGAGGAAGCATTCATACCTCCATACTGGAGGCGTGTGCTCTCCAGTGGCAGCTACCCATTTTAGTAAAATGGCACTCCAATGAATGAACACGTCTGATTAACAACTGTACCGAGTTCTTTTTTTTTTTTACCCCAGCACGTAGGTATTCTTTGCACTCTGCTTAAAATCCACCTCTTGCTTGTAATTGTTGAGTAATTCTCACAGGAGCCTTTCTGGAAATGTCTAGAACAGGCCTAAGAACAAGCTGCTTGTTCATTCAACCTTCTGGAAAAATTTGTTCATGTTACGTAACTAGGAAAAGATCACTGAAGGGATGGGAGCAGTGCTCTGCATTTCTAGTCTTGCTTTTTAGAGATCAGATAAAACACACATCAGGAATGTTTCTGCCCTTGATTGACCTCAAGAGTTTTCATTTTTGAAGAGTGATTACAAAACCTAGCATCTTCTGCAAACTGCCTAAATGCCTTGTCCCTACCTGCACTCTTCCTGCAGCTTCTGTTGGCTCCAGCTGTTAGCCCTAGCTGTCACAGACTACTATAAACTAATGAGCAAGCTTTACCACAAGGGCACTTCACTTCAAATATTAAGTACAAAAAAAAAACAAAAACAAAAACAAAACCAAACAACCCACAGTATTCTAGGAGTATAGTGAGCAGGTAAAACTTTTCAGAGTACTTTTTGATTTATGCACACAAACAGAATTTCACCTCCTGAAGTCATGCATAAATTTTGTGTGTGTGCATGTTGTATGATCCATCCTTTGAGCTGCACCAATTCTTAATTAAATACGTAAAGCATTTGCATTGCCTGGCAGCTCTGTCCTACTGTGACTTTAAAAAATATCAATTTAAAAGTTTCTGAGCCCTGCGAAGAATTCAGCATGGTTCTGCTTCTAATACTCAGCATCTGTCTAGAAAACATATCAATCATATGATCATAAACAGCTGTTGCATTAGACTTTTAATCAGCCGTGATTTTCAAAAGAGACAAAGAATGTTGGAAGGGACGACGGAAAGTTACTGCGGAGAATGCCCTGCTCCAGAATGCCAAAATCCAATTGGGGGAGACCAAACTTCTCTAAGCACTGTAAAAAATGTTCATGTATAACATACTATAATACAAACAGCATAGCTCTCTCACATAAATAGAAATACTTGTGACACGATGCACATACCACCGAAAGTGTAAAAAAGACAGGCATTTTGTTATTAAATATACAGGATATGCATCACTAGCTACAAGAGACTGCAAAGAACAAAGTTGTTCACAGTGAGGGGTTATGAATCCTTATTGAAGATACAACATATGCCTTTGCCCAGAAAATGTTAACGCTCAAAAATGGCCATTTTCGACTCTCAGAAATGCTAGTGTAAATGTGTGCTAACTCCGCTGGACTCAGCTGAGTCATTCCAGGGTAGCTCCTGACTGTTTTTTAATAGAACATGGGAATTTGAAATAGTGGAATGACTATTCCATGGCATCCATCTGCCGTAAAAACACAAGACTGGAGAAGAAAAGGCTACTTCTACAATTGCTTTGATTAAAAAAATACCCCAAGCTCCTGACATGCAACTATTATAAACAGTTTCATAAAGCACTATATCCATACTTAAAATACTTTGATTCAAGAGCCTTAAGACCTCCTAAACCCATCCACACTGGGAACATCAGGCATGTGTTTGCACCATGTTCAGCCTGCGTAAAGTTTTTCTAGTCTTTGACCTGATCCTGACTCATCTCCTGACCCCTGCCTGACTCTTCATGTGTCCTGCTGATCCCTTTTAGCCCAGAAACAAGGGCTGGGGGGAGACAGGGCAGGACCTGCACATCCTGGAGCTGCCCGTCCCCTCCCAGGACCTCCTGTGCTGTAGCAGTGGGAACACTGCAGTGGCTGGTACAGCGTGTAAGGATGAATTCTGCAGCTAAGGCCCTAGGGCAAACAGTCAACAGACAAAACACAGATGTCAAGTGATATAAACTTCCTGGCAAGAGTGAAAAGCTTTTACTTTAGTCTAGGGACACACACTTCTGTTTTCCTTACTCACAGGCAGGTGAGGGCTCTCCTCCGTTCCGGGCTGCCCAGGCTGTTTGAGAGGACACAGTGCAGCTATTACAAACTCTGCCTGCCTTTTCCCTCATTTTCCAGTCGGATTACTCTCACTGTGCCTGAAGGCAGTTCAAGCTGAACACATCAGGAACAGCAAAGGTATTTGGTTTGAAGAGAACTGCTGTGAGATGGGCAGGGCAGGAACAGCCTAACACAGAAAACAGAGTCACGCCATGATTTGCACATTCAACTCCCAAAGAAATAACCATGGGATCATGGGATTCTGCCAGCCTGGAATGGACACCTGAATTGGTCACACACAACAAGCATTATCCATAAAGTATATAAGATATGATTAGGATCCAGAGGGCCTCTATTGTCTACCTAGTTGAGATGGCATTCGCAAATGCTTTTTATTCAAGTGGTCAGAGACACATAGTAGATTGTAAAAAAAGAAAACATCACAGATGCAGGTCCAAGTACAGCTCAATTACTTACTGAAACTCATTGCACACTGTAGGCCATGATCTGAAAGAGGTAGAAAATTCATGGGAATGAACGTTCCTTTGTCCCTCAGAGTATTTTCACACAGGGCCTAAATAACATGCACTTCCAAAGTGTTCCTAGGCACAATTTTAATTAACACTATGAATCAGATTCATAAATCAATAAAACTTGCAGAATTATATGTGTGGAGTACAGAATGATTGTAAAAAGCCAGTGTTCAAGCCTGAGTACAAGAGTCACAGATAGCCATCACTATCTGATCTGCCCGATTGGCCAGAGTTCTGGTACCAGCCTAAATGATTTACAGAGTGTTTTCTGGATAAAACACCTCAAGCATTTCAGATGTGATTTGGGGACCTTTCATTTTTGAGGTCTGAGTATCACCATTTTCACTGGCCTTGAAGTTCCCATTGATTCAGTGAATGCGAGACCTAGCCCACTGCCAGCCCTGCTTTGTGGAAGGGCCAGCACTTAATAATTATCAGCATCAAAACTTTAATGTGCACGAAAACATTTTTCAAAATCAATAGCATGAATCTTCACATCTTTAAACTGCTATAGCTGGAGGTGCGGTGGGTCTGACTGTTCAAAAGGAAGTGCCGAAACTGAGGGTCATTTTAACTTTTTCATAATAATCAGTCACTAATAAGCGCATAGATAAAATACAGATCCTCCAAGCATGTCCAAATGTTTTAGCATCAAAAGTTCTACCCCTTCTCTTCAACCCTCATTTAAAATTCAGAGAGACCTTCCAGATGAAAAAATGAGAAAAAGATCATATGTGAAACAGATGAACATTTTAATAGCAAGATACTTAAAAGATATAAGAAATACACAAACATCTAGCTCGCTTTTTGTCATGTGCCTAGATTTTCTACCATTGTAGATCGTGAGCCACTATCTGAGAGGAGAAGAGTAGTAAAATTGAAAAAAAATCTTGAAAGTCATGCTTAATTCCTCTTTCTGTTCTGCAAAGCAGCTCCATTGAAAGAAAAACTAATTTTTCCAGGCAGTTATCGATCACATCCAGGAAAGTGAAAACCTTATCATCTCTTTGGTTTCATTACAGTAAGAAACTGATCCGTGAGTCAAAAATAATGTAGCACTCATAAAAGAAAAATAATGAAAGGAGAATGGTTTTTCCTGGTGCAGTAAACATTATTCTAAAATGTATCAACAGAAAAGCAAATACGGGAAGATAGGTATTGCCATGCCAAACCAGATCCAAGATCCACTGTCCAAGACAAAAAGCATGACATGGAAGACAAAAAAATTCTGCACTAGGAAAGCATGAGATGATCTTTCCAGTCCCTCCATCCCTGGTTCTTTTTCTTAAATCAAACCAGCTGATTTGAATCCTTTCATGTACGGCTGTTTTCCCTGCTAATGGGCATTACTTTACACACATATCCCAACTTACCCTCACTTGCACTCACAGATCCCTGTCCCACTTGACCCTTAGGCCTCCATATTCTGCAAGAAATTAGAGATGTTTTTTTTAGCTGGTAGTACTCACTAATAGTTGTCTTGGAAATTTGTTACACCTGGGTTGCCAACATTATGAAACACGTCTCCAACAGCCTCTTAATTTAGGTGTGCTCTCAAAAAAGGCATGTTCCAACAGCTCTTTCACTCTCCACAGTTCCTGCCTGCCTGCATTAATGATATGAATCAGTACTACTGTTAACATGTCTCCTCATTAGTGTTACTTCTCATAAAAGTGCTTGGGTTTTTTTTTTTTCCACAGAATTACAATTAGTAGGATCTAAGGGATGTTCCTGACTTCACGAGAGAAAACCAATTCATACAGATAAAACAGGGTAAGATCCTATTTCATGACAAAGCGCATAGTAATGAACATCCCTAATTGTACAGTAAAAGGACCATCATTCACATGGGAAACGACATTCAGGTTCCGTGCGTTTAAAGCCAGAAAAAAACACTGAGATTTTTCTAATCTGACCTCCTGCACAGCAAGCCACAGAACATCCCCTAGTAATTTCTTCTCAAACTCTTAAGCTTCTTTTTGAGCTTTAGCATATAATTTAGACAGACATTCAGCACACAAAAATAGCAAGGGTGGGAAAAAACATGATATCCCTAGATAAACTCTTCTGAAGTTTAATTATTCCTGTGTAAAAGTTTCTCCTCAGTTCTTTCTCACTTATTTTCAGAATGGCATTGGACAAAAAATATGGACATTATCTGCTATATTCTGCAGATAGGGCAAAATATAGGGCTACCTAAATCTTAACTTTTACTTCTCCAGAGATTCCTCGCTCAGATCCTCGAAGTCTTGAATTTTAAGTCCATTAACTGAACTGAAATGGACATGTAAATTCAATAGCTAACTCTGAAAGTCCTAATTCCTATTCTGACCTCAGTTTTCCAAACTGCTATGGTATCTAGCGCTGGCGTACTTTCTAGAACAGCAGCTATGTTTCACTCTAAAGCAGCTGCATATTATATATAGCTACACTGAAGCCTCACCTATGTAGCACAGAGTTTGTTGCAGGATCAGGACGTAACTACACAAGATGAAGAATGTGAGCGGGATTAGCCCACCACAGTAACACTTCTTACTCATTCTATCAGTTCAAGATATGTGGTATAAAGCATGCTCTCTTCCTCACATTCTTCTCCTACTTTGTCTTTGATTCTTATCACAACAAGCCATGTAACAATAGATTTTTTTTTCTAAAATGCTTGTTCATCTCCCATTACTGAAGATCACTTCAGAGTCTTTTACTGCTTTTTATCTGACAACAACTTATCACTATTACAAAGTACTATATTCCTCACTTTGTAAATAGCCTTTGTGTCTGCCTCCCTAAGCAACTTTCCTAGAACCACACAGGAAAACTACAGCAGAGAAAGGAGTTGTATCTCAGTCAGTTTACCAAGGCTGGTATCCACTGCTCTAGGTTATTCTTTCCTCAAAGCCAGAGTTACTGTGCCTTGCAATAACAGCTCTGATCCAGAGGAACCCCATCAGATGAAAGGCTCCAATTATCTAGAAAGGTCTGGAGATTAGCCTGGGTTCCCAAATTCCTCTCTCCTGGAAACTAATGCACAGGGGTTTATATGCCTAACTATTACTTAGCTATTTGGACTTAAAATATAGACACACTATTTGCCAAATGTTCATTTAAAGGATTATACTAAAATAAATCTAATTACTCTAGAGTGGTGAGTGTAAAGATCAATCTTAGAGATGTCTATTTTGATATATACTGATGTGTTCCTTTCATTTCCATTCTTAATATTTGTACTTGCATGGGAAAGGGAACTATTTTACTGCAAGCCAACCTTTTTTTCTGGCTTCATAAAGAAAGGCCTTTCAAGCAAACAAGAGAACCTCTTGCTTCTCTTGAAGTTATACCAAAAGGGAAAAGCACAGGAGGAAAACTATTTATTTTAAATATAGTCTTGTGCATGTGTCTTTGAGATAACTGCTCTAATAAACAGTGTGATCTGGCACCCATCTAAGTCAGTGGTCAGCCTGACAGTTTTCTCAGCACTTACATATTGCTCCGAATAAAGTCACCTAGGTACCGAGCACCACAGTTGCTCTATCTCTGCAGCCTGTTCAGGCAAATCTGTCCTGCCTCTTGGCCAGGCTAATTAATTCTGACGAGAGTGCTGGAACAGCACTGCTACGCTGCAGCCAGCTCACGGCTCCAAGCTCACAGCTTCAGCAGTAGCTGAGCAATCCCTACACTGCGCTCCACTGCATGACACCTTCAGGTACCAGGGCTTCAGCAAACAACCGTTATACTTAGCCTCTTAGCAAAGTTCAAGCTTTGGACAATTTTGCTGTAGTTATATGGGAGATAAAAAGAAACTGCAAACAAACCTGTGACTTGTCACTTCCACTTTCCTCTCAGAGAGTTAACTTCAGGTATACCCCGGAGGCTGTGAAGGGTTTGGCATCTAATACCATGTTCTTCTCATCCAAGGCAACAAAGATTAAATAAGACTCTGCTTTATTTATGCAAAAAAACCAAAGTGTATTTGCTTTAGTAATATAGTTTTGTTAGTTTTTTTAATTTGGGGGTAAATGTTGGTGAAATTTAGTTCTCATAAAAGTGAGAGATTAATCCTGGCTAGATCAAGTTTTGGTGCAGACAGACCCTGTGTAAACTCCCACACTTTTCCATCAATGCACCTCAGTCAGGAGGAGCAGTGAAACATGGCTGCTGTCCCAGTACTGGACCTCTTCTGAGCAGAACGTGCCAAATCGACTGAAAAGCTCAGTGGTTTGCTTGATTGTAAATAGGTTTCAAGCCCACCAGAACAGCACATTTAATTACACTTCCCCTTGCTTAACTCCAAGACTGCAACAGGTTCTTGTGTGTCCTCCAACTATGTTCACGTAATTGGCCATATCCAAAAATAAACCATGAGATGCCAGAAACGATATCAGTGATGATGGATTATATTTTTTATTACATGCTGATTTTTAGTCTATTGGGCTGAATTTTGATATAACAGAAGCCACTTCAAAAGGCAAATTTCTGATGCCTCCTGCTTTGATCTTTCACACAGAAAAACTGATGCAGAGGAAGACAGGCTTTGCAAAAGAAACATGTGTGAGCCTCCAAACAACAGTATAACCAGGTCAACAGGAATTTCCCTCTTGCTGTTCAAATTCTGTGCCTGTTTGCCAAGAAATCAAGGCTAATCACACACAGTTTCCCCACTATCATAGTGCTGGCAGGGATCTTATTGCTGAACCAAATTGGCACAAAAGCTTACTCTCCGATTGCCCTTGGCTGGGGACCAATTTAGCAATGGCCTATAGGTATAACTTAAAACTGATTCTTAACTGTACCTTTTGAAGGTTAACATCCAGAGTCCACCACAAACCTGCCTTGTGCTGATCTCTGCTTTCAGGGCAGCAGGATCCAAGAAATGAATTGTTTCAAGACACAGTGGTGTGCCAAATGCATATTTTATGTAGTTGACCTCTGTTTTCCCCTTGTTTTAGAGGGGGAGAAAAAAGAGCTTATTACAGGAGGGAAACTTTCTGCATAGAGTCAGTATATGTGAGTATCAATGTCTCTGGTACTGAAGGACACAAAAAAAAGTTGAATGTAATCCATTTATACTTGTTTCTCATATTTAAGCCCAACTCACTGCACAGGAAAACCACTGGAAAAAATCCCACTAATTTTAGTGGATACAGGACAGAGTCCTGGCTCAGCCAAATAGTGTGATCATATTGACATCACTGGACAATTTTAAGCAACATTGCAAAAGTAGTTTGTCCATGGAACTGCTTCCCCCATGCACCTAATACGCTTTGTAGAGCAAAAACGCACACTAGGAAAATTCAGGGAAGGCTGTAACTCAGGGAATTGCTTATGCACTATCCTATCAGGGCAAAAAATTTTCTTTTTTTCAAGAACATGTGAAATGCATTGGGCTTAAAAAGCTCTTGGCTTATATAACAAATGCCAAAGGGCAGTCTATTCATTAGCCAAGACATAAAAGTAAAAAGACTGCTCTAGGGTCTTGAGGCAGCACAGTTTCTTAAGTTGTGCTTTGTAATAGCTGCCCTCCAAAGTCTGGTTAGCGTCATCAAAAACGCTCTCGAACAGAAGACTAGGGTGACACGCTTACTGCCAAAGAACACCCCCCCCCCCCCGCCCCCTTTGGAGAGTCTCGAGAAAAAGAAGTCCTCAGTTTCCAGATTTCTCCTTTGCAGTGCTGGAGTCTGACACTTTGAGCTCATCCTTTACCTCAAACTAATCACAGTAGGAAAATTTGGTCTTTTCTGCTTGAATATTGTATTTTGCTCTCCCTAGCCTTTGATAAAAAAATAGATATTCAGGTATTTGTTATAGCATGTACCGCTAGCCCTGCAACTCAGGGTAGCAGTTCAGCCCTCTACGAGGAATCTGCTTTCATTCTCTGAGGGTGAAGGAGCAGCCTTACAGACTACACGTGCTTCAGATTTACAGGACAACAACCAGGAAACCAGTACCAGAGAGCTATGGGAGTGAAGGAATTCCTTCCTATCACATGATATTACTCACTTTGCCCTCGAGATGGTTAATACACTCTGCAATTTTTCCCTTAAATGCTGCTATACAATGAGATAATTAGCTAAAAACTCTCTGTCACTAAATCTGGGACACCCATTTCCCATATAGAAGCCCAGCAGAACAGCAAGACACCTGCATTTATTTCTTGCACACAGCCTACTTCCTTAATGTGGAGGCATATCCTGTCGTAACTGCCGTGCTGCGTAACTCATGCGGCCTTCTAGCAGCCTTTTATACGTGATCTTGGCCTGGGAGCCACTTCAGAGGAGCCGCATCAGCATACAGCTACGGCTGTTCAGAGCAGTCGCCATCACACGGTCACTCGTTGTTGTTTGTGATGTCTCTGAGCCAAGAGTGTCAGATTGCCGGGGGAAAGTACTGGCTGGGATGTCTACCGTACCTCAAGCTCTTGCCAAAGAAACCTGACTAAACCTTGCAAAAATATTCTCCCCTTCCTATTTATCTTAGATTTTTGAAGTTATAACTATATAATTTATTGAATTTGATTTATTGAAGTATTTACCTTGGATGCTGTTGTGTTTTGATGATTTTGAGCAAAGAAATGACTAATTCATAATGACAGTTAGGATGAAAAAAATCCCAGCACCAGGAATTAAACTAAACAAATTCTTGATTTATTTATGTTTTTAGCTACAAGCAAAAGCTTGAAGTTAAGGAACAGAGTGCTAAATGCAATTTTTTTAAAAAATGCAATGCAGTAGGGAACCAAAGCAAGAGACAATTCCATAGGTATGAGCGAAAACATACCCACCTGTCCCATCCAAGAGCTTTGAAGGAGAGAAGGGAGAACAGACTGAACTGGCCATTAAGAGACATCCATTTGGTGACACCTGAGCAGTTATTTGTCTAAAGCGCATACGGCTGTGGAGCAACCCCAGTCCAAGCTTCCTCACTTCTCCTAGTGAGAACAGCGTGCCTCCTGCTACAACCACCCTGCCATGCAGCTAGCACCACTGCTGCCTCCATGTCTATACTACGCCTATACTTAATAAAGCTCCTCACCCTCAGGAGGAGCCTAATGGAAGACTATTGACAAGACACCAAAGGAGATTTGTACAGTGCATGAAACCTACTCAGTGAGCTCCAATATTCTTGAACCCCATCTACATTCATTTTGTCTGTTTGCGTTTATGGCAAGCAATTTAATTCAAACAGCACTGCTATAGCTGTAACAGTGAAACAGACTTTTCCAGTATGAATGGGACTGAGCCCATCATTTTCCACACACCAGCAGTTTGTAATCATCTTTGTATTAGACTGGAACAGTAACCAAGGCGTAAAATGGCTACATCTCTAACCAAAAACAACATCTGTAACCAAAACATAAATGCTAATTTGTACCACAGCCTGTTTTGAGTTCTGATGTTGTCTGGATACGTAAATCTATCAGGGAGCGGAACCTCTTCCTCCCTTGTTTTGTGAAAGGTGAGAGAAAAACAACAAGTAAGTAGTATCCCAGCTCTCTCACTTGTTAAAAAAAAAAAAAAAAAAAAAAAAAGAAGAAGATTTGTCTCTCACAGAAAGCAATGGCAATTTTATACAACATTATATAGCTTTGTCCCTTGACAAGAGAACAGAAAATGAGATGTGATGACTGTTAACAGACTTGTAGTTTAACTTCTGCGTAGCAATGCAAACCCCATAATTCATGACTTTAAGGAGAACTGAATTAGAAAGTCAAAACCAGTACTTTTGAAACTGTGACTCTTACAAAACAGTGGTTCAAGAAACTATTCCTGCAACACAGAAGTGTTGAGCACAAGATATCTAGTTCGTAGCAATTTCTTTTATATCTGTTAAAAGGTGAGAAAAAAATTAGGAACTTTTAAAATAAAATCTCAACAGCCAGGTGATGGGAGGATTCAACCACAATGCAGATGCAACTCTCAGAGTAGATATGGGGCATGAATGCAAATCTACATGAGCATCCTATATGTCAATGAATTCAGCTTTTTTTCTTCCTCTCATCACTATATGGTTAACTCTTAACTCTAAATTTTGTTTAGATCATGATAAGCTAATCCTTTTTTATCAACAAGTTTCAAGTTTTAGGAAAAACATTCAGTCAGCACCCTGCCTGAAGCATTGATTTTACAAGAGTCAGTGGTTTTTCCCATCAGCTAAACATGTAAAACCTAAAATCTCAGCAATCCTCAGAAATGCTAAAACAGATACCACAGAGGCGTGCACCATGATACAACAGCTCAGCTGCTGAGGTGTAGTGCTGACGGCTCCTCCTTTACCAAACCGTGCGGTGGTGTCAGCTCCATAGAGGTGCTGAAAACAGAAACCTGACAAACCGATGTCCTGTGTAACACTAGAGCATATTATTCTCTGAACTGGGCCAGTAATTGATAGTGTGATGGCTTAACAGTCAAAGGTCAGAATGTCCCAAAACTAATCTGGTAAGTCGCTCTGCTGAGTCCTTACTTCACAGGCTCCAACAAATGCCATGTTATGACAAGTAATTGACCTCCACAACGTCTAGCCAAGTGTGCACTTTGCACAACTAGTGACTCCAAAATGGCGTAAGACCATCAGAAGTGAAGACCTAACAGAAACATGTTTCTTGACATATTTCTCCAGTTTCTGGGAAACTAGAGGCATTTAGGTAATGAGCATTGCCTAGACTTGCTGTGCTGTGCAGTTGGTCTGCCTGCACCCAGCCTCATTCCTGGCTGCTTCTGGCTCACCGACTCAACTCCTTGGCTTGACCTCAAACCTGCCTCATCACTTTGCCTGGCAAGAACTGGACTGTTGCCTGACACTGGTTACTGCCACCAGACCTGCTCAGTTCACCTTGTTTGGGTGCTGTGGGCCTGTGCCCATGTCGGTGAGGTCCCTGCCCTGCCTGCCTTGCGGTCCAGGCTCCCCTTCTGCTTGCAGGGCAGCCCGAATTTGCTGATCCCTGACATCCAGTGCGCATGGTCGGTGGGCAAGCACACCACCAGCAGAAAGCAGACGGAGCTGTTCAAGTCAATGAAATGCTGATATCCAAAACGGGAAGAAAACTTAGAAAGTTGTTACAAATATTCAAGCAGGAAGAGACCACCATTCAGTAACTGAGGCAAGAGCTGCAAAAGAAAAAAGCTGAGACTTCCACTAACTGGACTGTGGAGATGAGACTAGGGCTATTTGCTGGGGAGAGAGAAGCGAACTTTGCCTACCTTTCATGCCATCAGACAGTGTCTTTCCATTGCGACTGGAACAGGGGCAAAGTAGTATTTGATAGTGGAAATCTCTGGCTGTCTTGGGGGGAGACCTAACTCTTTATGGAATAATTTATTAGTGCCATTTAAGAAACTGAATTCCTGTTCCATAAGAATTCATTTATTTATGCTAAATCAATAAATGAAGTCAGAATTTCATTTTATTGCTGAACAGAAATTATTTTAAAAAACAGTATGGAAAAAGGAAATACTGTTAATGGTATTGAACTGTTTCAGTTTTGAAGTGCTGTCAATGACACAAAACAATATTAAAAATATATAGTATTTAAATATTTCATAAAAGAACAGAAATCTAAAAAAATGCAGTGCTCAACGTAGAACTAGACAGTGTTATCTTCTCAGAATGTTGTATTAACATTAGCAAAAGACAGTGAAAAGTGATTCATTTTTTACTTTCTCTAAAACTAAAAAAATCAAAACTGACACTTCTTACCAACTGTTTGCATTTGGACAAAACTGCATTTTCCAGTGATAACTTTCTGTTGTCACTTTTTTTTAACCATCTTTCTCTGCAGTTGAAGAACATCAACACTGATTTTTATTGCAGCAGAAGGAGAGCTGACAAACAACTTTCTAGTAGACACTGATGCCAGCACTGATTTATTCTGTGACAACACAGGCACTCTGCATTGTATGCAATCTACTGTACCTCATCTGCAGTTTATTTTTTGCAAATTCATTTCTGAAAACCACCTCTTACAAAGCCCATCAGCCACACAATCCAGCACTGTTGCAATGCTGTCTTGCCTCACAAAAAAGTTAGCATGGGCACTTCACTTCATCCCTTTCCCCCCCCCTATATTTTTACCCTCAGCACCTACCAAATCAAGGATCCATCGATTTAGGGCCAGGAATGTGAATTCAGAGTTTGTACTATGTGTTTTTTTAGCCAAACTATACATATTTAGCTTAGATAGTTTGTTCGTGTGCATCATTCAGACAGGCAGAGTGAGTGCTTGGTCTTGGATAGATATAGACATGATCTGTGCAGTGCTGTAAAAACAAATGTCATCTTCTTTACTGCTGATGGCTCCATGTTACATAAATGGAGCCAGCCGAACACACTGCAGTATGGCTCTGAAAAGAATGAAGGTATCTGAAGAGTCTCAGCACAGCCTGGCGGTAAACTGTGCAAATACACCAAGTCCCCCAGGGACTGCATCCACGAGCGCAAGTTCTGGTGGCCCTGGGGTCTCAGTAAACTTCCAAGCGGGGTCAGGATATCTTAAAGTTTGGTCTCCAAAAAGAAGAACTTAAGCCCCCAACTGCTAGAAATTCTAAAGTAGCCCAAATTAAACTTCGTATTTTTCTCTGCACATTACACAGTCGTGCTTAATACTACAGTAGCACTGCAAGCCAAACTAGTGTGCACCTGTAGGATTCAAGAGACAACCCAGCTGTAAACAGTTATCTGCCTATTCCTCTGAAAAAATGTTTATCCTTAGAGTTTCACACATCTGGTAACATGATGTATTGCTGATGCTGGTGATCCTGAATCTGAGTACATAATTACCTAGTAACACCCTGTTGTATTTGGGTTAATACAATGAGGCTATTACCTTACCATACCTTTTTATGTCAAGTTTCCTCCCTAAATAATCTTTCGCTTCAATGCAATTGAAGATGATTGCAAAAGTACTAAGCAAGTTAGTACTAAAAGATCTCTTTATTAGGTTGAAAAAATAATTGACTTATACAGCTGTAATAAATCTTTTTAGTTCTACTTTGCTGTGTCTTTACAATATATTGCAGCCCATTCTTCTTCAGACACTTTCCATTTTTCTGAAGTAGAGCTGATGCACATAGAAATGTGCTGTACTCCGTAACTGAACTGCTCCTTTTCTTCCAGTTTGGTTTTCCCTGGGCTAAAATAGAGCCTCCTGGTTCTTGGCAAAACAGTTCCTTTCACGTATGGAAAAATAACTGTACTACAGCTGTACGGAGCCCCGCGGGAATTGCGGGTACTGCTTTAGAAATAATCTGGAAAATGTACAAAGTTGAAAAATTTGGGCCTGTACAAATGCAAGATGCCTTGTCTCACAGATAAGCATTGCTACTGGAGAGTTTTCCTGAGGAATGTCAAATAAAGGATAGGGAATGTTAAATAAAGGCTGTAACTTTCAGCTTAAACGAAACTCTTGTCTTGAGCCACTATTCACACACAGATTCCTTGCCTTCTCAGACAGACAAATGGTTCACGTTGTTACTACTTTCCTTCTCCGTCACCAGCTCGCTATCCAGCGACGCTCGCGCTGCCATTTCTGTTAGGTTTCCTGTTTTGGTGCTCAGCGCCAAAACGGCCGCTTTCTCCGCGCCCCTCCCCCCGCCGCCTTCTCCACACGGCGGCGGCCGTTAGGCGGCCGTTAGCGAGAGCGGCCGGAGGCGCGCGAGGCGGCTTCTCCGCTCCCTCCCAGCCCTGGCTGCACAGCGCGAGGCGGCTTCTCCGCTCCCTCCCAGCCCTGGCTGCACAGCGCGAGGCGGCTTCTCCGCTCCCTCCCAGCCCTGGCTGCACAGCGCGAGGCGGCTTCTCCGCTCCCTCCCAGCCCTGGCTGCACAGCGCGAGGCGGCTTCTCCGCTCCCTCCCAGCCCTGGCTGCACAGCGCGAGGCGGCTTCTCCGCTCCCTCCCAGCCCTGGCTGCACAGCGCGAGGCGGCTTCTCCGCTCCCTCCCAGCCCTGGCTGCACAGCGCGAGGCGGCTTCTCCGCTCCCTCCCAGCCCTGGCTGCACAGCGCGAGGCGGCTTCTCCGCTCCCTCCCAGCCCTGGCTGCACAGCGCGAGGCGGCTTCTCCGCTCCCTCCCAGCCCTGGCTGCACAGCGCGAGGCGGCTTCTCCGCTCCCTCCCAGCCCTGGCTGCACAGCGCGAGGCGGCTTCTCCGCTCCCTCCCAGCCCTGGCTGCACAGCGCAGCGCCGTCCCTCCGGAGCCGCCCCCCTGTCCCTCTGCTACAAACCCCGCGCCAGCACCACTTGGGTTTTTTGACGTTCAAATGACAATAGAAAAGGCAAAAACTGCCCGCTACCTGGCTACCCTAGGGAGTTCCCAAAAGCAGCCAGAATTTCTGGGCTGTGTTAAGGCAGACTCCCTAAACTGCCACACGGGGATTTAATGAGATTTAATTGTACAAAGTGTTATTCAATTTGAAAATAATTAAAAACCAAGAGCTCAGCTTATCCCTTTGTGGCCATAAGGAACATGACTCCAAAAGTGGTCTACACTAGGCACCTGAGCAGTGTTTTAATATAAGGCTCGGTTTCTCTGGTTAGGCTAAGGATGGAGATGGGCATTAGGCAAAATTTAATACAGTTCAGAATTTTTCTTTGAAAATGTATACACAAATCAGGTGTCAGATTGACATGCACTTCTTAGAAAACATACAGTCAAGAGAACATTAAAGTCACTCTAGGAAACAATTCAAGGAAAATAAAATCCTCTAGATTTTTACAGCCGAGGTGTTGCAGGAACTTAAAAGAATATGGAACCATTTTTTCAGGAGTAAGAGTATGCATGTCCTCAGATTTACACAAGATAAAAATTTAGGCCTAAACATCCTCTGATTTGGGAAACATTCACAGTTACTCCTAATTGTGTGACCAGTATCTGTTTCCACTCTCTTACATTAAGTATTTGTAGTGAGCTCTTTATTTACTACATGAAATAGCTAGAGAGGCTTTACGGTGACCAAAACTTGAAAGGAGGAGGAGAAATCAAGTGTCCGCAGTCATCCAGTGAGCACCGGTCAGCTGATTTGCGTCCTAGGCCCCATGTCCTTTTGATCTTCAAAGCTGTGCTACATTTGCAGTTTTGACACATTGCTCTAAAAATGGCCAACAGCTTTTAGGCCTAGAAGTTCTTTTTAATTATCTTCACATTTAGACTCAAGCTCTTTTTGACATCAGGTCTATCTCTCAGTTTTGTTTGTTCATCACCTAACTCAGCTTTAGCTGGAGTTCAGCTCCCCGTTGAGGAGAGTCCTACAGCCTGGGTTTGTGTTTGATGCCACTTAACCAAGCACAACTGCTGAGGAAGCGCTTAACTGTGCTCTAGGTGTGAATGAAATATTTGATCTAGATCAACTTCACAATTAATATTTTAACTCAGTGTGTCTATATATGTTGTTTACGTGGCCCTCTAAATATTTTCAGTTATGTTTCGTAAAGAGAGATTAGGAATATGCAGTGATAAATTAGAAGCCCTAAGCCTCTTGAGTGACTGTGCCTTTAATGACTTCAAGCAACAGAAGAATGAAGGGGTTTTCTTTCGTCTGTAATGACAGGATTAGAACAATTACCTAGGTTCACACAGTTTTATAAAAATTAAATGGTGTGTTTTTCTGCTGAAAACTCCACGCATTGGAGAACACAAGACTTTGTGCATCTAGAAGAAAATGATCGGTTTACACAGTCCAGTAGAAAAAAATAATTTCCACCATCTCAACTATTGTCCTTTTTATTTATTTTAAAAATGTTAAGCTAAAATCCAGTAGGATATAGTAAAATTATCACAACAGTAACAAACAAAACCTCATCATTCAAAAAAAAAATCCCTCTAAAATCTACAATATTTGGAGGCGGGGGGAAGCATGTACTATAAGTTGCACAAGACTCTTTAATGCACAGGCAATTTCAGGGAAGTATTCTTTTTAAATTACAGAATATAAGCATAAGACACATGTGCCAGCACACAGTATTTCAAGCTCTCAAAGTCAACTCAATGCATTTTCTATCAGAATTTTTGCAGTCATTCAGCATGCCACTCTCCAAACTTTCCTCTTTGAGTCTAATATTGAAATCTCAGATGAATTTATGTGGAGCAACAAGGACATCTTGAGGCAAGTTAGAAAAATGCAAAGCTTATAATCCACATTGATTTGAAAGGATGATGGGTCAGATGCTCAGAAAGTCTGACTTCCTTGGAATTGATACACCGTGTAAATGATAAGCATTTAAGATTGCTTGATAAAGTTACACAAGTTCCACAGAATTTAATGAAAGCAGTGCTTGCTAAGCACTTTTGAAATTCTATTATATACTCTTGCTTGTAAGGTTAATTTACTTGCTAGGAGTTTTGAAGACAGACCTGTACTTGCAACACACTACATTTGGTGTTCTGAGATCATCTTTTTTCCTTATTACAAAAGTTAAAAAAAAATTCCTTCCCACTGCTCAACATGAGAGCATAGTATTACACTGTACATATTTTAAAAAGTATAAAATAGTGAAGACATTTTTTGAAGTATTAAATGCAAATCTACACAAAAAAATAAATTTTCACAGTTCTTTGTCACTCTCTACTATTTTCAAGTATTCTGACAATTGTGTACCTTTGAAAAATTGATATAACAGTAAATGTTTTCCAAAAAAAGGGCGAAGAGGAAGAAATCAAATACTTCCTATTTTGTTTAAGATTTTTTGCACATGAAAATCAACGCATGCATATTTTTAATATAGCCTCTAAGTTAAAACTGGAGTTGTGGGACCATTTGTAGAGCTTTCTGTTTCCTTAGTGCTATCTGCAGCTTTAGAATCTTCACATGCTTCAGAAGCCCCATTTCTCTCTGGCATTGAAGGGGTAAGATCAATAGTGATCAAATCAGCTTCCTGATCTGTTTTTTCTACTTCATTGCCAAATTCAGCTTTATCTTCCTGCTGGCTGTTCTTCTTTATTTGTCCATTCTGTGCAGGGTAGGTGCTGGCAATGGTGTCATACAGAAATTGATAATGTTCCTAATAGAAAAAAGAGAAGGGATTGGGATGAATGCAATGTCCACTACATGAGAATGAGCGCTTTCTTCCTTTTTTTTATTAAATCTTGGAAATGCAGCACTTAGTTGAACATGGAGGATCATATACGAAGCAGATTCCACAGCTTTTTGGCCTACAGGTGGTTGGTCTATGGTTTAGTTCTAATTTCACATTTATGTAATGCCTCTGTAACTGCTTATATCAGATGTTCTCAATTAAGAGTCACTAAGTACTTCTTAGTTTACAAGGCAGAGTTCCAAAAATATGTTTTTCAGAGTATCTAACTTGTAGTCAACCCATATTGTAAGAACTCGAGGAGAGTTATCTACTAATTTGCTGCACAGTGACCAAACCTAGGTGGTTTGTTGGATAGTAAATACACAGTGTACGCCACAGAGCTGCAATTCCTCTAGGGTGCTTTACAATGAAATAAGTTGATGGCTCCTAAGCTCTCAAATGAATTAGACTTTCAACTCTGCAGAAATTAAGGGACACTGGGCATGTCAGTCCCTTAAGCAACTGCAGAAACCTCAATTGATTCAATTTATAATTTTACAACATGTACCCTTCCACAAAGATGTTACAGAATTGCAGCTCTGGACATCTCACAAACTCCTTCATGCTCATCAATACTGGCCAATTCCCAAGTAGTGATGAATGGCTGTGAATGTCCTCATTACAATTAGCATTCCCTACACAGAAACCATGCATGAGGTTACAAAGATATTCCTGACTGTGGCAAGTAATCTCTTAGCTTATCCTTGTAATTTATAAGATTTACTTACAAAGGTGGAGACCACTCCCAGCCTGGTGCGTCGAAGAGCTTTTACTACTTGGAAGACATCTATTACTTCTTCTACTTCTGCACTTTCCAAGAGGGTCATTAAAGCACAAAATACACCAGTTTGCTGGGATCCGTCACTAGAAAAAGATACACATTTTTAAAATGTAAAATCAGCAAGACCTGTAACTAAATGTTAGATTTATTTCAAAGACTGTATAATGAATTACATTTCCAAAACATTTTTAACTGGACCGAAATTGTTATAACTAAAAATATTTGCAGGGCACAAACAAGGCCTAGCTACTTTATCTAAATTCTACCTGGATCTCACATGACCATTTAAGGGGAAAGAGAGAAATTAAAAACTTCAGTCCTATGGTGTCAGCAACTGTTAGCCAGGATTATTCTGTTTTAGATGGTATGCATGGCTATACCTGGAAACATGGTCCTAAAAAAGCAGGTTTCTGCACTGGGGTGAGAGATGAAATAAAAGCTCTGCAGGATCCTCATTAGTAGTACGCTACAGAGCACTCTGACCTGGCATTTCTTCTCACAATACATGTACTAGGCAAGAGCAACTAGCTCCAACATCCTACTTCACTCTCACTCTTGCCAAAGAGAGGAGTGCTCACTTTTCAGCACTGCAATCAAAAAGGTCAGTTTTGAGCTATTCAAGAAATCTTCCAGGGAGAACTGAGTCTCCAGGCACATAAAAAGGCTTTTGGGAAAAGGTGGGAATTACAAAAATGCAGTTGCTAAATATATCTAGAGTTTAGTACTAGGTTAACGTATGTGCTGAATTCACACCTACCGACAATGGACGACAATCGGGACACTGCGGTTGCCTCTATTGTCCTCGGAGCCTGGTCTAGTTGGAACTTTTTGTTTAAGGTTTAGAATCATGTTGATTAAGTCTTTGGGGTTTTCAGGAACATCCGAGCCACTCCACTTGTGGTACTGATACTGATACACTTTCTGTGTTTCTTTCCTCTGCAAAACAGCAGTGGAGACATAATCAACATTCACACTAACAGCAAATATTCACATAGTACATCTGTTGCAGGTGATTTACAAAATAAAGCAAAATAAAGTTCCTGGGGAACTGCATGGTGATGTAAATTTTGCCTTTCTATGAACATGAAATAGGTAGACGTCCATGCTTTGCTCCAAGTACAAAAGAGAGCTCACCTTCTTAGCATCCTCTACCACCCTCTCAGTAAATCACCAAACTGGAAATCTGAGTTAACTTACACTGTATATCATGATTGGCTGCTGGTCCACAACAGAAAGATACTTCCATTTCTTAGAGCTGGAGGTAAGTGTGGTAGGAACTGTCCCTTATCTTTCTTTACTGTAGGCTAAGTTTCTAAGAAATGCAAAATTTCCTTTTGTAATTTTCAAAAAAGCTTTTACCTTCAGGTGCGTAACATCAAATGCACGTATTGTATAGCTAGGGCAACAGTTAACATCTGTCATTTGTACTTCTATGCCATCGTACGTTTGTTTTCCTTCTCCCCAGTACTGTGTGCAGAGTTCCTAAAATACATAAAAGTAGAAGTCAATGCTTTTTGAATCTGCTTTTATTTTACTTTTTATATGCACTTACAGATGTCATTCACTTTAAAGTAGTAGGAGTTTCACTGTATTCTACAATACATCATCAAGCAACTCTTTTCCTCAAAAATTCAGTAGATGGTAAATTGAGAAGGTAAATAATAGAACAAATTATATTAGAAAATTTCTCATCAGATGAAAGACTTTTAAATGGAGGAAGGGAATAAAAGATTGCAGTCGAGTGTTTTCTTTGCACACAGAGGACTGTTAAGGTGTCAGTGTGAAGATCATGCCTTCCTCACCTGATCTCCTTCTTTCAGCTCTGTCAGCATAACAATGACTTTGACTTTTCTTTGGAAGACCATTTGCCAGAAGTCAGCGATTGTTTCCTGCAGTGGTCCCTGAGTTGCAATCATGGCTTTTGGACCCCAATAGCCCTAAGAAAGAAATTTTGAACATCTTTTCCTTAAATTCATCCAAAATGCTATTTTCATGCAACAGAAGTCATTGTCATTTAAAGACTACTCAGTGAAATACACTGATGATCCCTTTTGTTCTGGGGAAGATATGCCTGTCACAGTAGGCAGTGATCTTATAGGAACAATAAGAGCCGAACGACATTAAACTGAATCCTCCTTAAAATATTACTCTAGAGTGACACCAAGACATACCCATGCTGCAGTGGGAGAGAGTTCAGCCTGCCCTTATGTACAGATCATGTTTTTAAGGGCTAAAACAAGGATTTAATTCTGCACAGCTGTTATTAGTCTTCTAACAAATTAAGTTTATCCCATACAACAGAGTTGATGAGCCAGTCAGTTCACACTGAAATATCCAAAAGTAAAAATACATTTACTCTAAATAGACATCCTAACTGTGTTTCATTTTAAAGAATTCAGATAACTATAATTTATCTGATAATTTCATACACAATTATCTTCATTAGTGACCAGTAGCTGCTCTCTTTCTTCTAGAAGTAAATATTATACCAAAATAATCCTGGCCTCAGTTTTCACTAGTACAGTTCTGTATATGCAAATGACTATACTCATGTTTCACTCACAGTGAAAATATTAATATGGATCAATTTGTACATAGGCAAATGCCCTCTCATAGAAATATAGGGTACTCCTAGGCCAGCTGAAATTCAGTGATTTTAAACATAAAAAACAAACCCTTTTCTGTGTTTTTTATCACTTTTTGGTGATAGCATGGTCTAGGACTATGTAAGGGAAAACGCTCCATCTTACTCCTGCACCAAAATTGGGAAGATTTTGATGATTAAGACTATTAAAGGGTTTTGCCAGTCAAATGTCAGATCTTCCTTCCCTATTCAGGTTAATGCAATTCTATTTGTGAAGTCAACAAGAGAATAAAGGCACAAGTTAGCATATAGTTATCAGCAAGTTTTAGTTGAAAGCTTGTGAAATACTTATAATGCATCCTCTAAATACATACAGTTATGAAGGAAGCATTGATGTATCTGCTTGATTCCTCACAATCGCTGTCCCCATCTGAGGAATCATCTGAATCACGTTCACTCTCCTTACTTTGTTCCTCTTCGCGCCTGATTGGCACTCGGTTAAAGTCATCTGCATAAGACAAAGCATCACCACGATGCTGCACTGCTGCTCAGATATAGCATTTGAGGGTGGCCGTCCCCACTTGTGTCATTACCCTCCTGCTTTCTCCAGGGAATCCCAAGCGCTGTTTTTATTACTGGGTGAATATGGCCACACACATAGTGGTCTGGATTTCCTTGTGGTTTAGTCACTTTGCTCTGGGAGTGGAGGAAAGACGAGCTTGCCCACTGACCTTGGATTGTATCAGTTTCTGAATTGGGGTCATGCTACCAGATATTCAGTCTTTTTTTACTCTCTCATCAGGGGAAGGGAGTCAGGGAGCTGAGGGCTGATTCTGCAAAACTCTTGCAACACAAGCCAAGACCAGGTCTCAGGCAGCAGCATCCTTACTGGGAGAAGGCCAAAGGTGTGAGGAGGAAGGATCTCATAGGTGAGGGCTGAGGCCTGCTCCACACTGGGTAATGTCAAAAGCTAACCTGGGAGAAGTCTGGATTAGAGAAAGACTCCTCCAGTTTCCCACTCACCAGGGCTCCTCCTCTCCTCTCCTCACATAATACCCAAGTGAACTACAGGCATTTTGGGGTGCACTGTATCCATATAGTGAGCCAAGTTTTTCTTAGTGACAGTGTCACTAAGATCTAGTTCTTTATTTTCACCAGAGAAAAAGACAGATGGTTCCATGCTAGCGATATTTTAATAGAAACTGCAGATAGAAGGTTAGTCCATCAACAAGAACCTGCCAAACAAAGTCCACTTTATTGGAAATAAAATTAAACACTCTTAAGAATTCATATGTTAAAAGATCTTATTTTCTTTTTTAAAACATTATAAGAAGTTTCTAATTTTACAATGTTTAGAAAATTAACAAATCAGACATATATCTCAATAAGGTAATTTACTGCCTTATTCTATTCAAAATTTAATAGGTTTTCTTTGAAGATAACAGAAAATAACGGAAAGTTCATGGAATATACTCACATGGAATTGTGTTGGCATTCCTGTTTTTGCTTTTGTTCTCCTCTCGATTCCCAGTGTTCTGTGTCCGCCATCCCTTATAGGAGGGCAGCCTCTAAAGAAATAGGATGTTTGGGATTATGGTTGATAAATATGGTTCAGGGGATCATGGTCCCCTCTGGACAGCCATAACCTATCTTCATCTCCCAGTGCCTCACTTCCTATTTTAATTCTATAAACTTTGGTCACATTTGGACTACAGTTTAAAAATGCTCACTATACCATATACAATGTCACAAGAAATCATGCACACAGACACAAGTAATCATTCAATTCCCCTAAACTTTATGAAAAATATTAATATCAAAAGCAGGAATACAATTTCATTACTTTACAAGTTTCTTCATGAAGGTGAAGAAACTGCATCTATGCCAGAGAAATAAAATAGCACAGAAGTGATCTGTTATGTATGGTATCTCTTTCTCATGACTATTGTGCAAGGCAATTTCTAATTTAAGCCAGTGAAGTTAGCTATGGCACTGTTATATTTACCTGAAACTCTGCCTCCAGCAGAGAAGGATCACTTGGAGGATCTTTCCTTTTCAGATTTGTAAGGTAGGAATGCAGTTCTGAAAGACTGACCTCGGTTTCTCCATACTGATTGTATTCCACTAGTGCTTGATGGATGAGGATGTACTGTGACTGGTGTTTCCCATTTTAAGTGTTTAAAAATGAAGTTATTAATGACAAAAAAAATCATATGACTTTTTAAAACCATTATAAGAAGCTACTACTCACATGATGTTATTTGTGGTAACAATATTAAACATTAAAGTGGCATTAAATACAACTATTAAAAATCACAGTGGCTTTCTATTAATTAAACATTTTGGAGCAAACCTGTATGTTGGATGAAAGGTGTTCTGCAAATATATGTAATGTCATTTAAGAAATACATAATTAAGATCTGAAAGATCTTTAAAACGCCTAAATAAGTTACAAGTATACATCTCATCAGTCCTTGACTTTTACTGTATTCTCAACTCAACTGAAAATCCCACACAACTTTTACAATATGGAAATTGTTTGACTCTGCAAGTTCAACTTTGCCCCTTCACATCTGAGTTGCATGCCAAAAGCTGGACTACTGAATCTAAAATGCTCTTACCTTCTTTTTCTAAAGTCTGAATTTAAAATGTGGACGTTTCTAAAGCTGAAAACTTTTTTTGGAAGTTTTTCTCTCTCTTAATATCTTTTCAGAGCTGTATTTTCTCTAAACAGCTTCAATTGAACTTAAGCATCACCCAAGACTGACAAGAGCGCTTTTCCTCAAGAAATACTGATGAAGCATTAACAAAGCAGAGCTTTAAGTGAAATGGATTTTAGCGAGATACCTCTACTTGAACCATGAGGCATCGTTGCCGACGCAGCTTCACAACATAGCCATAAACATCCACTCTGCCTTCGGCATCGAGCCCCTCCAGCATTGCATCAATTCCAATGTATGTTCCAGTGCGCCCAACACCAGCACTGGAAAGCCCAAAGGGAGATGGTTATCGAGAGGTAATGGTATCGCTCGGTCCCATTCCAAAAGGGGAGCAGTGAGTGAGAGAGTGAAAGTGAAAACTCTTGGAACAATGGGAGATGAAACAACTGAAAACAGTTCTTGTTATAAATTACTCAGCAATACAAAAAATGATGGATTTGTATTTTAAATAACTTTTAATGAAAATAAGGACAATATTTTAAAACATGGTGCTGGTAGCCAGAGTAGCCTGACATTTATCTGGCTGCTTTCCAGAAGTCTGCGTATCCTCAGTTTCAGTCAACTTGAATGGGAACTGATCTTGCAGAAAAAACAGGCTTTTTTATGCATCTTTAGTAGCCTCACTCTTGAGTAAGCAAGTCACAAGATGTGGGATCAGCCAGATATTACTGACCTTTGCCAGCTCCCTTTTTCTGAATAACTTCATTTCATGTTTATTTAACATTTAACATAATTTCATTTTCTTTTTAATATTTACCTGCAATGAACCACTATTGGGCCACTAAAAAAGTTGCTGAGAGCATTAACTCTGCGCCGGAGTTTGAGAAGAAGATGCGAATCCTCAGGGACTCCATGATCTGGCCAGCTTGTGAACTGAATGTGAGTGACATCTCTTCCAGCTGTCCTTTCCCTTCCCTGGAAAAAGTGAGATGTGCTTTTTTATAAAATATCAAAATCAAATGTAGATTTACAAAGCAGAAGAAAAAAAAAAGGAAAACAGCCACTAAATGCTGTAACAGAAATTTCAAACAGTATATAGTCATTTGGTGCTCCCAAAAGTTTCTCAGGTTGAGACATTTTTCTTACCTAATTTTAACTAAAAAATAGTAGTCAAGAGCTGTGCATCAGGGATATACAACTTGAATAGAGGACAAGCAAAAGGTTCAAACTATTGCTGCAAGCACTTTACAAACACTTTACTGTCCATGCTAGCCTATGACAAAATATAAGAAGTCTCCCCACTCTGTTTGTAAATAATTTGGCCAGTGTATAGCTCTGTGTGCTTCAAGGCATACTGGTTGGTAGTTCTGTCATCTGTCCTGGGAATAGTCTGCTACGGCTACTGCAGATTAAAAGAAATTTTTTTTTAATTGTAACCAAGAATAGAAGTAGATATAGGAAAGCCTGCATTTATCACAGAGAGTGACCCTCTTTTTTAAGTCACCTGATTAAGGCTTACAGCACATCTAGTCTTGGGTTGCTAAGACTCAAGGAGAGAACATACATTTTGGTAAGCATGACTGTAAAACAGAATGAGAAAGACATGTCAATGGCATTTTTTTTCCATTGATCATGGTTGAAAATAAACCAGCAGTCCATTCAGACTGTTTCCATTCTCATATTTTGAAGAGAACATGCAACAAGGAGATTTATACCAAAGAAAATACAGTGAAGAAAAATGCAGCCAGGACGGCTTGGCTAGAATTCTGCAGTCAAGAAACAGGAGTTGCTGTGGCTATCTGACCATACTCTCTCAGCATATGCTTAGTTTAAAAACACTTCTGATTTAAAGCATAACATAGGCCAAAACCATACTCTCTCACCAGAGTCAGACTGTGGGGATGCCACTATGGGTTCTTAACAATCCTTTCATCTATAAGTTTTTCTCTTAAACTATATGTTGCTTGGGAAGAATCAGTAGAACATCTTCCCTTGCTGGCGGACTCCTCTCATGCTTTAGGTAATCACTAAGTACCACTGTTAAGACTCTAAATTTACATTGCAGTTCTTGCATTCTTGCATTCCTAAGTCAACTTACATTTGTAATATGTAGTTTCTGAATGATATAGTCTGGACACACTTTACTTTCATTGATCTTCACAATAATGTCACCATATGTTGCAGAGCCATTCTCCATTGACGGCCAGTACTGGGCACATTTGTTCTATGAAAACATGAAATTAGCTGGTGAGCAGCATGACAGCAAAGTGACAGAGAGGCAAGAGCTAGAGAAAAGTCTGATTTCATATAACTAGTAAGTCAGTACAGTTTTCCAACTTCTCATAGGTCCTGTCCTCTCCTGAAAAGGCTGTTGCTGCTTAGGCTATCACTGCCAAGTAATTCCAATTATCCGTCAGTTCTCATCTCCAACATGAAGATTTTCCCCATGGAATTCACTTAGAGCATAAAATGGGAAAGAATCCTATACACTAAGTGGCAAAGTGAAAACCACTACAGAGTCCTTGTTGCCGTTGCCTGAAGGCTGTGGTAAAGTTTGCAGCTCCTTCTGTGGCTTATATTTCAGTCTTCAATGAGGGACTTTGCTCCTGCCTGCCTATAACATCAGTGTGGGGATGCTGTAAATCTGCATGCTGCCAACCTTTCCATCTTTAAAGCAGTCAAAATACCAGTTCCCCTTCCTGCTGTACCTGGAATAAGGAAAAAAAGCAAGCCAGAACATCCAACCTTCCTGTTAAAGGAAGGGCAAGGACAGCAGATAAAAAAAAAACCTGTCTAGAATTTACTGAGTGCATTGCCAGGATATTAGAAGAGACCAGACAGGAAAAAGCACAAGCCATTCCTGTTATAAGCAACAAATGTGACAGGTCAGTGAGGAGCTAGAGTTCTAATCTGGATTTATCAGCAGTAATTTGGAAGCTCACCCTCTGGTCCTTAGAGCTGTGATTAAAGTGACATTGCTGATAAGACTGAGAAGTAAAATGTCCATAAGGCAAAACCATTTTGGTATGCTTTCCAACATAGGTTCTGCCACAAATAGAGACTAGCAAAGAATGAAAACAAAGTACTTATGCAGAAAATGTAATTCACCACAGCACAACAACCAACTTCATTTTCAGATCAAAGGATGAATGGATGGATAAATGGGTGGATAGATGGATATTTCTCACCCTGTTTCCTTCCTCACAGCGAGTCACCATGACAATAATTGTTGCCTTCTGTTCCCAGATCATTCTCCAGAAATCATCTGTGGTTTCATCCTTGGGGCCTAGCAAGAGATATTTTAAGGGATTTTTTCCAAAAAGTGCAGTTGGACAGAAAAGCCCTTAACTTGTTGACATCATTAGCCATGCAGTCTGAAAAGCTAACCAGCGATCATACAAATAACAGCCACAGACTTGATTTTGTTATGACTGCTGTCATTAGCCTACAATCATATATATATTTTTAGTCCATAGCTGTGAAACGTAAAAACTGTTGGTGTGAAACAATCCATCGTGGCAAATCTGCCTGTGAAGTGTAATTTGTTCATCTTCACAAAAATGCCCTAAGCCAAAATTCATCGGCAACTTTTTGATATTAAATTTCAAAATGTCAGTCTTTCAATTTTTCTTTAAATTTATTAAGGCTATTGGACTACTTTCTAACAAAAAGTGAGTGAACAAAGAAATGGAATTTTTTTAAGGTAAAAAATTACCTTGTGCAGCAATGTATTTTCTTGGTTCTTTGAAACCCTATAAAAACATACAATGTTACTCAGCTTTTAAGAAGAAAGTATGGACAATTTGAAAAGATTTGCAACTTCAGAAATGATTTCAATATGCAGAAGTCCGATAATACCAAATATGTTACAAAGATGGAAAGAACTCAAAGGGAAAGTATCAAAGGTGTTTGGTATGTACAGACTACAGAATTTTTTCAGTAGTATCTGTGACATTTTATGAACAGAAGTCACTCACATCAATATAACTTGCATTGATATAGTCTGATCCTGGGTCTCCTTGTATCTCTGAGAGTTCAACACGATTATGATCATCTGTTTAAATCATTTAAAACAAAATAATTATATTGTCTCAAGGCACTGATGTAAGTGAAAACAAATATTAATAGAACATGAAGAAATTGTGACAAATACTCACATGGAAGAATATCAATGTAACGATTTTTGTTCTGATTATGGCTTTTTTTGGCCTCCTTTATTGAAAACTTAGTGAAAATTCTAGGAATACTCTGTAAAATACAGTGGTTTTTTTATTAGGTAAGCATATATATTTAAAATAGCTTCTACTTACAAACAAATGCATATGAAAGTAATTTGGTGCTAATTATAGTCTGGAAGATAACATTCTTTTTCATACCATACTATTTCGTATATTTCTTTCATGTCATCTAAAATAAATACGAAATCCATTTTCCATTAATTATGGTTATTTATTATTTATATCCTCATGGCTATGTAGTAATACTCTGCAAAATGTGCCTCAAAAAATGATTTTGAGTAAGAAGA
The DNA here is from genome assembly GCF_036370855.1 of Dromaius novaehollandiae. Lineage (NCBI taxonomy): Eukaryota > Metazoa > Chordata > Aves > Casuariiformes > Dromaiidae > Dromaius > Dromaius novaehollandiae. The sequence goes on along the minus strand of NC_088105.1, from coordinate 16,593,397 downwards.
ATTTAGACTGTACCTTTTATGCTTTTGCTGAAAACCTCCTTCAGAAAAAAAAGTCATCTAAAAAAGGGAGGACTCGGTAACAAAATTAACTGAAGCCATATTTGACCTTATTTGATCTTAGATGAGACTTCGCTTCTAATTTTGAGATTTTATACATGTGTGTACACACACACACACACAGGGAAATACATACTATATATATAGTGAATACATATACTTTAGACATGCTCCTGAACAGAAATCTTCTGGACACCTGGCTGCAAGTCTGTGGTATATTTTGAACCAATGACAAACCTGAAATTCATCCAAGAAAAGTCTTCCTTCATCCGCAATCTTCCTCTTGTATGTCTCCAACAACTGTTCTGAAGGTATTGGTTCTATGTTCAGAAGCTGCCTTTCATCATCTTTAACTGCATAAAGATGTTGAATGTTTATCTTTACTGGCTTTTAAAACATAAATTACATTTCAGTAAATGTATTGCTCAAATTGTCAGATGAGTTAACAAAAGGACAAGCCTATTTAATTGAACTAAACCATGTTTATTTTTCAGGAAATGCTGCCACCTGAGCCTTCTCTGTGAACAAACGGGAATAACAACTTCTTCAGCTCTCTTACAAAACTGGGGACACATCAGGAAGAGGCCACATGCAGGGACTTTGCATCAACAGAGCTTTTATACAAAGTGGCAACTGTCACATTTGGGTCACAGCAACAGACAGCCCAAATGCACAATAGTTACACAGTTCTGCCCTGTGCTTCAAATCTGCTTGACTATTTATTGGCAGTGGAAAAATGTATTACTGTACAAACAACCTACTAACATTTCTCTTGAAATATAGTAAGTCTTGCCCACTTTTCCAAATTTTCTCCAACTTATTCTCTGAATTGTAATAATCTGTAATATCATACTTAATGATAAAGCAATGATTGAACAAGTTGTAACATCCATAATTATATTATAAATCCATTTGTTCATGTTTAATTACCCTTTTAATTACCCTTTAAAATAATCTTTTTTTTTTTAACAATTATATGTGACTAACCAAATGGATAGGAATATCAATATGGTATTACTTCCCATTTAATTAATTTCTGTGGGCTTGAATGCCATAAATGTTTTTTTCTTGAAGCTTTCTGGTATCAGCTGATTCTGTCTTTCTTCATACACACTGAAATCCTGTACAAAAAAGTTGCATGTAATGCTAGGTTGCAGTCTTTGGGATTTGAAAAAAAAATCAAAATTCAAAATTTTGAATTAAAAAATTGTATTCAAAATTTTGCAGTGATAAACTATTGGCTTATGTTTGAATTCTTGCTCTGAAGAAGGTGTACAGAAAGGGGAAATTCTGGTTGAAGCCACATGAGATTTTGGAGAAACTCTCAGAGTTAAATATATTATGACCATTATCTAGGATAACAAAATTGTTTTCATGATAAGATAATAAATAAGAGTTTTCCAAACATTCTGATAAAATTTCAGTTCATTTTTATATAAATACTTGTGGAATGTATTTATGGAATATATTTATTGATGTATTTTTTTCTCCAAATGAGATTTATGTTGCTATCTGTAATCTATGTCCATTACCTAGAATGTAAACCATCCGAAAGTGGCAACAGGACATGTGACTAATACCTTATTTTCATTTGCTAGATATATAGATTAAAGATTACTCACCTCTAACAAGGCTCACATCTTCAGAAGAATTGCTGTAAGAAGCAAAAGCATCTGTAAGAGCTCTGACTACTAAGAAACGTATATGATAATGAGTTAAATGAATGCAGCTTCATATATGACCGCAAAGACAGTTCAGTAATCATCAGACCACATTGCACTCCCTTTTGTGAAACAGGAGTGCTATGATTAGGACTTATAGTCACGGGGCAGAGGTGGTTGGGATCCCTGTCTTCCTGCAGGAGCCAGGAAAGGCTTAGCACAAGTAAGTGAGAGAATCAAGGGACCCTCATAAAACAGCTCTACCAGCTGCATGATTTTGTGCCTATCACCCGCATCAAGCATGTCTTCAATTTCTTGCTAATGATTGGGGCGACTATTCACACAGTCTTTGTTTCTCTTTCTAAACAAGTGAGAGAAAATTTGCAGATGCAGGAGGTATAATCAATTTAAGTTTAAAGAATAAATATCAAAGAACAAGCCAGATCCTCTAGAGCAGTGTACACAAAAATTAATTTTGCTGCCCTAAACATAAAAGTTGGAGGCTTGAGCAAGACCAGCTCTCTGCCCTCTATGAGGGGAAGAGAAAGGACTCTGAGGAAGACCTCTAGAAGAGACAAGTTTGGCCTCTTCTGCTATTGCCAGAAGGCTGAGAGGTTTGAGAAGAAGTTGCCCTAACTCCTCTTTCTCTACTAGCAGTAAATGCCCCCTCCCACATTGCAACATCAGCCTCTACAGCAATAGCAGCAGTCGGCCTGGCTTTCCACGGCTATGGAACAGCCAAGAAGGCAACAGCCATTTTTCTGTCCCAATCCACTGTTTTGGGTAACTGTCAAGTCACCTGGAGATGACTATAATAAAGAAAGCAGTTTTGAGACATTGTTTCAGGTGAATCAGCATTTGAAAGCATTCTAAGAAAGTGTTTTTTTAATTTTATTTTAACTTAAAACATGAACGAAAAGTTTTCTAGATCCTTGTGACTATTTATTTACAGAAACAGTGAGAAAACATTCTGTCCTAGCTCATCAGTTCTTCTGCACTCTGAACAGGAATATACCAAAGAGATTCTAATGCCATTCATTGTCTTTGCATTGCCAGACAAACCACCAAAAATGATTTTGAGTTTCTTTTATTTGTTAAAATGAAAAGATGTCTCTTCCAAATATTAATGAAATATTAAACTTGTAACATTCTGTGAAGCACTGTTGAAAAACAGAAAAAAAATCTACACTTTTACAAAAGAGAGAGAAATGTGAAGCTTACCTGAGCTTTTTTTTGTGAAGATCATAGATTTTATACAGAACCAGAAGTAAAGCAATTGAGGTCACAATGATCAAGAATGCCAAGAATATAATCAAGGCCCTAGAATTGTCTAGTAACAGAAAAAGAATAAATATACTATGTCTTGAATAAATAATCAACAGCATAGGAATTTTACTTTTTTATCTGTATATATCCCAGAACAAGGCCTCATTGACTTTTAATATTTTTGTGAAAAGAACTAACTTTTTAAACAAGTTTTTAAATAGAGTTGTTTTTCAGAAGCCAGTTTTTCTTTTTAACTTCACAGCAAAGGAGGGAAATATATTTCTTCATTAAGAAAACTTTCAAATAGTTTCTTCACCCCCATGTGTCAAAATGCTACAACTCACCCAACGCCTTGGCATCGGCACGTGCGTCCCTGCTCCGTGCGAGTGGGACTGTGCACTCGCTGAGCGGAGCTATTGGCTGCTCCCGACCCCGGAGGCTGCAGCCCTGCCTGGTGGCTGGGAGCGGGCGCCTGCTCCTCAAGCTCAGAGGCGCTCTGCCACCAAGCGTAGTCTCCCCAGCTACAGGAATGACTCATACTCTAGTTATTTGCGCATTACAAGAAGTAACATGTGACATCTCGTGTATTTGGGCAGAGAAAGATCTGTTTCTAAATAAATCCTATCTGTATTTCTTGATTTGCCTGTAATCTTTTTAACCCCTTTTCTGTCAGCTCTTGTCGGTGCTACCAGGATATTTCAGTAACAGGTACTCTTCAAATGAAGTCTTTTGCCCAATTTCTCTAATGCAGCTATTGTTTGGGATTGAGTTCAAAATAGGACTTCTCACTTGCAAGCATCCACAACAGCGTTCCCTCCTGTGGATCTTTCCCCTCCAGTCTATATCCGCACATTCACATGAAAGCAGTGCTTCCTCCTCCTCCGTTTCCTACCCTCAACCCAATCCTGCTGAAGAAAGACCAGCCAAAGGGAAGGACTGCTGAACATAAGTCACTAACTGGGTGGTTGCCTCTAGTGGGCATCGAATGGAGGATCTGTGAAAATGACTTCCATTGTGTTATCAGGCGATGATGGCCGAGACAGTGAAGTTCTTTGCACATCTCGTGAAAGGCTAAAGCTTCTCAGAGCTCCTTAACTGTGCACTTCTTGAGTAGTCAGGAATCAGCGGCCCTCTCTGGTAGAGAAGACAGGACCAGGAAGGCTGGTGCACTGCCTGCTTCCTTGCCCCTTGCCCTCTGCCACAGAGGCCCGGGCACCTACCACAGGGAGCCTGAACGCCCGGCCCTGCCGCTGCTGGGCATGACCGAGACCCTGCGTGCATCGATAGCAAGAACGGCCCTGCAGGGCATGGTGTGCTTTCTGTGCCTGTGCGGACGGAGGTGATGTGCTTTCTAAGCCTCTAATATGTTCCGGGGCCTTTGGCTGTCTGTCAGACTCCACTGGCAGACATGGAGGTAAAAAGCAGTGTGTGTAAATAGTACCGTGGGCCTCTAAAGCTCCAAGAACCACAGTGGAAAAAGCCTTCCAGGCTCATAAGGTTAGAGTTACTTTAGTTAAGTAAGAAGTAAAGTTCTGTCTGCCAAAATTAAGCCTTCTGTAGTGCTGCAGCTTACTCTATCCATGTCTACAATATTCTGACTTTCTCATAGTATTTGTTATTGGACACACAAACTCCACGGGAGCTGAGTCTCCTTGAGAAGCCAGATATTCAGCTCCTGGAATGCAGGATCTGAACACAGGAAAAATATTCTAAAATGAATAACTTAAGTCAGAAGAATGAATTTCTAGTCACATTAGAATGTTTTCTGAAGAAGCCAAAGTGACTTGTGAACATGATCTGTTACACTAATCCTAATCAAGGATATTATGTTTTCAAATGCAGATTAACTATTAACTATAGGAGGATTTTTAATTTGGAAGAATTATAATAGAGTTTGAAATTTACACGATTACTCTATACTATATTATAGATGCTGAGAAAAGTCCAAAAGTAAAAATGCTATATGTGTTTACTTACATCTGGTTTTTACATGACCACCTGTAGTTTCTCCATCATATTTTCCATTATTCACAAGGATCTGTATGCAGCACATAAGAACAATAGAGATGTTAAGATATGAGAAGTAAAAATGTGTGCATAAAATAAAAAAAAACAAGTTGGGTATTCAAAATAGATCTGTTTTCAATGAATTAACCTGACTGGCAGCAGGATCTGCTGTCAATCTTTGTATAGCCAATTACAGTGTAGCTCAGGTTTCCACCTAAGTTGTAGCAAGATCTAGGTCCTAAAAATATGTAGCCGACTGAATAAAAATGTTAGTGAAATAGGAGATACATTTTACAACATATTATCTCAAATCTGAAAAAAATGTGATATGTAGTAAAAAATCATTATTTTATTTGCTTAATCAGTAAATATGCAAATATTTAATTGAATCTGGTATTAATACAAGGCCCTATACTGGAAGTTACATATAAAAAGTTAACTTATAAAAGCAAAATAAATTTGTGAAATAAGCTGCTTTATCCTGACATTAACTTTTAAGATACTTTAACTGCCATTAAAATATTAACTTTATTTTGATCAGTTTATATTTTATAATACATTTTCCATTAATCCATTCTTTTTAATTTCTTTAACAGAAAATCCCATTATATCTAATAGGCAGCTTGAAGTTTGCACCTAAAATATGCTACATCTTTCTGTCAAAGAAAAAATAATCGTAGGATTAATTTTGACTTAAAGATTTAGTACTGAACAGTAGAGAATACTAGCAGTATTGAATAATATTGTTTTAAAAGGTAGTATCGTCCTGCAGCAAATCATCCGATAAGGAAGGACAAAGGTTTTCAGCACTGTCACTGACTGCAGTCTGTGAGTTCTTACTGAGTCTATCCAATTCCTTAGGCGAAATCTTTCCTAATAACTCAGAGAATTCAGTCTCAGCTTCCCCTCACTGCTCTAAAAGGCTGCTGTGTTCTGGGTGCTGACACTTTCTGAACGCTGCAGCTGGAAGGAAAGCCAGCTGCTGAATGGTGAAAAAGCGGCAATATCTGGAGCAGCAGCAGAGATGGCAGTGAAAGAAAGCAACAAGCTTCTCAAACAGTGAAAGCCAGAAACTGATTGCCGTGGTTAGGGTCAAAATCAAAATAAAAAAATCATTAAATCAAAACCTGTCCTGGATGCTAGTAAAGGCAATAGGACTTCCACTGGTTTCTCCAGTAAGAACTGGGCAAAATAAGTTGGCAGCGCAAGCCAGCCTTTGGAGCCAGCCAGAAGCCAGTTTCTTCTGTGAGGCAAAGTGGTGTGAGAAAAGCTTACAAAAGAGGTCTCTACCACAGGGACAACATAAACATCTTTTGCTCTTTCTGAAGCTTGATCTAGGTTTCCAAGTATGTAGCCTTCTGAGCAGAATCTGTAGGAAAAATAGCGTCAAAAGCCTCAGAACAAAAGGACACAGACTTCTAAAGCTCTCTGAGACTGCATTTCCTCAGAAGGACAGAGGAAACAGGAAAAACATTGTGGAAAATGAGTGAACGTGGTTCCTGAAAGGAGTCCTAAAGGAAGGCAACTCCCACTAGTTACTTTCTTACCTAAATTTTTCAAGAGGAACTATCAGGATACAAAAATATTCCAAGTAATTGGCCGCCCCAAGGGGATGTCCTGAGGCACTGGCTTTGCAAACAACAAAAGTCAAAAGAATGAAATACCCAAACAAAGAAAATAGCGGGAGGCATTCAGGAAAGGGGAATTCATAAACAAGGAGCTCAGATGATGGCATATTTTATATGGAAACAAGGACTGGCCTGTGAAAGGTTGATATAAGGACATGACACAGACAGAATCTGAATTGATTTACACTCAGTCCCCAAGTAAGAAGCTACTTTACAACTCAGATCCATAGATTAACTCCTCTGACACCATACTTGTGTTTATTCTGAAAGCAAGCATAATACACTTGAAACAATGAGAATATAGCAATATTTTATATATTTAACTTAATAAGCATACATACCTGAAATGAATAGTTTGTCAAATAAGAAAGATTTTCTTCTACAAAAGAACACTCCCTGGAATTATTTTTTTTTTCATTATTCCAAAGCAATACAAATATTTTTTTTTCACCAAACACTTCTTGATTTCTGCACTTAATTTGGACTGCATTATCAGCTGTCAATGTTACGTGAAGGTCAGTCACTCGCTGTGGTTCTGTTCACAGAAGAAGTGTTAATAGTTCTATTTTAAGCATTTCAAGCCAAATATTTCAACAATTGCATGTGTTCATGTCTATTTTTCATCCTTTTTCTTAAGAGATTTCATAAAATTTCAATCCTAATTTAACAAGATGAATCAAATCAATTTCAAGTTAATCATAGGCTTACCTGAACTGGAATAGCTGTAAACTGGAATTGAAATGGCTGGGAATATCAGAGCTCTAGCAATGGTCAGGATGCAAAGACAAATACCATAGCAACTGCATCTCTCAACTTTCTCATTTCAACAACATGAGACAACAGACAAAATATGGGAACAGACAAAACCTTCTATGTGACTACTTGAGTTCCAAAATGGCTGTAAATGAAATTCCCTACCAAGGGAACATTTTGGAAAGTATCCTTTGGTTTCATATCCTTTTGCTTCAAGTGTCACATTGCCATGCAAGTGGCATAAAAATCAGGAAAACTTAACTAATTTGAAAGATAGGAAAGACAAAGGAGAGCATTGCTTGTGGCAGTTTGTTTGGAGAAAAGGAAAGAATATTTTACAAAATGTAGTTTTTCCTACATCAAAGGGCAAATACTCTACTGATACCATTCTCTCATTCAGGAAATCACGGAGAGTCTTGAGGTATCTGTTTGACCATGTCAGCAGCTGCTGTAACAGCTGGAGAATGTCTAATAAATACCATTGACTCAAAAAGGCAAACAACTCATTATTTCTCAAAAAATAAGGGAACTGAGGTTAGTTTCTAGACCTATAAACTTATATTGTGGACTATAAATTCTACCTGAGGAATTAAAATATGAATGAAGGCCTAGAAACTGTGGGATCCTTCGCAAACCTGGTATTTAAACTGTAAGGCCATGTGGGAGACATTCACGCTAGGATTAGTAGTATTCTCCACCTAAGTTAACGGGTTTGGGGTTTTTTTAACTTGCACTAGAGAAAAGCGAAGTGAGGACAATCTGGGATGATATTTTATAGAAGTCAAGCAATATAAATTTGCTCAAACTAGATCATCAGAGAGAGAAAAATCACAAACATGCCAAAATTAGGGTTGTCTAAAAACCCAAAGTGTTTTCCATTTCGGGATACAGTTAAGTCTGTTTAAGGAGAGCTATAGGCACAGGACTTAAGCAGATCAAATGGATAATATCATTTAATCTGTAGGCTTTTTTTCCTGAGAGACTTCAGGTGATAATTCTGATCCATGTGTTCTTTCAACTATAAACTAAAATTTATTAGCTTAATGACCCAGAGTAATAGGGAGATTCCAATGTTCTCGTGGATAAGCTATAAAATTGGATACAGGAGCTCTGTACATTCCAGAGGAGAGGATTCAAATCCAAAAGAACACCCTGCCAGAAGTCTCTTTCGGGGCTCTGTATTTCCCAAAGCTCTACGCAAGTGGATTTAAGAGAGCAATCAGATTCTTATATATCCACTTTTGTATAATTTTCAGGAGCTCTAAACAATGAGATTTTAAATTGCTCTTAATATTAACAACAACAAAAAAAATCACCACTTTAAAGTATCATAGCATCATTAGCACAAAAAGAATATTTTTCCCTCCCCAAAATAATTTTTGCTCACTCAATGCAATTAAAGAAAATTTTAATCCAGGATCTCAACACGTATAACCCATTATAGTTGCCCTATAATTGAATCTTTATATTAGTTGAATCTGGAGATGGTGGAACTAGAGCCTAAATATGTACTAGAAGAAATGAGATAAAGAGAAACAACTTTTTTTTTTTTCCCCTCCCCTCAAAGAATGAAAACAGTAAGGGGCTATATCTCTGAGGTTTAAAAAAAGAAAAAAAGCCAACAAAAAGGAATTAATGTCTTAATAGGGCCTAATCCACATCATTTTGCATTATTCTGCAACATTTGTATTTATTCCAGCTCTTCTAATAGTATTATCAATAGGATATGTATGGTAAAGAAAGAATCAGGACCATGGGGGAAGCAGAAAGCTGAGCCCCAGAAAGGTAGACAGACTGTTTCTGATAATGCAAGGGTTGGCACACGTTTGGGAGCTGCAACCAACTCTGATGTGAAGTCTCAGAAACTGACTGTATACATGTACATACAAACTAATCAAAACATGGATACAGACATCAACACTGATGTATCCTGGGTATCCTGAGTTTAGCAACCAAGCAGCTATGTAACAGTAGTATTCTACATGTCTTTGTGTCATTCATGCCACAGAAAATGAGTATTTTTCACGCCTTCTTTGTCAAACTCTCCATTTTCTGTAATTTGAATGTTCTCTTTACAATAAAAGGTAAATATTTTCAAAAATCTTATCAAGAACTGAGAATGAATAGGGAAAGTTTTTTAAAAAAATCAAGTCTAGAAAAAAGAATACCAATATCGAATACACAATTAAAAACAGATTAAGATAAAATAGTTCAAAATGAAACACTAATGTTAAGAATGTTAGTAAAATTCTTTTAACATTAATCAGTTCGCTGTTTAAATTAATAGTAATAAAATATAAAAATATAATGAATTAAAATAAGGAAGTATTTATTTCCTGCGTTAGTTCATTGCCTTGTTAGTAAAAGTTAGTAAACATGAGACTTACTTGCTGGCTCTGTCTTAAATATGCTTTCTGCCTTATCTCCTTTAAGTTTACGACCGTGTTTGCTCATTGTAAAGGCAGTGACTGATACAAAACCATCAGCATAAGGATGTAATTTATCACAAGTAAATGCAGTTACACTGGGCTTTTCTGTTTCTAGGAAAAAATGAAAATATAACGTAAATTAAGATTTATGTTAGGAGTACAGGAACTTTTACATTTCATCAGAGCCATCTAAACCCAATGTCATGAGTATTTGTATTTTAATTACTCTGTACTGGGGATGCTTGGTTGGTTTGCCTCACTCATGAATGTTAAGTGAACACTTAGGAAGAGGAAGGAATATATTCCCCACTCAAACAGGCAGAGGGTTGGGTTTTTCTGTTGTTTAGTCTTTATTTTCTCGGTAGTATGTCATTAAAAAAGAGTGTAATTAGAAACTAACATAAGGTACGTGTGTAAAGAGAGGCTAATATTTTCTTCTGTGTTTGGTTTGGGAAGGGCTTAGTAGTCAAATGCCAGAAGTCACTCTGCATGCTGTTAGCTACAGGAGGGTGAGTCTGTCCTGGTATGATGGGAGGGATCCAGCGTGCTTTCGGTGACTGCCAGCAGGACAGAAAGGAATTGCACAAGGAACAAATGAGGGAAGCCATTACCCTTGCAACTTTTGAGGGTAGCAGCTGGGGTTTTGGAGGCCCAGGGGACTGGGGAGCAACGGCCCTTTCCACGTTGCCTCCAGCTGTGACCTCCCCACAGGCGGGTGCACTGCCCAGGTCTCCGGGCAAACCACATTTATCCAGTCACAGGAACTCGCCAGCGAGCTGCAGCCCAGGATGAGATTACCAGGATGAGAGGAGTACGGCAGCATGACTGCTCGGGGCAGTCCAGATTTACAGAGCATGTGAAAGGAGGAATGAATTAACTGGCTGCAGTGAGGACTGGCCTAAACCCAACATTTTTGCTGGAATCATGTATTAGGCTCTTAGCTTTCAAAGCATAATTTTCCAGTCCTTGTTTTGAAGAAAAGCGTACAATTGGAAAACATGAACCCAGTATAACACATACAGACATACTCATCTAAATATAAGGTAGCCTAAAACAACTTACCTGAAAGGAGAGAGCTTGTTTTGCAGAAGACAATGACCTTGTTTACCTATCTAGACACATATATGCTACCCTCAGCACCTGGGCTTTCAGAAACCTTAGCATCACTCAGAAGGCAGCTCCCTATTTGCTGTTTGCCTTTTCAAGAAATGTACAACTTGTACCGGGAAGAGGCAATCCCTGTTGTCACTCAAGGAGGAATAAGCAGATTCAGTGACCCCCCTAAGCCTGATACATTAAACTGGGACAGGTTAAAAAAATAGTTAAGGGAAGATGCTGTTAAAAGTGTCTTTATTAATTGTCTTTAAACCTGCCAGTAAATAGTATTTTTTCCTCTAAAGAAATAATTACACTTCCCAACAAACTTCTGATCTGTTAAAAGTTAAAACAAACTTAAATGTGAATAAAACACCTCAGAATATATTAACTGGCTATAGGAACATTTTCTGAGGCAGAATGCACCATACGCAGAACTGAGCAGGCAATTGATAACCTTGTCATGACTTTTTCTTAACACAAGATACGTAACACTGAAGAGTGGTGGAGTGATGTCCTGAAACGGTAAACTGAACAAGGCACGGTGCTGAACTGGAGCAACCTCAAAGGAAAGAAACTGAACAAAAGGTTTGTACAAATGAAACACTTCCGTGTCTTTACTGCATAGTTTTAAGATTCCAATATGATTTGTCATTACATCATGCTTGGTGCTCTGTAAATATTTAAACATGTGATGAATTTTTCTATACCAAAGGGGCATACACTTACCATAGCAGTCAGTGGTATTGCAGCACACAATATAGCCAGCTATACTACCATTTGATGTGCTGAGAGATTTGTCCCATGTAAGTGATACATTTCTGGCAGAACTATGGATTTGAAGATTTTTTGGTTTTTCTGGAGCTGTTGAAAAAAAAATGGTTGAATGAAAATGAAAAGTATTCCTATATTCGATAACCTCTGATTAAATTAAAATTTCAATGCATACTAATGCCAGATAGCAACAACATGTAATATTCTGCATATTTCTACATTCAAAGAAATTATACATAAAACAAGTACATATGTATAAGTAGTAGAGTGCAGTAATTTCATAAATTTAATCAATGTAAAATATAAGTGAATACAGCAATATCACATATTACTAAAATAGTCCAAAATTTCCAGTTATGTTTTTTTGCTTTTCTTGTAATTTTAACAAACTTTAAATGTAATGTCTGGCCTAAATTTTCTTTGCAGACCACTTGATATAGGCTGGTTTTCTTCTCTTTTCTTTTTTTTTTTTTTTAATTCAGCAAAAATACCTAAGTCATGTCCAAGGACAAGGCTAAGAAAAAACACATCATTTTATCTTAAGCCATTTTTGCAACTATTCTATCACACTTGCCTTCAAAAGCAAGAATTTAACATTTGTTTGACCAGGCCTGCACACTTTTTTTGTTATTATTGAAACCTGCTTAAATTTGGTCACATTAAAAAAATAGATCTCATAGATTCAACACACTTTTGCAGCTAAAATCTTAAAATTGTCTGTTATTTAGCAAAACTATCTTGGCTCCTACTGCAGACCAGCCTGTCTGTGTACCATTTGCCCAGAAGGACTGATCCCCGCGCAGTTCCTGGGCATCCCCTGCCTGCAGAATAATTCAGCCTGCTCCAGACCCAGCCTTGGGCTCGGGATGTGGGAGCAGGAGCACAACCCTGCTGTGTTCCCACTGACCCTGGGTCTGAGCACAGAGTGGGAGAGGAAGGTGACAGACTTGGAGCCTGAGACTGGGACTGGAGAGGGAAAGGAAAGCTGTGACCATGGTCAAGGAAGAGCCATAGAGAAAGGAGAAAGGGCAGCAGAAGCTGGAGGACAACCTGAGGCTAGCTAAGCAAAGGTCTTCCAAATGTGTCGTCACCCCCCAGGAAACACAGGCAGAGGGATTCATAATGGGTCTTTGCAGAAACACATGGAATACGAAACAAAAGTATACATTATACTTACGACTAAAATCTGTTTCTATGGAGAAGTTTTCACACGCGAACTTCCTATCATGAAATCGTACTGTACTCATGCACGTGTAGTGATGGTTGGGCTGCAAATTTTCCAGACTTCCACAAGCATGATCTGATTCACTTGAATGGGTTGTTAAAGAGTCTACATACACACAAATAAAGGAAAGGTTTTATTAATATTTTTCTCAACTCCAAAAGTACATGGTACCATTTTCACCAGGATTTTCAAAAACACCCAGCATTAGCCTAATGCCATACTGTCCACTCAGCAGGCAGCTTGACCAACACTGCATAACCTGAAAACATTTTAATAGTTGGCATTTAGAATCTATTCCTTTCATCTTGCTAGATATTAGAAGTAAAACTTGAGATTTGCATCTAAAATAGGCAGGAAGAGAAGATCATATTAAATCTATTTTGAGAGACCACTATGACTTAAATACAAATATCTTTTCTTCCTACACAGATTTCCTGAGAGTGGAAATAAATGTCTGCAAATGAAAGGCATGAAATGAAATAAATGTCTGTGATTCGTAGCAAATCAAATTCCAAGATAATCAAGATACACACCTATGGTCATACTTTTTGCTTTTCTTGAAAAGTTGATCTAGATGCCGTGAATAAGAATTTGAATTTCAAAGGCCACATAGATTTTTAGCATTTATTTGATTAACTCAACTGAGAGTGATTAGATGTGAAGGTATGAAGTCAGTACCTGTTGATGACTAGGTTCTAGGTTCTTGTATTTTAATTTAATCTGCATAGATCTTTACTTTTCATCAGTAATACTTATATGTTCTCGGGAATTACTGATTTCACATGTATCACGGAAGTCACTGGGAAAAATTAATAGTGCTGATTTGAATTTCCAAAAAACAGTGTTTTCCCACAGAAATCAAAATGTTTCATGGGAGTCTGACAGAACTCTGCATGTGATGCAGATTTCAACCTTAGCTCCCTGAAATATGAAATCTTCAGCCCAGGACATTTATCATGCAGTTCTCCAGGACACACGAGGACCTCCACACTCTGTGTCTTCCCTACCACCTCAAAAATCTCCAGACGCCTAAAATATGTGAAGCTGGTGAACTCAGGGAATGAGCTCTCTGGTCTTGAACTTTACCCAGATCTTCTGTAGCACATAAGAATGGTTGTCCTGAATCTAAGGACCCTGAAAATGTTGAACAGTTCTTGTCTCAGATTGGCATAATCATTTAAATCTGACAGTCCTTCATCAAAAGAAAATATGAAAACCACTAAAAAAGCCAAACCAACCAACCAACCAATGAACCTTCAACTTTTAAAATATCTTCGAAGCATCTTACCAGATTTACATATAGAATGGTACTGCACATGACAGTCAGATGAGCTGTTCCAGCATAACTTGGCGGTTTTGTCTTTTATATCCGAAGTACTGAAAGAATACTTGCTTTTGTCTAAAAAGGATCAATATTATATGTCACTGTGACATTAGCTATATTGATTCTTTAAGTATCAGTTTTCTCTTTTATATTTGTTCATTTGTTCTGTAATATGAATACACAATTGGCACAGAATAATATGCAAAGAATTTAACAAGAAACTGAAACTAAAAAATACATGCATGAGATAAAGACAATGGTGCTATTCAAATCATAAATGAAACTTTTAACCCAACTAAGACAATCTTTTTGAGTGAGAATCTCTTTCAAATGCTGGCTGGTCTTGCTTTTGCTAACCATGCTGCTTAAGGCTGGTATTGTTAAAGTTCACTTTTTTCCTTTAAAATGAGAATTTTTTTCTTTTTTAACACCCTACAATATTTCAAAAATCATTAACAGGCTTTAGGTGCAACTTCAAACTGCAAAATATCTGGCAAATCAAGCACAAAAATGAAAACCTGTCTGATTCTCTAAAAAGAAAGCTAGACTGGGAAAAGCAGGAAAGCAGGTCAGAAACTGCTGAGTTCTAGTGTCTGGACGTGAAGACAGAGGAGTAAGTTACAAGAAGCTTCTCCTTTCCTCTGTCTTCATCCCAACTAGCTTTGGACTTAATTGCCTAATAGCCATAATCCATTATAACTAACAGATAATATTAAGTATTTCCAAACACAATTTGGATCTTAGGAGAACTGAAGTCTTATTGCAGATACTTATGGGAGGAACTTCAAGTGACTATATTCCTAAGACAGCCCCCTCAAAGGGACTTCCAACATCAAATAATATCTGTAATCTGTCAAATTGCAGCAAGACTGCACAGTCACAACAGATTACTGACAAGGTACAACAAAATTTAATATAATAAAATCTGTGTAACAACAACAAAAACAACAACAAATCCTTTTATACCTACCAGGTGGGATAAACAAACTCACTGGTGGACAATTTCCATTTTCAAGTGTGTATTTCTGGCATGTCTGAAGCTTTATTTTGTGCCTGCTATAATTTATGGATATATTATTTTCATCCCGCAAAGTAACATATTGCTTGCTTGCATGGAGCCCTGTCACGTTGACTTCAACATGGTTATTCGCATCTGTTTCATCTCCTATTAGGAACTGAACTTCAGAATCTAAAAAAAAGGGAGAAAAAAGTAAACAATGCTGTAGGAGAATTTTTAAGAACTGTGTTTTACAGCACCTCGAACACCATTTGTTTTACGAATTAGAAAATACAGCAGATTTGGCTGCCTTTTTTTTTTTTTTTTTTGCTAAAATCATGATTTATTTGAAAAAATAATTTAGTCAAAATCAAAAATTTCCTAAGGAAAATATTCTTTTAAATAATTCTCTAGTTAGGACAAACAGAGAATTAAAAATTAACATTCCAGAACTACATTTGTTTTAATTTATAACACCAGTTTAAAATTAAATACTTCATTTTGACACACTGAATCATTCATTTGAACAAAAATGTAAAATTTTCTCATTCAAAGCATTTCAGAGCTTTTCAAACCATCTAGTAAATAAGGGCTGTAGTCTATTCCTGCAAATTAGAAATGAGAGAGCTCTCTAAACCAGTGTCTAAAATTTGCATTTACATTACTTATGAATTACAGTTTGTGGCGTTGGGGAAAAAATTAGAGAGGACATAGTTGAATAAAAGCAGATCTCATCTGCAGTCCTGAGGCAGTACTGATATCAAGAGCCTGGTACAGGGCAATTTAGTAGAGCTGTAAATGGAGATAAGATGACCAGAAATGTTAATGGCTTTAATAACTCTTCCTGAATTGGAAGACAGTTTATAAAATAATCTGAGGCGCTAACTGATTTGGTTTACTGATCAGTTTTCTCTAATTGAGTTTACTGATTTGGCCAACTAGCAGGACCGAGAAAAATACGGGGTTTGGTTCTTACCACAGGGTGCTTCAGTTGTCACTGTGGTAGTTGCTGTAAGAAAAGAAAACAAAATTAACATCGCCAGTATTTTTTTTTCCACACAGCATGAGAGAAGGATGACAGATACTGTCCAAAACTCTTCTTCTG
The DNA here is from genome assembly GCF_036370855.1 of Dromaius novaehollandiae. Lineage (NCBI taxonomy): Eukaryota > Metazoa > Chordata > Aves > Casuariiformes > Dromaiidae > Dromaius > Dromaius novaehollandiae. Next base: position 16,577,076 of record NC_088105.1, on the reverse strand, counting down.
TCATTCGATTCAAGTAATTGTATTTAGCAGCCCATTCATATTTGAAAACATGGAAGAAAATACCACCTAACTATCTTGCGACTTTTCACCAGATATTCTTGAGACCACGTACATTTCATTTCATCATTTTTCAATGACACGACTGACTACATATCACATTGTTTATTTATAACATTTCTTGAATGCTTCTGCATACACAAGTACACAAGAATATTCCAAAACTACCCATTTCCCTACAGGTGTGACAGGCTATCCGGCCTCCCGCGGTACCTACGCTGTGGAGTGGCGAACTGCATCGCTTCCTGCGTCACTAAAGAAGCGACACTGACCTGCTTCACGCACTGCTGCTCTTACTTCTGGATTCAGATTTATGTAGCCACACAGACCATTTTACAACTATTTTTTACACTGAAATATCCGACAGGAAATTAAGAACTGGTATTCAGGAAACCTGCACTGCAGCTTGAGCAAAGAACTCCATCCTGCAAACAGCTACTGAAAATACACGTAGCTCCAAGTGTACCAAAAGAGACTGTCCCAGAAGAAAGCCCCGGGTGCCCATCGGCGCCCGGCCGGAGAGGCCGGGCCGAGCGGAGGCCGGCAGCGCTGCCTCCCGCCGCAGCACAGCGGGGCCGGGCCGGGCCGGGCCAGCGGCCTCCGCGGGCGCCTGCGGCACGGGAGCTGCCGGGAGCGCCTGGGCTCGTTCGCGCTCTCCGAGAGGAGCTGCCGGGAGGGTGAAGGGCAGTTACGAAGACGACAGAGTCAAACTCCCGGCTCTGCTTTGTCCAGACGCACCGACCTGCGTCATCCTTCATAGCATGAGTGCAATAATAATGTGCCCAAGCACTTGCAATATTAGATAGGAAGGAACTGTTAATGCTGAGCAAAACAACACGCAAGCAATCTGAAAATAGGGACAAGTGTGCAGAGCTGTGGATTTAATCATACTTTTTTTTTCTGCTGTTTGGGCAAACTTTTATGAATTCCCAAAGGAGTCTTGGCAGAGTTATTTGACAGCTCTACTCTCCTACTGTGCCACCGCTTAGGAAATAACTTCTGTTTTTCACTTGCTTGACAAGTAGTGAATCTGGTGTCTTTTATACTATTCATACGCTATTAATAAGATTCCTAAAAACCCTTAAGTTCAATGCAGTTGTATGCCTAATTCGTATGCCTGAAGTTTGCAAAGAAAAAAAAATTGAAACAACTTTAGTACCCTCATTCTAAAATATTTTCTGTGCTTGCAGTATCATAATTGCTATAACTGTGTGCAAGTTTGTCACCTATGGTGTGATTGGGGATGATCCCAGTGTTTGCTGGCATGCTGGTTGGTGAGGTGGTGCTGTGCAAGGATGTTGGAGTGTAACCATCTGTAAGGAAATAAACAACACATCAGCTGTGAAGAGTAAAATTCATTATTTCATATGGGTATGTCATCAGAAACGTCTCACACCACAGTCCCTCCTCCCCCTTTTTCCTTCCAGGATTTCTGTAAGTTAGTGAAGAGTGCTGAAAGCAAGATTAGGCTAATGTATCCAATAAAACAGAAAATGAGTATTTAAATAGAAAGCAAACTTTTAGGAATATAACACATACTAATGAATTTTGCAATATACTGGGACGGGTTTTTTTCTGACGTTATTTAGGCTTAATCCATGAGGGAGTCAGCATAAAAATTTCCTTAATACGCATGAACTAGGAAAAACTAGAGCATTTCGCAACTTTCTTGCGCGACGACCCAGCCGTGAGCAGTGCTCGTGCTCTCTCGGGGATCGGCACTCCGCGAGCGCGCGCCTGGCAGAGCAGGCACGCTGCTCCCCGTCTTCCTTGCTGTAGCTCACTGCGTGGAAGCCACTGCCTGCTTTCGCAGCTCTGTTTTAGGTCCGTTCCTGCAGTTCTTGTCTTGGCAGCAGCCGCATGGGCAATTACTGCTGTAACGACTGCCAGACTTGGCCATCAGACACCACGTCCCGGCACAGTTCTGGTCCTGCCACTATGCTGAATTTTGCTGAACTAGAAGCTAGGAGAGGCACCCCCGATGCTGAATTACGCAGCTTTCCTCTACGGTTCAGACGACAGCGGGTGAGGGAGGGCAGCGAACCTGGTGCCGTGTGCGGGCCGGCAGCGGCCGTGCGTGCGGAAAGGGCGGCGGTGCTGCTGGGGGGCTGGGAGCTGAGCCCGCCGGCGGCGGGGCTGGAGCCCGCGTGCGTGCTGAGGTGCGGGCTGCCGGGAGGAGCGGCACCTGCGGCAAGGAAGGACAGCAGTCTCGTTAACGCTTCCGAACGACGCCGGGCAGAAGGAGAAACTTTAATAGCTGAGATTTTAATAACCGTTCCTGAACAGTTACATAATCATTGCCTGTAGTGTCCCTTCAGAGATAAAAGAGCATAAAAAATTGCGGGTGTAATTACTGGTGAAGCTTCCTCAAGGTCACCTATCCTCAGTAAGCAGGAAAGCGAAGGAATGAATTGGAAATCCGTGTTTCCTGCTCTCTGCCTAACCATCTCGCACCGCTCTCCAAAGGAAGGCAAGATACGGACCAAACTCGACCAGAACTCTCCATTTGGTTACCGTTCTGTACAATTTCTTAGGAGGTCCAACAAGTGCCAGCCAAACATCTAGTAAGCATAATCCTGTATCACACTGACTGCATCTCTTTCATTGATCTTTTCATTGATTTCATTGATATTTTAAGATGTACCCAAATTCATGCTCCAAAAACAGACTCATTTTTTGATCATATTCTTCCTTCTTAAGACAGTGTACTGCATTTCACTAGGCAAATGGAAAGGCACTACACACACTGCAAGGTAATTGTGAGCACCATGCCCTTCCTTAATCACAAAACACAGAGAAACCATCAGAAAAACCATCAATGCAGTTCCATAATGCAAATGAGAAGTTTCTTACCACTTGTAGTTGATGCTGGCAGATCCCCTTAAAAAGAGAGAGAGAGAAAGTGTAAACAGAACTGTAACGCAATTATAAGCAATCATACTCCAACTATGTAAAAAAAACTTTTTTTCCTCCCACCAGATCATTGCTCCATGTGGAATGACACATTCTAAAGTGATATTTAATGACATGCAGTGACAACCAGACCCCCAAAATATCAAGCATATGATACGTGAACTGATGTTGTTCACATTAAGATCACTTTTCCTTGAGCAGGGAGTCCACGATGTGCAGAAAGCTTCCCGACGGTTGCAGCAGATGCCCGTTCAGCTGCCAGGGAGGAGAGCAGTGGTGCCACAACCCTGGTTTCACCGTTACCTTTGGTGGTGCCTGCAGGTGAGAGTGAAGTGGAGCGTGCAGATGGAGGTGACACAGGGGGAGGAGAGGTGGCAGTTGTCGGATTTGGATCTCTGGCTGCACGGTGGGGAAAAGAGACCATAAGGTGAAGAGCACACGTCGGTGAGAAGCTCAGTGCAAGCAGAAAGCACGGCAGGTGCCCACTGGCCCGGGGAGTGAATTTACTTTGCTCTCCAGGACCTGCAGAGGCTGTGCAATGCATCTGCTTGGATTCATCACAAGAGCAGGGCTTCGCACCACCTCTGCAAAGCCAGTGGGCACCAAAACCCCACCAATTTGTCCGGGATGCCTTTGTGGCTGTGAGATTTGATCATCCTTGAGCAAGACACTGCCCTCAGCTGTCTGAAAACACCAGCTGAAGTGGGGAAATTAGCGTGCGGCTTGCAAACAGCACGCCCGATTGGGGTGTTTGCTTCACTTTGTTGATCGAGGAAGGACCCGCTTCCCACAGATCATCTGGCAGTGCCGTGGGGCATGAGGAGCCCTGCATGGACCACGGCAGATTGCCACCAGGGCAGCTCCGCGTTAACCCCGACCTGGGAGCTCAGGGAAGAAGGGTGTTCATAGGGAAAACATGAACTTGTAACACCACCATCCACAGCCTGAATTCTAATTGTTTTCCTTTCAAAAGGGGCTTCGAATTCTCACCTTTGATTTAATTAAAATAAGAAAACTAAGTATGTCCTCATCCCATTAACAAATTTTACTGTAATTAGACTGGCCTCAGACAACATGTATCACTAAAGCAATAAATACATAAATATTAAAGCAATAGCTTTAACAGCGATGGAGTTAATCAGCGTAAGACAGCACCGGATGCCAGCTCATGTGACGTGGGAGAAGAGCAGTGGTGCCGCAACCCTGGTTTCACCGTTACCTTTGGTGGTGCCTGCAGGTGAGAGTGAAGTGGAGCGTGCAGATGGAGGTGACACAGGGGGAGGAGAGGTGGCAGTTGTCGGATTTGGATCTCTGGCTGCACGGTGGGGAAGAGAGACCATAAGGTGAACAACACATCAAAGTAAGCAGCTCATCTCCAGTCAAAAAAGGCCAGTTGTTTGCATGGCTTTCTCTGAACCATGTTTCTCAGACCAGATTTGATAGAAGGTGTGTAACTGCTGTTTTCATGCTTCTCAATATATTTTGCAACAACATGAACTAATAACTTCAAAAATCTTTCATGTTAACACACAGCAATGCACACAAGTACAAGCAATATAAACTCACACAGACTGACTTTTTGCTGAATGAAGAATGACTTTATTGCTAAGAGGAGACACCAACACTAATTCCATTGTCAAGAAAAATCCTACCTGTCTGTAATCCTCATTATACAAGAGGAAGGGATCCAAAAGTCAGTGTTTCTGAAACCCTTTACTTTCCCCTAATATTCCTTTCTAAATCCTAGGGACATCTGGGATTTTCTGGACCATCCTGGCAATATTTAAGAATCCCTCCAAGTATCTCTAATTCCAGATTAAACGCTCATAAATTACTTTCTGATTTCAGCTGGGAGCTGTGGTCTTTTTGCACCTACAAAAATAAACCTCACTTTTAGCATTCTGCTTTGAAACCTACACCAAACAGATTTTGTATTTTTGTCATGTAAAATTTCTGTTGTGAAAAAGGAAGACACAAATAAATGGCAGTGGCTGGGACCAAGGGAATAAGGGCACTTTGGGCAGTGCTGAGAAAATGCCAGTAGTGGTATAACACTGTGCACGTTCTGCAGGTATTAGTGTCTCACCATCAGAACTGAATCTTGATCTTGTCACTACACAGTTTACTCATTTGGGGGATTAGAAGCTTCCATTTTGATATAAGAATCCTGAAAAACCATCACAAAAGCACGCTCACTTCCTCGAGACATTTCTCTAACATAGCATGCCATACTTGCAATCAAGAGCAAATGCCCATTTGTTCACACGTTCCTTGCTGTAACTGTCCACAAACTTCATCCACCCACTTGGCTTTTCCTTTCTTCCTCTCTTTCTACTAGTTCTTCTCCATTTTTCCACTCTTTTTCTTTCCTGGGTTTTGTCTGTGTATGTGTGTGCTTGTTTTTTTCAGCTAGTACTTCACTGTTTATTATTTCTCTTACTTCAGCTTCCCTACATGGTACTTCCTAAATGTTGTAACTCAACTCTTTTGAAGAGAGACTCCTTTAACTTTTAAAACAAAGCTCCAGACTTAAATGAAGAACTACAGCACTTACAAGGAATACACATTTGGTTGCCCTGTTGACAAGCCAGGGTCAAAACCTTGTGTCTCATCTCTGACACAGAAGCTCAACATCAGCAGATCTCCCGAGACTCCAAAGATTTTCTCCTTATCGACCTGACAAGCAGCAACACAAGTGTTGACTGCTCAGTAGCTACCGTAGATTCTGCACCCCCAGTCAAAAAAAAAAAAATCCCACAACAGCCATAAAAATCCCACAACCAATGGCCACAAAGTTTAAGTGACGCTCCCTCTGGACACTGAGCAGGTCCTCAATGCTCAGAACAATCATGAAATGTCTATGCTCCATGATGTAAAAATTGACATAAACAAAAGGCAAAATGTAGATTCCAGTGAACACTAAAATTCTTTGTGGCTAATATATTATTCAAGATCTCTTTCTACTAATTCCTATTTGAAGAAAGCAAGTAGTCTGATATCTTAAAGAAAAAGTATCAAAGTAAAATGAAGTTCAGCTAAAAATACCAATGCAGAGCTAGCTACTTCATTTTTCTGGTCCAGACAGCCATGACATGGGCCAGCCTATAGTTTTTCTGAAACCATATGAAACGTTCAAAACAAAATTACTATTAATTGTAAGAATATGATCTGTAAGAAATATAGCAGACTGACAACAGATTGTGAACAGTAAAGGCTTATAAGCCGCTATATTCGCAGTTCTCTAGTGTCTTCATCTGTTCATCTACATATATCCCCACTGAAACATAGGATCACATTCACTTTTCAGGGCTGCAGGTCAGCAGATGAAACTTGCTAGCCTGAAAGATGAATTATAGATAAGAATCAAAAACATAGGTGATCTTTTGAACTATCCAGGTATCTTCAGCATCTGAAATCTCAGGTAAGGACTGGAACCTTTGTTAATAGCAATTGTATAATCTAATTAAAATATTAAATGAAGCCTGAGAATCTCGTAGGAGCTAACGTGAACGTCACAAACAATTCACTATCAACGTATCTTCATACTTTTTAAATTCAGCGTTTGAAAGATGACAGTTGGTCACTCTAAGTTCCATTTATTATTTCTCTTTCTTCAACTGGTTTACCTAAACTTCATCAATTATTTCCCCTTCTTCCCAAATCTTATTTTGGTTCAGCACATTAAGCATACCTTTGCCTCCAAGTCCAAAATTAACTTTATATGAGCATCTATACAGATTAACTTTCACTTAAATGATTGTTTCCAAGAATAGAATAAAAGATGTTTCAGAAAAAGTCTTAAGTAAAACTCTGTTCAGAGGTTAGTGAAACATTTAGAAGTCATTTTCTAGCTATTTACTGATCTAATCCAAACATGACAGAGACAAAAATACACACTTCCAGATTGCCTCCTTCAAGAGAAGTGAGGTAATATGAGCAAAATAAGGGAGAAATCACAGTGTTGTAATTCTGGCTGTCTCACTGATTTCCTTAAGATCCACAAGAAAGTCATTTTCCCATCTTCTCCCTTGTAATGTTAGAAATAACGATACTGGTTTAAATATAGTGTGAGATTTATTGTTGGCTTATGATGACAGATGATAAATATTACACACAGTCACAGAATCGCTGAGGTTGGGAGGGACCCCTGGAGATCAGCTAGTCCAACCCTTCTGCTCAGAGCAGTTTACTCTTCAAAACAGTGTGGAAGAAAAAAAAAATGGTGCAGTCCTAGATCCCCCTTTACTTCCTCCAAAGCAGCCCCGGCATTTTAACAGACTTTCATAACAGTTTTGTATCATTCTAAGCATTCTGTACGTCTCCTGTTCTTACATGATTTGATTTTATTATAGAATTTATTATAGCAATAGAATAGGATGCAATTAAGAAGAATTCAGTAGGTGGCACCAGAACACTAAAAAAAAAAAATCCTCTCAGACAGCGAAGCAGATATATTCCCCCTTATTATCTTATTGAGAAATATTAGATAAACAGAAGAAAGAAAAAAGGAGGATACCACCTCCACCAGACTACACATCAGACTGTGCTATTCCAATGTCAGGAAGCATGTAGTTACAATGAATTTACTTTTCCCAAAACATCCCACTAGTATCAAATACCAAAGTTAACCTGAAAGTCACAACACTCTGATCACGCTTATATTCTAAAACATACAGCTGGAAACTTGAAGGCTGAAATCTAAGAACATCTTCAAAGTTCAGCAAGAACGTCCAACCCCAAACAACGTGCTGTGAGGTACGACAGCCTGATGATTAGCAAACTAAGCAAGTTGATCTGGGTTTAAACAGGAATTATCCTAAGCCTTTGCTCAAATCTTAAACTGTATCCAGGCATAAACCATTTTTAAGATAATATAAATAGGACAGGTTCAGATAATTCAGGTGGAAGAATTAAAGTATATAAAAAGTTCCTACTGTCAAAGGTGTATGTAAGCTTCTTTCCCATTTCCTTGATTTGGCCCGCAGCTAGCTCCTGCTGACCTGCCTGAAAGACTTAGGTCTTATCAATAATGAATGTTTAGACAGTTCTGGCCTTATTCTGGTACCCTGCAAAAAGGCACTTACAGCGCATCCAGCCACCAGATGGGAAGCTTGGCTAATTGCTTTAGTTCCCTTTAGTGTCTGGCTACCAGTTGGCAGACACAGTGCAGCTGCTGCTTGAAAAAAAGGTTTTAGATCGGAAGGCATGCTCTCAAAGCAATACACCTACAACAGATGAGCTGACCATCCTTTCTCTTGAAAGCTCCAAGAAATGCAAGCCCTAAGAGTGAAATATGGGACTACCATACTTTGAAGAAACCTTTAACTGCTAAACAAGAGCAGCAAGTGGAAGAACCAGGCTGAAAAAAGCCAAGCGTTTCAAATCTCAAGAACAGCGGACTGTGTCAGTCACACTCAGAAGCAGAGGAGCAGCTATACTGCCCTGCAGTCGTGGCTCTGCACCCGCTACAGTGGTCGATCATCAGGCGCTTGTAGGAACCTACTGTACACTGCTGTCCACTCAGGAAAGGCAGAATGAAGAAAAACTCTCCAAGTAAAAAATCTTTCCAAATGGCAGGACCAAGTAACTCACCAGAAAACAACTCAGACCTAGGATATTTTAAAAGATGCTGTGTTTCAAGTAAGTCCAGAGTTTGATCTCCTCGAGCAGAAGGAAGCACCAGCATGCACTTCCTGCACTAGTGTGTTATGAAACTCCAACCGATAAGACAGAGGGGATGGAGAATCTGCAATAAGAGCCTGAAAACATCACCATACTTATACAGGCAAAAATACATTATTTAGATGACAATGAACATGCCCTGACTCCATTCTGCTTCTTAATTTGCACAGTGGGTAAAACGGATCCTGATTTATAGTTATTGCTGCGCCAGGCAGAGGACTGTGCTTGCACCCAGGTAGCGGAGCCTGTCCCTGCCTGAACCCAGGAGTGCTGCGATGAAGCGGTATTGCAACTCTTGACGCATACAGCACAGAGAAATGAGGACATAAAGGTCCTTTTCTGCTAATAGTCCGTTTGGCTTTTTTTCTGTTGTGGTACCATAGCAATTGGCTCTTTGGACCCAGCTGTACTCTGTGTGTCTTCACAAAACCTGGGGAGAGGGCAGAGGAAGTTATCCTTCCTCTCAGCCTAGAGTCTGCAAAAGTACTGGCAGCTGGCTTTTTCTACCAGGAAAAATGCTTAGTGACTCTGCAGAGCTGCAAACCTGCTGCCCTTTTCCCTGGACCTCTCCACCTTTTGGCGTGTTGGACAGAAGACAGCATCCCCCACTGAGCTGAACTTCACATGAAGCAGCAAGGGTAGGTCCAAATTCTGTCCTCCCTCTTTTTACAGCCAAACGGCACTGCTTCGGCAGGGTCAGAGCTCTTCACATCTGCACAGAAAGCAACAGGATGTGGTCTGCTTGCTCAGATGGAGTAAAGCTCTTTGAGGGGGTCTTCTAGCAAACAGCACAGACATTAGTCAGCTCCACTGCAAGCCAATACTAAATTGCAACTCAAAAAAAGAGCAGTTCCTGGTGGGAGGTGAAGGGTAAGTAAGGCAAGGAGCCTTACAAAATGCTGCCAGCCGCCCCTCTTTGATTTATTTTTAAACTTCATGTGGGATAGGATGTAATTCACACCTACTTTAAGGCTCCCTTGTGCTGCCAGAACAGGGTAAAGAGATCTTAAAGTGAATGAGCATCACAGCCAGAGATGTTACTGCCTCTTTTTGCTGCAAACACAAAATAAAGGGATCCATTGCTACTTTACAAATAAGTCTGGGCAGACCTATGAATAGGCTTGCAAACACTTAAACATCTGAGTAACTCTATACCACAGAGGGGCCCTCAAATTTTATAGGTAGGATCATGTGTGCTGAAGTGCTTTCATAACCAGACTGCAGAATTACACTTTATTCTTTATCATTAACTGCTTTTGGGGGGGAAAAAATGCTGTTTTTCTGAAAATTGTTTAAAAGAGGCCAAGTAAAGTTCACAGAAAAAAATATGTGAAATTTTGCATGCTCAGGATCAAAAAAAATATTACTCATTTGAGTTTAACATGTTGAAACTTCTCAGGTAATTGGGACATTCCAGATGGTCCTAAAAAAAGCCATAAAGCTTTGGAAGACTTATACAACTGACTACTTTAAGGAACTGTGCAAGTATATTTTGAGAGATTATTCCATTTTCTGTAAATATTCCTGCATAGTTTATTCAGCATATGACTTTTTAAGATTTGGGCTATGCTATCAATGCTATTGAACAAGAAAGGAAAAACTTCACTTGTCACTTTATAACTTTTAAGTTATTTGTTCTTTTAAGGCATAACCATGGAAGCAATTCAAAACAATTCATAACCTTAAGTGGTAAAAATCTTCATAGCTCTATAGCAATCATAGGAGTGCTATAAATTTATATTAGCTGAGAATTAGAACCAAATAAATATGAGAATTTCTATCCCATGGGAAATGCTATCACTGCAACATTTGTTTACACCAGAAATTTGTGAGAAAAAGTTGAAATTGAAAATTTTATTCTAACTGAAATTCTAAAATATTTTGATTAAGAAACGCCAAATATTTCATTTTGGCATCAGGATGTAAACAATTCATTCTAACTCTCCAAAATAATAAAGTAGTTTCAGCTTGAATTTGTCAAAATGCTTCCTTTTATGCCAGCTCATTAATAAATTCTCTCCCCCTCTCCAAAGTGGCTCATTAACACACTGCAATCAAAGCTAAAGGGCCTGACCCTGCCATTCTTTTCTACTCTCTAATTTTGGTCAAAGTAGTAAAAGATATATGTTATATACAAGTAAAAGATATATCTGAAGATCCAAAGGCTATGTAGTTCCCAAGATACCTACCAGTGCTCACACCTGAACTGCATTACGGAAGGCACAGTTTTCCCACAAACTACGTTTTTGGAAGAAGTGCAGACCGACATTACAACCAAATACGGTAGAATTTTTAATGAAAACTGACTTTCAAAATTATTGTTTATTTGTTGCTAACATCTATGACCCCCTTCTTGCTGTCCAGCTTCCAGGACAGGAGCTGTAACTCTCTCTCGCCCTCAATTTCAGAATCAACTAGAAGTGCTAAACTGCAGCTACCGCGCTGGAGACGGTGACGAATTCAAACTGACCAGAAATCAGATGCCAGGACAAGAGTTAGAAGAGAGAATTAAGATGAAATTATAACTGGCACATCCAAGGAGAAACACCATATTGCAGGTTCAGGAGGGGCAAAATACAAACATTCACATTCATTTGTCAACATACATTGACTGATCTAAATTAATACCAAGACTAACTACCATACGCTACCATGCAAAGCCTGTCTTAAGGAGAGAAGAAGAAAGCATAATAAAAATGCTGAAATAAGATTTTGCTAAACTAACCTGAAATTAAACATCATATTTGTGACCATTTCAAAAAAGGAAGGCTCTCATTCTGGTTAAAAATATAAATTCAAGCGTATAGTTTTCATAGAGAAAAATAAAAAAACCAAAAGAAATTAACAAAAAGAATAATTAACAAATAATCAACAAAATAATTAACAAAAGAAACATTAATTTTCGGGAAACAACGTTTGTTGCTAATGATATCTAGACCTTCTCAAAACCATGAACTTGGAGCAGGAGTTGAACTAAAGGCAGCAATTCAAATATGTTTTTCCCTGTATACAGTTCTCATAAACTTAAAATGAATATTCAGGAATCTCCTGTATTTATCAGGCAGAAGAAAGGCGTTTCTACCAATTGGACTCCACTTGAAATGACATCCTCAGCCCTCATACGAATCCTTCAGCTGCAGTAACCCACTTGTACAAGTGCAGCTAACGCCGCCGCCGCCCTGTGCTCCTCTGCGGTCTCTCTCCTGCTGTTTACTTCTGGTTTTCTTCTGCAGAACCCCACTCAAGAGGAAGAGGGTGCAGCATGCTGTGGTTTAGAGCTTAAGCACTTCCAAATGGTGAAACTGAGTTACCATAGCACCCACATGCTCAAGCAATCAGATCTATCTCAGTGCTAAACCACAACTTCTCTAGTACAGCCGAGAAGTTTCCCTATTCAACTCCTTTTCACCAAATTTGCATTTGTAATTATTTTTAGTTATGCAGGTCCATTAACACGATACAGTGGGGGATGGCAGTCTTTGGGAATACAGGTTTGCTTTGCGAGGAGTATTTGTCTCAATGTGAATCATGTCTGCAAAAGGGAAGAATACCAAATCCTGATGTAACAGCTATCTCAGCTGTGAGATGTTGGCTACTACCCACAGTCATTAAAAACACCTATATGTCAGGAATGAAAGTAGTTGCCTGCTCAGACTACACACTTGCAGCCCTTCATGTGAAGCTCTTGCAGTGTTATTTATTGATGCTGTGATACTTGCTTGGCAATTTTGTGTTACATGCAAAAGAAAACCTGTGTCAGTGTTTGCTTTGCCTTCTGCATGTTTCTGGTATTTGTGCATGTACAAGGCTAAGAGCCAGTCTTAAGCTGATACTCTGTTAAATATATCCTCTGTAAAGTCTCAGTACCTAATTTTAGTTATGACTCTTGGAGCTCAGCTCTTCCACGAGCAGAGAGCAGCTCTGAAATGACCCAGCGCGCGTTGCTTGTGGCACGCACCCGAAGGAACTTGCAACTACTCCGTTTTCCTCTCCGTTCCTGCACCCATGTTTTTGTAATTGCCACCTTTATGAGCTCTGGGGAGCTGCTGAGCAGAGCCAAAGCCAGCTCAATCATTAAGAGTTTTGACAGGAAAAAGAGGCTGCAACCAAAGCTGGACCTACCATCCTACTATCAGTCACAGGCAGAGGTAGGAGCCAGCTGCTTTATCTAAGACTGCCTCACCGGACCGTGGCTTATTTAAATGTTAGACTTACTTCTCTACCTACCCTGAGCCCCTTCATCATACAAGCATTATCTCATATGGTAAATCAGTTTCTGACGGCAAATTACTTTTTACATAATTTTGCTATAAATAGAAAATGGGTTCTCTGCTCTGCAGAACAGAAATAACCTGGAAACATTTTGCTAAACTTTAACCAGCTCAGATACCAAACCACAGTTTAACACTGTAAGAACTGCAATATTTTAGCTACTATAATCCAAAGCCAGTTGAAATCAGAAGCACCTTCTGTTTGTTGCAGCTCTGTTAGCAGGAAGTCCTTGGCTCAACAGCTCCGCACCTGGGCAACAGTATTTAGGTGAGGACTGTAATCAGTAATCTTCAAAAAGATGCAGCCAGCAATTTTTAAAAATAAATGAAAATTACTTTCCAGAAATGACACCTCTCTATGAACTCTTTCTTTTTGTAATAATAGTGTTCTCTGCTCAGTTACTATAGGAAAGACCCAAGCAAAACCAAGGGAGCTGTGTAACTGGCCCAGGGGGCTGAGGGGGGATTGCTGCTGACAGCAGATAAATCGTTGATTTTCAGGTGCTCTGAACATTTATGTCTCCAACCGACACCACCTGGATTTGCAAACACTCAGCTTTTCTACAAAAAAGGATCAAAGTACAATCAAAAATGGAAAGAAAACAATAGGCTGTGAAGAGAGACAATAGCATTTCCTTTAATCTCTCTCTCTCTTTTTTTTTTTTTTTTTTTTTTTTTTTTTTTTTTTTTTAAGTAGGAGGCTTAGGTGCCTGTTGTAACCAGAGCCCGTAAAGAATTTAAATGGAAGTCTAACTTTGAAGGTGAGGTTGTTCCCTTGTAGTTTAATTTCATTTATACTGTGGAAATAACAACGTGCCTCAAACCTGGTCATAAATGTTTGGTGCTATGTTCTACGGAAACATGCTGTGTAAGACAATTTACGCCTGGAAAGGTTTCATTTAGACAAGATAGAGAAAAGGAAAGGAACATTTCCAGTATTACAAAGGGAATATTAAGATAGCAATAAATAAATAAATAACTTGAGACAGGTGTTCCCAAGTTCCCAGAAAATGTCTATGCTGCAAACAGCATTCCCAAATGACAGCTAAATGCTGGGAAAATCCACAAATCCATCTTTCGACTATCACAAATGGTTAGCCCTTAGGATAAATCATTTCTTCCTCATTTTTATCCATTTCAGAATTTTTTTTTAATGAAAAAAGACATTTTCTAAAAGAACAATATACTAATGCTTGATTCCTGGATTTTATATAATTGCTACAGCTATAAACTGTTCTGCGTGCTTTTAATGAACCCTTCACATAGTGTGTATAGCTATACTAACGTTCAGTTAAAATATTCAATTTTCATTTTGAACCTCCGCCTTGAAAGGGAATTCTTAGACTACTTGGAAAAGCAAGTGATACGCTTACAGATCACGTTTAAATGCAAAGGTGGCGCAGGATTATCAGGGCTTCGCCCTGGCCAGGAGCCGAGCACGCTGCAAGCGGGCGAAACAGGGCGATGCAAAACGAGCCCAGTGCAGCGGGCCGCGGCGGGGGCCGCAGGGCAACCGGACCCTGCTGGGAAGGGGCGTCGCGGCGGCCGGCTCCACCAGCGCCGGGCGGTCACGGCCCTCGGCCGCGGGAGGCGGGGTGTCGCGCAGGCGCCCGACGCCGCGGGGAGCGGGAGCACGGCCCCCGCTCAGCCGGGCCGTCGCACCGGTGCGGTAACGGGGGCAGGTCCCAGCCGGGGTGCCGGCCGTGTGTGAAGCTCGCCCCGACGCAGCTGGTCCCTCGCCTAATCTACACAATAAACCGAGCGTAGCAGCATCACGTCGCTTGCGTGTGTCACCCCCCCAGCCTGCGACCAAAGGAAGACTTGTAAATCTGGGAATAAATAGCGGGTGAAATACAGCAAAAGGGCACAACCTGTTTTCTATTCTAAGTCTTTCCTAACGCTGCAGTCACCGAATGCTGCTGGTTTACTCACAGGTGTAAATGCAAGTGCGGTGGCTGCACCGTTCCAGCGGGACAGCTCCTCCCCTCACCGGGGTGAAGCTACTAGTAATTCGATAATGCTGCAAAAATCACACATTTGAGAGAGTGCCCCGAATACAAAATTTCCTTGCACTTGCAGGAGATGCCAAGTGGCTCATGAAGCAGTGAGCTGATGATTACGGAGATGTTCACTGCCACTAAAACGTCCTTGTCATGGAGCCTGGCCCTGCTACTGCCCGCGGTGGGAAGAGGTGCTCGGCGAAGACACATGAGCACGCCTGGACCAGGGCGAGGGTCTCACTCGGTCTGCTCACAGGGACGACAGGACTGTTTAACACAATCCTCTAGTGACTATGGAGTTCAGGCGTAAAGAAAACTGCCCAAATACAGCTATCTTATTTCGTGGCAGAGCGACCAGCACACACCGCTGCTCGGTACCGCCGCACACGGCCCCTCAGCCTGCTGCAGCCCCATCTCTGCCCCGTCCTTAACAACAACAGAGGGGTCTGAATTGCAATCACGATGCCATTACAGCAAACCCTCTGCAAGCATTTTGTGTCCCAGTGAGCTGTCACTTGCACTTCTATGGCTTCTTGCTCCAAGCCTAGCAGGACCCTCAGCAGTTCCTGGGCTCTGGGGCCAAAGCCCCATCCTGCATCTCTAAGGAACGATGCTCCGAGCCGTACTGATAGTCTCAGGCATCTTCCATGACCCAGATTTCTTCCAGCATTAAGAAAAGGTCCTAACCAGCCATGGCTGATGGACATCTAGCTTCTGTTTGCCAAAAGGATAGAGAAAACAGAAGGGAAAAAAATCCAGCTACCTCAGTGGAGAGCCTTTGCCTCACGCCAGCTCTGCCTGCTGGGCGCCCTCCTCGCCCTGCCTGGGCTGCCAGCCGCAGCCAGCCGACTCGCCCTGCCAGCAGCGAGGGTGATTTTACTTTGTTACTCTCCTCGCCTTTTTTTCCTCAAGACTTTCAGGCCGTATCTGACTTCTAAAGTCAACTGAGCACTATTCAGTAAATACACTACTGAATAGAACTTCTTCCATTCATAAAATATTCTGACAAAGAGTATCCATTGATCAATGGCTGAATCAACCAAACACTTAAGACGAAATTCTAAACACAGTAAAATATACACACAAGATGTTGATAGCGAGCATCATACAAGGGTCAGCTTCTACCACCATTACTCATGCAAAAAGCATTTGAGAAGAAAAATATTCACTGAAGCATATCAATATCTTTTAGATAATTTGACAGTTAAAAATTTGTTTATATATATTCCCTATATAAAATGATACGGAATCTTTTTTTTAGTGGAAAGCAGAAAATAACAGCTTATAAATTCATCAAAATTTCCTATACTTGATATTTCTGACCTGAAATCCATCTGAAATCAGATACAAGGAAGAAAGTTGGGACTGTGACTGAGTCATAACCAGGGACTACATCAACCTTGTTTCAGTTCTGCATTTTACTAGCGAGTGTGTGAGCAGTTGGACTATCCCTCGGCCTCTGGGCTGCTCTGTAATGTCATCTGCAAAGAGGAGTTAATAGCATTACCCTGCTAAACCGGCACATTGTGATCAGAAGTTTATTAAAAATCATGAAGTTCACAGATAACGGGAGCTGATGCTGCTATAAAAAAAATAAATATGGTCACATCTGTCGAATTGCACAAACGGGGACTGTCACACGACTGCAAAGAGAAAGACCTTCTCCAACCCTCCACAATGCTCTGCACACACATACAAAAGTCTCTAGCTGTCTTCATATTCAGACTGCAAAACCTGTGCTCTGCTCCTGCAGGGAGAGAGAGACCTGCACTTCCCACCACCCCAGCAGCAATGGCGATGAGCAGACTGCAGAACAGTGCTGAGCACCCACAGCTCCTCCTGAAGTCAATAAAAACTCTGACGGGGGACTTCCCTTTTTTGTTGTTTTTTTCTTTTAGAAAGTCAGAACCCCAATGTTGGTGTCCAATTCTGGGCAGTTATCTGCATTTTAAACATGTCATTTTTTCCTCTTTTCCTATTTGCTATTTTTATTAACACACATGAAATATGAGCCCCAACTTTAACTAACAATCTATCTGTGAATCATAAGCAAAAAGGGGGGAAAATAGCTCGCCTGATTTTGCTTTACTGTGCTGACCATTCTTCTCTAAAAGACAATGTGTGGTGAACATTACAGGAGATGAAAATAAAGGCTCAGCACAGAAGGACTGCTCACAGGCACTGTGATACCGCATATTCCAACAAAGAAACTGGGAATTCCAAGGCTCATTCCTTAGGATTTTAATGAGACTAATTTCAGTACTGCTTTAAATAATTCATGGCAACAAGATCACAGACAGTCTATGCTACCTTCTTCTGAATGTAGCAAGCAGTTTTCTTCAAAAAGTCTTTATATTTTATTTTTTAACACTTAGAATTTTGTAACCTAAAAAAATTAAGCAAGCAGTCTGGGAAAGAAAAGTAAAATCAAAGATATCAGATAAAGAATACTAGACTAGATTTATTTAGGAGAAGTATTTTATGGACCTTCCAAAGTATAGGGACCCAGATAAAGCCCTCAGGCTCAAGCTAAGAGAACATCCAATTTCATGCTCCAAATAATTTTAAGCTCTTGATATAGGCACAGCAATGCACAAGCCAGGAAATGCAGCAGACCTGTAAACATTTCTGATGTCCAATAATAAGAAGAACGTATATTGTGGCATTACACATCTTATCACGACAATAGCAAGAAAAACTTCTTAGAAGCAGGAGGTCAGAAAGCTATTTATTTGATCAGTAAAACAAGGATCAATTTGTACACACACATACACAGTACAGTTTGGAAGTAGGACATGTAATGCCACCTGTGAGGACAGATGGAAAAGCTGAAGCAGAAAGACACAGTGTGTGAACGTGGGTAAGATTTTATTCTTTCAAGGCCTATACTCCTCCAGAATTTTGTCTGAAACGGTGATGCATTTATGACCATGTAACCTGGCAAAATTAACCACTCTTTCATTTTTAACTAAGGAAATGTATCTGAAAATTTTTAGTTGTGGAGATTAAGAAGCTTGGAAAGATCCTTGAGCACCAATATGAAATTGCACATATACACCCCACAAATTTGATTGTGCAAAGAATGCAAAAAAGACAAAAGGTTCTGGTAAGCGTTCAAGAAAGCACTTCCGCACACTTCATCGTTGACCTCAGTAAGAATTAAGTTCATGGTTTAAATGAGTTCCTAAATTGAGACAATATTTTGCATGAGGAGCACGACAGCCAGCCATAGCGGATCCCTACCACCACCCCGGCACCAAACACAAATGGGAATTGGGGAAGCCGCAAGGCGTAATGCAGCTGGTGCTCTGCTGGCTGGGGAAGGCACGTAGGCCCCTTGCCCACCTGCAGACCAGCTCCAATGTCAAAATGCCAGGCATTCGAATGGCTGGTCCCAACCACAGGCAGATGCCAGCAGAAGTACCCCCCATCAACGGGCTACAATCAAAACCCTAATCTACAGCACCCAGAGCCAAACTCCATGTCAAATTGTCTGGGTTTTGCCACTCTTGATACTGAAAACTGAAAATTTCAAGGCAATTTCATCCATATTAAAACTGTGAAAACCAGAATTCGTAACAGTGCCCAATATTAGAAAAGCCAGGTAATTGGAGCAGGTAGCAGCATGGCATCAAGAAGCACACATTAGTGACTGGGTGAGACATCTGCCATTGGTCACAGTCAGACATATAATTCTGTATAGATGATCTGACTCGGTATAGCTGATTCTACTTTTCTGCTAAAATATTGTAATTTACAGTAATCATTTGTAATTTCCTGCACTAGCAGTATTTTCATGTGGATCAGGCAGTTGCATTCTCTGAGATCTACTGAGACCTGATGACTCAAACAAGCTACAGCTTTCCAGCTTGGATTTCCAAGATTAGCTTCACATCCAGAAGGGTTTGAAAAATCAAGTGCAAGTATGATTTTCATGCACATTTACATGATCAGGACTCAAAGAAATTAAAAACAGAACAGCGACGACGGTGTAAGCAATCCAAAATAACGTAGTAGGAGATACGGCAGAAAACCATCAGGTTTCTTTATGTTGACAAGGTCAAAGAAAGCCTCAGGAATGACAAAGATGAGCAAACACCCAAGAAAATAAAGCAGCAGCGTGTCCAGGGAAAGGAACTCCCTAACCAGGGCATGGACGTAATTCTGTTAGCGAAAGAGTGGCTAATAATCTGGAAGACCAGCAGAGGGTATGAGAGAGAATTGAGTTAAATGTTATCCCTTCATTTTGGCAGATGTCTGGGGCAGATACCTTCTCCTAAGGAATCTGGTTCGTTGATGAATGGGAACCGAAACAGAACCTCTACAAAAGCATTCCCCAAAGAACGCTGGAAATAGCGTCATCCCTAACATCTCGCCCACCACGCTCCCATTGCCATTCCATGTTTGGTACCACATGGCCAAATGTGGCAAAAATCCTGCTTCTGGAGCTAACTGTGTTACTGCTTGTTCAGGGATCTCTCTGTCTTGTTTTGCTGTATCCTGTAGTCACGTCCTATTTGGCTATGAGTCATTACAGTTAATCAAATGCATGGTCAGGCTCCTATTTCAGTATAAATCAAATTCAGTTTAGATTTGAGTGGCTTAACCACAGGAGGGTTCCCTTTGTCTGGTGAAGTTTCTACCTCTGGACAATAGTGGGCAAAACCAAGAGGTCAGTTTTGGTATTTGCCTATCAGTTTGCCTGAAGTTTCACTTGCTCTTTATATATCGCTCTGGCAGCAGGTTTAAAGCTATCAGGTAAAGTAAATAAAATATACTGTAACCCACCACCTTGCTAGGAAATGACAGAGGAATTATTTGAGCACTTGAAAGTAGCAAAATTGTTGTTAAATGTGCTTGGCAGCTGGTAGTAACTGTCCAGCAATGTCTTCATGTATTCTTTCCCAGGCTCTGCTTTTAATGCCAACTCTTACAGCAATTTATGATGCTGCACTCGTACCCTCATAATGGTCTGGAGAGGGGGCTGGGGCTGGCTGGGTCCTGCACTGTTCCCTTGCTTTATGCTCATGCACTGGACGACAACGGCACTGTCAGCTGGGAAGCCTAAAATTGCTATGGCCATATGTGATCGGTTCCTTCTTACATTTGCTTTTCCAGATAGTAGTTTCCTGATTCTCAGCTTCTTCTGGAGCAGTTTCAACTGCCTCTGAACCACAGTGGTCCCCAGTATTCAAGGGCTTGATCCTTTCCTGCCAGGCACTGGTCATTACCTGTTTATGTCAAGCTCCAGGAAACTGGTCAGTGATCCTACTGATGATGCCTCCATACCGCAAAAATCCCCTTCTAAAAGAAGTATCCAGTCTCCTTTGTCTGAACCTTCTGACCCTTTCTTATACAACAGTCTTCCTATAAACTTGCGGTTGCTTCAGAATTACTATCTAGGTTGCTTATCCTGGGATGCCTTGACAGTCTGCCAGCTCTCCGCCAGCTTGATCAAAAATCCCAATATTCAGAGGTAATAAGATCAAAGACATTGGTTCACCCTGCTATAGAGAAAATAATTATATCTGACTGCCCACCAAGCTTGTGGCATGTGACCTTTCTTCCTAACCTTGACCAAATTTCATTTAATTGGGGAAACATTGTTTGACTTCAGATAGACTAGAGAGCCTAATGAAAATTTACATTTCTTTTCAGCGGATAAAAACCTACCACTGAATTTCAGAGGATTTTCCAAATTTCACCCACTTAGCCCTATTTAATAGTTTATTGATAGAGACAAATAAAATCTCAAATTCCTACCTGTGTTCCTGCCAACCACAGGAATAAAAAGAAAATGCCCATTTCTACCTAGTCTATAACTCCATCTGAAGTGTACATGCATTCCAGAAATGGAACACAGATGTTATTTTTTAATAACTTATTTTTTACAGAAATTATTTTTTAATAATTTAAGGCTGCATATTTTACACTTTTTAAGCATGCATAAGAACAGACACAGGAACTAAAAGCAAATAGTGATTATAGCTAGATTTGCATTAAGTAGAAATTATAGGAATACAGTCAGGTTGACTTGCAAAACTAATATAGCAGACAAGTAGCTAGAACTGGGTTTTGCTCCTCCACTGACACCACCAGAGAGAGAGTGAGTTACATCAGCATAAAATCCAGTTCACAAGGCTTGTTTTCAACTTCACACAGTATAAAGGGAATCAAGAATAACTTCTTAAGAACTTTGGTGTTTTAACACTTTGGAACTAATGGATCTTCTTTTTATTTCCTGGTAAATGGCAGCCTGCAAGAACTAAATACTATCACAGGATGTGGGTGCCTTAATTTTATCTCCATTTTGCAGAGCGCTCGTCTGTATTTTAGCAAACTAGCTCTCAGCTTGCACCATAAGCAAGCGCTCTTCCCTTTCCCATGGCAAGCTGCATGTCAGCCCGCAAATGAGTAAACTTCCTCACTGAGGTAAGGTGAACTGTAGCAACGTACAAAAATATTAACTCCTCAGCCTACATCATCTGAAAACACAGAATTTTGCAAAACTAAAATACCAGGAAGTGTGATTGCCATAGTGACTCACCTGTCATTTTTAACATGCTGCTTTAGCTGCAGAGCACCGCACAAGCAACCCCCGCCGTGGCACAAGCCTCGCGGCAAAGCACAGCAGGAGGCAGCTGTTGTCTGAAGAAGAAGGTGGCTGGTCGTTTAACCTCTGTGTGGGTTTGTTACACCCTTTAAATGCAGAACATTCATAACGGGCAATCCAGCGGCTGTTCTGCATCAGGATGATGTGAATTGCCCAGTACAAACATCAAAAATACTTTTTCCTCACCTATTATTGCTTCTCTGACTTGGCCTACGTGCCCACTGCTTGGCATCTCGGGTAACATTTCTGGAGATGACCAAACTCCTTCACATTGTTCCTGTTGGCTGTTCATGTTAAAAATAAAGAGTTACACTACAAACAGCCACTGACATTTTCTTTGTGACAACTAGGGATGTGGAAATCATGTAAGAAAACAAATGTAACCCACAAGCAGATATCCAATATTATAAAACACATGATTTTTCAAGCACAGGCCACTCTATAAAGTGACCCTAAAATATTCACCTCAATCTATTTGCTTTTCCCAATTTACTAGCAAAGCAATGGATCGTTACCGCAAGACGGTTCTCAAAGACTTTCAAAGACACACAGGTTTCAAGGTCGATACACCATCCGTTTGCAGTATATACTTTTGCATACAGTACCCATTCACATTTGTGTTTTTACTCCCTCTCCAGAAACACTCTTGTAGACATAACTTGACTCAAATGAGCTTCTGCAAAAAGTAAATAAAACAATTCATGAATATCTTTAAAACAAATACATATTTTCCTTTGTCTAGTCAACTTCCAGCCAACACAGACTATGACAACATCTTTAAATAGCCTGCTATCCATTACCCATGCCAGAAGCCTCACTGTATAACCACCTTTTTCTCTATTTTATTGTTCCCTGGACCTCTGAAGCAAAGCTTTATCAGTCAGTCAACTGTTTCAAGATAAGATTACATTGTGAATATTTAGGTGTTATTTATGTAAATGCTTTTACTCTATTTGCTTTCTACCCTTAAGTTATCAAAGGCTTTCCGAAACTTCAACAGAATAAGTCAGCTGATTTTTCATTATTTTCATTATTCACTCTTCACAGCTTTCTTAAAGAATTTACATACACCAAGCTAGCCTAAATTTTTTGAATAAAATTGATGCTTACTTGCAGGAAGGCTTTGTATAAAGATGGCTTTAGTCTTTTGTTTGATCGCTCCCATTCCTCTTTAGCCATCTAGCAGGCCCACCAAGTTATTCACAGACTTTCTCATATATTGAAATAATTTCTTGCTTGATTATGGCTTGTTATTTCCTGAAGCAATTTCTTCTACATCTCGTTAATAATTATCTTGAATTTTATCTACAACACTTTATATTATCTTCAGTTAGCATCACTTCACATGGATTTCTGAAGCGGAGGAGGATTTTTCAGACCAACATTAAAAGTGAGAGAGGTCAAAACACACTACCACATATGCACATTTTCCCCTGCAGTTTTCTTAAAGGAAAAAATCTTCTCTGTACAGGTGGGTCAGTTGCAACATGACATTAAAATAATTCCATATTTCGATGAAAAATGGTGGCTCACTGCAATGAGAGCTATGATTGCATAATTCACAAAACAGCAAGAAAGTGGAAAGATCGTTTGTAAGCTGCCTTACAGGTTTGGACACATGATGAGAAGAGATATTTAACTTCCCCCAGTGGTGACAAACTTCATCTTTACTGCATCAATGGAAATTGATGACTATCTTTATACCAAAGGACCCAAAAGCACTTCCAAGTTTGCACGTCCAGATGCTTGCCTCATCAAGCATATCTGGGGCTGAAGGGTTAGCCTCCATCCCCCACACCCTGGCTGCTGCATGAGGGAAGCCTAGACCGGCAGGAAGGGAGGGAGTGGTGGCAGGGACCCAGATGTCCCCCTGAACACGCAGAGGGCCAGGGCTGCAAAGGGCAGCTCCGGAAGTATTTTTACCTGCAGAACAGATCTAGTCCAAGACATTTGCACCTACCCTATTACTTTTCAAGGAAGCTGAGGCACAAACAGTCAACTTCCCTTCACTTTCCAAAGGATAATAAAAACTAATGATGTAAAGACTGGTAAGATGTAGCATTCAGTAATCCCCAAAAGATGGAGAAATACAGCTTATGTAGACTAATTTTTATAATTTAAAAAACTGGAAATAATATTTCTCCTTTTTTATTTAAGTTTGCATTGTTATCATATTGAGCCTTTGAAAAGAATTCCTAGCTATGAAAACACTTGCTTTAATTAAAAAAAAAAGCGAATAATTTGTTCTTCCTGCTTAACAGAATTATTAGAGAATTGCAAAAAATTGTTGATTTCAGTAAAGCTGCCCTGATAGGCTGATCATAAGTACCATTGAAAATATCTGTTCCTACCCTGGATTAAAGGTATATTCCTACAAAGAAATACAGAAAGTTCATTCTGAATAATTTTTAGTACAGTACTAATTTTTAGTATGTTCTGATTAATTTTTAGTAGGTAGTACAGAGCTAGTACAAAGAACCTCAATGTATCCTTGAAATGCCCCGATCTTGTAAGCCAAAAAAGTGGCAGGAAGTGGATTTTGCACAAGATGGACAACCCCTGTGTCTCAAGAGAATCTTTTGAATCCTCTTTTGAATTGGGAGAACTCGTACAGTATGAGGTTTAAACCTTTCTTTTTTTCCCCCCCCCCCCCCATCTATCTGTAGGGTGTGCAGAAAACTCCCATCCTAATTATGAAATTCTAAGGGATCTTTTCAACTTCCTTAATTTTCTTCCTAGCAAGGCTTTATCCACAAAGAAGGCATGATCTGAACTAGTGCTCACCAGTTTGATTATTATGTTAATAAAATCCATCGAAAGCAATATTAAAACATGCACCAGTAAGGTTGTAAACAATGGCCACTAAAATCATATAATCTAATGATTCTTAGCAAAGACTCATTCAAAGAACTGAAGTTCAGAAAGTGCTTCAGATTCTCTATCAACAACAGGTATATGAAGAGCACTGTATCAAAGACAACGAGCAGAGAGCCCAAGCTAGATCCATTTGCAGTCTCACTGGTTTCCTCTTTAGCAAAAGCACTGTGAAGCTTCTAGATGGAATCTGTGGACAAGAAAACCAACATTCAACACTTCAAATACTCTGCATCGGGCACTTTCGGTCATTCCCACCATTCTTCGTTATGAGTGAAACCTCCTGTCTCAGTATGAGAAGTTGTAGGGATTGGTTTTGAGTGTGTTTTTGAGCTAAAAGCTTTGAAGCACTTTTTGTTCCGAAATGTGACATTACAATGAATTTCGTAACAGATCATTTCCCTAATAATCATATTTCCTGCAGCGAGACATCTCCTCTCTCCCTGTGACTGCACCAGTACTGCAACCACACATACTCTGCGACAACTTCCACCTCCAGTGAACATGCTATTATAGGCACACAGACTGACAGACGGACAGAACTCAAAGATCTGATACTCTGGGACCTACGACATAGGTTAGGAGTCTGCTTCACCAAACTCAACTGTTTTGGTTTGGGGATGCATGGTATCTTTAATACAAATTTGCCTTGCTAAAACCTATCAGAATTGGCCTGATGGCAGCTATAATGATTTGCATTTGTCTACTGTAATGCCGCAGTGATTCCAGATCACACAACGAAGTGCAGCTGCTAAAGGTACTGACCCCGCTCCAGAGGGGCCAGTGCTATTTGCATTATTATTATTTCCCTGCTTCTGATCTACCCTTTGCGTTTATCTCTAAACTTGCTTGTGCTCCAGAACATCTGAAGGGTGCCGCTTTTTGATCCTACCCAACTGTTCAAGCAGCCCTCTTATTTGTGCTTCAGTTTGAGACCCCTGCCTGGAAGCAGGCAGAAATTATGCTTTGAAGCTGAGAGCAATCTTCTCCCAGGAAGAAAGATTAATATCCCTATGTCTTCCCCCACTAGTCCTGGCTGGTTTTCAGGATCTAATGCCCACCTTTTGCTAGGGTGACACGTGCTTTATGCAGAAGGTTAACACAAGATTTCTGCAACAAGCTGAGGTGATACAGAGGCCTCCTACCACTGTGCTGAGTGACTAACAGGTTTCATCAACTGAAGGGATTTTTCTGCAGAATAATCGATGTTATACAGTCCTCCCTTTTGCACTGTTAAATACGATTTTTTGCTACAAAGTATACGATTTACTTAATGAAGTAAGTGAGAAACAAACAACTTCAAACCTTGAATTTAAAAAATACTCTTCTTGTGTCTTCATTTCCCCTCTTCTTTTTGTTTTTTCTTACTCAGCAGAAAGTTCCAGAGTATTTCTTTTTGTCTGCCAACTTGCGAGGTGACCTTTAGGAAATCAGCTCTCTGGACCTGCTTCCATTTAAAAGGGGGATAACGACTCTTCAGTGCTCAAGTGTCCTGAGCTCTGTGTAACAGCTAGATATTTATCAAAAAAAATTTACTGAAGTCCATTTTTCAAACAGAAATATTTTACTTCACCTCTACAAGGTGACAATTTGTGACAACGAACAGGTGTCCCAAGGCTCTTTCTTTTGCATTTCCTTTAATAACTGATGCGTAGCAGCATTTAGTTTAATAAATATGCAGACTCATTTCTATAAATATATGCTTTCTCCTCTAATGACACAAATATTTTACAAGTTAATATTGTAATGAAAAATGCTCCATAATCATCTTGAGGAAATTACTGCCATTTCTTTTGTCTCACCTACTTTCCCTTAAAAGATTAAGATGACAATCACTGAGATTATCTTTCATTCAAGACCACTTTTACACATATGTTTAGCAAGGTGCAGAATCATTCTTGAATGCAGAAACCTACTCTAAACCCTTCGGCATTTAGGAGGAGTTACTGTATTTCTCCTTACACACACGAAACCTCACTCTAGAAAGAGCAATAATGCCAGGAAGAGTTTGGAAGTCCTGAGCGGCTGCTGCACCCATGTGTGGAAGGCATCAAGCTTTATGTGTTTATCTGATTTTGTAGCCTATCCTGACACTGACGTATCTTATCTTCACCCTAAGAAATCTCACTGAAGATCGCTCTTAAATTTAAACTAGTAAATAAATCTTTGCTGTCTCAAAGGCACAGACTTTAAACAGGTAAAGTCCTAGTAACATTTATTTTAAAGACTAGCCATCTTCTCCCAGGCAAACCTTTCAAAAACATAATTTCAAAGCTTGTCCAAGTAAGAATTTGCTGAAGGGAGACCATTACGGTATTGCAGCTGTAATGATTATTAAGATATGAATGAAATGCCTTCCTCACTGGAAAAAAAAATGCATTTTTCTTAATTAGATATTGCTTCTCCTCCCACCCCTGCTGCAATAACACTGCAATTATCAAGCTGTAATACTTGTTTCCAGCCATCTGCATTCATTCTGCACAGTAGTGCTTACTCCGTAGAGACCAAAGACATTATCGGTGACTTCTCTGAGCAAGAATTCTTTCCCCCTCCCCCCAAGAATTGCTTTTAGTCTTTGTTATAAATGGAAGAATTGTACTATTCTGCCTACACTTCCTGGAAACTCAGCATAGGCCTGTGTGTCTGCCTTTATCAAAATATCCATCAAAGGTCAGGTAATTTTCCATACTCATCTAGAGACAAAGATGCTACCTATCTTGATGAATCAGTTCAAGACTGTTAGTGCTTGTCCCTCAAAATGAATCAGATCTAATCACTGAGAAAATGAAGGACATTATTTCCATGACAATAACCGTGCTCAGAACAACGATCTTATCAGATTCCACAGTTTCTTCCGGTGCCACTGACCCAAATGTTCCCTGGCTTTGGAGTCAGTAACAGCAGACATGGGACCAGGCAGCCAACCAGTAGAGAGAGGCTATCCAGTCAACACAACACAG
This sequence comes from Dromaius novaehollandiae, assembly GCF_036370855.1. Taxonomy (NCBI): domain Eukaryota; kingdom Metazoa; phylum Chordata; class Aves; order Casuariiformes; family Dromaiidae; genus Dromaius; species Dromaius novaehollandiae. The sequence continues at coordinate 16,549,706 of NC_088105.1, read as the reverse complement.
CTCTGGACTAGTTCTGGAGGCTGCCAGAAAGGATGAGGATATTAGGGAGCAACAGACAGCAAGTGTTACTAAAAACAAAGCTTCCTCAGTCGTACCACTCCCAAAACAACCTTGCTTCATTTTCAGACAGAAACATTCCCCTGAAGAAAGGATGGGGATAAGTCATTAGGTTTTCATCCTTTTCAGATTAACAAACACAACAAGTGATGATAATGCCCTCAATGCTGGATAGGAACAAATTCCACTGACTTACTAGAATAAGCGCTACTGTTCGTTTTGACATCAAGACCTCAATTATTAGTGCAAGTTATTAATAAAGCAGCACAATCATTGTAAGTATTTCAAAGGAAAAAAATTCTGAAACACATAAAAGACTGAGAAGCACAAGTGATCCTAAAAAAGTCCGCTATAAGTGCCAAAAATACAGAAAGCCCAGTTCTGTCAGTGTCTGAGAACAATTCAAAGGAACCATGCAGAAAGCAGTTTCTCCTGCAGGAATCCTAACCTGATCCAGAGAAACTGAAATATTTCCTTTTGCTTACTCGATGCTTATTTTAGACTTACAGCAGTAACACAAAACATGCTAGATACCTTCTTAATTTTGAAACGCTTGAATTCGTCAACAAATCATTTCATTATTCTTTTTTCCCCTGAAACATCTCTTACACCCGAGCTAAGATATCAAATATTCCTGTATAATATTTCACACTTGAATTTCCTACCAACAACCACTTTTCACCACACCTGATTAATATTTTATAACATGATTCTACACACAAAAGCTGCTCCCAAAGACATTTTTGGGGTAGCAAAGGCAATCATTCAGGAGTTGGCAAAGGTCCATTTGTATTGCTAGTGCAAAGCCGCAGCTCTTTTCCTTTCCTAATACTGACAAATACTTACTGACATAGCATCTTCCATTCTGTGGTCACATATACTGCTCTTTTTGTCCATCACACAAGATGGACAAACTGAGAACCACTCAGGGTCTGCAGTGAAGACACCTTTTGCCTGTAGAGTTACCCAATTCTCTGCAGGAGCCATGATGCTAGTGAGTCAGAGGATCACAAAAGACAAGTGATCTCATGGCTAAAGAGTAAAATGCTGGTTTAGGTAACACAATTATACTCCAGCTCTTCACACAGAATTCTTGTATGACGCTAGGAAAGCTACTTATACCAAATTTTCCATACAGTAGCCATTAGTAATTGTTCTGCATTTATCAGCTTCTTACCATCGTGATGCTAGTCTGACTTGCAAACGTGGTGAGCTTTCAAAACTGCAAATTAGCTGACGTAAGAGGCGCTTTAAAGTGTATGGTGCTTGCTAGGTCTCAAAATAAGCTTTCTGAATCAGTAGATTGATTCCCTCTTTGGATCATTTTGTCATTACAAATATGAAATTGCATATGTGTGTAGCACTTAAATACAGAAGATGAGCACCATCATCAAAAAACTTAAGAGGAAACACTCGTAGCTGCAGAGAAAGCTTGGAATAGTATTCAGTAAATAAGCTGGAACTATGCATTGAAAACACAGATAAAATAAGGTACTGAATATATTTTCATTCTGTGAGCTGAAGAAAGAATCCAGTGGCAAAAAAACGGTATGTGAACCTGCCCGTAAACACTGCCATAAGATATACAGACAAGCCTGTTTCCTCCTAACTGTGAATGCTTAGCTTTGTGATCCTCATGCCATTCTGTATATGTGATTTCTTAGTTTTTAAAAACATCCTCCACCCTCAAAAAAAAAAAAAAAAAATCAGAACCTCTCTGAAAGGGGCACCATGATGCTATCCCCAGGCTTTATCAGCAGGATTGGGATGTGTATATGTATTGCTCAGATCTGCCTCTTGGGGTTAAGGGAGTACTGATACCATTAATACATTGTTATCTTAAGTGTAGGTCAGTGGTAGAAGACTTCCATCAATGACTTCTGCAGATATTTGCTGACAGCAGAGGACTGGTGAGACTCAGGGACTTTGACTGCTATTTCAGGCCTTGGAGTATGATGCAGAGGTGAACAACTCTTCTGTCCTCTAGCTCCAAACTTGATCTTTTCTGTCCTGTCTTTGCCTGAATCCTGTTTTCTATCAACAGGACTATTGTGTTTTCTCTCCTAGTCAGTCCCAATTCATTAGTTTTCTGATTCCTAGCAGACTCACCTCCTCCCATTGATCCCTACACAGATCACCTCTTGCCTGTTCCCATCTGATCTCTGCTTGCTTTGTTTTTCAGGTCTTTCTCTTTCCCTCTGCTTCCACACTGCCATCTCAGTCCCAGCATCCTACCTCTTCTCTTTAGCCAGTTTCGTCCTTCTTCCTTTGAAGCACTGGAGTAGCAATGGCTGTACCATCACATCCTTACTGTCCCACATCCTGTTCCACAACACTGATCTCCTCTCCTTTGGCTTCATATGTGATCCAAACTGTTTCCTGAATGCCAACTGCTTATAATTACAGAAAATCTCACTAAAAAGAAGTCAGGTGTATCCAGTAACACAGTAAAGATCTGACATCAACCATAAATTAGAAGATACATCACTGTCACGATAGTCTTCAAAAAGTACTGCAATTATTAAAGATTTTAAATGATTTTAAAAGAGATTGTAGGGTTATACCTGTTTCCTGCTACCTATCTATATTGCCCATCAACATGAAGACAAGCTGATATGACAGAAAGATCTGCGATTTAGAGAAAGACAACATTTGTGAACAGTTCTTACACAATACATCAGCTTCATTCAAGTTTCTACTCACAGCCATATCTTCCAGTAAATATTTTAGTAGCAAACACAGCCTTCCAAACTCTTAGCATTTTGAAACAAAAATCTTTTCTACTCAGACTTGCAGCCATCTAGAGTCTGAAGGTCCTTATGACCCTGAACTCCAACCGAGTAAATGAATCACAACCAATTCCACAAAAATACTCTGTGGAGTTCAATAAATATTTCAAAAATATTCACTCTAATATGGATCCAGGCCACAGGTGAATTAACTGCAGGCAATTCCCAGAGCTTGTCTCTACTGAGATCACCATCTGATATCCAGGAAATGTGATATCATCCTTTGCACCCCTGAATGTAGATTCTTTATTTCTTCCTTATTACTTTTTTTTTCTTTTTTTCTTTTTTTTTTCTTTTCTTTTTTTTTTTTTTTTTTTTTTTAAGACAGAAGAGTTATAGCCTGATTTTCTTTCTGTCTAAATAAATCTGTTGGGTCAATGACAGGTCAGTATTATTTATTATTCTTGTTATTATTCATGAAAGCTCAGATATGAGAATGCTGAACATAATGTAAAAGTTTCTGAATTGAAAATAATAAAATGCAGTCCCTCTCTTTCATATGTAGATGCTATTCACATTATGTCATTTCATGTAAACAGAGCATCTGTTACAAAAATTGAATATCAGAGGCATGAGATTATATGCTCTCCCATACAAGAGGAGGAGAGGGAGTGCATCTGCGTGTGCGCAACACATCATCTACATGTTCTGTTGTTTGCTTACTGTATTCACTCCCTGGTGAGAGAATACAATATGTTAAGGAAAAGATTAAACAGCTGGAGCGAATAATCACTGCAAATAAATATAATGCCTTTGTATGTGACCTGACCTTTTTTTTCTATTATTAGTTTTATAAAGTAGGAAAGGACCTTTTGACAAGCGTAAGTTTTTTCCCTTTAGCAGTTTTATGATAAAGTACTCTCTTCCAGGAATATGCTGCAGGCATTGTCATGTAAAGGAGTTGGAAGGGCACAATGTGAGAATTACAATACATGGACCTAGGTAGAAGGGTTCCTTTTGGATCCGGGGAATAATTTATTCAGTCGTGTGCTGCTTTCAGTAAGATGGTGTATGTCCCTGTCTCAGAAAAGGAAATAAATAGCACAGGGTATTATGCAAACTATTTGGCTGGACACACATGCTACTATTGCTGTTTCCCTTGTCTATCTTTCTGCCTGCCTCTACTGTGCCTTTTAAGAAATGTCCATGCTGTCCAGAATCAGACCATAAACTCCTCAAGGGAGAGACTGTCTTCCATCCTGTGTTTTCACTGCACCAAGCACAGCGGGAACATTTGATCATGATTGTGGCCATTGGCACTACTGTATGAAAACTAATGAACATGTTCATGGCAGCATACACAAGTCAGAGACACATACATACATATACACACACACACACGCACACACACACGCACACACACACGCACCTCCTTCCTGACTTTCCAAGTGCTCAGTATTCACAACTGCAGTAACACTTTCAGAAGAGATTAATTTGCCACTGGGCACCCAAATTTTTCACATCATCTCAAGGACCAGCACACGGAGGTCTTCTGAAAATCTTGTCATTTCCTTCTAAGAACAAATGGTTCCCAAGTTTTCTTGGAGCATATAGTCAAAACTGGGGGTATTTCCTACAAACAGCATTCTTGGGGAAGCAAACAGGAAAGAAGCACTTAGCGTTTAAAGACCCCAAAGCTCTTTATTGAGAGTAAAAACTGTGGACTTTATTTTCCTATTTTAATATAAAGCCAAAGAAAATTCAACAAACCACAGTGAAAAACCACAAAGATAAAATAAATCTTGTAAGAGCTCTGAAAGTTTCATAGTACTGCCTTTGCAGACTTTCCACTGACGTCACTGCTGAGGTGACACTTAGGTGAGTAGCAGCAATGCTGTTGTGAAAGAAATCAAGAAAATCGACTGCAGAGAGAGCGGCTAAAAACAGTGCCATCTGACCTGCACAGTATTATTAAAATGTCTTCATTGCTCATTACAGACTGTCTGGTATAAGCTGTGGTTTATAAGCAATCTTTCCCTTGCTATTTAAGGCATGCTCCTACAGTGACGACACACTAGTTGACATTTCTGGAGAAGAATCACTTCCACGTTGTAAATGGCTTTCTTCCTGATATTAACACAAAATCTAAAACCAGCAGCTGCTCCAACACGTCTTTGTTTATTCATGATGCTGCAAAACTGCAACTTAATTTAGCAGACCCTCAAGCCCAGCTTTAATCACAGTAGGAAGACAAATGCAGCTGTGGCTTGTTTATTATCTTTTGTAATAATCTGATCCTCAAATCTCAGAATTTTTGTGGGACTTTTTATCCTGAACTCTTCCATGATTTCCAGTGGACTTAGGACATTCTGTGCTCAGTCAAAAGCATCTGTAGACCAGCTTTCCATGCAACAGTATGTCTCTACAAATACTATCTTACTACATATTAAAACTTTTCTGTTTTTATCACCTCAAAATCCTCACGGCCAAACAGGTCAATCTTCAAAATAGTATAAAGTGTCAACTTCGGGAGGCCAGATGTCACTGGATTTTATGAAAGTTTCACCTTTAAGTATTAGAAATCCTTAATCCATCACCATCAAGAGTAAATAAATCATTGTAGACCTCATATTTATTTCCTTGAACTGCATCCCTCCTACTCAGCATCATCCCATTGCAAAGCTGCTAAACTCAGAGCTGTTGATTTTGTCTGCACTGGTGCTCTCTGTAAGTACGTAAGTTGACACTGTGTTAAGCTATTCTTACTCCTAATGTGCTTTCTGGGAGCGAGAGAGAATGCATTGAGTGGCTCTTCTTTATTTCTAAGGCACTTGGTTAGCAGACCAGGACACCAGAATCAGAAGTGCTACCCAGCTGCACAAACGCATGACTCTTACCGCTACTTCACATCTTTCCCTGAAATCTCAACCACATTTTATACTTCAGATTAAAACATTAGACTGCAGTTGTGGAGGACACTGAGAAACCTTTCAGTTCTGTTGTGCCAGCACAGTTGAGCACAGAAGCATTAAAGAAACTGCAAACAAGGCAAGCCCTTCCATGTATAGACTGGACAATCTCAGTATCATAAGCTCTGTCTCTCCACGCACACACCCAGACACAAGGCGCACATGCACAAATTCACACGCACTGGGAGGCAGGAGGGGGAACTAGTGCATTGCTTACAACGGACCTGTGGAGATAGTCTATCCCTGCCATCAGGGATCAGGTAAAAAAATGTATGCATCATTAAAAAAAAAGTTTCATTAGCATGTAGATTCTTACAAGGAGGACTGATGGTAAGAATAAAAAATCCTTAAGATACTCTATCCAAAACTCATTAAAAACAAAAGATTCTTCTACTGTATACAAGCATGCTATTCTGCATTCATTCTAGACATCTAAGGTATGTCTCAGGAAGATTAACTGGATTGCTGCAGGAGCAATGTTGGCCAACTTTCTTTTTATTATGCTTGTATATGATTTTAAATGGACTTGGCTTGGTCTGCATTTCTCTAATACAATTGACTTGAGTTCATAAATGGTACCACCAAAACTCCTAAAAAAAACCCTAATTTACCAGACAGTCTTGTTGCAGTATTTAGTCCTAAATGTGGAGCGTGCTTTTCTAAGTCAAGCCTTTCGCAGCTGTGGTCCGTTTGGGCACACGTTCCTGTCTGCAGACACTGGAAGTAAAAAGACGGCAGGCCAGCTCCTGTGTCTTACCAGGACTCACTGACTGACTTGGGTCATTTCACCTGACACCAGTTAAGATGCAGACTACAATTCACAAGAGAACATTTTAGAGAATTTCAGATTTGCTGAAGTTAAGCACAGTAATAGTCTCATATGGGTTGCTCTTACTCAGCAGAAAGTATCAGCTCCCCATTGCCAACACCTGTGCTGTAGGACACAGGGTGCAAACTTGTGCGTGAGTCATGTGTTTCATGCTCTTCATTCTTTGCACAGATACACTATTCAAAGATCTCTAATACATAACCAATTTCTTCAGATTAATTTGTGGTAATTTACTACTAACGATAGTCATCTCTTAAAATATTTAAGGAACTATGGCTCCGCATATTACAATGAGGTAAGTATTACTACCTTCAACTTAACAGACAGCAAAATTGATATCTGGAGAAATGGAACAGTTCAGGAACTAGTGATATTTTAAATATTCCATTCATAGCTTAAATCAGTAGAGCACCGTTGCAGAATGTATATGACTGGGAAGGCTTATACTAGTGGTATACTTCTATACCATTTCAGCGGAGGATCTGTATTGTAGTATAGGTCCCTGATTCTAAAGTCTTTCAGGTGCTTGGATGTATATGGTTCATTTAACAAACTGCTGTTTGCTTATAGGCTGTACTGAAAGCTTCTCCGTATGGCTTCACTTTTCTGTTAGGGCAGCTAGTTTGATTATTTTTCTTTTTGTCCTGTTTCATCATTTGTCAGGGAAAGAATGTATTTCAAAAGGCAATTAAAAATACTGCTCCACAGAGTCCACGTTCTTGCAACAACAACAACAACAAAAGTCATTCGTGCACAACAGAAGATACCTCTTGAGCGGATAGTTCTGTACAGGGTGGTGGGATTATGAATGAAGAACAGACAGACTGTAAGAGAAGTCTTTGAAACTAGAGAATAGAAACTAAAGCAAGCAGGCTAGCTGAGGAGGTGCTAACACAAGGGGAATAACTGGAAGAACAGTACTGCAAAAGTAGTGGTATAAAAGAAAAGAAGTGGATCCTGCTAGCTATACAACACTACAAATAATATAAGCTGGCACTGAAGTGCTCACAGCTAGTTTCTAAAATCCGGGCACTGAAGGCCCCAAACGGCTTTACTTGAAAGAGAAAGAAGCCTGGAAATAGATAAAATGCTTAACAGCTACTGAAACGCCAGTGAACATGATCGGTTTGCAAGCGTACCGATCACCTGGAAATGCATCAGGACACACATTACAGCATTCTGCTTCAGCCAAGGGAATGAAAAAGTGGCAGAAAAAAACCCAGCTTTCACAACTGTTTAGGTTATTTTCATCTTGTTATTTACAGGAGGAAGTCAGAGTTTTGCCACTTTAAGAATTTTCACCACTGTTTGCACAAAAACTGATTGAGGGCCTAAACTTAGCTTTGAAGAGAGTAAGCTATTCTCAAAAAAAGACGTTTTTGATGTTCTGTACTTTATAAGTTTGCCTAAAAGAAACAACTGTTTGATTTCTCGTTATGGATGACTACAAATGAGTAAATGCAAACAGCAGACATCTCAGCATGCTGCAGAAGGCAGAGCTCAGGTACTACCGCAGTTTCCCAGATGGGGCTGGCAGCAATCGGCCCCACATCTGCCCCATGCAACAGAGCATGACATGGAGCCATTCAGTGCAGCGCCATGTGAACTGGTATATCCCTGTAACACACACCAGTTCGTGCAAGGGTTTGAAAGTTCGGTCACAGCTGCAAAGTGCTGAACACATACTATAATGCCTTGCGCAGCACACAACATTTTCCTGCAATGCTTCCAGCTCCAGTGCTGTCCCAGGCCCCTCTGCTGCAGGGACCACTGCCCTGCACTGCACTGGGGTGCTCACGCCTGGGCTAGACAGCACAGGAAGGACATCGACGGATGCAAGGGGAAGTGACGGTGACGGTCTGTACTGCAAAATGCAGCATAATGCAGCGGAGACGCTCGAGCTAGCTCTAAATGAGGTGGTTAAACGAGTACTGAGAGAAGTCTAGCCGTGACAGCAGAGAGTTCATTGTGGGTTAATTTGTTCTGCCTTCCTGGTGGGCCAGATATATACTTATGAATATTAACTCTTAAAACTAGATCAAGAATGCAAACAGTGAACTGAACATATTCATGGCCTGCTGTTTTCCTTTTCTTGCTCCCAGCACGCTACGGCATATAGCAAAATGCGGCTGCACAGGAAAAAAAAAAAAAAAGAAAGAAAGAAAGCAAAGAAAAAAAGGAGGGGGAGGAATTTACAGGTACTATGTACAATGCATTCACCACTCACTGCTGATTTTGTTCTTCAGAACATAAATATATTAACATAAGATCACCAAAGAAAAATGAAAAGTAAAGGAAGCAGCTCCAATACAACATGCCACTGAGAGCAGGATTTTCTTCTCAACTAGTCTCTGCATGGAGTATTTTGGCTTTAGGTTTAGACCAGTAAAATGTTCTCAGTGCGACAATTTGCTAATGTGAGTGAATACGAATGATTAACAAATATCTTTTCTATACTATGTAAGAAAGACCCATTAGTCTTGAACCAATGTCTCTTCCCTATTCTGCACTTACCAATGAATATACTGTATCAGCAATCCAACCATACGTCATTCTCTGTTTGTGTAGGTCTAGGTGAATGGGTAAAGAAAATTATGCATCTGGTCCAAGTCAGTAGCTAATTTTAGTTCAGAAACCATGGAGCCACATTAGTGTGGTGCTGTACTCGGGTTAAAATATGCATCCTGCCTCTCTGTAGACTTTGTCTTTTTAGGTACAACACCAGACTAATAAAACCGAACGGCTTCCAGTTTAGAACTGGCTCATATCTGGCCAACCCAGAAACTGCTTGCACCCCTGTGCATACACAAACTGTTCACCCAAGAGGATCTTGAATCAGTGATCAGAAGTGTGCAAGCTGTGAAAAACTGGTAACTTGTTCTGTCTGCAGAAGGCTGGGGTTTGCATTTCAGAAAACCTTGCGCACCCAACTGAAAAAGCATATGATATAATCCTCAACAGAACTTGCAGTGGGGCTTCCATGAGAGGGAAACATCGGAGGTGGTGGTCTGAGGCTGCGGCACTCCCCTTGCCTGTACCTGTACCAGAGCTTATTATGGTGCCAAGAACCCATGAGCACTTCCCAGTGGAATTCTCCATAGCTTCTGAGCACAGAGATTCTGTGGTCCCAGATTTGTGTGTGCCTACTGAAGCTCTGTACATTTACTTGGAAAATAGAGTCGCACATGAAACTATCAAGTAATTATTTAGCTTCCTGAAACAAAGGAAATTGCTCTGCAGTGGGTAAAGGCTTTTGAAAGCTACTGAATTGCTAATACTTCTGTGGAGGGTGGAGGAGGAACCTGAGTTAATGGGCTAATAGAAAAAAAAAAGTGCTGCAAATCCTGCATTTCTTTTTCTTTCCTTTTTTTCTTTTTTTTTTTTTTTTTAATAAAAGCAAAGTTGTATTTTACAAAGACATGGAATGATGCATTGCATCGGGTACGTGAACATTAGTTTTTGGATCAGGAAGTCAGCCTAGATAATAGAAGGCATTAAGGTATCAACCTTGCACTAAAGATTTTAAAAGGCACACACCTGACAACTAAAGATTTTCATAAAGCTAGCTATCTCCAGGAGCCTTCTGCTCCTACCCTTCTGCCCTGTTGTATATACAGAGAAAGATGTCCTGAAAGCCAAAAATACGGGGAAAATTATACAGATGGGTCTTAACTGTAGAAACGTGATGCAGAACAGAAAGACAGGAGTCTCAAATAAGCATGCACCAAAAGACATGGTGAAAATGCAATGTTGAGTCCTTGATACGGCAGAATCAGGCTGCTAATTGCTTTAAGTGTTCTAGAGAGAAGTTAAACCATTGCATTTCTTTGAGGCTCTTCTGTACAGCAACAACATGTAGTGAGGAACTGGATCAAGCCAGACTACTGTCTGTAGACAGAAAAAATAACTATTGTTTGAAATAAAACACTGCTACCCCTCTTTCTGTCTTCCAGGCCTCTCTGTTAGCTAATGTGTCCACTGACTGCGGAGGCGGCTGCAAAAGCAGACTGTAACCCGCCTTTCCTGAAAGAAGGCAGCAGTAGGAAGCCATAGAAAAAGACTTATAAAATGAAAAGTAGCACAGCAGATAAAGTCAGGAAAAATGAGAGAGAATGTTTTGTTCTTTTCCTTCACAGTACAGCATTCACTTGTTTTCTCATAACATCCAACCAGATTTATTGCGTGATGGCTCTCTTCAGAGACTTTGAAGGACAAGAGAACTAATGTTCTGGCTTCATATGCTCTTTAAGCTGGTTATCAACTAAAAGGAAGATCATTTTCTTGCTTACATCAGTATAAATCTGGAGTTACTGTGATAAAGTGAGGATAGAAACAAATAAATTCAACATATGTGAGAAGCATTTCTGGCACTACACGTAATTTGTTACCATTTCAGAACACGTAAGTTATGAGCACTTTTAAGATGAACGTTACTTAACCGAAAAGACTTTGTATCCGCCATAAACTATGCCAAATTGTATTAAATACCTAAACTGAAAAAAGATATATAGATATACAATGCTGTATGTTCTTTTCAAGAAAATGTTTTCTTCAAACGTACATCAACCAAGCTCTTATTTTCATATAAATTATTACCTCAGTATTAATTGTTTTTATTGCTACTCACCGTCGCAACTTTTACATATCTAGTATGTTTTGTGAGCTCAACCTCTCCACCTACATCTTTCTCTTTTAAAGCTAAAAAGGTCAAGTGACTTAAATTCACCTGCAGTGGGGTAGTAGTTATAGACAATTCAAAATTTTGAAGGCTCTTTGAAGAAGCAGTTTTTATAAACTAATTAATTATAAATGTAATTTTCCAACAGTAGAAAGAAGCTTACAATGTTTCATTTTTTCCCCAGCCCCACTGCAGTAAAAATCAAAATTTGAGGAACTGTATGCAGAATCTGAGATCAGGGAGTGGTTTAAATGGATGCAAAAATTTTTCTTAAAGCTTTTAAGCATAGAAAACAAAAGTACTGCCCTGTGAGATGAAACCAAACGTAAAGATAGTATTGAATAGGTTCACATAAGAGATCTAAATGTATTCTTTTTCAAATGCAACTGCAGTTCTTTTTTTTAGTAGCAGTTCATACAGCGCTCACCCATGACCATGCGGAAGACATTTTAGCCCTGAATATTATGAGTCAATCATCTTGATCTAGGTTCTGACAACATTACATACAATTGTATTCTAGTTCCTGAAGAAAGATGTTAGTTCTCCATTTTTCAAAGCTTTTAAATTGTTTCAATTCTACACAGAACATTATAGGTTCAAAATTAGAGAACAAAATATCAATTGGTACCTACCTTTGACAAAAGCATCCTGGTCCAGAATGACAAAGCCAAATGCTAAGACTTTAAGCCACAAAAACATGGTTATTTCTGGAAATCAGGCGTATCCTTATGAAACAGCATGTGTATGTCTCTCTCTCTGGAAAGCAAAATAAGCGTTATCTCTCTGCAAAATAATTTCTCAGCAAAATTTGAATCAAAAAGGAGAATAGCCAGGCACATACATTGCACTGCCAGCTTATCACAGTGAAGGAGCTGCTTCCTCTGTTACCCCAAACTAACCACTTGCAAACTTGCAGTTCAGTGATGTCAGAGGCAACTACTTCTTCCTTCGTCAAAAAAAAAAAAAAAAAAAAATTCTTTCAGTTTCCAGGAAGTCAAGAGGGTTTTTCTTAAGTTGCTACAGTAATGCTCAGCTTCCTTAATTCAAATGAAATTGAACATTTTCAGCCATTTCAACTGAGGAACCGAACAACACTTAACTTTTCAAAAGACTGGATTCAACCAACAGCCATTCTTTTTCTTCATATTCACTTTTTTACAGTGTACATTTCATTGAGTCCTTTCTTATTTATAGACTCTTCTCGAGGAGAAAAAAAGTCAATCAATATAACCATTACACTGGCAACAAGGCCTTCATAAAGAGACACATCCTCAAGTGAAGCGATTGCTGATTAAAAGAAGAACCTCTAGACATGGAATATATCTTTCTCAAGAATCTGTCTTCAGGGATGCAATTCTAGGCACAACAGCAGTACATAAAAAATGGATAGAAGCAGTCTGTTTCCTATGATGTTCAGTTCTTAATTAGCTAGCTCCATGCAACACTACTTAGTTTTTACCAACTACAAAATAGAAAGTCAAACTATTCACCTGTTCCATAAAAAAATTGTAAATCCTTGGAAACTGGAATATTTTGTTCCTTTCTAGTAGTTGGTAGCATGAAATTGCAAAGGGAATAATGTTGAGATCGCATCTCTTACTGGCAATTCAAAGTTTTTAAAAGTGACAACACAATCCTGCCACAAGACAGACAAAGAAGGGAAAAGAGTCTATTTGCATTTATTGTTCATTCATATCATAAGTCCTTTAGAGACTTCCTAAACATCACACTGTAAAGTTGCACAAATTTACATAGTAATCCACATATGAAATTAGTGAATCAGACTCTCCAGAAGATTAAAACCAGCTTCCTCGGGTGCAAGTTCAAGTGAAGTCCTATAACACAGACCAAAATCTTATCTTACATTATATAACATATCTGTATAACAACTGGTTGTAATAATAGTTATATTATAGATGTGTTCAGAACAAAACCGACATAGTGGCATCAGTCAGTCTTCAGAGACCCTAGCTTTGATATACAATAACTTCATCATCGGGAAGTTGTTGCAAGTTGAATCTGGACTACAGTCATATACTATCTTCAATGCTGGTATCTTCTTCCCTGTTATTCCTGGACAAAACCATAGTGCTGAAGTGTCCCATCTGATGAATATAGAGCACAGTGTCCTATAGAGAATTTCATGTAAAGGTTGTCAGTAAGGTAGATGGACCCAAGTTCCATTTCTACCTGATCTTCCCCAGCAGTCTTACAGAACCTCAACCCGATTTTTCAAGACGTCTTTCCAAGAATAATTGCTACATGATGGACCTTTTCTGTCTGTGTGATACTTACACAGTCTCCATACTACTTAAATATTGCAACATATCACATGTATTATTTAATGATACACATCGCACACTCTAGCCATCACTGTAAATCAAGGTATATTATTGTTATTATCCCTCATTTAACAGGTGAGGAACTATAAACCACGGATTGCTAAAATTACTGACCAAAGATTACATGTGAAACTCGGGAGAGGTTAGAGGGACTCAAACAATATATCCTGAGTCTTAGTGAACTGCTAAGAAGAAAAAACTCTCTCTTTCCCAGAACAGACCCCTCATTCAGCAAATCTATTTCAGTGGCTATGAAAGCAACATATTTTGGCAATGAGTTTAACCATTGCCCTGTATCTGAGAGAAAACAAACACCATTCACAGAAATTACAGTGTCTTTGATCTTAGGTTAGCTTCAGATGTTGTAATATTCCATCTGCTTGCAATGCATTTGAAATACAAACATCGGTACAACCTGTGTATTTGACATTTGTCTATTTGAACATCTGAAGAAGAAATGAAAGATATTATGGTACTAACACACTGGCTTTTCAAAGAAACTAATCAATAAGCTGGCACTGTGAATTGCCATGTGCATTTTAGTTACCAAGTCCTTAAAACAGCTGCAGACCTGGCCAAAGGAGGAGGAAGGCAGTGTGCAACAAGCAGCAAACTCTTTCAAGCTTTCTCCCTTCATAATTCAAGCCTTTGAAAGCAGGCAATTATCAACTACATACATGAAACTAAAAGTTACACAAAAGAAAGTACAGATTTAAGCAAAAAATATAGGATTGGGCAAATGGAATCAGTGTATTCTGCTAGCAGGTGCATTAGGCAGAAGACCCTAAATGTTGCAAGATATAAAATTGTGTGTATCAGAAGATTCAGAACTGACAGAGAAATCTTAGCTCTACTGGTAAACGAGAGGGCAGCTTAGTGCCATATGAGAATGACTGTTCAGAGAATGGTTGCTATAGATTTGCTGAGTAGAAAAGATGGTCCATAAAAGTAGCTGCCTCAGAAACAGTAAAAGAAGATGGTTTGAAGGGGAAATTCCTGCAAAACAAGTCAACATAGGGCTGGCTGATGGCCAAGATATGGCCTCCCTCTTCTGTTTAACTTTTCTGGCAAGGAAAGTAAGTTTGTAAGTTAAAATCACCAAATCATTTAAAATCCACCAAAACTGGGTCTGACAGTCACAAAAAAGAGTTTGAATCTGCTGCAACAATGAAAGTAAAATCTTATCAGATACTATATATCCAGAGCTCTATCCTTCCAATAGATTTGTGAAACAGCTATGACATAAGGAGGGGGGGGGAAAAATCAAATTATTCCACAGAGAGATGCAATGAGGAATGCAGAGACATCCACTGTCTCTGACTGGCATTGACTTACACGTGACCCAGATTTCCCACAGGAGAATAGTAATTATTGAATAAGCAGATGATGATAAGGATATGCCTTCCTCAGCCTCCTATCCTAATTCTCTTTCTCTCTCCTGCTATAGTCCTTAGATAGCTCTGATAAACACCCACAGAACTGAAAATGAGCCCATGAGCCAAGGATTCCTTCCTTAGGGAAGTATGTATTTCTCTAGTAACTACATAGCCACCATCCTGGGCGTAGTGAGTTGAGTTTCAGGGAAGGATGAGCCTCAGCACAGAGCCCTTCAGCCCCAGCCCTGAACTGTCTGGCATCCCCTTTCCAACAGGTTCCCCCCAAATGGGGGGGAGGTTACTGTTCCTGCCCCAGACAACCAGCTGGGCAGAGCCTTAGCTCTAGCCTGGCCGGATGCCCCTTTGTCCCCTTCTTGAGCTGGAAGGGAGGTCTGGTCCCTCACTGATGACCAGAGCATGAAGTCCTGGTGAAGAGCCTGGCTGTACGAGGTAGCACACCAACAGAGCATGCTGTGCATGTCCAGTCCTCCCGCACAGCGCCTCTTGTAATACAGCAGGCAAAAAGCCTGTAGTTACTGAGCCACTGATCTAGACAGTGCAAAAGCCCTGCCCAGATCCCAAACAATCTTAGAGCTTGCTGAGAAAGGCCGGATATCAAATAGCCTCTCCAGTTGCTGCTGACTTCCTTTTTGCCAAAAGATGTTTCTGCAGTTGTTTTATAAGTTGTGCGATGACAGGCATGAAGGCATTAGACTATAGAGTGCACTGGGCGTGTTGTGGTCCTCAAACACTACTACAAAAAAAAGAGTTTCACATTTTTGCCTTCTGAAGGCATCATTACTTAGCAGTGGTCCTTCTTGGCCCAGTCTGATCACACCATGTAGGCAAAAGCAAGGTGAAGGAGAAGAAAATTCATCTGTCCCTGCCCGATTCTGTGGTTAAGCAGATTTCCTTTCCTGCCGCATTTCACAAGTGGAAGCTGATTCGTACTCCAGTGAGGGGTGGGGGAAAGTATGGGACAGCAAAAAACCCACCACTATCTACCTTAGAGGCCAGAAGAGCGTGAATATCCTCCAGGGGACTTTGAAGCTCCCTTCTCCCATCCCGCTCAGCATTCCCAACACTGTCCCCTGTCTCTACACCAGGTAACACAGGGCTGTGAGGAAGCAGATGAGAAAGACTGAGGGAAGGCAAGAGTTGCAGCTAGAGCTTGAACAGCATTTTCATACAGCCACAGGGCAAATAAACTAAAATCTCAGGTTGGATCTAGCCAGAAGGTTGGGGCACTCTGTATCTGTCATCAGGTATCAAATAATAGCCGTGTCCACCCTGCACACTAAGCACCTACAGGGCCTATGCCACCCAAAATATATCCTTCTTGGTGCTTGCTGTGTTCAGTGCCATCAAACAGAACAGTAACTAAAAAACACCAGTAAGCCCTAAAACCACAAACTTTTTGTCCTGTCTTGATTGATTTCATGCTAGTATTCACCCTATGTTCATTTTCCTGATAGTTCAGCCAAATAACAGTGGAGCACACATTCTCCTCATCCAACAGAACCTCCAAGTTCAGATTTTCAAATTCTGTGTTGTGCTACTTAGGCATTCATTGAAAAGAATTTTAACTATTTTTTTTTAATTCAGAAAACTCTCCACTGGTACCTAACCTGAGGCTATTTTGTATTAATGCCTTTGAAGAACATTTATAATTTAATCTTTTCAAGGAACTATATTCTTGAGAGGCTACCTTTGTTTTCTTTCTGTCTGGAGGCCTCAAAAAAAAGAAGTACAGAGCATCTAATTCAATAAAAATGAAATGCTCTATATACTCCATATATCACTTGGGTTTAAATGACAAGTTACGTACGCTTTCTTTGGTCTGCATATTTTTCTTTGCATGGAAGTCAGCTCATATGACTCAGCTCAGTTACATTCATATGCACCATGACTGTACATCAGAATTACGCATTCCACACAGTCTGAAAGCACACACCTCAGCAAACAATAATGGACATGGGAAAAATTCATCCCAAGGGCAACTCAGTTTAAATCAAGGCAGCCTCCTCCAGAATGCATTTCATCTTGTGAAATTAATTTGATAGACTCACTGCGAAAACATTGTTTGTGCTAAAGGATGTATGTTGCAATACTCCTAAATTTGTGTTGAATATTTGCTAAGGAATCTATTTTGCATATGCTTTTATCAAGTTTGTTTACAATTGCCAAGAACTATTTCTTGAAGAAAGAAAACATTTTTATGTAATATGCCATATTAGATGAAATTATTTTAAGGTCAAGAGTATACAACACAGATCTTTGTGTAGGCATACTGCTATGCTGCTATCAACCCCGTAGGCAATGCTGGTTTGACATCTTCACTTCATACGTTGCCTGCATGATCTGTATTGTACCTGCTGAGGACAGAGATCATATTTTGGTATCCCTGAGGCACTACTCACAATCTGGCCCAAAATGAGCAATAAATCTTAAAAGCTCTCAGAAGTTCTATGCACTTACTTCTTGCTTACACCTAAAATCATTCTTGGATAACACTAGACACAGCTATTCTGAAAAGGACGTTCTTGAATTTTGGACATGTAATATTATGCCCCCTTAGAATTTGATCACTTCAGACAACAGAAGCACACCCAAAAGCATTGAATCCGATTTGTGCTGAACATGCGCTACTCCTCCTGTTTTTGAATGAGAGCTGAATGCTAAGAACAGCTCAGAATGTAGCTTTGTAGTGCTCAAAAGTTGCACAATGAACAAGTTGATTTCACATTACACAAATAACATCAAACAAACAACAGACCCCCCTTCAGTTGTTTCACTAGCCTTCTGGGCTCATGGTTCCATACACCATCCTTACTGCAGGTGATCATACGACACCATATGCCAGGTATGGAGAAGAGAAAAGTCTACAGTCAAAATCTGAAAGGATAAGAGGCATACTGGTTTGGAAAAAGAGAAAAGAGAATTCAATATTGAGCAGGTGATATTGAAATGGGGGAAATAACAGAGGCAAGGCAGCAACTGTGTGCAGAGTAGAATGGGAAGATGCAAAATTTGGGGGGAAAATGGTCTAGATCCATAGGGAATTTGGAAAAAGAAGGCAAATCATGTTGGATTTTGAGACAGCCGCAAACACAGAGAAGCCAATAGGGATTACAATGATCTGAATTACTCTGTTTCTTCTTCTGCCATTAACATCTCAGGGTCCCCTGCCACAAGGCATAATATATTTTATATACCTGCTCCTTAAGGATGATCTTAAGCTGGATTATATTTAAGACTTAGTGAAAGGAAGATGTTCACCTGGAATATGCCTGAGATGTCTAAAACTTCCTTTAGCCCTGTTAGAGCATGACAGTAGCCTGTTCAAGACATCTGTCAAGAAATTAGGATGATATTAAAGTAACACATTGTCTATGCAATTCTATTTCTAATACAACACAAGAGATAGGCCATCGTAGTACTAGAATTTGCTGGAATTTCTTTAATTTTTTTTTTAATCTTCCGTTTTTTTTTAAGTTAATTTGAAGAATGAAAATATGACACTGTCTTCTAGCATTTTTACCCACAGTACTTTTCCTTCTTTTACTTCCGTGATCCTTCCATCATTCATTTTGAAGTGGAAAATGAATAGAAGGAGCAGAACTGAAGACTTGAGAACAATTATTTGAATATTTGCTACTCATGGTCCATTTCTAGATGAACTCTCATCTGGGAGAGTCAGTGATGGCAGATTTTTCCTTCTTTCAGTTTCATTTTTCCTAGCTGCAATCTCTAGAGTCACCCTTAGCACATAAACTGTAACACGAGCTTCTCAAATTCTCATAGACACTCACATGACTATCTTAGCAACTGAACCTGGGCAAGTGCAGCTTTAAAAAGCAAGGATCTGGATGGCAGACAGGAGCTGTGCTGTGCACAACCACACTGGGAAACCCAGGAGCAGGAAGACCAGAGCTGGAGGTACCAAACCAGCTCCCCTGTGCATGATTGCCCGTTACCTTCACTGAGTCTGCCCGGCCTTTAGAAAGTCTGATTGCTTGTTTGCCTCCAATTAACTAATGTGCGCCTGCTAATTATTCTCCCCAAATTATATGCTGTTACATAATACTGTGCAGTAAATGCCATCTTACCTGCACCATGGAGACAGTCACAGCAGTGCCATATTTACCGAAGGCCAGAGAGAACATGAGTCTAAGCAACAGTAACACCAGCCCAGAAGCCTACACAAAAAAGAAGAAAATGTCTACAGAAACAATCTTTCCCAAAATATTTCCATTCTGGTTTCAAAACAACAGTCACAAATTTCATTGCAGTTCACTGGACAGTCCCTTATCGCCTGGACATTGTTTCCTGTGTACTCTGTAGCATACATAAAGACATGTCAGTTTATTCTGGAACTTGTGCTTGAAATAAAACCAAACGGTGGGTGGATCTTGTTGTTGTTATTGTTGGTTTTGTTTTGTTTTTTTAAAATCATGGCTTTAGCCAGAGCAAGGCATGCAGCTTCAGGGTATGCAACTGAACCTGGGTTTTGGGCTATTTTCCTACACCATAATACTTCTAAGCTAACCGTTGGTTAGTGTGTGTCTTGACTCAGTAGACGGCTTTCTTTATGTCAGTTCTCTGTCCATTTTGCAACATTTCCAAGTAGGTACCATCTGTGACCCTAATTCATGTATTGTTTGCTTGCAGCACTACGCTCTGTTCCTGCCCGGACTGCTTCCCACCTAGAAAGCTAGCTCCGTTGTCATACACCATTAGCTTGTGTCTGCAAGACCTTCAGGTGTTTTGCAATCTGTCAGATGACAGTGCTCATATCCAAGATTATCTGCATTCATTTTTCCAATAAGATTCCAGATAACTTTACATAATATATTATATATAATGCTTTCCTAACATCCAGACTATGATTATTTGTGGATAGAAATGTATTCCCACAGCCGATTGCAATTATTATGGTACAGAAGCATAAAAACGCCTCTCAGCAAGGTATTTCCAAACATAAACCACAATTATTTACCTAGAAGGCTGGTCTGCTTACAGTGATGCTGTTGGTCATCTTCTGATAGCCCATCTCCTACACTTCTCCGTGCTCTGACATGATTTTTCTCTCTAGGGATGTCCAAATGAGTTAGACGGATGTCTCCAAAGATAAACATGTGGCAGGCATTACTTCTTCCTCAGTGGCTTGTCAAGAAACTGCCATTGTAAAACTAAAAGAATGAAGATTTCTCTATCTCGGAATATGCATCTTTGAAGTTGAAACAGTTAGGAGATCAGGTTGATCTACGGATCTAATTTGCAAATCAGAGTCTATTCCACAGCTCCCTATCTCAGTTTCCCTACCTGCAAGATCTTCATTTTATATGTTTTTTTGTCCAAAAACACTTTCAATTCACAGTCTATACATACATACATACATACATACATATATATATATATATGCATTGCATATTTGTTCCTTTAGTAGAAGGGCTAAAAAATTAATATTACCACATATCTTTCATGACTGTCTTAGATTTAACAGTTTA
This sequence comes from Dromaius novaehollandiae, assembly GCF_036370855.1. Lineage (NCBI taxonomy): Eukaryota > Metazoa > Chordata > Aves > Casuariiformes > Dromaiidae > Dromaius > Dromaius novaehollandiae. The sequence goes on along the minus strand of NC_088105.1, from coordinate 16,529,216 downwards.
AAAAAAAAATCACAATACAGGTAAGAAACGGTGGAAGGATAGGGAGGCAGAAGCAGAAAGCATGTGAGATATAATGCAGCAGGGTGGGAAGAGGGCTGCTTGCTGCATGTTATATGAGGTTCTTGGTCAAAATATTTCAAGCTGGTTAATCCTCTGCAATAATAGTCACATTAAATCCAAATTTACTAAATTACCAGCCCTCTCCTTTTCCCTGCTACCTCCATATTGATTATCACTTTGTCCCTGTTTTATCCCCCTTTTTCTTTATCCCTGTTTTTGTCCTGTGACACAAAGGACACTTATTGCAGATAAAAACGTAAATGGAAGAGAAAAATAGAAGACAACGCTAGATTACTGAGGAAAAATGAGATCTACAGTTAGGAGCTACCAGGTTAAGATGGCTGGATTGACTTTTTTTAAAAAAAAAAAAAAAAGATCAGAGATTGATTTGGCCTTCTCCAAACTTCTATAGTATTCTGGAAATCCAGTGAAAATAGTCATAGGCAGGTGGACTGGTATCTAGCCCCAATGAGAACCGCAAAAGGTAAATCTGAGCAAAAGTGAAAAAGAGATTCAATTAAGCATTTCAAATTCCATTAAAAAGATTAATATGAATATTTTGCAAAGTCATGTATTTAATTTCACATGCTTCACTACCACTCCTTGTTAAAGGGGATAATTAAACTCGAGTAACTGAAGAGCAGAAAAATAGACGAAATAGTTTTAAAAGGACAACCAGGTAAACAGTAGGTTTTTGTATGAGAGAGAAATTGTGGCAGAGAGCCAAGAAAACAAAGGTGATTTAAAGACAAATAGGAGAAAAGATAGACTTGTAATGGGAACTTAAAGAGTTTGAAATTAAAAAGTGTTGCTTCATTAATATTTTGGTTTTATACCTTATTACTATTTCACTGTTATTTTGTAATAAACATTCAAAGACTTTTAGCACAAATTGGCTGTTTTAGCCATGTCAGAACTGTTACAGGAACAGATAGCTAGGCTCTTATAAACACATAGCTGCAATGGAATAGACAAAAAAATTCTTGAAGAGCATGAGGGAAAGCTTAAAAAGTATCATGCTGAAACAGTTCATGCTGTGATAGTCTCAAAATAACTGGCATTCTCTGAACATATAAACTACTGCATAGCAGCAGGAATAAAACATTATCAGATTCTATTAGTTCATGAAAAAATCTTTCACGTGTCTCACAGAGAAATATTGCAGTTCCATCACAGCTAATTTTATAATTTTTGCTTACATACACACTGCCAAAAATCTAGTCTCTGACAAAAATAAAATTGGCCTAGTGTATCTATTATTTCATGAGTTTGTTTTAAAAACTGATAAAATGCGAGCAATATAAATTCTGGCGTAGCAAGAATAGCTCATTTTTCCCATATCAAGCTCAGGCTGACAGACCAACTGAGGTAACATGTTCTTCCTCCAAAGATCAGCATAAAATATTTGCACATCCTCTTTCTGTCTCATGGCAAGTGTTGCTTCCTATACTTTGTATGTTAGGAAATAGCGCAGAAGATGAAACTCCATGCAACAATCATTTGGCAAGAGGCTATGACTCTCTAGTCAAAAGAAGATCCACTTTAGAGTTTATGAAATTCTGGATTAAAGCACAGAGGCATTATTTAAAATTGCTTTTATGTAAAAAAGAAAAACTAAAAATCCTAACTTGTTGGCTAAACATTGCCAGTTCCTGGAGCAAGGTAGGTCTATCAGGCCTGTAAACTGGTAAATAAAAATTAGGGTCTTTTTCTTCAGACAAAGGTACACTGAGAGAGAGATTAACTCCTGTTTGATGTGCCAGCCTTATTTTCATTTTGCTGATGCCCAGCAGGTTACCCCACGTTGATCAATTGGGACTCTTTCTTGAGGGGAGAAATTTCTGATACATTTTCACACATCCACCAGCACCTTGTGGAAGTACATAGATTCACAAAAGAACTTTTTCTAAGGAAAGCTATTAATCTGTTGTTTATTTTCCTTTCCTTCTTCCACTGTGAACAGGAATAAGGACAGATGAAAAAGTGAACAAGACAAGAACAGCCTGCCCTCCACAGTCCTGACCCATAAAATCTCTCTCTCATACATTCAAGAGTAAGTACTCCTTACTCTTGAAAGCTCCCTTTCCCTAAGTCTCCTACATTAGCCTCAGAAAATACCTGCTAACAACGTCTGGTAGACAGAATACTTCATCACTACTGCTCACAGATTGCTTGCCTTCCTTAAACATAATTATTTAAGGTCAGACTGATACTTCCTCCTAGCTGCACATAATGTCTTTTGCATACTGCTGCAGCATTCAGATAGTCAGGGTGCCGAACGCCAGTGTCCTTCCAAAAACCAACTCTAATCCAAACCTCTAGCGTGGGGCTGCACTTTCTCTTTTGTTTACTTGAAAAACAGCACATAAACCAACGGAGAAAAGAGAAGTTCCCCACAAAATGGGAAGAATGGCTCTTTGCTGCTTCCATAGCAGCTTCTGCAGCACTGCTGGTCCAAGTGGAAATGGGAAGCTGGAAAAGTGTTTTGAGAAAGCCTAGTTTTGATACATTTCCTAGCACAATGTTGGAGAGCTAAGTAGGCTGAAATGGTAGATATTCTTTGCACAAGCATCCAACCAGGTGAACACTCTGAAGATCAATGATCTTTACTTTTTAAAAAAGTTTTATGCTTTCATTAAAAATCAAATTATTTAAGGGAAAGGCTAGTTTGTGTTTTCCATGAGCCACAATAGTAGACAATATATATTGAGGATGTAAATCATTTACACCCTCAAAACATCTTAAATTGATTATTAAGCAAGTAAAACCTCAAAAGGAAAAAACAAAACCAGAAAAACCTATCAAATATATTATCCATCTTGAATTCAAACAAACACCCACTTAAACTACTTTACTGCTGATATTACTCTTTTATGCTGTATATACATATCCGTATTAGCTATTGCAAGCAAGCTTGGTTTAACTGCACTGTGAGATACATTTAATGTCCTTACTGTCAGTTACTCCACAAACAACAGACAGCAGTTTTTTCAAGACTGTCAGATTAAGACTATTAGGCTGAGATATTTTATATATGAAGTTAATACAGCTGGAAATATACTAAAAGCTCCTCACTGCTCCTTACTTTCTGCACTTGCTTTGGCTTGGCCCGTCAGCTGAGGCTGATCTCAGATTTCCAAGCCGGTTTCACTTTCTGGTTCCTCTATGCGAGCTAGCAAGGCCCAGCAATAAGGCAGAGCCGCAGAACAGAGGGCCTGACTATCATCTTCTCTACCAGTTAAGTGAAATCCAGTCTACGTGAGAAAGTTACAGCTTTGCTCATGGTGTCTCCTGTAGACAGGATATTCTCTGTCCTGATATAAGACAGACATTTTGGAGAACAGCTAAAGCATTTTGATCCAGCCTACTGCTGATCCCTGCTCTTCAGAAACAAGCTGGGAGTTAACACTAGTGTTGATATCCAGTCCCCCACTTCCCAACCACAATTTAACATAGTGAAACCTTTCATGTTGGCATATGCCTTCTTACCTTGGCCTGGTTTGATGAAAAAACTGATATCTTTGGGACATGGAGGATCTCACTAATATCTCAGATTTCATTTTGTACTTCAGAGACACAGAACTCATCACCAGTTTGGCTGTGTATTTTTATGTGCCACAGGAGCCAGCCCCTTCTTACTGGAAGTAAAAAAAGAACAGTGACAGGCAAACGCTACCCAAATTCTCAACCAAGTACTGCTTTAGAGATTCAGCACAACTTTTTCAGTCACTTGCCTCAGGTTCTTCTAAATTGATAAGCTGGTTTCTTAGCTCTTGTCAAGATATATCTGATGATTTAAGACTTGCACTGAACAGAAGCATAAGTGACATTGACTCCCAGGTTCTGCAAAACCAACTAAACCTGCTCTGGGGCAATGGTGAGGTTGCAGAAGTGTGCAGAAATTTGAAGTTCTGTCCAGTCAAAGTGCTGAAAGCACATCTCTCTCTCTCAATCTCTCTCTCCGTGGCCTGGGGCTGCTGTTTTAGCTTGTGGATGGCTTTCAGTTGACAAGAAAGGAGTTGAACAACATGCTGTATAGGAGAAAATACTCCATTAAATAGCCCTTCTTAATGCCACTCTGTCAGCGGTACAGTGGGTGGAATGTGTGTTATGTCTTGGTGTGTTGTGGCTTGCAGCTTAAACATACATTCGTCCTACCTATGCTATACACAGTTGCTAGTAACTCCCTCCTCCCCTCCACAGTTAATGAGGTGCGAGGTTAGGTTTTCTATAGTTAGAAACTGTGACTCTAGCTGTTGCTTTATGGTCATTTCTGCAGCATTCGTAAGTATATTTTGCAGATTTTCAACTTTGGAAGATGTATTATATTAGTATTATAGAGATCTATGTTGTTCTTCTCCTAAGCTGGAGACAGGCCTTGCTAGAGCCTTTCTGGCTTCACTGGATGTGCCCTAATCATACAACTGTCTAGGGAAATATGCTTTGATTAGTCCAGCTCCATGCAGGTGCACAGAACTGCAGAATTCAGATGTTCTAGCTGAACAGTGCAAATGCGTGTGGGAGGGAAGAGGAAGGAGAAGAGCAGAAAAGAAAAAGTAGATCATGAAGTGAGAAGAGGTGTTCACTCAGAGCACTGCAGATAAAAGCAAGTTGCTGATGATAATTTCAGCAGAGAAAGCATGAGCACTGGTATAATGTGCTTCATTACATTTGACTTCTCCTAGACATCAGGTTGTTGTATTCTCCTCTCTCTGTTCTGCAGCATTTGGGAAGTCCCAAGGAGAAAAGGTGCACTGAAATAGTATCATGAGTGTGTGCGTGTAGGTATATATACAAATGTATACATGAACGTAGATGTATGAAGTGGCAAAATAGTTGAAATTTTCAAATGGAGAGATTATCAGGCTAACAGGTTCCTTTACATGTTCCCTCTGTCTGTTGCAAGAAGGTCTTTTATCAGGCATTTGTTTTAAGTAACTCATACCACAGAGAGGGTAAAATTCACACTTGCTGCTAAAATTACTGTGGATAGCATTTAAAGGGTCGCTTCTTGGAAGTTTAGCTCTAAGAAACAGAAAACATACATACCAAGCAAGAGACCTGGTGACTTAGATTTGTGGCTTGACCTTGATGGGGAAAGATCTTATAATTTTCCAGATTTATGATTCTCCTTCATGAAGACCCTGACTGGAAAAATCACGCTTGATGTAGAGAAGCAAGTTCACTTCTGGTTTTCTTTACAATGAGATGGTGTCCTTGAGCTGCAGGTCTCCCAGAATTTTGGAACAATTAAATATAAGCCAGACAAGCTTTCAAGCAATCTATGTGCTCCTTTAATTGTCTTATAGATAACTGCTTTAAATCTAAGATGATGTACGTGCTTCCCTATGCACACAACCACAGAGCAGCTCTAAAAAGAATCCCAGCTATTCTTCAGAAGCTTTCTAGACACCACAAAATTCTTTTTGCTTACATCCAATTTTTTAAAATAACTTTTCTCTTCTTAGATTTTTAGCTTGAAAACATACCTTTGCATTATAGCATATCAGAATATTCAAAACTATACAAAACTATACGTGCATGTGCGTGTGTGTGTAAAACAAAACAGCCATTGTTAGCTACAGAAAACATTTCAGAGCTAAATACTTACGGCGTTACTTGTGCAATGGGTAAGACAGACCCTGTGTCTATACAGAATCTACTGAAATCAACAAAGGCTCCCAGAATAGTATTATGTTCGCAACTGAAACCTGAAATGCTAATGGCATTCACCTGACATCTTAAATTGCTAATAACAGACATGCTTATAATTACTTCCTATATTTAGGAGTAAGAACATATCCCCAGGTCCCAAGTAACTTGTTTCATCCACTTATATGTTACTGCATCATTTCCTGGTATAGGGTTTCACACCTGTCTTGTTTATTGATCAGAGGCAGGACAGTGAACTCTTGGTTCAGTTTAGTGTGATGCTTTTCCCTGAAGTTCCATCATTTCTATAAGAGCATAAGGAATTGGAGTGCATGATGGACAAGCACAGACCGAGAGAACTAAGTTTGTTAGTCTGGCAAAAAAGAAAGCTAAAAGAGGATCTCATTTCTGTCTTCAAATATCTAATGGGTGGTTATAGAGAAGACAGAGTCAGACTCTTCTCTGAGGAGCACAATGAAAGGACAAGAAACAACAGACACCAAGAGACACTGCTTCAAGCAAAATTATGACTGGGTACTAAGAAAAACAATTTTTATGAGGATGAACTGGGATGAGTTGCCCAGAGTGGCTGTGGAGTGTCCATCCTCAGAGAGATTCACATCTTAATTAGATAAGGCCCTGGGCAACTTGATCTAACATTGAAGTTAACCTGACCCTGAGCAGGGGCTATGAACAGACCATGTCCCGAGATCCCTGCCAACGTAAGTTATTCCGTAACTACAACACCATTGCATAAAGCTGAATCAAGACTTTCAAGGAGTGTTTATGGTGGGGTTTGGAGCTCTTTCTGTAATAGCTTCACAAAGACAGTTTACCTTACAACTGCAGAAATTTTTTTATTTTTCTTCAAAGAGTCGCTGGGAATAGACTTCAAATTATCCAAGGTTCCCTTTTTTCACTTGGGGCCACTGACCGACCATAAGAAAAATGTGCTGAGGCACTAGGTGTATTTGTTTGAAATACTTCATATTGAAATTCAAACTGTTCTTCAAGCAGAATTCCTAACGAGAAAGATTTGTGACAGGGAGTCTATAACAGTTACTTTGAAGAAAAAATGTGTGTTTAAGAGACCCATGGATCAAAAGAACAACACCTTCAAAAGGCCCCACCTCACAGATATAAGGGCTTTTTTCAAAAAGTAATGTATTTAAATAAAGTGGAAAGACTTCTGAACTGTTTAAGGCAATTACTTCAAACACTGCTGTAGTAGTGCTGTAGTAGTGGACAAAATGGTCCCTGATTTTCCTTGTTTTTTCAAAGAACACTAAAACTATAGGCCAAATTCTGTAGTCTTTACTAAAAAAGATGTGGTTTTACAGATGTCCTGGTGGCCTTCTGCACAAAGAAAATGAATACCCAAACAAAGTAAAAGGCAAGAAGAAAAGGGGGCTCAAAATACGGTCCATATGGAAAGAAAAACTGCATTTAAAATGCACCCAATAAGCACTGAAGATCTATCACACCCGATTTGAGCATCTTTGAATTTTTCACACAACTGTTGCTGACATTCATCTATCTATCTGTATGTGTATATGCATATATATGCACATATGTTTACACACAGAACATTTGACACACAGCTATCCAGAATAAAAAGCCTACCCTGTCCTTTTGTGTTTTTAACACCACCATGTGCTTTGGTATACACCAGGTGGTAGCTCCCCGAGTTAGCTCTCTGTGGTCTCTTCTTGTTGCATGTTCCAAATCCCTGCTGCAAACCTATTGAAATTGTATCTCAAGAAGAGAAGGATAAAAGAGATAAAAGATGCAGATAAATAGCAGTCTCTGGTTAGACCAAAGTGATCATTGCATCTTACTGCTGTTTTTCCTTTTTCTAAAACAATTTTATTCTCCTCTGATTTATACATCAATATTTCTGCCTTCTGCATCCCACATTTTAATTTATTATCTCTGGGCCTAGTCCACAGAAGTTTGGTGACAGGGGAGAGACTTTAAAATGATTATTGCAGCACGCAGGAGGACCCGACAACTTTTGACTGAGCACAGTCAGCAACACACGTGCACAGGCGCACACACAAGTATGTGCACACACTGACACTCACACTTCTGCTGTGGATTCTTCCACTATCTGTAATTGCCAGTAAGGACTGTAAAAAGATTTTCTTACTGTAAAACATAGCAGAACAAGAGTTTAATATTTTCTTACAGCAGCTCTGCAGATTTCATCATGTGAACTTCTTCCCACTCCTGTAAGCACAATAGTACTGTTTGTTTTTCTTCACAGAAAAGCTCAGTCTACACACATAAATGTATTTAAGGTTTTAATCTAACAGTGCTTTCCAATGTGCCAAGGACACCTAACAAGTAAGGTAAGGCTACCCAATATCTGCACTCATTCTCCTTCAACTCCTTCAGGTAATTACAAAAAGTAACTTTTTAGTTAATTAAAAACTAAACTAATTTTAAAACTATTTTAAATAACTTAATTTTAAAATATTACTAAGCATCAGCCAGTTCCCCCTAAATCAGTTCAATGAGCTGAATGCTCCACATAGTTTGAAATCATGCTGCCTATTTTAAGGGTGAAAATAAAGGAATCCATTTTCCTATACTTCATGCCTGGCCTACGAATGTTATGAAAAAACAAGGTTCTGTAATTGCAAGTATCTGCAGAGCTAAGAAAATTACATGCTTAACTAAATCTTAATCATTCTCTGCATGATTAACAAGTTAGCTCTGAAATATTAGGAAGCTGCAGTGACATTATTTCTTGTGGACATTCGGATGGTGAGTTCTGAGGATGGTTATGAATCAGTAACTGAAATCGATTTGCTGTTAATACCTAGAGTTTGTAGATTTGCATACAGAGCAGTAACTGAAAGTAACCCACAAAGAATTTGCAAAATTCTGCATGGCATGAAGTTTGTTTCGGGTACCTTCATTTCACGTTTTTCTTTTTTTTTTTTTTTTTTAATCCTGGCATATTACTTAAGACAATAGCACAATAAAATAATTAAACTTGAGGGAAAGGGAAAGATAAGGTAACAGAATTTTAAAGCCAGCTCCAATCACTGTTCACCAAAGATGGAGACCTAGTCACACTCGGTGTTGAACTGTTCTTTCCATTTTTATGCCATATCATTAAAATAAATAAAGAATGAACTCTGGCATGAACAGTCTGTGAAGACATGTTTGCTTTTTCACATCAGAAGTGAAGCAGAGGTTTTCATTTATGAGTATGCCACTTTGGAGGGACCTTAACTGCCTTTACTTCCCCAGGATTCCATTGTTAGAGGAATTTCAAATATTTCTGTTTTGAAGCACTCTTTTTAGTGTCAGAGTTTCCCCCAAGTGCAGAGACTGCTACCATCCACCTTCTGGGAAAGCTCTGTGGACTGAAATCCTATCTCATGACTGCATTAATTGCAAGCAAATCTTCCAGACATATCCCAATACTCAGGTTTTTCTTTGCTCAAATTTAGAAGTCAGGCACTAATATCTTTAGCGTTTCTGGGACAGAAACTGTCATTTAATAAAACTACTGAAAAACATAGGAATGAAACCTTTAACTGGACTCTAAATGATTTCACAGGAGGAAACGCAGGCCGCTCAAGCCTCTCCTTTTTCCCCCTCACATGGATGTTAGTGCAAACTACAGAATACTAGCTCTACAAAGTACATAGAAGCTGGCAGTATAAAGCACTTTTCCCACTTTAAGTCCCTTGAACAAAGGCCAGACATTAAAAAAAAAAGTCATTAAACTAACGTGGGTGCATCATGTTCCCCACCACTGCCTACAACTGTTAGGCAAGAGGAAAGACATCGTGCAATATAGGAGAGGACGAGGCCATTTCTGCATGCTCTCTAGACCAGGAAACAGACTGCAGGGAAGAGGTCCTGTCCTGCAGTACGGCCTAGTCCTCTGGGGATTAAGAATGCATCTTTGCTGCACCACTAAACTGCTCCTTCAGGGCTCAAGCAAACTTCTGGTAGATGAGGAACTAAAGCATCTTTACGCACAATAGGAGGAAGAATACAATATACTCGAATCATGTCCCTGCAGGGAATTGAGAAGATTTCTCTTGCAAAGTTATTTTTCAAGCCAGTTTTCTAAAATTCAATTGCTTTGACATTCCCTTGTCAAGGAATCTGTGTGATGTTATTAGGATTTGTGAGCCCAATAACAGCACACCATATACCTAGCCATAGGCCTAACTGCAGTTTCACACAAGCCTTTGGTTTATTGGTAACAAGCCTATCAGATATTGTCTGGGGAGGGGGAAAGTTCAAACAACTAAGTCATCCCTTTTTTCTTTTTTTTTCTTTCTTTTTTTTTTTTTTTTTTTTTAAATCTGCAAACTTCAGAACAGCTAAAATCCGTCTAGAGGAAGTCAAAGTTACTGTAAAGTATTAGGTTTCTGAACCTCTTACCGCCAGCTCTCCTCCCACCCTGTAATTCACACACCTATTGACACAACTTTTTACCCTGCCGAGCCTTGTTATTTCTTCAGTATGATCGCTGATGTAATAACAAATGTTTCACAGACTGCAGAACTGCAAAAACAGAAAAGAGGGTCTGAAAAAATACACCAATATCAGAGATATTACCATCAAATGAAGTAAATTACCTTGCATCATTGCAAGGAAGTGACAGTGTCCTAAGTGTAATGCTTCAAAGTACTCCACAATGTAATAACATATATTTCTGTTTTTTCTGGAGTACGTAGGACATAATGTGTACATTATGAAAAGTATACCAACCTGTTGCTATTAGAGTCAGTTTGCGCAACATCTGAAGAGCTGTAACGCAATGCAGTTATTTGATCTACAGTAACATAGGTGAGTGCTGTCTTGTTTTCCACTCACGGCAGCTCACAAGGAGCAAGCTTTGCCCTTTCATCACCAGCTCTTCCCTCTCCCTCCCAGGTAGGACTCATAAAAATACAGCTGCAAGAGTGAGTGAAGGAGCTGGCCCTGCTATGCATGCGGGTGGGGTGGGGATGCCTGTCCAGAGGTCGTCCCAAACACGCAGCTCCAGGCAGCCCGCGCGGAGCAGCCAACAGCTCGTACTTACGACATGCAGCCTCTGCTGCCTCTTCTATGACAGGTTATTTCACAAAGCCAAAGCTGCTTTTGTTCTGAAGGCAAGAATGAATAGAGTGGCCATAAAGAGGTAGAAAAAAATCATTTTTGAGGTTCTCAGTACTTTGACATAAGGCCTCCATTCCTACCCAGAAAAGGGAGAGAAGTGAAATGGACAACTGAACATTTTCTACTTTGCTGTAATATTTTGAATTCTAGGACATATCTCTACAGTCACCTCTGCTACTAACAGGAGGATCTCAGGGTTGCTTGGAAGGAAAAGCTCCAGTGGGGGACACTGACAGAATAAAAGCTATGACATGTTGGGTCTTTACTGAAGAATTTCAATGGGTTCAATTTAATTTCAAGAGGGTTTTGAGAGCCAATATTGTGTAGCCTTTTATCAAGGGTTGTCTTATGATAAGCACAAAGCTTCTTTTTTAATGTATCTTTTGAGGTTTTTCAAAGCAATGAATTTTGCTTTGAGAGACTTCCATTACAGCCTGCACCATGCTTTATGAGAAAAGGCTTAAGCCATGCTGCTTCTGCTGTCATCCATAGCGTCAAAAAAGAGCAATGCAAATATTCACAATGTTCTCAGACAGAAATATCAAGAATAGCTTCCTGGTTTCATAGTAGCCTAATTCCAACCCTTTCTCCCTCCCTCCTGCCCCTGCAAAAACCTTTCCAGCCACTTATTTCAAAGATAAACTGGGCAGCTGCTCAGAGTAACCAAGATAATATCATTAATTTGCCCATACGGTCATTTCCATGTATTTACTGGAGATAAATTTTCATCTGTCCTGCATGTTAATGAAGATCATTTTAAATAAATAAATAAATAAATAAATTGATCCACTTTGCTCTTGTGATGACTTTAAAATACCACACATCAGTCATCTGAACATTCCCCTTTCAAATGCTATGTGCTATCAGAAATCTTATGGTTCTCTGCAGGGTGAGAAAATACTCCTGTATTTTTTTTATTATTATTTATTTCCTGTAGGAACTCCCGCTATGTTCCTACTGTACAATATTTTGTTCTTCTTTGTTCTTTGGGTTGGCTGGCAAAAGCTTGACCCAGAAAACCTCTCTGCAACAACTACAGAAATTCAGAGCCATCTTCCCCACACAGGAGCTCTGATGTAGCTCTTGATATGCAGAGCTCTTCCGTGCTACCCACTGCTCCAAAATCCATCATTAAAAGCAGAGTTCTTGCCACCAGAAAGGAACCTTTTAAGTCTATTGCACTTCCAGGACAATGATGCGCATTATCTTTGACCTGTCTCTGGATCACCGCTCCCCCCTTAAGATGCCTCTGTTATTTCCTATCCCATATGAAGGACTAGTCTCAAACCATATTTGGCCAAAAGCAAGGTTTTGAGGTGGGTCTCACCATTCCTCTGAAAAAGCGCTATGAGCATCCCTTACTTCTCCGAGAGCTGTGCTCCAACCAACTTCATCTTTCTATCCCAATCCCACTCCACGAACCAGGCGCTTCACCTCACGTCTCTTGCTCCCCATCTCCGTCCCACCACCACACTTCTAAGCCATGCTCACGTCCCCAAACTTCCTATCACGTTTCATGCAATACCAAGTGCTTTGTCTCTTGGGGTCGGACACAGCCTGCATTTTACCAAACCATCTGAGGTAGACGCATCCCGATCCACTGGGATACACGTGCGCGTTAACTGCTTACCCTGTCGCCTCACATGTGCCAAATGCCTGACTGCCTCGTGACAGGCCAGTGGGCGTACCAAGGCAGGTCTCTGCTGGATCCCAAGCCTTACTGTGGCTGTCTCCTGATTTCAGTGGGAGTAAGTAATCCACACGGCGGCCTTTGGATCCACTGGCAATGGATTCCTTCTGTGCACAAGACCTTGCAACCCACATACAAAAATAAAGTGTACTGCATCAAATGGAGAGAAATCTAACCAGACTCAGGAATAACCTCAGATCCCCAGTTTTAAGCATTAGCTTTCTCTAACTTTCTAATTGTAGCTACCATGTTTTTCTTCATAACTCCGGCCATAATATTTGCATCTTGAAAAATGCTATTCCTAAAATAATGCTTTAAAAATGATAGCACTGCATTAGAAAAACTGACCAACTGATGGTGCATCATGCCAATATATAAAATATTCACCAGAGCTGGCTTTGAGAAAATAATCTGATATAATTTCTGCAGTAGCACTCCTGACAATGTAAAGAAAATTTATCAAGACCATCTTAGATACATGTCTTTACTAAGCAAAGCAGCAAAATTCATCTCTGTATTTTCTAGTAAGGAAAATGTGAACTGTGTTCAGTGAAGACTTCTTGCATGGTAGCATTTTTTACATTCTGCACTCACAAATTTAAATCATCCAACTTTTTTATTATTATTATTATTATTATTTTTATTAAAGTTTGACCCTAGAAGTCAGGATGTGCTTAACGTGCTATAATTGTGCTTAGTTTAGCTAGGCTCTGAAATCACTTGTAATTTAAGTGAAGTGTATGGAAAGAAAAGCAAAAACTGATGAATTTTGACCTTTTTTCCAAGCATGTAAAAGGGACAAATGCTTTACACAAATGTACAGATATCTCTAGCAGCAGAATCACTTTCTGTAAAGCAAAACCTAAGCAGTTTACCAAGGGACTGGCTGAAAAAATGTGTTTACTGCATTGAGCGTTGATGAGCATAGTACTTCCTCCACTAAGATGAGGAACTGACTGACATGCAAGAGTTGCTGTTCTTGCAGCCGCAGGAGTAGCAAGAGAAACAAAGAACAGAAATACCAGAGACACGATGTAAAGTGATGAATAGGCTAAAATTAGTTAATGTTCTTGTTTCTTTTGTGAAGGGATGCAAGTTCTTTCCAAAAAAAAAAAAAAAGAAAGAAAGAAAAAAGAAAAAAAAAACCAAAAAAAACAAAAACAGAAAAACCCACACACCTCCAAAAATCCAAGACGACACTGGAAGGTGAAGAAATAGTGGATAGTTTAAATCTCAGTGCACAAACACACATGTGTACGTGCATGTGTACAAGAACCAGTAGATGCACAGATTACAGACTTCTTGTTTTAGGAACATTGTCTGCAATTCAAATGCAAGGCATACAAAAATAAGGGGAAAAAACTCCATCACCTTCATAACTGTATCATTAATGCCAGGAAATTTTATAGTTATGGCAACATCTACTCTGGTCTTTAAGATAGATTGTCAATATTCAGCATTTTCCCATCCCAGGTTTTGTACCTTACCTTTCCAAATGTTCACTTGCCTTATGAGGACTAAGATGCCTTTCTTCTTCCAGATGTACTGTTAATATTTTCACTAGAAGAACGGGCTATTCTTCTTACTCCCTTTACTCATTTTCAGTTTAAGCTGGCATTGCTCAAATCTGGAATGAAATACAACGAGACAACAGAATAGAAAATTAATTTTTTTCAAAGCTCAGCATGTTAGTTAAATGTCCTTTGAGCCACATGCAAAGGAGAAGCACATAAGTAAAACAATACAGAAAACAACAGGTTTAGCTCTGCTGGGCTGCAAACAAAGCTGGATTATTTTCTTTGTTATCTCTTGGTTATCTCCGTAAATCTAACTCTAGGCAGCACTGAAATGTTATGATATACTACACTTGAAAGTTTGCAATAGAAACAGGAAAAAAGAGATCTATCAAATAATAGAACAATAAATGAAATAAATGAAAATTTGCATTAGATGTTTTGGGGGCTTTTTTCTGTTTGTTTTATGCAGTGAAAGGAACCAAAGCCAATCGTTCCGAAGTTCAGGAATTCTCTCAAGCATAAGAGTTTGTATGTAAACATTGCCTGCCTCCATCCTCCTGCCTCCACCCTTACTGAGAAAAGGCCAGTCGCCATGTACCAAGTCACTAGAAGGGGGGTGGCACAGAGGAAGAGAGAGAATCCCAGTATCTGGAGAGCATTTCTGTTGGCCTACAGAGAGCAGGGTGGTTTCCTGCTTCAGCTGACTAGTCCTTGTCTTTCTATGTCCCAAACAGAATAACCAAAATAAAAAGAAGTTCATCTCATTATTTTCCAGCTCAGTAACTGTGGCCATTAACAGACTGTCATATTAGTGAAAAATGATGTGAAATGGTCTATCTGATAAGAAATGGAAGAGGGGAAAGTGTAAAAGTCATGGTGAACATGAGATTTACCCCAGGAAAAAAAGCTGAGAATCCATTTCCCGAGATTGCATCCAGCATTTCTGAAAGCAGTGGAGTAACCTCGACAGTTTACATAGAGCCAGAATGACTCAAACCTCACCTCATGCCCATACTGCATGTGTCTGAGGTGGCCTTCAGATATACCGGCAGCCTAAAACTTCAGCCTTTGGCATCTCTGAGCAAAGTCCAATTGCACATCAAACTACATTGTGGGTTACCTGCAGAAGCTGAGCATATCTCCCGCACCATCTCATGGAGCTACACTGCCAGGCCGTAACTGGCAGGATACAAGTCCTTCCTAGAGCGGCTGTGATGCTACACAAACACACCAGGTGTGAGATCAGTCAGCCTGCAAGAGAGTATTGCACAGTCAGG
Source organism: Dromaius novaehollandiae (assembly GCF_036370855.1). NCBI lineage: Eukaryota > Metazoa > Chordata > Aves > Casuariiformes > Dromaiidae > Dromaius > Dromaius novaehollandiae. The sequence continues at coordinate 16,513,887 of NC_088105.1, read as the reverse complement.
GCAGGGAGTTGCTCTCATTTCAGCCCACTCCTTAATGCAGATAGCTTGGATCAGGGATAAACTTGGACTAATTAGAATAATCTCAAAAAACTCCAGCAAAAGTTGCATCTGACTGAAAACTCAAGGTATGCTGCAATGTAGGAGAACAACAGATCTGTAAGACAGCATGCAACATACATGCAAGACCATGCACAATCAGTATGAGGACACATAAATGATACAATTGACAAGTCTATAATAACAACAAAGAAAAATGAATGTAGATTTTCAAGTGAATGGTGAACTGTGAAATGGGTGCGAGTTGCTGGTTACCTTACATAATTTAAAATATACTTACAGGACTTCCCACTTCCCCTCCCTTCACAGCCTGCTTGCACAAATGCAGTAACAAGGCTGAAGTCCTCTTTTTGGAAAGGCAGCAATGCTAAAAATCATTGAGAGGATGTGGTAAGACAGGAGGTGTGTTCTGTTTGCAAAGGGTGGGAAAGAAAATAGCAAATGGCTGTACCGGGAAAAAAAAAAAAAAAAGAAAAAAAAAGAAACGATACATTATTTAAAACGAAACCTTGAGAATGGGAAATAATCAAAGCCATCTTTATGGTCAAGTTACCATAAATTAACCAGGAAGTTTTAGACTATGGTAATTTTTTTTTAATGTATCTGAATTATCACATGGTTAATGAAAAAAAGAGAGAGTGAAATTTTTCTTCACTGTTCTCATAGCAGTTGGAGAGATTTTTAGGAAAACTGATCAAATACACAGCTCACGCTAGCTTTCCCCAGATGCTCAGCCAACTATAGCTGCAAGCATAATTATCCATATCCAGACTGCACATACCAAATCCAGAAAAAAATGTAAGTAGGCTTCCAGGTAGATACTCAATGTGCTCAGTGTAGGGTATGCAGACTGCTGTCATAGCTGAAGTTAGTCTGCGTCAACAAGCTAGCCCAGACACTATGGCAGCAGGCTGCCTGTGGCAATATTTTACTATTTATTCATCTTTGCATATCTATTTGTTTCCATACCTTTCAGCCCTCTTGGTGAAACTGAGGATGCTGAGATCAACTGCTCTGATGTCAACAGAGCTACAGTGTCACTGCTGGAAAATGTTACGGTGAGAATTTTAACCTGCAGACATAATTACAACTTTAACACAAAGTTCACAACTATTTTTCTTTTAATAGAAGCAACCATGATTGTTTAATTATACAAAAAGAAAGCCATGATTGAGATCATCATGGTTGTCATTGCAGACATTTGAAATTATACACAAAGTGTGTAAGTGTTCTGATATTAATGCTGAAAGAAGTAGCAGAACTTAGTATTCTTTCTCATCCCAACAGACCTTACTCCATTTGAAGTTGCTCCATTTTCATGAGAAAAATAGTCCTCACTGGGGTGCAGCAAGCTATGCAGGTGTGCATACTTTTCCTTGCTTAGTCCTTTCTAGCGCAACAAAACCAAAGGCACACACACACACACACACAGCGAAGCGCCGCGCCAGCTGTCCTGCCTGGCATACCACTGATTTTATCGCTTCATCATTGAATTATGGTGGCTGCTTTGAAGCTGCAGCCTGGGCAAAGCACACTGTGTAGTCATCATAGCAGTTTTATTTTCAAATAATATTTTCTTATTAAAATGTCATTAAAAAGTGTGTGCACTTAGGGGGATACACAAGTGTAGACAATGCATGGGAGACCTTCAGCCTAAACACATCTCAGTGGAAAATCTGCCTGCTGCCCTCCTACGTACAGAACAGCCTGTGTGCTCTTAGACCACAATAAAAGGAGGCCACAGCCCTGCCTTTACTGTTTGGTGGGTTTAAAGCTGAGAAGTTTTTATATTCATGTTAGGGAAGGATCAATCTGAGTAAAAAGCAGTGGATTTTTTTTTTTCTTCCTAGTGGAATAATCAGAACTACCTGGGGGAGCTCATACCCTGGCCCTGCCCTTCCAGCCGGGGACAGAAGATAGCAGGTGCTCAACCTCCACCTAAGCTAGAAATGCCTAATTTAGAGCGTTTGGGCTGGTTATGCTGCAACGAGCAGGGAGATCTCTGCAGGGTCTCTCGTCCCTCATATGACTTCATTTACTGGCTCCGCAGGTTAGTTTTGAGGGAGTCAGAAGTGCTAGAGCTGATCCAGTTTTCCCCTTCTGTCAGCAGGAATAACCAGGAAAGGCTACAGGCAATTCAGGAGGCCACGACAGCTAGATGAAAAGACAACTGCTGTGAAGGAAAGGGACTTGTCTTTGGAAAGTCTTCTCTTTACCCCATCTCCCTTTGCAAATACTTCTTCCCCTCACCAGTCGTCACATCAGCTTCTCTTCTTTAATTAAAAGACTCTGGAGCCCTCTCCAACTTGGAAAGAAAGCCAGTGACTGCAGCACAGAAGTTTCTCATTAGCTTGCCTGATGAAGTAGGAGTCTGTTTGGTTAGTTGGTGGTTTAGCCTACTTTATTTTAATGAATTATCCAAAGTGGAATACACAGAGGTGCCACATCAAAATTGTCTGAGATCACCACCCATCATCATCAGACAAGCCTGGAGATTAGCTCTAAACAGCAGCACTTAGTATGGAGCCTAAAAAAACGTGTATGAACACCAGCCAAAATTAATGATCGTCTTCCTCTCTGCAGACATTGCAGTACCTGTCTGATGTGGCAACGGGTGCCAGCGTGGCGTGCCCATGCACACGCCTCTTCCACTGGCCTGCAGAGCAAGAGAACTGCTGCAAAGATGCGACTGAAAAGTTCACAGTTATGCTTCCTTGTATATGAATAAACTACAGGGAAAATTAAAAATTGAGGGGTTTGATTCAGAAAAACATTGAAATTTGTGAAATCTGACTCCGCAGCTCAACTGATCTGCTTGAGAAATATATGCATTTTTGAACAATGGAAGAATGCTATAATCTGTTGAACGGTGGATTTTTTCCTTAAAAAAATCATATAAAACACTCCGTGAAATATTAAAATTTACAGATTGTAAATATGAAAATTTACAGCATTACTAAGATCAATGTAACATTGTAACAATGTAACAGCATTGATAACTGTTTGGAAAATCAAGGGGCATGGTCCCTGATGGTTTTACTTAAGCCCTGAAACTGTACCGCAGTTTAATTCGCCAGCTGTTTGGTAACATTTCTTGCAGCACAGAGATTTGCTTGACAGGGCCCTTTGCCTTCAATATACTTTTGATGTCTGAGATAAGTCTGACAACATTTCTGCTTCTTATTTAATTTTTAAGTAACTTTTCCTTTAAAGTTCTAAGCCCAAGTTTCCTGCCCCAAGTAAACCAGAGCACTTCATTTTTTACTTTCGTTTTCCACTTCCGCTTTTTATGGCTGGTCAGGTCATTTGGAGCTTAGCCCCAGGGGCACAACAGGCTTCCTAACCCTACAGTTTGTACATTTTTTGTAGAGCTGATCATCGTTTCCTTTTTATTTCTGAATAAAATGAACTTCAAAGCTATATATTAAAATTTTCTAAAGACAGTGCCAAGTCAGCTCTCTTGCAACTAGACTAGATCTGTAGTTTCAGTGTCGGACATGGGTAGCCATCTCGCATGGGTTTTGGGTGAAGGAAAAAACTCAGTGAGCGATAGGTGATGAGAACAGGCGCCTTCCCAACAGTGAGACTGAGCATGGGGTCAGACTCCCCAGAGTCCCAAGCAGGGCAAGGAAACCGCCGCCTTCCCAAAGTCTCAGTGCTGCGCTCTGTTGTTCAGGTGCAACTGCAGAGGGTCACAGGGCAGAGGCTTCTCGTGCTTTCCCTCAAGCCTGCAGCCACTGGCAAACACCAAAGCCTTCATAACACCAGTACACATTTCTTCACAGGGGTCAGATAAGCCTTGAAGCAAGCGAGTTGTACACAACAGCTGCCTAGGAAGCATCAGAAAAGCCCTTACGGCCACGGCCAATAGCAGAGAACACCAGAGAAATGATAACTGCAGCCAAAAAAACCCGGGTATATCAGCGGTTCAAGTGATTTCTGGTCCTTACACAGCTGAGTCAGAAGAACTTGCAACGAACATGCTTTACTCATGCCAAGAACTATATTAAAAATCTATTTTAATTATGAATCTTGAAATGTTCCCCTCCTGCTTCCCTGTTTAATGGCCAAAGTACCTTTGACAGGGAGATTTGGTTTTTACAAGCACTCCAAATACGTGTGTGCTGATCATTCATGAGGTAGCTCACAAGACACTGTCTCTCACTATAGGAAGCCAGATGTTCATCTACAGCCACACTCACACATTTGACTATTGTATATGTTTGTCTATATCAAAAGTAAGACCTAGACCAACAAATACGCCTTCCCCAGGGGATGGATGTTAGGGCTAAATCCTGCAGCTATCTGCCACAGCACTCATCTCCCTTCTGGCTGAGGGGCAGATTTCAACACAAAGCACACCAAGCACCAGATGCTTACTTAAACTTAAGTCCCTGATTAATTAATTTCCAATGAAGATTTTTTTTAATTAAGAAACCCTAACGAATAATGTCAAGAAGTAACAGCAAATAGAAGTCTACAATCAGTTCACTGTGTTCAATCAAAACTCTTTGTTGACCATCTGAATCTGATTCTTCATATTTATGGGAAGTTTCATCAAAAGAAAATTTCAAGAAACAAAGTTATTTTTGTTCTCAGTTGGTCTGACGAGAGTAACTAAAATCCACTCCAGCAACAGAAGTTAAATATACATATATATATTTCTCAATGATCCTATAAGCCATTTGGAGTGTTATTCTCTTCTTTTCCCAATGTGTTAATTAGACACTTCACCTTTTCGGTGAGCCTGGGGAGGAGAGAATGTCACTTTAGAACTAGTTGATGTGTTTCTCCTGATCACACTAGCAGGTCTTACTGCCAGCAGTAATCTGGATAGAGCAGGCTGGCTTGGTGCAGTCTGGAAGGCTGTTGTAATAACTGATAAAGCAAAATGCACGTGTAAGAGTCTGGCAGCTATATAAAACCCTCTCAGAGCTCCAGTTATTGCAGAAGCACACTCAAGAAATCAGCATGACCAGCCAGTCTCAAGGAATCCAGCAGCTTTTGCAGGCAGAAAAACGTGCCAAAGACAAACTGGAAGAAGCCAAAAAAAGTAAGTATCTGGCCTGGTTCTGTTGTATTCTTCTACTGTAAACTCTCTAGAAATACAGTGTTCCACAGAAAAAAAGCATTATTTCATCTGTACATATAACACATTTGCCACCCCTATTCTTTTTTCTGTACCACTTCCCTCTCACTTACATTAGTATTCTGTTGTGACTGCAGCGGGCATTTAACCAAACCTGAAGGTTCATAGTTTGCTTAATATTCTTTCTGTATCTGCGTATGTGCCTGTGTCTGTGTGTGTGCACCTGTGTCTGCGTACCTTATTATATTAAACAAAGTTTTCTTTGTTATATTTATCCTGTCAGCTATCTTTATCCTTGCTTTATTCCTGTTCCCATAATGACACTACAACTGTCTTTAGGCACTTAAACTAGGAGCCTACACACCTCTGGCTGCCAGCTGTAGAGAACCAGACTCCAAACTCTGTATTGCTTTTTCTTAGGCCGTATTGAAAATTTTCCGTGTTCCTCTTTACTTGTGAAAACTAGGAATTTACCTTTTAATGTCAGTTGGTCTTCAAAAAAAAAATATGCAAACAAATGGAGACTTCAAGATAACAATAATCATCAAAGTCACAGTACAGTCAAAGGAATTGTCAGTACTGTGACAGGTCATTCCTATAAGCCTAACATGGCACATGCAATCAGCAAGTGATTAAATGTTCAATTTAAAACAAACTCACATTTGCTGAATGCCTAAATACCCAGAGTAAAGCATATGTAAATACCAAGAACAATAATTCAAACAGTTTTATTCTAGTCAACTATAAGCAAAAAGTAATAGTAACAAATAAAAAAATGAAGGCAATATCCCCCAAAAATGTTCTAGCTGTATCTGCTAACAATTTAAATGGAAGAAATAGTTCTGTTAGTAGAGCATTTCCATTGTCTATTTTTCTTACCTTCATTTTCTGCATTCATCTCCCAGTGATTTAATGCAAAAATATGATGATCATATTCTCCTGAAATAGGTATGAACCACATGAGTCACTGAGCTGCATTTGCAGGGAAACATTAATACTTTTTCACAGGGTGATCTTGATTTAGAAGACAGAAGCAGGGAAACTTAATGTTGTCCTACAGGCCTCAACTAAAATGCGTGAAGATGATGTCATGTGCAGCAAGAGTTTGATGAAGAAATATATTTTGTTTTCCAGGGAAAAACAGAAGCTAAACAAAAATAATTATTTGTGTAGTCTCTATATCCCTTCTACATACAAATCAGCATCACTATGTATTCATGAATTATGAGCATGATGTATTAATTTGTACAGCACACAGAAAAAAGTGGAAGGGCAACAACCCTTCTCTAAGCATCTAGCCACTATGTCTTGCAGCCATGGAAAAGACAACAGAATGAGAAGACACTCTCTGATCTTCATAAAACCAAAGGCTCACAATAGAAAGCTGCTGCTCCCAGTCTGAAAGCAAGAAAGCAAGGAATAAGTTGGGAGTGATTCAAACCTTACACAGTCAGATGAGGTGCTCTTGGTGGGATTGCTCTTTGCTCCTCATTTAGGTCAGTGGCAATGTGTTGTTCCCCAGGGCAAGAAGCGAGAAAGCATATGATCTGGGCAGGCACCATCCAGCCCTAAATGGAGAAAAGGAGAGTCTGGTCTGCAGCTATGATAGCTTGATGTTGGTTACCCCTTGTGTTTGCTTTGCAGGGTTTTGCTTTTTCAATAGCCAGTTAAAAAGAAGTTTTATAAAAAATACCATTATATAGATAAACATAAAAGTAGTGGCAGAAGATGAGTGTCTTGCTGAATCCAAACATGAGGTTACAGGTGTATTACTCTACTCTGCACAAAAATGCACTCTTCTGTCATCACCCTCAGACCCAAACACAGCACTTGTGATGAGCTTCTTATGAATACAGTATCTTCCAAACCCCTCTGAACCAGAAACCTGAATTAAACCACTGCCTACAACCACCAGTGTTGCCATACTGAGGTAAGAGTTACTCAGCAGCTACAGAAAGCCAGGTATTAAATATTTTGCTATCAGTGAATAAAGTAAAATTATTTCATTAGTATGAGTTCCTTCTCTATTACTTCTAAAGCTAAATATACTTTTCTCCTTCAGAAAAATTAAGTAAGCAAAATATATATTCCTGATAGATACTTAGAAAATAAATACCTGTGAGTAAAGAAGATGGAGCCAGACTCTTCTCAGTTTTCAGTGAAATGACAAAGGCAAAGGGCACAAACTGAAATAAAGAAAATTCCATTGAAGCTAGGGAAAAAACTTTTACCAAGACAATCTATATTATACTCGAAATTACATGAGTCTTTCAGTGAACCTACAAAAAAAAAGAAAAAAAAAAAAGGAGAGAGATTTTGCTTATAGTATTTCCCCAAATTATGCAAGTTCCATATTAATCATTCTTTTTGGTATAATTGCCTCTGCTCTCATATGCCAAACTGACATTATTATACTGGCAGAAGTCTTCCACGTTTGTCCATGCTGCTTGTCATAGCAATGTCACTATGCCACATTAGATACCTAACTATACCAGCATAGCTTAAATAACGTGGGACAAGGGCAAATGGGATTTTTTTTTCAGTGCCAAGTCAGAACAACTTCAGGTCTTTTACCTAGAGTTATTCTGCATTTAGATCAACATAAAGGAGTGCATAGTTTGTCTCTGACTAAATGCAAGAACTAAAATAAAAGCAAATACCTGAAACGCAATCAGCCGATATATGCAATATAATTAGTTAACCTATGCACCCAGAATTTTGAGAAACAAGACAGGAATATGCTGCTTCACCTCAAGCAACACCAGCTCAAAGCCAATTAGTACCAGTTCAAATCAGCAGATTCTGCTCAGGGCCTGGAGAACTACTTGTCTTGGTTGCAAGTGAAAACAAGGAACTTGTCCAGTCCCTACTTGCGCATTCCTTTCCCTGTTAAACTGTAAATACCATCTCCTTTACCACTGCAAACAATCTTTGCACAGCACAGCTATATTGATGAGTCAGTCTATTCTATTTACGTTTAAATAAAAGAGGAATGAAAGGTAAATCATTACCAGGACATGACCAGGGCAAGTCATTCTCAAGGAAATGTGATTATCAAAACTACCCTCAGGCAAAATCCTTGCAAAACCCATAGTGTTATTGATAGATATTCACATAACCAGATCAAAATTTAGCATGAACACACACAGAATATTGTATATGAACAGGCCCATTTTTTTCCTGACATATACACAGCTGTTTGTAATGCAAAATCCACTTTAGATATCTGAAAAATTAACCAATAAATAAAATACTATTTATAGACATGAAGCAAAGCAAAAATACTTTGATAAAACTCCTCTGTATATGCTTTTTCAAGCTTCTTGGTCAATACTCTTTATCCTAGCTTGCAGTATCTTTACTGTATCGTTGGCTGATGTCAATTATACCTGAAAAATTATTAGTAGTTTTTTGGTAAATGCACGTAGGCAAGGCTGAAACTATCGAATTGATTAAAAATGAAACAAAACAGCCTGTGATCCTCTCCTCCTTTTATACACTGCACTACTTTGGCTCTTATGTTTTCTTTAAGCATAACTTAGATCCCAGAAATAAATGAGCATTGTCAGAGCCATGATGTCAATTCCTGAAAATACTTTTGGGTAAAACAAGGGAAACAGATTTGTGATGAACACTGGATTGAGCAAAATTTGGTTTCCTATAGGTTTTCATGTCTTGGCTTGATTTCTAGTGTCAAAAAAAAAAAAAAAAAAAAACCCAAAAAACAAAAAACAAAAAAACCCACTCAGATTAAAGCTTTCAGGAAATTAGTTAACAAACAAACATTAAACAAAATAAGATATTATAAATGAACTTATATGCTTGGCTCTCTCTTGGATAATATCCAGGACATATCTTACCCAGTGAAAAAGCTATATATACTGATCACCTGCTTCTATTGTACTTTTTTAACTTCAGAAAATAATCTTCTCAAAATGAGCATTCTGAAATCCCATTCTGCAGACAATTTAACACTCTTGAAGACAACTGAAATGGCCCTATTTAAAGTAAAAATTGATTATTTTTTGGCAACTTTATTTGAATGACATGATTTCTATGAAGAAGTGTAGCCTGGATGATACATTTGTAAACAGAAAACCAAATTTTAGCAAAGCAATTTTTGGAAAGTAAGATAACTTAGTGTTTGAGCAAAATAGAACACAACTTTTTCAGAAATATTTGATTTCTACTCTCTTTTCCTTGCAAGGTCTAAAAAATTACCAATAGCCTAAAAAACTCAAAGTTCTTTAGGATCTAACTAGAGCTAGTTCACTACCATCACAGAAATAGCCATTAAGATGAATATAACTTTTCCCTATGCTAACAGTGTTTCCCCACTGGTTAGGTAAGACAAAATCTAAGATGGAGAGGAATAGGCAGAATCAAAGCAGGTGTCCCCAGTATGCCCTTTGGTGCAAAATTCAAAGTTGCACCTTTCTGTACCTCACTTTTCTGACCCTAGAATAAATTTCTCGTGGTCAGGTTGGTTCACCCATCTTCATATATTTCTAGCCCTCCTTTTACGTGATCTTGGCTGAATTTCAGCGCTCTGCCACCCTTACGTATGGCTTGATTCCAACTCGGCTGTGCTGGTGCAGAGAATCCAGCCCAAATGCTCAGCAAGCCTTTGAAAAGGCAATCCTCTATTGTACAACTAAGGTAGCAGACAAGCGGTTAATAACAGGCTGATTAATTAATTTTGGTGTGCCTCTAGTGAAACAGCAGGTTAAGCTCTAGTTTCTGCTTAACTTAATCAGGTGCAGCATATGTACTATCACATATGTTGGCAGTTGCTGATTCTGTCCACAACATTGTTGAACTAGCAGTAATTTACTCACAGCTTTTCCACTTAATTAAATAGGAAGCAGCAGGTTCCTGCTGTGCCAGTCCTAAAGGCATCATGGAAAGATGAAATGGCTGCCACCCTATAGCAACACCCTATGTACGGTGCTTACTCCAGTGCACTGTCAAGAACTGACATGCATGTATATATATATTTTTTTGCTTCGCTAGCTACATTGTCAGGGGCAGATGAACTGTTGTTTTATAGAATCTCATTCTATTGTGTGCATTTTACATGGATTTATCTATCTATCTGGTGGCCAAAATATGCAACATATTTACTACAGATGGCCCCCCAGATGGAATTTGAAATTAAAATCCAACTGATTTTGAAATAATTTAATTTGCTACTGAGCTCCAGTTCCTCAGCTGGTGAAATTGGCAGAGCTTCATCACAGTCCACTTCCACTGACTTGCATCTTCAGAGAATCACCTCCCAGCTCCACTCCTGAAGGCATGCTCTACCAAAGGCTGATGAGCTCCAAATTCAGAGGCGAGGATAAGGGGAACTTCAAAACATAGACCTAAACCTGGTTCTAAATGCTGTTGTCCAGACTGATGTCAGGCTTTTACATGAATCTGTCCGGTTGTGCTCACTGGTCCCAAGACTTAATACAGCAATAGAGGCTGATGTAATCAGCTCTTACCAAACAAATACCAACTTTGGAAAAGATCATGCTAGCTTTTAAACAGCCTCTCTGCCCCTTTATACATAATTACAGCTCCCTGGTGGCATATGGACTCTGATAAATGTAATTAACTATACAAGAAAGCATTCTCCAGATGATGAGAGTCAGTTAATCTAACAAGTGCCACACTGTGTTGCTCCTTTGCATAGAAAACCTTCACATAATCTCACCTCACCTCTCCTCACATCCCACAGTAAGCACAGCACTGAGTCAAATGGTCCAGGAATCAAGGACTTTTCAAAGGAAATTTGTGTGTTGGCCATCTCTCTGCTTCTACTCACTAAGCGACAGATACTGACTTCAGAATGGGCCTTCCACCAAGCACATAGTTTACCACTGGATCAGGCATTGCATCCAGGGTTTTCTTGAATTACAGATACATCAAAACCAATGTTTTTTCCTCACAGCATCCAGGTTCACTTTGGTGCCATGCCCAGGGGAAGCTGATTACTATATGTCACATCTAATCAGATTTCAGAAGTCCAGCACAAGTGGAACCAATCCAGTGTAGCTGCCTGGAGAAAATAAATGAGAAATAGTGATGCTCATCTTCTAGTTTAGTTGCAGAATGCTCCTTAGGATTTCAGAAAAGGTACTGGTTTTAGTTCTCATGCTTGAATTGAATGATTTTTTTAAAATCTTCCCAGAGTATTCATATAAGTTAATGATGTCAAGCAGTTGGTTACAAATAAATAAATAAATAAAATAAAAGGATATTTCATGCTTCAGACTAAGAGGCCTTTTTCAGTTGCCTCAGTTGCCCAGTCTTCATTGTCTTATTCTTGTGATATCCTAATTTAAAGATTAGGATACTAAACTTTAGTAAATTTAATAAACAATAGGTTTTTTTTCCACCTTGCATCCATTGAGAGAAGGGAGCAGCCTTAACCTCTCCCACTCTTGAAGTTCTAGCTGTACAGCAGAGAGAGGCCCAAAAAAAAAGATCAGCATCAGCCCAGGAGTCTCAAATATAAAGTCAGCTTTAAATTCAAGAGGTTTACAGCCCCATCAGTTAGAAAGTGGCTTTTTCCTCACAAAGGAGTGTAGCCAAGTCCTGTGGAGATCCATGTGACTCTACCTAGTTCATACAAAACAGAGACAGAGATGCATCACCACTGAATGGTTATGACACGTTCACTATTTGCTTCTTGTAAAAACTTAAGCACCACATTTCCATCAAACCTTCTATTTTCATCTGATACATAACATCCCTAGTAGACCCAGGGAATATCATAAATTGTATGTCCAGTCCTGCAATGCCTTACATGGGTTTGATTTTATAAAATCTTAGTATTTTACCAAGGACAAAGTAACTATTCTCAGCACATAAAATGAAGTATGTGAACAAGCCTTTTCAGGAGGAAGGCTCTAGTTGCACTAAAGCCTAAAATGACACTTAATAGATCATCCTCCTATTTCAAAAACTTTTTAACTTTACAAACACTTTCATGTTTTATACACATTAGTAAGGAATACCTTTGACATCCTTTTTCTCTTAATCACTAACCTCTGCATTTAACAAATGTGAGAGGAAAAAAAGGTGGGGGAGAAGACAACAAAGTGGGAAGGTTGCAGCTCAGTTCCTTAGTGGTTAAGATGCATCTTTGCAGTATTTTGGAAATCTGCCAGCTCTAAATAGAATCCAGTTGGTGTGGGATGAAGGGATTTTGGCAACCAATCAATACAGCAAATCTTACAGAATAATGTCTTTTCCAATCAGCGACAACTAAAATCTGTTATCTCGCTGCTGCTATTGCTGATGAAGAAAAGATAGCTATTTATTTAAACACAAAGCTGTGATAAAAAAGATCAGTTGCATTATGAGAAAATGTCTAGTTGCAAAAACACTTCTGTTATTAGCAAACCAACAAACCTTTCATTTTGAAGTGTGCTTTCACATAGGGAAGTGGTCTCTGAAGATAGGTGTTTATGTGACTCGCCTTCAATCAAAGCACACTAAATCACTTGGGCTCTTCTGACAATTCTGTGCAAATAAAACTGCTATTGACTTTGCTTGAAACTTTGTCCATAAAATTATGATGGCCTGGGAAATAGAGGGATTCATCTTCTAGGATACAGCAATAACTGAAGTAACTCCCTGTTTCTTCCCTCTCTTCAGGAAAGGGAAAGAGACTGAAGCAGGCCAAAGAAGAAGCCATAGCAGAGATAGACCGTTATCGGCTACAGAGGGAGAAGGAATTCAGGCATAAGCAAACAAATGTAAGTAAGAAACTCACATGTTCTTTTGTAGTGTCAATGTGCTCAATGGTAAAACAAATTGCTTCAAATGGCATTACTCTGAGGCTTTCACAAACCTAATCAAATTGAGTAAATGTACCTACCACACGGACTATCCCTGTGATGCGCACAGACTGCAATTTGACTTTCCACAGGCTTGGAATGCATTTGCATCGGGTACTTTGGATTCAAACATCACTAAGATTGCCCACCTTCAGGCTCTCTGTTTAATTTCAGACAGACCTCATTCTTGTCTTGAAATTGGAAGTAGAAATAAGGTGGATGTTTCAGTAAAAACAAAGATTTAAAATCTTTCCTTTGATTACTGCTCTACTTTAGCTGACCTTTTGACTGTGCACAATGCTGCATCTTTGATGAACTGAAATCATCCAAATGTAGGGAGTTTTCACTACATTTTCATAATAAAAGTGGCCTGGCTGATATTTTCATACCTGAATTTTTACATATTTACACTATCTTGCAGTTTTCTCTAGTATTTTCATGAAGGTTCATCACAAACTGTTCTTTTTTTTCCCTTGGTGACCTTCCTTTTTCATTTTTTGTTCTTATTTTTTTCCTCGCTTGTTTTGTGCAAAGCCAAGGGAAACTATATCTGCAAAAGCAGCAACAAAACAAAAAAGCCAAAGAGGTCAAATAAAAACTGCTTTACAAAACTGTCATTTCAGCCACAATTCCTATAAAACATTTTCCAGCAGAGAGCATAGGCCTTAGGAGCACATATACATACAAAGTCTCTAATAAACACCGTCAGCCCTCAGACACAATGTCACACAGCAAGGCCAGGTGAAACTGTCTCATACATACAATTTCAGATCTTTACTGACACTAAAATAAAGTTAAAACACCTCTAAAATGTGTTTACCTTTTCAGTCAAGGCATACTTTGTGGTTTAAGGTCAAAAACAGCTGAGGAGAAAAAAAAAAAAAATTGTTCCTGTGCTTTGGTGTGAACTCACATTTTCTCATCGCAAACAAAACTAGTGCTGCATGAAAAGGCCATTGCTTGTTGACTGAATGCTTTACACAGGAAGGCCAGAACACACGTTACTCCTCAAAAAACAGCATGTTGTACAAGCTCATTGCAGCCTTGCTTCACATTCCTTGACCCCATTATGTCAACCATTAATCTACTCCAGACAAATGTCATCATTATTAACCTGCGCCTGGAAAGCAGGCAGGAGATCCTGCTAAGCCAGGGCAGAGGGACGCCGCATACCCAATTCAGTTTGCTGGCTCAGGTATTCAGACACTAATATTTTTGATTCTTCATCACAGTCATGTTTAATGCAACTCCTCCTCTTAATGTGTGTTGTTATATCCATACAGGGGTAAATTTTCTCACACTGAGTTGTTCCACAACAGTCCAGAATGAATGACAACAGCAAGACAAAATAACTATTAATTTGACAATTAGCAAGATCTATTTTCAAAACATACAGAACTTAAGGCCAGAGCTAAAGTTAATTTTGCTAGTGGTCGTGGTGTCGATACCCAGATTCGGTGATCACTGAACTTGGAAGATGTGAAGCCTCATTCTGAATTTTGTGGCTTTGAAACCAATGTAAAGTCTTGGAAGACTTTGGAATGACACTAGCATAAAACCAGTAGCAGCCTGATAAGGAATAGACCCTCGAGGTCAGTACAAATCATGGACTAAGTAGGGCAGTGTCTGGATTTTAACAAGAACAAGATCTAGAAATTCAGAAGCAGAAAAACGGAAAGAAAATAAAAATACGTGGAAGTATAAGAATCGACTCTCTCAAATTACTGCATTAGCATGAATCATGCAAGCAGTTTCCCAATCTACAGAGGCTCTCTTTTAAATTATAATCCTTTTCTTGAAATTTTTCAGAAGTACTTAGTAGCTGGATAACATACAATCATCTGGGAACTCTAGAAAGTTATTTTCCCAGGTGGAAAAACTCAGCTCCATAAATATGGTCCAAACTGTACAGTCTTTTCCCCATGAGGCCCTCCTAACTTGTCTAAAAGCTAATATAAAATGCAAACTAAAAATAGTTACTACTGAAAGCTATAATCTTTCAGCAGTATTTACAATCATGTCGGTCCTCAATTTCTTCCGAATCAGAAAATGTTTTACATCTGGATTGCGGACAAACTTCTTACTACATTGCCAGGTACAGATAAACAGAATTTCAATGGTGCTTTGTGCAAGAATCTTAATTCTGCTGCTTTTCCTTCCTTTAAGGACTATGTTGGGATAAAATCACACCAAAAATAAAGTTAGTGACTTCTCCCCCCTTGTTTCTGGTGGTCGTCTAGGTACTCACTAACATCATAGGTTAGCTTCAACTGATTGTCCACCCAAGGGAAGCAGGCAGAAACAAGCAGAATGTGTTATTTACCCCTCTCTTACTCCATCAGTATACAGAACAGTTTCCTGATGTGCCCCACACAATTCTTTAGCTAGAAACAAAATTTTCTCTCTATATCAAAAGGACTTTTCCATCAGGGAGGAACTCATAGGATGTTGGGGCAGTGAAGGAAGGGGACCGAAGTCCCAGATTTGGAATGTGTGCATCTGCTTGTAACATAACCTTGCTAAAACGTTCAGCTAGTCTAGAGTCAATTAAATTCTAAGAGAATGTCCTGGTATTAACTATGCCAGAAGCTGTCTGGTATTTCGCCAGATAAGAAAATGTAACATTAAAAGACCTTGTCTGAGGCCTTTTGAGGGTTATACATCACTAACTACTGAAGACATTTCAAATACTCTGAAACTTTAATTATGCATTTTCAGGAAGGCTTCCCCATGTTTTGCTCCGTAGCTGTGTTCATGTTCATTCTCAGTGAGGCCAAACAAAGCATACTAGTGATAGAATTTAGTTGACTAGTCATTAAAATAGAAAGCAAATTAAAATGACTGGTATAAAAGAGAAAGTGTGTAAAATGTTGTTCCCAGAACAAGCTGGGAAGCTTGCATTACATGGGGAGATTCCAGGGCTAATGAGCATGTGGAAGAGTTTCCTTTAATCCTGTTTATTATGCATGCGGTTTAATCTAGATCGTACCCTTACTGTTAGAAAGCACTGTGAAGTGCCTGCATAATGTTTATACTGGATGATAAAGACAAATTCTTAGTGCCTCCTTCAAGTGCAATGAGCATAGAGTCATATATAAGCCTTTATTTTGCTCAGAGGACTTCTGCTTTTCAGGTAATGGGCTCCCATGGTAACCTCTCTGCTAAAATAGAAGAGCAAACAACAGAAACGATCGGAAACCTCACTAGCAGCTACCACAAGAACATGGAAAGCATGATGAAAAAGCTTTTGAACACGATATATGACATCAATCCTGAAATCCACCCAAACTTCAGATACGAAGTTTAAGATCCACTGATGTGCTGGGGAAGAGTGTTTGTAAAAAGTAGCCCTCTTTCTTGATGCCACTAATATTTCCTCCTTTATTGTTGTTGCACGTGTGACAGAGAAGAGCACTAAAGCCCAAAGCACGTAGTTCCACACAGATTTTTGATGTCACAAAAATTATTCAAGCATTTATGGGAATGTAGTTGTTTCCTGTTGATAGCTAAGGCTGTCATTTACATGGGGGTAAGTCAACAACAGCAGAATAAATGATTATTTGACACCAGCAGCTTTTTAGTGGGTGTCAGTATTTCTTTTCTACGTAAAATGATCTGTACAAGACGTGGTGTTGCATAAAATCTGTTCTCTCCAATCTTCACTGTATTTAAAGTCATGTAAAATAGAATATCACAAAAATTAAAAATAGAACATTTCTGTTTTGTTTGGGATACATGGAGTGGTCAGTTTATAGAGCACATAGGAACTCTGTAGCTTTTGATCAAACAGAATAGACCAAAATATATTTGCAATTTTTGTATGTTATTTTAAAGCAAAATCTAGCCTACTTGTACAGATTTATGTGCAAAAGCCATACTCAAAGTACTGTCCTACTGGTTAATTACATCACAAGCTTTATATAGCTTTTTGAAGTCTAAAAATAAGAACAGGAGGAATAGCTATTCATGAAATTCAAGGCATACAGGAGCATATTTATCATTATCTATACAGTCACGCTAAAAGCACAGGAATCCATGGACTCTGATCTCTGCAATCATTACACTAAACACTACCTAAATCCACAAGTCCATGGAAATAGGTCAGTTAGGGATCACTTCTATTACCCTAAGTGACCTTGAGTAGCTCTTCCCTCCACAATGACACAGATTCCCTTGAATTAAGTTCTCCTTTAATTAGGGATAAAAACATACAAATTCTGATGCTTTCAAGGTAAAGGCCATTAAATCTGATGAGCCTATCACTAAGTGGGGTTTTGGCCCACATCTGCATCACAAACCCCATTAGTGGCTTGTCTTCACTACAAAATTGCACTGATTTAGAAAACAACCTTGAGAAAGTGCAACTACTAGCAAACAATAGCCATGAATTTCAGTCCGCGTAGACACAGACAAATCATTGCAATTTCACAGCAGCTAGGCGTAGGAAATCTCATGTTCCGGGGAGGTTTACACTGCTGACATGCTGTCATGTGTAAAATGACCATAAAGCTGTAGTCAACTTAATGTCAGCAAACACGACTCCTCAAGGCTGTGCCTGATGCTACATAGTCTCCAAGCCCTGACTGTGGGTTTCCTGCGCTTGATTAGATTCCCTGGAGACCCGAGGACACTGAAGGAGGGGAAAGAGACTAGAAATCTTACTGGCATCAGCTGAAAGACTCATTTACTTTAGAGCACTTTGAATCAAGTCCTGATGGGTTTTGATCTACTGGGGGCACGAGGGAACTCCAGTCCCAACCTACGTGCACTGGCCAGTGCCAGGTGCCTTCTGCAGTGTGCAGCGCAGGCAGGATTGCTTAGACACACGTGCCTCCGACTGAGGTCATAGCTGCAATCCCTGTATAGTGAAGCACGTTATTTTCTGTGAACTTGAACGAGCACTGTAAAACGTGAGCATTTCGATGGGAAACAGCGAAGTGTACTCTGAACTCCATGTCAAGGGAGTATTTACCACACAAAGGGAGTACTGAATATCCAGAAGAATGGTTTATGTTTGGCTCCTTAGCAGTTACTGACAAATATTCTGATTTTTCAAAACTGAAAAAAGTTATTGATTGGCAAACCAATTCCAAATTTGCCCAAGCTGAAGCAAGGACTGTGGCAGAAGAGAGAATTTCCTTTAACAGTTAAAGCTTTGAGGTAGGGAATGAATTATTGGATGAAACTTCAAAATAATTAGATAGTAATATTTCCTACTTTTTATGTGTTCTAATACTAAAATAACTTCAATGGGTTTAGCAGAGCTTCTCCAAATGCATATTATTTAACTGAAATCAGGATTCAGACCACAGTGTGAAAGATAATGAAATGAATTGTGCGATGTTAGCTCACATGGGATTTATTTTTCTGATCTCACCTAGCAACTGATCCCCATCTCTCTGAAGTCAGAAGAAAGCCTTTAATGTATGTCAGTGAAGTTTGAATATAAGAATCAATTGTGCTGCATGTGATGACAGGTGGCGGGACTTTGCAGGGGGAGCAGAGGAGAGCGGTGCAGATTTCAGCAAGAATGTGAAAGGTGAAAATTCTTCTTGGGAAACAATAAGCATTGAACTTAACCCCTTCCTACACTACAGCTAAGCGCTTTGCCAGTGAGGCTGGAGTGCAGATGGCAGGACTAAGTTTTAAAAAATGGATTGTTCACATTATGCTGAAAGTTCAGAGTGCATCAGGCAGCTCCTTAAGGGGCACTCAAGCACCCGATCAGCAGCACCTCACACGAGTCTATTGTAGCATGCTCTGGGTGTCTATCTGCCAATTATCAAACCAAAGATGGCCAGGTGCAAAAATGTTACAAAAAACAAGGACAGGAGAAGGCAAGTACGTGTGATGAGCAGTTTATATAAATTGTATGCTTTGGGAAAATACTTGTAAGAAAAGCAACAAACAAAACAAATGCTCCCAGCAAGCAAGCAGGCGTAAGGCCCAGCAGTACTTCTGAGGAGGGATATCGATAGCAAAGAAAGCATGTTCCTGATACCCTGCCTTCCTCCTGCCTTATACAGCTGTACCAACATTTCAGAGGTAGGAGCTATTTTCTAAACTTCTTTGAAGCTGCTCATTTTTCTCCTGCCTGGATGCTTAGCTTCTAGTTCAGGTAAGATTATACACCACAGATCTCTGTCAGCACTCTCCCAGGAAGACTCCTGTCTGTCACAAGCACTTGCTGTGTCCAGGACTTCTCCCGCTTCCCTCCTGGGCTACCTCAGCACTCTTTCCGTTTGTTATCACTTCTAAACATACAGAAATGTTACAGGTTCAGCTGCAGAATTAAAGCAACGTGATTTCCATTGCCAGCTATATGGGATCACAATATACAACTCCCTATAGCAAGAGCAGACCTGCCACAGCATGGTGGGCAGCAAGCAGAAAAAGTGAAAGCAAAGCAGCCTTTCAGGAGGCCAGCAATCCAGATAACGCCAAGTAAAGCTTTGTCCTCCTGTACGGCCCTGCTCCTACTTACGACATTCCCCCTTTCTCTCATTCTTGCCAAAACCTGTCCTCTACCACCAACTGCTTCTTTTGAGCTCTTGCATTGCAAAGCTTTTCTCCTTCTAAGGCTACTCTTTACCCTTCCAGTCTTAAGGACGGCACCCACACACCTGATTTAGGTCATCTTTAAAACACATTTTCCCATGAATGCACCATCCTTGACAAAATCCCAAGCACATCCTGGGGCTGGTACAGGCCAGGGGCAGCATGGAGGAAGCCCCCCTGCCCGGCCGGAGGGGAAGCGTTGAGCTGCCCAAGCACCAGCTGCCTTGTGCCACCTTTCCTCAGGGCTGGGGACTGGCCCTGGCCTGCTTGCTTTAGGTGACTGTGGCCAACTGTACTAGAAACCAATTTGAAAAACGGGGTGAATACTCAAAGCATTTAAACTACCCTGGGTTCTGCGATGCCACAACTAGGCTGCTACCGTCAGGCTAACTAGATATTTTAAAGACGGCGCTCATGCAGTTACACTACATTGCAATCATGGCACAGACCTGCCTACACCCTTTCAATGACCTCCATCCCTGAGATTTAAATTGGTTTTAGGTACTTAAAACTTTCTAAATGTGACTATGTTTTTGAACTGTGACTAGAACGAAGCACTACCACTCATACAAAAGGAATGAATTCATTGCAACTAGCTGTTTGACCTTGAGAGAGAGAAATCTGAGAGCTTTGAGCACCCTGTGAATTTGCCCTATTCTACGTGCATTCCCACTTCTGGACATGGAAAGGGTAGTTATGCTACTTGTAAATATATAGAGATGAAGGCCAAATTAGGCCTCAAGTAATTTGGCAAGATATTGGGCTTTTTAAATGAAAGTGTAAAGCACAGACTACATAAATGGGATATCGAGATGCCAAGAAAATGCCTGCTGAATTTACAAGAGCACAAAATACCTTGTATGTGGCATTCACATACTCAGGATAATAGCAAATAATCATTCCATTCAGAATAAGAACAGAAGCTAGGAGGTTTCATTTCAAAATGCGCTTAAATGCAGATAAAGCAAAAACACTCACTATACATCAGCAGTTACTTACCACAGATGACTACAAATAACCAGATAGATTACCACTGGGCAAAACAAGCCCTCCACGTTTAACCAAACCACGGCTGGATTATCCCTGTAGGGACCCTGAATCCATACCCTGCTCCCCTGCAAGGGCCTGACCCTGAGCACAACTTCCCAGCCAGACCCTGGTGCCGTGGAGGTGCCCAGTGCCCAGGAATGGGGGCTTCCTCGCAGGGTGGAGCGTGGGCCCTGCCCTGCTGCTGCCGCCGGGAGCCCCTGGTTTGTAGATTGGCTGAACCCTACGCTGACTTGCAAAACAGGGTTAAAAATACCTCTGCTGTCTGGAAAAGAAGAGTTGTATTACACAATAAATTCAAGATCAACTAATTAAAGTGTCTCATAAAAAAAACTACCAAAAAAGCCAAACCACTGGAAAGTATAAGAACCGTTTGTACAACTAACGATACAGCTTGGGCTGAATTTCTGTAGCTGGTTTCCCTTAGTGTTATCCATTAAGTTACAATATATGAGGACTTAGTGATGCAATTCCCATTCATTGCTGGTGAGGGATGACACCCGAAGCCATGCAGTTAAAATAGCGTATCTGTCAAAACTAAATAATGTAAAACAAAACAGACATGAAGAATAAATACTATGCTCTATGTAGAGTCTTTCTACCAACTTCCCTGTTAATTAACTTCTGTAGAGCTTGGAAGCCAAGATTTGGGGAGTCAAAATAAGCTCTAGCCAATTCCACTAATTGTGATGTTAACTGAAATTGGATTCCATGCCTGGTACATAGTTGCATCAATTAAATTTTCCATAATAAAATATATTTGGAAGATTATATTATCAGTACAACATAAGTCGCTCTTGTAAATGATCACACATTAGCATATAAATGTATGGGTGAAGCTCTTTATGGAGCAAAATATTTCATTTCCTGACTTGAAAGGTTTCATAGTTCAAGGGAGTGTGAGCAATGTCTCCCAATAAAATGGGATGAGATGACCTACTACTGTGGAGCTCAGACACTACAAAAGGAAAAGTGGGAACAGGGTGTCATGAAGTATGATCACTTGAGATGTGAATATGCAGGTATGTATGTTCACAAAGAGGCTTGCCCCAGAAACATCCTTAACAACAGACAAATGCACAACTACAGGTACCCACCCAGGAAGGGGGAGACTTCAGACTGAGTCTGGGGATGACATGTAAGTCTAAACATAATTTTAGGCTACTGAGCAATACCTTCAAACATTTGCGATGGCATTGGCCATTTGCTGTATTTATAGACAGGTCATGCCATCATCCATTAAGGATATAGATGCTCTGAAATAGTAACAGTTCTTTTTAAAATAGAAAAAAAAAAAAGATCCTTTCCTCCATGATCTGCTTCTTGCTTGAAAAACAAAAAGATGTCCTTCAACTGGAATTTTTATCAACTAAAATTATATGAGGTAGAGTTGCATTGTTAGAATATGGATTTGGGGGGGGGGTTGTTTTTTTTTCAAATAATTGCGTGCAGATTAATAAAATGTTATGTAGTACAATGGAACAAGAGCTGGAAAGGTCCAGGTGCTGTACTCATTAGATACCTGAGGAAGGGACTCTGGTATGTAAGGGATCTTTAACATCCCTACCATTAACGTTCTCTCCGAAAGGATGCTGGAGCTAAATTTTCCCTTGTACTACTTATTCATCAGTGAAGAAGAAAATTTCAGAATGATCAGAGCTGGGATGAATTCCAAAAAACTACCACAAGTTCAGGTATTTCCTGGAAACTTCTCCACATCTTTCGGTTTAGTTGAAAATGTTGGAAGAACGCTTTTGCTGGGGGTTCTCCACCCAGGCTTCTGCCAGCCTCCAGACCTTCAAGGTAAATCTCACAGCGGATGGCCTGCTGTCAGCCCATAAGAATATACCTGCAGTAGCTACATGACTTTATGTAAACCTGCAGGGTTCATTTTGCTCTTTCCACCAAAAAAAGCAGCCACTGCTGTAGGAACAAGTAGTGAGGCCTAAGAATGGCTCATGACCCTTACAGCAACATGTTCTGGAATGAGAATCAGCTTTCCATTACACTAATTCTTTGTAAATAAAAAAGCCCTGCCTGGCTCATCTGTGCTTCTGATTTGAGACAGATACTCACAATTTTCTGGATAGCAATGGATCGCCAGCTTAGCAGATGGAGAGTTCATCATTTAGTTAACGGGGGAATAGATTATCTTAACCTTTACAGGACATAACTACTGTCCTTGCATCTCTACCGATCCTGACCCTCAAACTACCATTACTGCATTTCATCATTTCACCTATTCATAAAGTGGGCAGCTGCAGTCTGAACTGGGCAAAGATTTGGGATGCCTGCAGCAATTGCAGTCCTATCCTATTGCAGGAACCCGTCACAGTCATGTGTTAATTAATTAGGTTATGTTCTTATTCACATATACAGTGCATACACTTCAAAATAATTTTCTTCAGGTCTTCACAGAAGTAGAGGAAATGTTTGTTACACAATACACAAGTGCCATATATTCCTGCCAAGTTTACAGTGTCCTGTCCTTTACAGATTTGATTATTCCTCATTTTATGGTAGTATAAGGCACTTCAGACTCTGAGTCTTCCCTGAGGAATGTTAACGCTTGTTAGAAGTACATGACCCAACCAGTATTACAACAAAACACTTGGAAAATGTTACATCAGAGTACTGTTAATACACTCTAATGCACTTACAGGACATGACTGCATGTGGAAAATCTGATGACTTGCAAGCCTCTTAACTTACTGAGATTCCTAGTTGCTTTTATGAAAGATATGCCATGACTGAATTACCTGACCCAAGGTGATTCCTGGAAGTCCCATTTGCCCCAAATATTTGATTTATTTACAGGTAAATCAGACTCAAATATACTACCAGATTTCCATAACACTTTTGGAAATAGAGACATTTTGACTGATGTGCCGCTCCAGAAAATGTTATCTTGGTTAAAAATAAGCTTTCCATGAAATACCATGCCAGAAGAATGATCTCAGTACTTAGCATTAAATAGACTTTGCTTTAAAAAGCATTGTATTTATAATTTCATTCCCTTATAACAAATCAATGATAACATGAATGTTAATCTAAAGCAAATCAGCAATACCAGCACAACCTCATTTGTAACTCATCCCTTTTTATCTTTCCTTCACTATATGTTTTATGTAAATATTTGTTTCACAATCCTGTGGCACTGATTTATTGTAGAAAATAGATGGCTAGATAAAAACAGAAACAGACATCGAATATAAATGTAATTTAACAATGCATGCGTCACTTTGGTATTTAAATAGAGCATTTTGTGGTCGTCCTCTTTCCATTCAAACTTAACCGAGGGAAATACTCCAAACATACGAGCAATCCCATTGATGGTAGCGGGATTATTCATACCTGTACTTAAAATTAAGCAAAGGTGAAGTGCAGTGAGCTCAGAGGTCACAGTGCAGAAGCAAGACTCACCAGGAACCGCAGGCTGCTGGGACACTGCGGGTTGCCACAAAGAGCTCCTGCGATGAACTCGGATTCAGGGTCTCTTCCGTACAGCCCGTGGGTGCTCTCCTCCGGGCAACACTGCCGGGCATGAGGACCAGTATTCTCGCATCCCGGAAACCTGCAGCAGGACTCTTTAATCACCTCAGGAGTTACTTTACACCCTACTTTAAACCTGCTTTATAACCCTGGCTCCCTGTGCAGGAGGGAGATGCATTTTACCTCCTGTTCTTGGTTTTCCAGCTGTTAGCAGCAGTAAAGAATGTTTAATAAATGGAATAGTTGTGTCTTGTATCAGATTAACACTTCCTAACAACATATCTACCAATATTAGTTTCAAGGAAAAAAAATAGCATTGTTTCCTATTAACACTTAACTGCTCTGTCTGCCTGTGCTATGGGAAATGTTTCTTGTGGCACAGGGTGCCAAACCTATTTAGTGTATGTTCCCTAATAACTCTTCCATTAGTTATTAAGCTCTGTGGTAAGTAAATTAACATTCAGCACTTTTCTCCTTTTTTAAACAATTTCTCTTCCACATCATTTCTTAAATACCCTTTGGAGCCACCCACAAAAATACAAAAACAAGAATTTATTCCAAGATAAAGAGACCAGAGAATCTTCATTCACTTCCATAAGTACTCTAATTCTCACTAACATACATAATTCTACCTACATATATATATGTGCATGTGCACACATATGCCCCATATATGGATGCTTTATATTAAACATTCATAAAAGTACTTTTTATTATTCATTCAATTTCGGTTTTGATCATAACTATTTATCCACTGAAAAAGAAACAAAAATTACTTTTTTCTATCAAATTCAAGCTTGAATGACTCATCAGTTCCAATTCAGACCATGCTAAAAATAGCTATTATTCACCATTAAGATTTTTAGAGCTGACCCAGAAGAATGCTCTCCAAAGCACTTATGGCCTTTCTGGAAACACGCCTTCAAAACTTTTGCTTATAGAGAAGAATTATTGTGAGAGAAGCTTGACTGTCAACCGCTGTGAATCAGCCTAAGTCAAATGATAGCAATGGAGATGCAGTCAATTCAATTTTGTGTTAATTGCTTCGCTCTCCATCAGCACATACTTCTGGCAGTTGCTACATTGGGTTGTTCCATAATCTCCCAGCACCTCTGCTGTTCTCTTCTACAATTTCTTCCATCTGAAACTAGATTCAGTAAGAAAAACACCTTGTCACAGATGGAGCTGCTAGAGTAACAAGGCACCAGAATTAAGATGATAGGCATAGTCACCGTATTTTCTAGGCCTGTACACAGCTACTTTGACTCCCGAAATAGCATGCTGTCAGTGAAACAGGCTGTAGAGCACAAAACAGAGAATTAAAGAGAATTTCAAAACAAGAGTGTGCCTCAAAAAAAAAAAAACCAGCATTTGCTGAGAAAATTTTATTTCCATGAGAAATTTTTCCATCAGCTCAAGAATTAAGTTGTGATTCTCTATTATTTTCAACAACATTAACTTTCAGAAGCAGAAATTATTCTAAAATACATTGCAACACACCCTGGAACAGTGACTGTTGAAACAGAACAAATAGATGTGGTGATGTTCAAATGTAACATGAGAATTTGTCACAGCTTTGATCTATATAGAAATTCAATAATTCCACAATATAGTATGGTGCTTTAAAAAATATGCCTCACTCATTTGAGATGGGACTTGTTCAAGCATCAGGACCAATATTTATATTCTTTCGTGGTTAAGAAAGATGTCATATTCAAAAGAAAATCTGTTCTACATATAGGCATGTGGACTTGTCAGCAAACACCAAGCTCAGTCATATACACTAATATGTTATTATTTGCTTCGGGTACAGTAAAATCAAGTCCATGCTATGCTTCAGTATGAAAATATCTTTCCCTACCTTGAAATGGAGAGCAAATTTGCATCCTACCCACAAAGACGTACTGCAGCATCCCACAAAGCCCCGTGCTGCAGCATTCAGTTAAATTTGAGATCCGCTCTCTAATATCAGATGGCAAAAGATGAGATTAGATGTGTACTAGTTAAGGCAGCATGTAATTAAAATTCAAAGCATTAACAAAAACTGTGCTCTGTTGTTTATAGTTGAGATCCAGGCATAAAGTTTAATGAGCCTCTTTGTTTTCGCACCCCCCTGCGACTTGTTGCAAGTCTTTTAACCATTCTTTTGCCTTGTAAACTTCAGGTCCGTGAAAGGTGAAGATCAGTTTGAAGGGGCATATAAACTAACGAGCATGTCTGAGTTTATGTTATACTGCCTCGCTTCCGCTTTGCTGCTCTTGAGAGGCTGGAGTCTTGCAGAGTACTAACAGCAACAAAGTTCAGAAGTCAACCATTAAATCGGCACTGAAGCAGTTACAAATGTTCACATGGAGAACACAGTATACGCACCAGCATTTGCGCCTTAGAGACTGCTATGGGAGTTCAGACTCCAGCACGTCTGTGAACTAGCTGGGGAATGACAGAGCGACCTCCATAGCGCCCCGCGACAAGCACAGCGGAGGAAGCACGCCCCGCTGACGTGGGCTTGCAAGCGGTCTGGTGGGAGGCTGGTAAGAGGGCTTGGCATAAAACTTTACACTGCTGCTCTAAGTAAGTTACTGGAGGAGCAAAATGCAGCTCCTCTGAGCTGAGGTGGCTTTCACCCACCACTGGTGAGTCCTGTGTCTTTGTGGATTTGTTCCAACACATCTGCGAGGCAGAGAAGTTTTATTTTCCCAAGCTCACACAGGGATACTGTGGTGACTATGAGGGACCTGAAATCCTCTCTCTGTAATCCTAGATATTGCATTCATCTCCCTTTCACAGGATCCCTGCTGAAGTTCCAAGCATCTATCACACCAAAGGAGTACAGATGCCAGGATGGTATCACCAGTAAACTTAAGTGTCATATTCCACATGATTTCATTCCAAAATGCTAGAAATCTTAAGTGACATCTTGTGAAACTCACTAATCAACAGAAAAACTAAATTTATAATTGATACACATTTTCATTAATTTTGGTTTTAGTTTTATATTTCTCTACACATATCTGTCTGACAACAGGATGCAACATGATCATTGCATTTATTATTTGAAAACATCCACAAAGCTATTTTGCTTTTTTGGCATAGAAATCTAGATCTCTGCCATTCTTGTCTGGCAGAGCTTAATTGTATTCTGTATTTTACATTTGAAATTATTTTTCAAAATAGGGGGAAAACTAGAAAATTACTTTCCCTCTCATCTTATTTTCTCACTTTTGCTTCTTCCTGCCCTGCCACAGACCCAGATATCCTACCTTACTACTGTCAGTACAGTCAAATAATGAAAATAATAATAATTTTATACAAGTGTCTTCCCCCTTCTTGTTCTCACTCTGCTTCTCTAACCGTTCTCCACTGCATCCTCCTGGTGATTCCTCTAAGCCACCTTGCAGCTCTCTGCACAGATTGCAGGGACACTCTTCTTGATTTCCTTCTCTTTTCCTCCTGTATCACCCCAGGATACTGTATATGAAAAAGCAAATTTAGTCTCACTGATCTCAGATTTATACCCCACCTCAGTGTTCTCTCTCTGCATCAGGTTAGATTCGTTCTGCACAAAGGAAAATTCATCCTGTCTCTCAGCACAACTCAAACAAGGCAGTCCTCTCCCTTGCACCTCTGCCAAGACCTCGCATGGCCACCCCTTCCCTGGTAAGAACCAGCTTTGCTTGTCACTACCCCCTGCCCTGGCAGGGATTTGGCATGGGTATCTCTGTGAGTCCCCGTGCTCAGGATGTCTCCAAGACAGGTACTTTCCTCTGCATAATTAAAGTGGAAGATCCCCTCTTCAGCATCGCTTCTTGGTAACAGCATCAACCTCTTTCACAATAGCATTAGTGGCTATGAGAAAGAGGGAAAAAAATAAAAATAAAAAAGATTTTTCCTGGTCTGTCACTTCCATCAGAGGAACACTAGCTCCACTGGCTCCCAATTTTCTCTCACATCAAATGTAACCTGCTTTTCTTCACTTCTGATGTGCACCCTAATTTTTTCCACCATACCTTCCTTAATTTCTTTTTACTTTATGGATCCAGCTTCCATTACCCTCTTATTACACTTGCAAATCAGCATCTTTGTGCTTTTTCCTAGATTGCTCCCTTCTCTGTCAGGAGTTCCTCACACACGCATGCTTCATTGCTTCATTTTCCTCCTCCAAACTCCACCTAAGCAGCTTTCTTTTGCCATAAATCTTACCAAAAGAAGATAACAGACATAAACCAAACTGTGTTACGAGTTTACTCTACGACTATCGTATTGCCCAATAACATCTCAATAATTTCTACTTTTTCATGTTGTTGTGTCTCTATTTATCTGCTGCCTGTTGTGCTGTACTACAGCCTGCAAACTCCTAGAGATGGGAAGCATCATCTTCTCCCACCTCAACCCAGAGTCCCACCCTCAGGGCAGTCCTGGTCCATGGCCAAGGTGCACAGGTGTTACCAAACACAAATAATTGCTATTAATAACAGAGTTCATGGCTCTGTTGTGCTAAGCATTACCCAAATGGAGGAATATTCCTGCCTCAAGCTGTCTTGCAAGTGTGGTTTACATACACAGGCATAGATGAATACAACATTTACAATGAATTTTCTAGAGCATTACCCACTATTACACATGTCAAGCTGAATTTCCTGAAGTATCATGCAACAATTGTTTACAGCTTGCTTACGTGAACACAGCTGTAGCAAAGCGCTTACAGTTTGAACACAACATTCACTAAACTCAGTCTAGACTGCAAACAGGGATGGACTTAACCAGACAATTTGTCTTTTCGGGTCTAGAAATAGTAGGTAACTCTGACCTGTCCCTCTTTTGTTTGGTAGAAAACAAGAATATTCCTCATGGTTATCCCCTAGGTAGAATAAAAAACATGTATCATAAATCAAAAGCTCTCATTGAATTGTTTTTACTGAGAGAGTTTAGTTTAACTGGTTTGACCTGGATTAAAAATAATGACCCTCAAACTTCCAGACCTTCTTCATATAAACACTGGCTGTCCCTTTATAGCGTAATTTGAGCCAGTTCTTAACTTCTAGCTGGCTCCCCAGCACCTGCCATTAACAGGCTGTGCAAAGCTGAATCTAATTGTCCACGGAGAGGTGGGTACCATCAAAGTCGTTTCTCAACCAGCCCATAGCCTACCGTGCCTAATTATAGTGTGGCCATTTCCAGGCAAGCCACTGCACTGCTGGTGGGCAGAGTAATCTGTCAGATATATAAAGAAGGGAAGGGTCTTCTGCTTTGTCACTACTGCTGGCTAATCTTATTAAAATAACAATATATATAATAATTAGATGTTGGAAATAATAGATATTGCTCTAGTTCTGACCTCTTCTTTCTTTATTTGACTCACTATTTCAAGAGAAAATGATCCAGTGGCCTCTAGTTCTGACCTTTATCAAATATTCCTGAGTTCTGCAGCTCTGCTTTTCTAATCTTGCCTTGACTCCTCTTCAGTGACCCCCCTTACAGACTTCCCAATTACCTCAATATTCACAGTATTCCCTAAAGCACCAGTACATGGAACACTATTATCTCTTATCTATTTTATCTATTAACCTTAGGAACATTGGCAAGCTATTATGGGCAATCACTGTGCTTGGAGAAAAAGGACAAAAAGGAGGTTGTGCTTTAAAGTGTGTGTGGAAATTGTTTGCCATTTAGGTTACATTTTGCATTTTCTTTCAAAAGAAAAAGAACTACATATTTCAGAAGGAAAGCCAATTTATCTCAATTAAGCTTCTCAGCTGTTTTGCATTCAGTGAAGAACTCATTTTTTAAAGATTTTTCTACTTGCTTGTATTTTTCCTTACATTTTCTGTTGCTCACTCCTCACAGAGAGTCCTGTACAGTGGAAAGAGCCACTTGGGAATAAAGAGCTGCTGGATGAGTAACTCCAGCCCTGTCCCATTTTCCAGGTTGGCTGCCAGGTTCATAGTCTGGTGACGCTGTGCATCTGCCTGCAGCTGAAAACAGGCTCCTGAAGAGCGAGACGTTCTGGGAGATGTCGGTAATTTGGGCAAGAGGCAGCAGTCAGCATGCAAGAGACGATAACAGCACGAGACAGTCGCTAAAGCTGCAGGGGAGATCTGCAGGAATCAAGATCACCTCCACTCACATATTGCCAGGAGAACCAGCAAATTATTTAGTGAATTACTTATTTATGTTCTAATCCAAATGGTTGGGGCTTTTCAAAAGCTGAAAGTGAGAAACATCATGCATGAAGACAGCTGAGATCAAGTTTTCCCCCTCACTTGCGTTTTCTTTGCTTGGTTTGGTTAGGGTTTTTTTTAATTGCCAATTTAGCCAAATGATCAGATTTTGTAATAGTTCTGATTTCAGATAGAAGAGAAAATAATTTCTTTGTGAAACAGACAAAAGCAAAACAGACAGTTTTGTTCTAGGTTTTGTTTGTTTTTGCTATTTTTTAAGAAGGAAAAAAAAGTAATTTTCATTTTCCAAAAATCTCAAAAAGGCTTTTGAAAAATATTTCTCATTTCGAGTGAAGAGCAGTACCAATGTCTCTGATTACAGACATAAGGATGAATTCTGGGGATTCTAATCCTAGAGCTCTGCTGTGCATTTAGGGCTAGACTTCAAAGGGACAACCCTTCTTCAGTCCCTTCAGAAACGGCCACAAGGTACTCAGTGTGAATCAGAGGTGCTGAGCTCCTCGGGGCGGGGGCGGGGGGGATAGGGGAATAGGCATGTGATGCTTCCCCTGTTTTAAGCTGTTGTTCGATCACGTAAGGAACCTTTCATTTTAATACGAACTACATAGTGAAGTATGTTCTTCCAGACTAAAACTGAGCCCTAATTCCACCTCTCATCACTAGATGGCGCCAAGAATTCATCAAACAGATTAGAGACCGGCAAGAGGGAGAGATTTATCCGGCAAAAAGGGGGGGGGACAGACAAAAGTATACGCCAAATTTGACACACATAAATCAGGAATTAAATTCAGAGGCTGTAACCTTCGCCCCCCTCCCCCTTAAGAAAAAAAATCTGCTGCGGAACAAGCTGCATTACACACTAAGGCACAAACAGCAGCTGTACCTAAAATGTCCCCAGCCCTTGCCCTGCCACTGACCTACACTGTCTCATGCCCTCCTGTGAGGTTTTAAAAGGGGCAGGGGGGTGTCCTTTCCCCTCTCGTCTCTTTGCTCTGAATACCACCATCATCGCTGGAGCAGGTTCGCCCCTGGCTGCACTCAGCATCCAAGAGTGATTCGCTGGCGACTCCAGTGTGCAGAGCTGCCATGAGGATTGGGAAAGTTGATGATACGGCCCCAGAGATCCACCTGGGGTTTGGAAAGTGTCACCCTGCAGCTGCCAGGCCCTCAGCAGACTGACTTTACTTCTAATACTACAGCACATGCATAAATACGTAAACAGGGTCAATGAGGACCTTCAGCTAATTATAGGTTGTTGGCAACTTAAAGGCTACTTCATTAGAGAGGTGGAAAAGAGCTTATGAGACTTTTTCCTGCCACCCAAACAGTGGAATTTCCACCTGAGATTCAGGAGCCAGTAGGGATGGACTCACCATCTCCCAGGTCCGTGAGGGCATGAGGTACACAAACTGGAGGAGAAGCAAAGCCAACAGTGCTGGGAGCAAGCAGGATGCCTGCAGGCATTCTTGCGCTCCAAGGAGCTGCACCCAGGAGCTTGTTGCCCTCCTGGCCCAGCCACACTTGCGCTAACCCGTGTGGGTAGGACCACTATTTTGACAAGCGCAGACCTGGCACCTGCCCGGCACATCTTGGTGCCCACTCGACTGCGCAGGGTATTGCCTGCGGACGCAACGTGCAGAGAAGGCGTCTGCCTGTAAACACGCCAAAGGATGTGCACGATGTGTTCACCCCCCAGAAAAAAATCTGCTGCCTCAAATATGGGATCTCAGTACACTTATATATGAAGAATGAGTGTGAAAATCCTGTCTGTCCATCTGTTCCTTAAAGGTTTCTTTCCTTTGCTTAATGTTAGAATTTCTCTTCAATCTTCTTCAGTAGCA
The DNA here is from genome assembly GCF_036370855.1 of Dromaius novaehollandiae. NCBI lineage: Eukaryota > Metazoa > Chordata > Aves > Casuariiformes > Dromaiidae > Dromaius > Dromaius novaehollandiae. Next base: position 16,481,792 of record NC_088105.1, on the reverse strand, counting down.
CAAATCACAGAAGTGACATTTATAGGTTAAGTAAATACTATGCTTGTGACATCATCTAAGTACAATAACAGGCACTGTTAGTTTGTCTACCTATAGCTATAACTCTGTGGACTTCAAGCTCCATTTATCTTATTCTCAACGAGTGGTAATTAAAATCTACAGTGGCAGAAGTATTGCTCTGAGAAGCAATAGCTCTACCATATGAAGCATGTAAATTTTGTCAATAGAAAAGAGTTCAACAAACATTTTCAGTTCCAACCATGGCACAGAAGTGAAAACTGTGATTTTTAAAATTTAGGGAGGAAAAAAGCATAACAGTGAAGAGACGAGCCTACCTTGGATGCCATGGAGCCATCTCATCTCAAGCCCAAGGAGGAGATGCTATAAATTTCTGCCATCACGGGGTCTGCACGTCTGGTTGGTGCAAAGTGATTTTTCTTCCTGGCCATTCCTTATTAGTTTCCCAGACTGCATAGCAGACAGCTCAGGAATTACCAATGCCATCGACAGTGACACAATTGATTAAGTATGAGCAATACCAGCTTGGATTTCACATTCAGTCAGGGCTCTGTAATGGTAGCACAAGGGGCCTCGCTTGTTGAGCAAGAAGGGTTTTATGTCGTTTGTCCCCAGAGCAAGGTACAAGTGAGCTTGACTGAGACAGTTGTGAGTATCCTGTCAGAAGCCATATTCACAGGAAAAAGGCAGAACAATGGAGAATAAATGACAGTGCAGAATCAAGGAATTAAATCATCCCTGAGGCTCAGATATTCCAGACTTCCCTGTGACACCTGCTAAAGGGACAAGGAAGGATCTGGAGTTAGTCCCTGGGGAGATCTTGCTGCCTTTGCAAAAACACTGAGGAAAGACCTGCAAAAAATCTGTTGCAGCTCTTCTAAAGATCATGGATTATGCAACTTTGTATCAAGCTGCACGCTCACTTTTAGGCCTGCTTTTCCAATTTAAAATCTAAACTGAAAAATAAAAGTCCAATTGCTTTGAATCAAACCTTTTTTACTCATTCTCTGTACAGAAGTGCATAGTTCCTCCCCTGCCCTCCCGCTGAATTAGAATATTTCATTTTCAAGTGGTTGTAGTAAGAAAAGAAAGTAATTGCTAACTGTAAATTAAAGGAGGTTACCTACGCCACTTATATCAATAATTTTGAAAATACACCGTTCTCCTGAAGGATGGGAGGAAGTCTGAACCCACTTCTTCCCTTTCAAGATTGCGCCCTAATCACCACTGCAGGGTATTTGAGGCCTGCCCATCTTTTCCTCTGGATGCTCTTCCACTTTATATAAACTAGTAGGAGTATATATTTGGCTGGAAGCTGGTAACAAGGGATCTAGGATTTTCACCCAAGACATGCAACCTCAGTTCCAGCCCTAGTGCTAGTGAACAGTTAAGTTTTTTGCAGACTGTGAAAAACCTTGAACAGGGAAAACTGATTCAGACTCAGCTACGAGGGTGTAACAGCCTGATAGTTACCATATCCTCCAGAGGTGCGTGGGGGAAACCTTTGCTGAAACCCCTGGTCTGAGTCAGACAGAAAATTTAAACCTTGATATCCTCTTTCCCAGATTTGCATGGGAAACAGTCTAAATATTTGTGCAAGAGTGATCATCAGTATTTTAAGTTCTTTATCAAGACTTTAAAAATCCAATTATAGCACCTTAATGATTCTTTGTAATGAATAAGAAGTGCTTACTTCCAAGGAGTAATGTTTCAGGCTGTCTGTAGATTTGGGAAGCTCCCTGTTACTTTTGCTGTGCTACCTCATGAAGATGATAGACATAGAGCAAAAATCTTAGCTCACTTTATACCTCTTCCTGCTGTCACGAAGCCATCCTGCCTCTCCAACCCATCACCATTACCAGGTTTGTAACACTGGTGCTCCATTCTCAGCTTGGCCAGAGACACTGTAATTTAGCCTTGAATTTACTGCTTAGTACTTCCATCTCCTGCCTGTAAAACGGAACTGACAAAAATAACAATTACTAAAAACTAGAAACCTAACTACATCCATGGGCGGTCTGTCTGTGCTTCATTCTCCCAAGACCCTCAGGTACAATGAATCCATTCTCCTGTTTCCCCCTGCACACACAGACAATCTGAAATCCAGCAATGTGCAACTACTGCTCTACTCAGACAAACTAAAATGAGGGTTTAGCATTACACACTTCAAGGAGAATGTGGCCAGTAGCAACATCAACAAATTTACACAATTCATTCACTCGTCACCAACTTTGGATTGTTTTCCCATACATTTTTCTCCTTGTCAGGCACGTTTTCCTATCTGTTTTTCTCCCAACTTCAAGTTAAGATGCATCTTTTTAAGACCAGCTATTTTAAAGGAGAAAACTAACCTCTTCAGCATGGCTTAGGCAAATAAACATAATTTGTTCTACAGTGTATTAGCGGAAGAAGATCATTAGGAATTTTTTTTAGCCGGAAAAGACATGGTTAAGCTAGCAATCAAAAAACATCTCCAAGATGGCCATCGCATGCGTCTGCCTGTTGGTGCACACTACAGCTTGCCTAGCTGTGCCTTCATCGCAGTTATTTCCTGCACGAGAAGCACGAGGCTGACATGGCCATGCCTTAATCTGCTAAACCCATGTGCTCTTTTCACAGAGCAACTTGTCTTTACTACTGGTGTATGTTTTTCATAAATGCTGACATTTCTAATTTTCTGATTACACCTGCAGCTGGTTCATGTTTGGGCTGCGACTGTGTTATGATATAGAAGCCATGATTGACATTAAGCTTGAAACAGTATTTTCATTGTAAGCACCTCTGCTCAGCCCTTATATGTGGAACTAAGTAATTCGGTGGAGAATTTTATTTGACAAACATACGGTATGTGTGAATCTTCAGTAATATTCCACATGAAAACATGGCCAAATTAATCAGATATTTAATGTGATTTAGCTGTTATCTCTGGGGATAAATAACATGCCTCTTATACCAAACCCACATCTCTTTTCATTTCACTCTGTGTTCAAAATTACTGAAGACATTTCTTTGTGAACAGTTTTTGCTCTCCAGCCTCTCTCTTAAGAGTTTACTTAGGTATTTCAATTTGTAAGTGAAGCCTGAGAAAGATTTCCCAGAGCCCTCCGCCTTGCGTTGCCCATTCCGAAACACGCGGCCCCTCCAGGCCCTTTCCAACCTCGGGCTCCCCTTTGCCACTGCAGCGGCCCTGGCCCCCACGGGGCTCCCCTGGGGCACGGCGGCTGCAGCTCTGCTGGCGTGCAGGCAGATAAACCTCACTACCCCCTATCAGCTGCAGGAGACGACGAAAATCAACTCCATCAGCCTGGGCAGGCTTTGCATCCCCCAGTTAGTACAACAAAAATGATGTTCTGCAAAGTTTACCTGGACCGTGGAGCAGCCAGAGAGTTGTAGCATATTCACAAAACTGTAGGAGCTCTACCGCAGCTTCGCACAGAGCTCGGTGAATTCAGCCCAGGTGACACGGACACTTTGCTGTTCAAACTGTGTAATGATGGTGTCATGGATAACCTTCTAAATTTTGCATTTCATTGCAAAGAAGCATCTCACTCCTCAAATGTAATGTTGAGCTTATGTCTGTACTCATGCAGAAAACATGTAGCTCTTTAACAGCAAGATTTCAGAAATAACAGCAGATGTCAGAAATAACTTTGAAAGAATAATATTATACTAACAAAGCGTACTTCATGAAAAAAGTCTACATCTAGTTTTTAGATGTCTCACAGACCCTTAATGTTTTGTTTTTTTCTTGGAGGGGGTTGTTTTTTGGTTTTGGTAATATTTCACTTGCAGGAAGATGGAAAACTGTATGCCAAAATATGCACTTGCACCGTATTTCTTTGAATATGTTCCAGGAAATGCCATACCTATGAACTGCTCTGTAATGTAATCCTTCAGACTGGAGCAATTCATAAGATCCTGAGAACAAAAAAGCTTTTTCAGCAGGTATCGTTAATCAGGAAGTGAGTACATGCCACATTAGCATCCCCTAAGGGTTTCTAATGCTCAACAAGAGTAAGGGCAGTTCACTGTTTTGCTTAGAAAGCTGTCACAGGACAGACATCCTTATTCGAACTCCATTCTCACATTCTCTGGGGTTCAGACCACAAGCCTTGCTATCTCCGCGCCAAGACCTTCACTGGCTGTAACCCAGGATGGGACCAAAAGGAAAACTCTCCCTCTTCTGCTCAGCCCTGCAGCCCAAAAGTTCACAGTGTAGGAAGCAATTCACACGAAGAATAAACTGTGAAATGCATTCTTAAAAGCGTTTTATTATCATTTTTTATTTGAGCCTCGTGCTGGAGGAAGACATCTTTCTCTGACACAAAGCTCCTTGTCCCACTAGCAGTGAGAGAGCTCCAGGGACAAGACTGCAAATTGCTTTCCAAGTCTATTTTAAGAATGGTTTAACAATCAGACAAGGAAAGATGATATTCAAATCAAATGGCTAAGCTTTTCAATATTACAGGTGTGGCAGCTAGATCTGCTCTAATAGCAGGGAATGAAGAAGAAAATGCAGGAATCTTAGCGCAAAGCAGCTGAGCGGGGTCCGGCGCCTGCAGAAGTCGCAGGGCAAGGCCCTGTGAGAGCCCCCAGGCATGCGGAGGAGCAGACGGCTCCAGCCCCTCTCCGTGGCGCAGCAGGCAGAGCCCCTGCAGCGGGCAAAGCGCAGCTTAGCCAGGCTCTTGTGGCAGCATGCCATTACCCAGCATACCGACAGCCTCTTGATGCCTGACAGCCTCCAACAAGATTATCCTCTAGAGAACATTCACCCATCATCATCCCAGGAAGCCCTAAAAAGCCACAGCTTCAGGGACGTGGCAACCCTAAACATTCTACTTTCTTTTCATTGCTGAAACAGATGAAATTAGAATGGAGTAATGAATTACATTTGTTTTGCACGTGAAGGCAATAACCCTCCAAACACAGAGGCACGCACCTCTCCAGAGCCTGGCAGGTATCAGCGGGACGTAACACGGACACTCCGCCTGCACCAAGACGGCTAGACCCACAGGCAGCGGCTGCGCACACTTTACAGACCTTCACATCTCGTTCATCTCAAACTGTTTCCAGCCTCTCCACTGGTAAGAGAATATACACATAATATAAGTTTAGCACACCTAGATCTGTTTACAATTAACTGAGAAAGGTTTCTTAGTGTTTCTATTAAGCTAGTTTTGAGTGGTACGGTTACTTATTGTTCACTCACAAAAGTGGAAGGAAACAGCTTTCATAGCTCTTTTGCCACAGAAGTAAAGTAAACACTATCAGGCGATGGCACAGCTTAACTACACGGAAGAGAATGGAGGAACACTAATTTACATGAGCAAAGGATTCAGCCTCCAGCGTCGTCTGTGTTTGCAAACTGAAATGGACACACTGCAATCTTCAAAACAGGCTAGTTTGGTATAAAAAAACTACTGAACAAAAATCACCATTGCTTCAAAAGCAACTGCGCCTCTATACTATCTTTTATAGAGTGTATTGTATGCATTTTCTTGGCCCAATTCATAAAACAATACACCTAAACATGCACAACAACACTCATGATATTCAGCGGCGTGGCTGAAGTGCGTCTGCATGGATCTCTCTATTGCATCAAAAATCCACATCTAAAAGTCACATGCAAACTGATGCTGCCAGATCCACATGACTAATTAGGAAGGGCTGAGCTCCTGGAGTTTGCAGCTCTGCAAATCTTTCAAACTTTTTTTTTTTTTTAAGCATTTACAAAGCTATTTTCAATGCGAATCTTTTCTTCTTGTACCGTAAACCCTCTCCCCTTTACCCCAATGAGGGCAAGTCAGTGCTCTGAAATTTATCTACTTAAAGGGAAACCTGTACTACTGTTTGGCTAAGGGTTTGTCTATATAGGGGAGAGTTACTGGTACAACGATACTGCTGCAGCAGAGCACTAACCCTCGGTAGACATACTGATACAGCTCCCTAGGGCAAAAGTATCTATTTGCAGTTCCAGTTAATGTTTTGAATTCAATACAATTATTATACTTGCAAAACCATTGGCAGAAATATCCTTTTGCAGACAAATCCTAAGAGAAAGGCTTTTCTGCCCTGGAAAAGACTAGGCAGGTACAAATAATGTATCTTTAGAATTGTTATTTCTCTGATTATCTGCTGCTTTGTTAACAGCCTGCATGTCAGGCAGTGGGGACTAATGAATGGGGCACATGTTCAAGACAACTAGTTTCTCTTCTCCCCACTGGTTTTTACATGTTGAGTGACACCAGATAAGTCACCTACTCTTCTTGTGATTGAGTTTATTGATGACACCAACATTTTTTCCTGGTGCACCAGTAGAGAATTACCTAGTCAGTGTCTAATTCCACCACCTCTAATGCTTTCTTCTTTTTTTCTTTTTAATACTGAATAAAATAAAACAAAACAAGAACATCCATTGGGCCAGTACACAACATGTCCATGATCACGGCACAGATGAGCCCTTCAGCACAGCGTATCTGGTTCTGACAACAACAATAGTTTTGCACATGCAGGAACAATAGACTCAAAACTGAAATCTACTGTGTGAATCTAACTGGTATAATTCCCCAGAGACAGGTGAGGAAGAATGAAGGCATACTTAAATAAACTTCCTCTGAAACCACAGAGGAAGGAGAAGGGCTTGTTTTGGCATGGCATTTCATAGCGCTGCTGAGATACGAGGTGCTGGCGCCAACTATGTACGTCCTAAAGTACATCTGAGAAGCAGCATCTCACCCTGTTGGACCAATGGGATGAACAGTAAGTCAAGTGTCAACAGTATAAATGTCCTTAAAGTCCATTTACTAATAGGTCAGTGTTGGTCTAGCCTCAAAAAACACCCTGTGTATTTGAAATGCTCACCGCAACGCCGCAGCTGCAGAAGGTGACGGGCTGGGGCAGACACAGCAGTGCCCCAGTGCCACTCGCCCGCCTCCGAGACCTCGTCCCAGCCGCTGCCAGCCCGGCTCTGCTCCCACATCCCACCACGCCGGACGGCCCTGGAGGGCTTCCATGGAAAAGCAAAAATCAGGTCAGCAGTGACAGGGAAAAACCTCCCCAGTGGCTGCCGGTTGCTTCTCCACTGCACTGTGGAGGCCACAATCAGTGGCCTTTCAGATTTAGGGGATCATTAATGTCATATACCACGGGCTGGACAACACCTGGGCTGTCGAACTGACCCCAGAGTTTCCTGGGGGGAGAGAGGGAGTTAAGCTGGAACGCCCTACTTTGAGGTCAATTTTTTTTGCTTGCTGAACCAACAAGTGGGAGGTGGGGGCAACTTTTTGTGCCGTCTCTCAGTGCCTGGTGGCCCTGTCCCCATGCACATGAAGTGTTAGGGATAAAGAGCCCACGAATGGCTGGACGGACAAGAGTGCAACGTAAACAGGAGAAAGGCAGCACACCCCTTCGCACCCAGCCTGCAAATAGGTGGAAACAGCCAGGGATCCCACAGCAACAGCCTGAGATGCTTCTGATAAAAAGGAAGTGATATGCCACCATATCACTTAACACTCCTGAGCACACCTTGAGATACACATTTTTTTCTTAACAGGTTGGATAACAGGAAACATAAATCATATAGAAAGGAAACGTGGGTCCTTCTCCACCCAACTGGCACATGCCCCTGTCCAGAGGCTAGGCAGAGAAGCCGCATTCTGCAAAATGTGAATGTGCAATGTGAAAACCGCACACTTAAACACGGTCAATGTGCAAATGTGCCTGTTCAGAAAGAATAAAGCAACGTGGCAATGTGATAGCACACAGTCCTTTAGGTGTGCTTTACCATTCTTCAGATACGGTATGATCTTGTGTTAACTTTCAACTGCCATCACAATCTTTCAAGAACATGAAAAAATTGACCGTATTTTTCTAATAACATGGAAAATTTCTACCCATGTTGTTCTTCACAAAGCAGAGGAATAAAAAAACACAGAACATCTCAAACAGGAACAGTTTTAATTAAATAAACACTAAGATCGACTTACGTAAAGATAGCCCATCTAACACTTAATCTTGCACACTGACATTTCTGCAGGAAATCCTAGACTCATTGAAAGTAATGTGAGTTCCACAGCTGATGATCCACTGATAACAGGTGGGAGCATTTACACAAGAAAAAAGGGATTTTGACTTTCCTTCAGCAGTCAAGTTAACAGTTGGAGTGCTTTCTGCATTATTGTATGTTAGTGTTTTAACACAAGAAGTCATCAGTATCCTGAAATGTTAAGATAATCTCTCTCTTAAATACTCACAGCTTAGTAAAATATAGCTGACAAATACTGCAAATACTCAGGTTAGGTAATTAAATGATCAATCCATGATCTGTCTGGTACTAAAATGTGTACACACTGATAAACAGAGAAATTCATGTTTAATCTATTAGCTGATCAATATATTTTAAAATCAGTATTCATTATTCTTACAGCAATTAAATGTGTGACTTTAGTCCATGTCACAATCTCAGGACTGAGGTAACTGTGGTCAGCTTCAAATCTGTGAAAGTGAAAGAGATAATGCATATGTGTTAAGTTAAATAACAATGCAATTTTTTGAAGGCACAGAGAATAATTTGAGACACGATATTGTACAATGGGAAAAGAGATCGCACAAACAATTAAACTGATGACAAAGATGTATTAGATCAGCATGACACGGATACCTCACTTCTGGGGTGCCCTGCTTGTGGTACTCTTCTCAAAAGGTACTAGATCTTCAGGAGGTGCTGAGTATCTACCTCCAGATGAAAGTGTGTGTGTGTGGGGGGGGAAGCCCTTCTGAAGGCACCAGACAAGAAGGATGGCCCAAGGGTCAGACTGCCTGCCCTTGCTATAGGCCTGGGTTTAATTTCTGCTCTTCCTGGAGATCTTCTGTCTCACTGTGGCAAACTGATTTATTTTGTTTATCCCTATTTCCCACCTGTAAAATAATACAATGGAAAATGCATTAAAGATTCCAAGACACTTCAATATTACAGCACTAGGAGTCAGACAAATATCTGGAAAAGCATCATTATTTGCAGTGAGAACACTGGGGTTTCTGGATTTTTCTCCAACTGGTTTTAAATTTGGTGCTTTCTTATTTTTCAGTCTCTTGCTTAGAATTTCAGAATTCCAGCAGTGAAAGGGGGTAAGCAGGAGGCACACAGGACTACATTTTAAGCCCTATTGCTACAAGTGGCTGTTCCATGCAACAAGAAAAGCAAGAAATGGAGGGCATTGTGCACTTTTTAGGCTTAGGTTGTCAGTGAAGTTGCTACGCGTGACACTTTTTTGGTACGGGCACTCGTTTCTAGGATACACTTTGGTAAACAACTTTGAAGTCAAAATGAAAAATTACAGCCCGAATGCTTTTTTCTCTTTTATGCAACATACCTTCATGACTGTACTAGTCCATTTAAATGGCAAAGCAGCGCTGAATGCAAACAGCCTCCTTCTGCAGGCTGTCTCCACAGTTCAATTACCAGTGCTTTAACAGTGCTAATTAGCATTCCTCAGAGCTAGATCTCTTTGAGTGACAGGTAACCATGGAGAGTCACAATCCTGTAGGTGATCAGCAAGAGTCTGACTTTTCTTTTTAATTAAAAATTAGAAATGCCTTAAACAAAAATAATAATTCACTGATTTATGCTATTATCCCAGGGTTGCCAAGCTGGTGAGAATAACATTAGTGCTGTAAAAATGAAACAATTTTTAAATGAATAGACTAGGGCGATAGAAAGGAGAGCAGGTTTATTATCTGTAACAAGAGAATGTACTCGTAATGATGGTACAAAATAGTAGACGCTTCTCCAGAGAGTTGGCATGGAGACCAAAAATAGGACACTTTCCTGAATGTGGGATGGGATTGCCCCAGTTTATTTTAGTTTTAATAAGATAGATAGATAATTACTAAGTCTGTTGCATAAATGGAAATTTCATAGAGAAATCATTTGGTAAAATTTAACCATGAATTATACTGAGAGATAAAATTGCATCTGGTCTGAGTGAGAGTCAGGATTGGAAACTGAATAAGCCAGATAATCAATTAGTGAAAATTGTTTTCAGTGCAACTACACTATTTCAAGCCAGCTAATGATCTAGGTCTGTTTCCAGAAATGGATGCAGGCAGCAAAACACTCCTAGTCATGTTTGTGAAAACTGCAGTGGGTCCAAATCAGCAGTATTTACCCATGTTAATCTTAATATTATTCGCCAATGAATAATGATGAAATATTTTAGGCTGGGCTTGCCAAGGGAGAGGGGAGGTAGAGAAGAGATACGTGTATATTTGTAATTATGAAATATTTTCCAAGACCAAATCATCTCAACATGGCAACCCTGCAAACTCATTACTTAATTGCTGATTCTAATGACAATGATTGCACACCAGACATTAAAAGAAAACAAACGACTGAGCAAAAGTTATTCTAATAACAATGATCACAATTCAAAAATCTAATCATTGTTTGCAGGTAAAATCACAGCTGTTAATTGTGAAGCATCAAATATTCATTCCACGAGGTTATTCAAACCTTCCCCATAAAATTTTCTTTTCTATATGCAAAATAACCAGCATAGTTAACTCATTATGGTTCTACTACAGATGTATTTATATTTACAGATGTATTTAATATTCATGCTATTAAAGTTAACTCTATATAGGAAGGAAAACTAAAGGCAATTGCATCCATATCAGAGGTTCTATCAGATTAACTAATGCTTTTCCTTCTAAAACCAAAAAGGTTAATTTCTACAAATGTGGGAAGGAATGCTTTCCTAAAAATACAAGCAAAAAAACCCAGTTCTGGATAGCTGCCCATCTTACAATTATAAATGTATAGCAGGCACTGGCAACGTAACTGTCTAATTTTCAGTTTACTTATTAAATATGTTAAGCTTAAATATTGATAACAGAATATCTATCTATGGTTGCCAGGATGGGCAAACAGCCAGCACCCATCACATTTTTAGTAAAATTTACAAGACAGACAAAAAAAAATTTTAAGAGGAAAAGTATCTCTGTATGGAACTAATATTACGTTTGGTTTTTTTCTTCCATATTTATAAAAACATCGAGCACCAATACATTTTAAATCCACTGAATGTCCTCAAATTTTATTTTGGAAGAAGAAATTTTACAAAGAGTAAGAATTAAGCAGCTGGCTTTTTGTAGTTAAGTGACTCAAGAACTACCCATTCCTGCAAGGTCTTGCCCAAATAAGTCATCTCACCAGAACTAGAAGGACCAAGCTGATGCAGGTTCAGTCCCACTAGCCTCCTGCATGACTCCTGGTAAGTCCTGTTTGACTCTTTGGTAATTACCCCCCCCACAAGTCTCCATAGTTTCAAGTGAGCTCCTCCTTACCCTCATCTTCCAAGGAAATATGAAGCAAGCAGAGCCTCCCTCCCCTGCCCCAACCAGCCCTCGTGCAGCTCCGCAGTGCCGGGGCACGAGCCGAGTCTCCAGCCACTCTCGACACTCTGCAGAGGCTGCATCACTGATGCGCCTCATTCAGCCATGTGCAGGGACCGCTCTCAGGCTGACACAGGAATGGGCAGGCAAATCCACCACCCTGCAAATTCTGAACTCGTCTCCATTCCCACTCTGACAGTGGTTTAACAGTCACCAGGGATAACTCTGCTCTTGTCTGGAATAACTGCACTTGTTCACGTGCTTGGAAAGAAACTTTCTCCCATGGATCTGCTAAACTAAACTATTAAAAAAAAAAAAAGACTCCATCAGCAACTTCCAAATTTAAAGACGAATCAAAAAATGTGCATAGTTTTGTTTAGAAGTAGTCAAGTTTTGTTTAGAAGGGGTCATCCTCTCAGAGTCAAATGAGTTTTGCCCAAAATATGAAGTGTTTTAATTAATAAAATGGAAATTACAGCAGCCATATCATTAAAGAGCTGTTTTACAATTTATGTCCTGCTTGCATCTCTCAAGTAAATAACTAGCAAGTTTCGGATTTGGATCATTAGGTATCCTACCCAAATATCATTCACCAGAATTTCCTCAAGAACGTTTCCCCTTCATGTCTGTAAAATGCTAAAATATAAATAGGCTTCTATCCCACTAACAGGATATAATTCCATCTCTACAACACCGAACCTCATTTGAAAAATGAAATGAGCTGTCTGCTGACTCTTAGCTGAGGGAGGAAGTTCAGTGAATGTGAAGCGGATAAATTCCCCCCAAAATGGCCATCAATTTCTCATTAAGGTCTCCTTATATAAGAGCCTCAGTCACTTGCCCTGTTACTGTGGAGCTGGAAGGTTTGCTAGCTGTGATCTCTTGGTTTCTTTTAAAAAAAAATTTGACAATATCTTGAGTGCTCTAATCCTTCCTGAAATCAATACACGGAATCAGATTGCCTTCAGCAGAACTTGTATGACAGCTTAACTGTGCTCCTGTTACTGATCGTGATTGATTTTGGTGGATCATTCAGTATTACTAAATATTTATAAAATTTCAGAATTTTATATAAGCTATTATTTCTCCTTTTCCCTGACAGGGCCCGCCAGCTATGAAAATTGAGCAAGGCATTTTTCTGAAACTATACTCTACTTCTCTTCTTTTAAACTTTGCCTCAGTCCAGTTAAAAACATAAATCACCTTGATCCAGTCTAGTCTTTCCATTAGTTTACTTGTAGGTAGGCATTATAAGGTAGTATAAACAGCATTTCCGTTTTCTTTCTTTAAAGGGATCCATAACTCTTTCCCAGCCTTTGAGTGGGGAGATGGCTCCCAAACACGGAGTCTTCACAGGTAGTGGTTTAACACACTGCCCTTGCTCCTGCTGTGCTAATCTCATTTTCCTTTCATCGTTTCTTAACATTTTGAAGTGTTTACAATCTGATACAGCCCATTTTCTGAATCGCATTATTGAGAGTACTATAAATCTGATGTTTAGAAGTCCCTCTGGATGACTGAATAATCATACAGCTTCAAGATAAGCAGCAAAATATACAGAAAACAAGCAATTACTAAAACAAAAAAAAAATGCTTTAGTGAAAAACAGTGCATGATAAGATAACTTATCTAATGGAAAGTCACACAGCAACTTTATAATTTACCACTGCATTACACAATGACTATAATTCTATAATAAGTCTACCTTTCTACATAAACCATACTGGATAGAATTTTGCTCCATCTCTGATGGTTAAGGATTGCCCCAGGATGCGTGCAGCCAGGACTGTGGCTGGAAGCAGGACATAACCGCTGTGCGCAGGTGATCTTTACCTGGTGGGGCTGGCCTTTACGGCTTGCTACAAGACACTAGGAGACAAAGCAGCAAAGGCTGCTCTAGGACATGCTGGAGATCAGTTTGGCCCCCATAATCCAAAATTCTAAGTACTGTAAACTGGCACCTATGCCCAATGCCTGCAGGCTCTGCATTGAGCCGTTTATCAGGACTGTAATATTATTTTATTCCTAATGATACTGACGTATTTCCATTAACTCCAGAAGAGCTTACCTAATGCATCCTACAATTTGAGGTCAGAATCAGGTATATTATAGGAGGTGAACAAATTTACCATTTACCTTGATCCTGATGCAAACACAGCTTGGGAGGCCACAAGTGATGAAGACTATGGCGGCTCACTGTTGTTCTTTTTCCTGTTACATTTGGGGGTAGGTCAACTTCTGAGCAGCTGTTTTATAAAGATGACAAACTGAGTGTGGATTGATGATCTGCTCTCAGACTTGTTTGTGAATGCATGCATGGGAGCAGTGCTATGTTTACTCTGCTGAATTTTGTTCAAACATACATAACACAAGGAAAGAGAAGGACACAAGTTAGACATTTAAGGAAACAACATTTGTATCAGTTTTAACATAAGTTGCTGAAAAAGCTGCTGGCATCTGAAGAACCCCTACCTCATTTGGCTACTTCTGTAAGACTGAACATCATAATGGGAAATTTCAGTGCTATCCAACATACGTGCTACTTCTTGACAGTCACAGGAACAGAACAGGTATTGCTAACTACTGAAAATGTGTTATATGTCTGTCTTTTCACAGCAAAGAGGATGAAACACATCCAAAAGCCTAGAAAGAGAAAAATGAAGATGCATTTTTTTATTGCAAACAAGAACTACTCGCAAATAAAGGAGAGAGTACCACATATTCACATACTGAATTTAAAAAGTACGCATGCATGTAGCTGTGTACAATGCATACAGGCTTAAACTAACTTTCAATGATATTAAAAAGCTGTTTGCTACTTATTTCAATTGGTCATAACTGATTTTATATTCAAGAGAATGGAGCAGAACATATTTCTCTTTTATAAACAGCAAACTGCTTATCTTTTAATGAAAGGATGTATTGTTTTGTTCTGACCAAAGAGAAATAGTTGATGAGTGAATAAGAGCATGATCTAAAGCCTATTGAAATCAATGGAAAGATCTTCATTAACTTCTCTAGGCTTTGGATCAAGCCTCAAAAGAGCAGCTATTTCTCTCTGATACAGCAAGGAATCAATTCCCTCTCCCAGCGGTACTCTAAATAATTCAATATTTTGTCTCAGATCATTTCCTAAGAAAAATGATGAGGATGTTGTTTAAGTGGGCGATACCCTGAAGTGACAGAGTTTACAATCCATTCAGCCATGTAAAATCTCATGTGTTGTGCGCGCTGCACAAAGACAGAGCACATTCAAAGGGCCCCTCAGAAATGGATCAGCGCCTGTCCATTAACGATCAGCAGAACAAAACAGAAGCGCGTTTCTCCTCTCTTTGGCCAGAAAGAGCTGTATGAGTTCTGCTAAATCTTGAGCAATTCCTGCACTGTGATGTTTCTTTAAGGAAACAAAATTATTTTTCTTTGCAGTAAAATTACAAGCTCTTTTTTCCCCTCTACTTGCGTAATCTGCTTTTGATGCACACAAGAGGGCAAAAATTGCATTGCCGACTGTGTCATCATTTACCAACAAAAAACAATATTTTCATTAATCTCCAATATATATGTTTTAAAAATAAAAACACGATAAGGAAAAGATGTCTTCTTTTAAAGGTTATTTCACATTAAAAAAAAAAAAGTCAGTAAAAAGCAGACAAGCACTACACTGAGGAACTCTGCACCCCAAATCACAGCAAAACCTTGCTAATATTTTCTCTCTTGCCATAATCATGTGGTCCTCTGCAAACTAATCCCTTTCTCGCATAAACTGGAGAATCTGCCCTGAGCTGTTCCTGGTTGGGAACCACAGCACTGCAGCACTATGCCGTCTCCCAGCTGCGGAGGCTGACGGGAACGCAGCACCACTTGTGGGCACGCACTCTCCGAGCCTGCAGCAGACGAGCACTGCAAGGTATTCTCCCCAGTTGCACAGAATGACAGCAATTTGCAATAAGCCTTTCTAAGGGGGAAAAAAAAAAAAAAAAAAAAAAAAAAAAAAAAAAAGTTCCACTTCTCCACTCCCACCAGGCAGCTACCTAGCAACAGTTGACAAATGTGCAGGATGAAACTGGTGCTGAGCTACAGCTCACGCGATTATCCCTCTTCCCTAGCACTTCTGATTGAGTTACACCTGTGGGGAGCATCTCACCACTAGCACCTCTGATGAGTGCAGATGTGGCAGTTCTGGCACACTCTCCCTCTACCATTCCCAACATAAAGCACAGTCACAGTCCGGCTTTTCATGATCATCCTTGGAGAAATATTAATCAGCATCTGTCCAAGCACGCTCCTATTCTTCCCAAGATCCTTGTCATATGCATATATATGTACTCTCACTCTCTTCCACTATGCATTTCAAGTGAGTTGGATTATAGACAGTATCGCTTGCTTCCAAACCAGTCACTGTACCTCAGGTGCACTTTGATGTCAGCTCCAAAAGCTTGCCCAGACTTCTCAGGGAAGCCTTGAAATCATCATGTACAGAGAAACCTGCAACAAAGTCCGGCTCCTGCTGTCAATTCTCTCTTAAAAGCAGGAAAAGACATGGTATCTCTGCCACTCTCAGGCCTTATCAGTGATGTTTTACTGAGATCTGCTGGGTAATTCTACCAAAGCCCTCCTTGGCTGCTCTGCTGGGACAGCCATGGTGCACTGGAGTCACTGCCCAAAAGCGACTATGAAAATGTCCTCCTGAGTGGTGCAAAACACTCTGTCCTCTCAGATTTCAGGATCTGGGGAATGCTGTGCTCTTGGCAAGGTCAGAGACGGGTATCCCCACATCCAGATCTGGACCTTACTCTGCCATTTGCATAACCCTGATACAAACAGCCTGATATTTTTGTTCATTTAAGTACTTTTGCTTTAGCATTTAGGAAAGTTATATTTGCTAAACTAAGCTGATACTCAAACAAAAAGACTCTTAATACTTAGGACATTCCCTTCACTTTTACCAGGAAGTGCTCTTTTGGTGTCTTATGGTATCTGGACATTTAGGAATGAAAGAGTTCAGAGACATATGATAATAAACAGATAATGAAAAAACAAGCACTGTCCAAACTTCTAATCTATGAAAAATTTAGCTCTAAATGAATGTATTCCAGGACTTTCCATTGTTACTTTTATATTGTGGTCAACTAAGTTGCCTATTCTGGAAAAGGCTTTCAAAAATGTAAAAATACACCATTAGTTTTCTATCTTTTCATAAAAGCATCTTTCACAAACCTTCCAACTCAGATTCCTCCTTCCAAACTAATTTTTGATTAAACAACTCGTTAGTACCAAGAAGGATTTGTCAAAAACAGTATTTAACACTCCTTGGACAAAAAACACGAATCGGCTCTTTGATTTGGTGTGTATATCTACAAGGGTGACTTAATATCAACATCATTCAGTCATTTGAATTGCCATAACAGTGCTTTGCAAGCAGATTCTAAGCCTATGAGCAACAATTTGAATGCCTTGTTTTAATTAGCATTCTAAGTTTAAAAAAAAGAAAAAGAAAGCAAAGACTCCTTTCTGCAGATTTTTGATAAGCAAAACAGTGAAGACTAAATATCATAATTAGGAGCTTTCTTCTAGCACGAACTTTATTCTATTCTATATATGAAGCACTTTGCCTTTTTGCATGGAAATTTAGGTATTACATACACATGCACACAAAACACAAGCTTCTCTCCCCCCTACATATATAAGCCAAATCCACTATTCACCCCCCCTTTCATTCTGCATTGATTCCACAGCTCGACTGTCACACTGAAAAGACTACACTAAGCGTTTGCATGCATCACAACAGCCCTGTAGATAAGATACAGATATCAGCTACATATTCCTTCACCCAGAACCTCCAGCCATTTTAATCTCTTCAAAGACTGGAATAAGACTGTCACAATCCAACAAGTACAGGGGGAAGAGAGCATGAGAATCTGATAGTTACACATTTAGCCACAAAAGAAGTAAGCTGATACAACAGTGTTTCCTTTTTTGATGAGCAATTTTACACAGCAATGAACAGAGTAAACTTGTGAGCTGTGATTTATTGCAAGGAAATTAAAAATGTTCAGATCGCACAGAAAACTGATTTATTGGAAAAGATATCATGCTCTCAAATATATGAGCTCCTGACCAAAGGAAAAAAATACAAAAAAACGTTCAGCTTTTTCATCTTTTTCTTTAACCAAGCCCGTATTTTTCCACGTTTGTGTTGTCAAACACTCCCCCCACTGTTGGTAA
The DNA here is from genome assembly GCF_036370855.1 of Dromaius novaehollandiae. Taxonomy (NCBI): domain Eukaryota; kingdom Metazoa; phylum Chordata; class Aves; order Casuariiformes; family Dromaiidae; genus Dromaius; species Dromaius novaehollandiae. The sequence continues at coordinate 16,464,158 of NC_088105.1, read as the reverse complement.
AAACTGAACATGCAGGATACCCCAAGGTAGCTCTATCACTTCTTTTCCACTTCGAGCATCACTATACGCCTTTTGGAGGCTCCCACACGGATCCCACATTGTCGGGAACATGTGCACACCGGTTCTGCTGTGCAATGCACAAAACCGCATTGCAGACCCTTTGATTATGTACTTTCTGTCCCTGCCTAGATAACTTTTCAGAAGCTGACAGAGCCTTTACAATTTAATTGGTGTTGACACCTTTTGAAGCAATGCCTTGAGGCACTGAGGGTCATTGTCTACTTCTTCCTGCTTTTCTGCGGCTGCCTCCATTTGGCTACCTTGCAGCCTGTGGTGCTATGGTGGCCCCTGCACTTTTCATTCATGTTCGTACTTGTGCTGGGTCCCGTTACAAGGAGCCTTGTTAAACGCCCAGCAGGCAGCACTGAATAGAGATTTTGACTATCTGGGATTTGAAGGCCTCTAGCAATAACGAAAAAAGCCCTATAAACACAAAAGTATCCCAGTAGCAGTGGGGCGTTAACGTAATCAAGCATTTATGCCACAGGACCTCAGGACCAAGCTCCTGACTGTCAATTTGCCAGCTATTAAGCCTTGGTAATTAAGCAGTTTCCCGTGACTTTTCTTTCCTGGGATTCACCAACTATCATTTTCCATATGTCCCTTTTTCCCAGAGTGGCTATGCTCCCCTCACACGTTCAATAAGCCAGGCAGATGGTACCGTGTACCACGCTCTGAGCAGCCAAAGCCAATTCAGAACAAAGAAAAAGGTTCAGCACGACATTCCCAAAGCTGCCCAGGGAACCTGGATCCAAAAATTCATGGGCACCCTGGAAATCACACGGCCTCATGATGGCAATAGCATTTGTCCAGGTTAGGCTTGGCAGTGCCTGTGAGCCACATCTAGAAGCCGCACTGGTACCCGGGCCATGAAATACCTGCTGGCGGTCACAGCCCTAAAGTGGCTTTTCTGCAGGAGATGAACTGAGTACCTGCAGTACTTGGGGAGCTCAGCACTGTCTCACTCCAGCCTGAAGCAGGATAACCAGTTTTGGGCTCTGAGAACCACTTTTCACTTTAAGAACTACTTTCAATAGGCATTTCAGCAATCTTTTTAAAAGGTTTAAATAATTAAGTCCCTGAAAATTCCTACTGAAACTGTAAAGAAGGATTCATTCACTTTATTCAGTTCTAAGAGTCAAGTCAGCTTGGGATGCTGTCTTAATAAAACTCAACCTCAAACACTATGTTAAGAGAGTGAGTAAATAAAAGGTACCCAACTAAAACACAAAACAGAATTTCAGCTAGATAGGTTAATTCCAAATATTACAGTTTGGCCAGAACGTCAACAGCAGAAATTCTCTCTCAAAAACTCCCTTACACCCAAAAAGTAGTATAAAACACCACTCAGGGTGTCTTCTCCAGCAGAGCTAACACTATGCACTGACACCAAGACGCAGTAAAATGCACTTACGCCATTACATTCAGTGCAGCTCTTTTATTCTGATGGTTGGGCTTGCATTTTCCTCTCCTCTTTGTGACATTTCAGAGTTTATTTCTTCATATGCATTCTGAATTCCCATAACTCACCTACACAGACATCCTATAAATGAAGCTTTAACCTCAATACAATGCTATCAAATGCTCTCCCTTAAGATATCACCTAGTCTTTTCCATGTAGGGGATATCTGTCTCAATGTCCTTGATCACACACACCTCTTCACTTCCACTGCAGAAACGAGCAACCAAAGCCTGGCACATGCCTGCTCCTGCACCTCACAGAAACCGGGAGCTGACGCCAGATCTTTCCTGTCTGCGGCCTCTGTCCAGTGCAGGGGAGCGTGCTGCAGCCATTCAGGCAGACTTCTCCTTCACAGCAAGCGGCAGCCATCCTCTTTCCCTCTGTCCCCAACCTGGCCAAGACCGATGCACCTCTAATCTCTTTATTTGAACCACTGCCATAGCCAATACATTTCCACTACCTCAGATTAATGCATGATTATAAGCGCTGCCAAGACTCAGAATAAAAACGACTTTCCACACACTGACAAAGCTGCATTCAACTGCTATGAAGGCCTTACACCTTGCTTATGCTTTAAGAAATCCCTTTCCATCTTTCCACATGCTCTTCCTCTGGCACAGCAAAGGGATCTTTCTGGAAGTACTTCAAAGTCAAACAATTAGAAAAACAGGTAGGCACAGTGGAAGAAAGAGTGGTTCTGGGAAGGCCAGGTTGGCCTGGTTATGAACAGACATGATAGAGAGTTTCACAGAAACCGTCCCCTGCGATGACAAGCATGCTGCTCCAGTGAGCTAAAGGTAATGCCAACAACAGCTTCCAGCCGAGACGTGCTTCACGCAGCTTCTGCTGCCATAGCCAGGAGAAGCTTCCCCGTGGCCGACACAGGGAAACTGCCATCTGCAGAGCACAAGCGTCCCACTAACAGCATCAGCCACAACAAAATTTGCTGCACAGACATACAAAGAAAGTCCAGCCGCTGGATGAGGGTTGATTACACCTGGCTAGGTGTCTGCTCCCTTGAAGACGGCAGTCAATCTAAAGGTCACTGCAGCTGAGTTAGAAGCACATTTTAGAGCAGAATATTGCTTTTCTTCTATTTTCACCATCTCATTCTTACACAGTCTGCAAGAAGGGATGATAGTAAATAAGACGACAGGAAGTTCCTCTAGACTGGCCACTCTCCATCTTGCAAACTCAGTTCACATTGTTCTTTTTAATGACTCAGTTAAAATTATGACTTATTCCTCATGAAGGCCTTTGCAAAGTACAGGATATTACCTATGTACATAAAGAACAAACATATCTGGTCAGATAAGAGGCTGACCTTTCTTTTTTGGTAAATGGCCTCTGTGCTGTTTTGTTTAATGCCCTTTAGTGAACTTTTCTTCCATCATCACACCCAGTCACTTCCTCAACCCATGCTAACTCTTAGTATCCACCACTAGAAAAAGCCCTATTCCAAAATCATGCTGCTTATTCAGAACAACCGCTGTTTTGCTAATGAATCAGACAAAACAGCACAAAATACAGGAACTGTTCCCACAACTAGAACAGTTTTCTCACCATATATGTTTGTCTCATTATAAAGGGCTATGAAAAAAAAAAACCTTCCATCTATGAAATATACAGCATCCTCCTTTTGTAATTTTTTTTCCTCAATTGCATTATATTCTTTCTGAGATGCGAGACGCATACCATATTCAAGGCCTTCTATGCCGCAAACCTGATGAGCTGTAGGAAGCCCCATGTCTCTGCTCCTCCCAGAAGTGCACATTAGGCAGAACTTCTAGCGCGCTGGAGAAGGAAGCTGCCTTTCATGACCCAAACACAGGCAGGCAGGGAAGGATATCCCTATTCCGTTTAACAGCTTTCAAGGACATACTAGATCTAGACACCGTCTACATCCAACAGGACACATAGGCTTCCCCAACATCTGCTACTCAGGCTTGTATCTTGGAGGCCAGTCATGCTGATTATCATGCACTCAGAAACCTGCTCATTTTAGGGAGACCAGGGCTAAAAAAAGACAAACCAAGTAACTCTAAATTTACAAAGGGACTTGACTCTTCTCTGGGTTATACTGTAAATCTGTTTCAGTTGTCTTTCAAGAATTTACTACTTATTTACAGCACACTTAAGATGAAACTGTCCATCTGACTCTAGTTATCAAGAGAATAATATTGATCCTGTGAGGAGTCAGAAGGGGAATTAAAAGGAACCACCCCAGCTGATTGGACACACTTCAAAATTCTCCTCTCTGTATCCTACATTTGCTCTTTATTAAAACAAAAAATAATAATGCATTGTTTACTCAGTGCACAGGGTAGCTGTAAAATTTAATTAATCACTGTAGCTTACCTTGCTGAGATTTTTAAATAAAAGGCCCTATAAAAATGCGAAGTTTCCTATAAAAAAACCCTCAAAATTGCCTAACTTCCTGCTGTTGCATTGTACCTTATGGGACCAACAAGCCGGAGACTGGTAACAGTCCCGATTCAACAGATTACTTGGAGGCAAGCACACAGTTAAGCCAATGACACTAAAGCATGCACTGATACGGTTGACTTGGGATGGACTTAAACAGCTGCCCTAATGACTGTCTACTTCTTTGTTCCCTCCGCCACAAGGGAGTTCAAATCACTAAAGACTCCTTCCTTCTCACTCTGATTTCCAAATGCAGCTCTAGTGAGTCAGACAGATTTTGAGCCCTTACTGAATAATACCTTACTTCATGAACATCCTCATGGATCTGAATGAGTTGGCTTACTGCATAGTACTTTATTGATTTAGAATAATAACTACATCCAGGATTACTGATCTAGAAAACACCCACACACCCACACACAAAACAGCACTTTCAGGGATTTGCCCCAAGGTGTAACACATGAAGGTATACAGTGGTGCAAAACATGAATGTTATATTTCAAGTAAGTGTTCCTTTTGTCTCCTGGGTCATTTGGTTTCATCATATGAATATATACTGTTACAAGCTGATAGTCCCCACAGATCTCCTTCCTTTTAACTCAGATATGCTGGAAAAGAGCAAATACTCTTTTGCCCTAACTTACAGCCTTAAACAAAGGTTAGGGCATAGGGATGGGATGAGCACAGATTCCCACCACCACCACACACACACCCTTAACTCTTCCCATCTCAACCAAAAAGAAAAAAGATGGGTTAATTTTTCAGTTTTTCACAAGGAAAAGAGGAACGGGGAGAGGGCCCTTAGCAATGTACAATAACATGTGCAGGTTTTCTTGGATCAATTGCCAGCATTGACACTGTATTCGTCAAGTAGCAGTTTTGATGAATGGCACCAAAGAGAGCAATGGTAACCAGGCAGCATGGGTGACTGCAAGCCCTCCTAACTGGCTGATCAATCGGGAAACTCAAGAGAGACGCAGAGTGTGGGACTTGGAGGGGTAAATGTTTTCATCTTTCTCTTTTATGATCACCCTTTCTCCATTTATACAGGACATTTTAGAGACTGAGCTTTGTTACAAACTATTAGCCCAAGGCAGTGGGATGGGGAAATGAGATTTCACGGAAAGACAGAGCACACAAAAGTGTGAACAACTGGAACTACAAGTGATATTAGTAGTTTGTTGTTGAAGGAATTTCTCTTTGGATTGTAGTTCAGACAGTTGCCTTGATGCAGTGGAATGAAAGTCAGCACCCAATGTGCCTAGAGACAAACTGCAGAACTGTCAAAAAACACTTTTCTTTTTATGTCCCAGAATTCTGAATTTGAAAAGTCCCCATTCACCCACTACACAAAAAAATTCAACCTTGCAATCACAGTACTGTGCTGTACTACAGTACTGTACTACATAAAATAAGACACCTGCCCCAAAAAAAGCACCAAAGCTGGACATTTCTGTAACAATCCAATTGCTCGGGTATACGCTGTCACACAGCATGATACTGTAGAGCCTAACTTAAGCAATCCCATCTTCGATCGTGACCAAGAGCCACAAAAGTACCCATTCAGATTGACTAGGAGTAAATCTAGTGTAATTCTACTGAAATTAATTTTTATTCCACATTTTCTTCTATACAACAGAGAAGACTACAGTATTTAATGAGTATTTTGTGATCCATATGTGAGCTATGCTTTAATTTGTGAGTGATCAGTTTGTTTACCTATGTTACAGCTTCATCTCAAGGTCTGGCATAAATTTACTATCCATTGGTTTTAATGAACATGCACAGCTACGGTCACTGAGGATACAGCCTAGTGCGTGCAAACTGCACTTGAGCTGTGGAAGTAACATGATGTTCATCATATGCTTAAAATGCTCATCTGCAGTGGAGCTTGTGCATGAAGGCTTTGCAACAGCTTCCCACCAAGCAACTCCTGCCGCAAACAGCCAAGCATTCCTTTAGATGACAACAGGTGGTTTACCAGAGCCAAATTTCTCTGGTCTCAACTAGTTACAACTCTTAACTGCCAAAGTGAGCAAAAGAGCAATGAAACAAATGTCTTTCCCAGTATGTGCTTGGGATGGAAACATGAGAGGTGCCCTAAAAACACACAGAGAGAAAATCCACTCAGGGAGTCCATATGCCTTAGCAAAATCAGGGCCTGCACTCAGTCAATTTGATTTCTTTGATGATACAACAATCTCACTCAAATGCTTTGCTTTAAATGAAGTATGAGTAGAGGTGCGATGCTACACGGTCTCTGCTTGATATTACTGCCAACGGGTCAAGGCGGGGGAACATTGTGCAACTGAATTAATTCTGCAGACACATTGTGGAACTACATTAGATGACAGGGTAGTCTTGAAGGAGCTCTGTGACTGACCAGAATTACAAATATTATCCAAAACTAAAAGCTCTTTCTGTATCTCTTTTTGTCCTTTTAATTTTGAGAGGACCAGTTGTGAGACATGCTTTCTGTCAAGTAAATTGTTTTCCAAGTAGAGACAAACCAAACTGCCTACCGGGAGAGCCCTGGAATGGAAACAGCTGAAGACCAGAACTTCCAATTGTAAGGAATTGAGGACTTCAACCAAAGGAAAATGTTTTCCTTATTAAATTAATAAGTTTACAGAATATGCGATCATAGAAGGAAAGGGGAGTTCCCTTGTTAAATACTTACCATTAAATCTCTGCACGGACTCCCACCATAAGTAACGTCCTGGATGGAATTAAAGAACAAAAGAGTTACAGTCAATTGCTTCCGGCACCAGGGTGCCCAGAACGCCTGCAGTAGGTGACAAAAATCCTTGCCCTGCAGAGAGGCCATTAAAGATGGAAGAATCTCCTCCCTCTGAACACACCTTTTGTGGGTACAAGCTCCTCTCTTCTTTTTCTCTGCTTCATTAATATTTATTAAATGACTTCCTTACATATAAAAACTTAAGATCTTAGGACAAGTTTTTAAAGATAGAAAATGAAATGTTCATATTTAAATACACAGCTTGATTTTCAAAAGTACAGGTTACTATTAACGGACTTAGAAACAGAGCATTAGTCTCCATTAAAAAAAAAAATAGATTTTGCAAAGCTTTAGTTCCTTTCTAGAGTATTTTAGAGAACAACTCCATATTCTGGTGCTTTTTTCTTTTCTGCCTTTGTTTTCATGGAAGAGGGAAGTTTCATGTGAATCAGACCAGAAAGACTTCCAGGTCTTTCAAACAGATGGAAAGAAACCTAGGCATTCTATCAAAAAAAAAAAAAAAAAAAAAATCCCCCCCAAAAAATCCATTTTCACACTTAGGTAGAAAATCATTTGAAAAACTGTAATTATATATCCACAAAAAAAGTGGGTTGGGGGGCCGGGTAAAGTAAGGGGGTTGTTGGACCCTCTTACTAAATGATGGGTGCCCGAGCAAGGTTTTGCTAAATCAGAGGCCATCTGACCTGTGTAGTCAATAAAAACTAGACAGGGGATTCAGCATGTCCATGAGTATCAAAGGCATACTGTTCTGTGCTACCTCAACAACAACAATCTTTCTAAGTTTACCACACCAACTAGACTGTTTTCCCATCACCTTTCCTAATGTTCAAACATTGGCCTCCTCTGTGTTCATCCACAGGAGGAACAACAAGAAGAAATCAAGAAAAGATACTGGTCAAGACCACGGGAGGACCACTAAGTTCAGCAGCTTGGCCTGACAAATTGCATGTCAGGCCATGGGCAGAAGGATGATATTCCAACTGGTATGGGTCACCCAAACAGAATGTTAAGTTTTGTTTATTTCTACAGAAAAATTACTGAAAGAAGGAAAAAGTGTCTGAGCAAGCTGACAGAAGATCTCAGCAAGAATGACTAATGTTTTGGTTATAGTCACAGGTCACTCTGGAAACCATGGGAGATTCCAGGAATACTTTCACCCACAGCTCTTGCAAATAAAGCCTAAACTTGCCTGGAATATGTTTAGGTTTCATATAGTTCAGGCACACCTCATTTGTAAATAGTCTGTGTCACTTTTAACAGAAATATTTGTTCTTAAAACAAGTCTGAATAAGGCTGTTGGAAAGAATGGAGTCAAGAAAATAAAGTCTTCATATCCTAGTGGCTTCTAGTGAATTTCTGCAGCCTCCACAGGCAAGTTCCAGATGGACTAGAACGATGGAAGTAGTGGAGAAAGGGGTCTAGACCTCCATACTGTTTTACGTGCTTCAAGAGTTTCTTAGCAGCCAGTTTTAGATGGCCCTGTTTCCATTTTGTCAAGATATCCATCTAACACATGGAATGAATTAATGAATCCTGAAATCAGGCCCCCGAGCAAAACAAGTATTAAACTTTCTCTAGGGTAAAAGGACTAGCTGAAAATGGAAGTTAAGAGTTAAGAAGCTAGTAGTCTCTAATTTTTACTTTTTCCAGGGATACTTTATCCGCACTACACTCCACTTTCCTCCAGAGTCAATGGGTGAGTCCTGAATTGTTCTTACAGCCCAAAGTATTGTATATAACGCAAATGCAAGAATCATTGTAGGACTTATCCCATCTCCATCAACCTGACTTTTTTTCTGGTAGTATCTTTTCTACTGAATGGTTAGTAACCATGATTCGACTGAGGAGTCAGGTAGAATTTGTTTCTCCGTTAGCTAACTAGAAAGCACCATTGGAAAAAAAGAGGGGGAAAGAGATTCCTGTTGATCTTGTGGTTCTCTGTTACTCTGGCACAGAAAGAACAGGGTCAAGACACCGTATCACAGAAATCATTTCCCACCTTCAACTTCAAAGTCATCTAAGGGCTACCTTTTCCCCTCCAGCTCTTTCACATTTTCAGGCCAGGGCAGCCTGCTGTTGCCACTTGAGCAGTGCTATGTCGAGTGGACAGAAATTCATATTGAACAATGCCCATACACAGAATCACTGTTTGGCTTCCTGGCCCAGAGACCCAACATGCTGTGGATGCAGAAAACACAAGAACTGCACTCTTTAAAGTTTATTCTTCCAATCAAGGATGAGGCATGCTGAAAAATAAACACTCACTATACTTATAAGCAAAAGATACTCAGCACTGTCAGTCCTCAATCTCTTATAAGCACCCAGAGCTTCATTTTCATGAGACATCTCAGAGTCAACTGCCAGAATTAAGCCCTAAATTTGCAAGGCAAATGAAACGCACAAAAGGACATACACTTATCAGTACAACTTAGGAAAGGTAAGATGATATAATTGAGTATCATCATTGCTGAAAGTAAAACAGAAGGGCAAAATAAAAGACTCCACCTGTTTTTAATTTGAACCCACAGCACAAGGGAAAAGTTAAAACTCAAATAGGTATATACGTTCCTTTGAAAAGCAAGGTCTGTGCCTGAACAAAAGAAAGAGGCTTTTCACTTACCTCCTGTGGTATCAAAGAGCCCATTAAAAACCAATAAAATATTATGAAGCTTTTTCCCTTTGTGAAAAAGTGCAATTAATATCCTTCAGCAGATGATTATTGATTTTTATAAAGCAATTTACAGGCTTCCAAAGTCATGATTATTCAACCCTCTGGGTGCCAGAAAGGAAGAGCTTTCAGAAGCAAGAATTGCATGCTCATTTCCACATCAGCACAACTAGAATTTACAGACTTCTGATTTTTTTTCCCCCAGGATACTTTTTGCTGTTGTTGATGTTGCCAGTGCTCCAGCACAGGATTAACCCTTTTATTCCCTCCCACCTGAGACAGATTTTGTGTGACCTGCTCTTGAAGTATATCGCCTGTCAGATATTCATCCACTACTCACTGCTGGTGGGTTGGATGCTCAGCAGAGTAGACTTCATGTCAGAAAATCAGCAGCTGCTCATATATCACATTGGTCATTAGTAGAGGATCATTCTGGACCTTTGCCCATAGCACCTTGCTATGGCAAGAGAAGGGCTATAAAACCCTAGGCCCTGTCAGCTGTTGTCATTTAGGTGAGAATTTATCAGGTCTCAGAGTGCCCTCTGACTGGATTATTATGAATAATGAATGAAGCTTTATGCCACGCTGAGGCATTAATAAGACTGGGATGACTGGGAGAAATTCAGTACAACATCATAGCAGTAACTTTCTGTGAGCAAGTACACAGCTGGTGGGCTCACTGGATTTCGCTCATGTTAGATACTGCGACTAAAATGAGGATCTCATTTAATTATTAAGCAGTAGTACAATGCTTCTGGTTTAGCCTCTGCGTGGTATTACTGACTTACCCATGGAAAGCTCTCAACAAAACGCTTTTTACCCTCTAACCAAACTAAATCAGATTTTAAGAAGCTGAAGTAGTGAAAAACACCCAAATAAAATGCCAATAAATGTTAATCTTCATATTTATTTTTAATAAATACCTTAGACTCTTACCATCTTATATTACTGTATCATCAGCAAAAACAAGAACTGCATGGTTTCTTTCATATAAACACGTTCTCTCCAAACTTTTCTCTTTACTTTTTCCACTTTAATTTGGCACACAGTCTCCAGCAAATCCTTGCTAATATAAGGCCAGATCTTAGATCTTTCAAATGGCCTTAAATAAGGATGTAGTGAACCAGGCCCCTGCCTTAGCAGCACCAAGGCACCAAGTCTCAGAAACACAACACTCTCTCCTAGATAGAAAGATATAATTCATGAAGAATACTTCAACTTATTACTCATGCATGGGCAGCCAGCTTGAGGACTTGGCCCAAGTCTCACACCAAACCCTCAGTTAGTATTTTTACAACAGAGCCACTAATGCACAGCCAAATTATGAACAGAGAGAAATTTTATCCTCGCAAAGGGAACATAACATTTTGGCAGTGGTAGATGTAGGAAACACTCATTTGAAAAGATTCAGTTTTCAGCTTATTCATACACATGTAGAAATGGAGAACAGAAAAGTGATACGAACCATAGCTAATGGCAGACTGAAGGCAAAGTATCCATCTGATGGGCAGACTTCTAGAACTAGCAAATGGAAACAGGAAAAACAAACTTAAGCACTTTATGGTGTGATCAGGATCTGAGGACCAACCACGTTAAAGAGGTTTAAGAAGGTACTGCTCTAATATGTTAATTAATATTATCATCTTGGATACAACATTAATGTTACAAACTTTTAAATATGGTCATAATGTGGCAGCCACAAAATAAAAATTAGGCAAATTAAAAGGCTTTAACTTGTCCCAACTGAATGCATTCAAAAATTCAGCAGTTTCTGCTTTTTGGCTCTAAATGCTTGGACCTGACCCTCAGAGAGGACTCATTCCCCAGTACAATACTGAAGCTCTTATTTTCTCTGATTAAAAAAAAATGTTTAACATTACTTAAAGTTTTAACACTAGGTAATATCAAGATGTTAACTAACATCCGACCAGGAATACACTGGAGGTGGAGAATGCAGGACAAATAAGTAGGCTGAACTTCCTGCTCTGAAAAAGGGCAGAAGGATCCCAAACTTTATCATCTTAAGAGTTAAAGCATAAAATTAATCCCTTTCATCCCCAGTCAAACCAGGTGTCTATTTTCTCTCTCTTCTATTGAAATACTATCAATCTTATGCAACTGCAAGCTCTTCCTCAAGATTTTTTGCTATGCTCAGATACCACAACTGCTACATACAAAATGTTTTAAAACTAACCTGACGGCCAAGAGGGAATTCAAAGTTGCAGGGAGAATACCTCCCTCATACCTCCTGACAGCTCCTTTGGCAGTGGCTATTTTGATTTGTCAATCGGATTATCTCCCAATTCCCCCCTCCCTGATGAAATAAAACAGAAGCAATGCCTTGGCAAAGCCTGCATTTGCCTTTAAGTGTAGTGATTAATTTCATATACATACCTATATATAAAATTCAGAGCCAGCCCAGACAGGCAAAACTAAGGCTGTGGCAGAATTAAAACAAGAAAGCATGGCTTCACTTTCTAATGGCTTGGTTTTGTGTTCTCTTTTATTCCATTAGTATATCAACTTTTTTTATATTTTTTGTAGCTTGACCTTTATAAGCATAAATGAAAGGTCACCACTTCCACAAGACTTGGGGCTTAAGGTATTAAATTAATCCATAAAAGGGACTGTTCAGCATCAGTTCTCCAAAATCTGATTTGTCTTTATTCCTCTTACTGGAGCATCTTGAGCCCAAATAATCTATGCCTCCAGACCCTTGTCAGTTATGATAGAAGCAGCTATACGTGACTTCTTCTGAAATCTCAGTTCTGCATTATTTTTTGGCTTTTCTTCAAAAAGGAAGTTATTGCCTAGACTTTCCTTGCTATTTTCACCTGATCTGTTGGGGACTGAACATACTCCCTGTTCCCCTACTCTTCACTTTCATCATCAAGGATAATCTTGCCTTGTAAAATAAACATGAAGAAGAAATGAGGACTGGTAGCAGACATTACCATATTTCCACTTCAAGTCCAATTCCTTTATTGTGCCTTTTCTAAGACAGACAGAGCAGTGAGTACCTAAAACTGGAGTGAAACACAGTATTTTGAATATATGCCTGTCTCCTGCTGAAGAGACTGAGAAAGACAAACAAACCTCATGTGACTGACATTAGCTATTTCACCTTATACACCAGCTGAAGCATCTAAAATTCTCCAATAAAGAGCCAGTACAGAGATGAGTAAAGCGGTGCAGCCAGAATGAGACTAAAACCACTACCAGAGGTACACATACAATACACTTCAGAACATGCAGCAAAAACAAACTCCCCCTTCCTCCTAAAGGAAAAAAACAAACAAGAAGAAAACTAGAGGTTTCAGGGATATTTTAGAAAAGAGTTACTGATAGAGAAATAAGAACGAAAAAGAAATTAAACTTCTTCAAAGAATACATAAGCAAAGTTTCTGTGGATGGCAAATTCTGCTTTAACAAAAGAAGCCAATACAATCTATGACTTGCTGTGATTAATATGGCTCTTTTTCTGTATTTTTTCTGGGTTTTTATGAAACGATAAAGACAAAGATGAAAACAATCCCTTCTTTTTTAATGTCTATAAATACAGTATGACATTTTATTCCCATTTGTTCAGTGTTAGAGGCCTCTAACAGTAGCAACACTTAGAATAATACGAAACTCCTAAGCAACACTAAAATTTCTACTGAAATAGAAAGATTCCTATAGATTTTTCCATTCACTGGATATAAAATATTCATCATCAGTATCACTGACTGTATGTTTCTTGGATAAAAATATCTTCACATTTTTACTGCTTTGATCTAGAATGCCTCATATTTGCATCCTGCCACTTCTGTTATGTATAGGAAATTTAAATATGACAGTACAGTCTTTTTTTTTTTTTTTTAACTTACAGATCTCTTCATACATCAGTCTTCCTCACAGTGAGTTAAGAGTGTAAATAATCTAAGCATGCACAGTGCTTCACACTGGTGAAGCAAACACTGAAAAAACGTTTAGAACACACAACCATAGCTAGGAAAAAGATATCTGAGTTTTCTCTCTTATTTTCTATTAATTAATGATTTTAGATGTTTCCCATAACAGTAGTAAGTTTTATATGACCAGAGCACTTCTTCTCTAAGAGACTATCTTTTGGGCTCTGTTCCGGATGGACCAGCAGCAATAGCACAAGCAAAAACAGAGCTCCCAGTCCCACTCTTAATTAAAGCATGACGACTATATGTATATATATATATATATTTTTTTTAAGGAGTCTATGGGAATCTGGATTACAACAGGAACTAGGCATTCACCTCACTTGAATTTCCTGCCTAGGTTCTCTGCTCAGGCAGAGCGGTGCTGCTAACAGTGATGATCGATATCATATTGTTTCAGCAGGTGCCTGCAGAGGGTTCTCCCTCTGTTCCCTGTCACTGTCAGCTCCAGTGGAGCTTCCCCATCTGAAGTCTGGGGATGTTGGGGGCTGCTCAGCCTGCTTCAGACACGGTATCTGGGGCCTCCAGGTATCACAGAGCTGCAAACGGTCTTAAGTGAGGTGTCTCCTGCAAGATGCTCATAAAGATAACCTGAGATCTAAAGCAGTACACCTCATACACCCTCCTCCCATTATTATCTTCTTCCTCTTTTTGTTCACTATCCATCCTGCTTCTTTAACATTTCATTTGTACTCCATGACAAATTACACACATGTAACTGTTTCCACTAAAACAATGCTTAAAGGACAGGTCCACAGAAGTCCTGAGCGCTAGAAATACATAGTGCAACGGCTGTTTCACAGCATCTTTGGTGAGGGGAAATGCATCAGCTGGGGCACTGTAGTCATTCACTGCTTTTCTGAGCTTGCTAAAAGACAAAAAGCTGAAGTGACACTTTGGATACCAAGCTTTTATCTAGAGCTTGCTTTTTTTTTTTTTTTTTTTTTTTTTTTTTAATAAATGAGTTCACATATTTTTTAAAAAGAAAACAAGAAACCCCACATTCTTTAAACTGTAGCACAGAGTTGAGACAAGCCTGCTTAGTCTGGGCAATGTGAAGCCTCACAATGTAGTAAGTGACATAGTATAAACAAACAAGCTTGTGGAACTATAATAAAAGGTTACTTAAAAAAAAAAAACACAAAACAAACCAAAGCAAACATTTCACATTTCAGCTGTCTTGCTGAAAAATAAGATTATCTGTGACACTGTAAATATGAGAAATCAATGAAACAAATATCTTGGAAGACCTCCATTTTTATACTGGTTAAAAATGCATCTTTTCTTCTTTAAACTTTTTTTTTTTTTTTTAAGTCACTGCACTGTGGTGGGTGAGTATTAACCACGTAGTTGTTACAGAGTAATCATAACATTTGATGTTGTTCTTCTGTTTAAAAAATGATTACCATAATTTGCTGGAAAATGATATTCAGGAGCAAAATTGTTCTGGGGTGCTCAATGTCCAGGACCATGCTGAGCAGAACAAGATGATTCATGAGGAAAGAAGGGAGGAAAATGAGTAATCTATGAATAATGTCTAAAAATATCGTTCTGGAGACACTGAAGTGACCCATGAGTTCAGTTGCATTTTGACTACTGTTTCAGCTGAAAACAACAAAACTCGGAAGAGTTAAAGTGTTTTCTGCCAAAATTCTCCGTATTCAACACATGTATTATTCTTTCCAAAATAAAGTTCTGTTAAAAATAAGATGGAATGTGTCAAAAGCAAAGATGCCATGGAAAATTTCATTTTGGGTTGAATCAAAGCTTTCCATTGATATGAAATAAGACTCTATATGCATGTTGAGAGAGAGAGATGGAAGACCTACTTTTCAGGTCACTCTAAGCTTATCAAAAAAAGAAAAAGAAATATTTATCTACACAGCTTTAGGTCAGATAGGGCCATGATGTGCCTACAGGGAGAAATTCTCTCCCGACACAGAGACATCACAAACAATAAGGTCCAGTTAAGCCCGATTCTGAAGGTGCAGAAAGCACAGAGGCATCATATATTCTTCTATGCACAACAGTGAGTTGTTCACACAGGTACTATCTCACTTTTCCTCTGGTGTGGCATTGTAATGGAGAAATTCCTACCTTTGAAAAAAAGCTCTTCTAGCAGCAGAAAACCCCTAGAACAGAGTTCAAGCTCACAATAAAGCAAGCCTCATCTCATTTATTTGAGCCACACAAGTTTTTAGATGGTGCCCAGGAGCACCGGTGCCAGTGGATGTGGCCATACATCCACCATCCCTTTGGAAAACAGTTTTCACTAGTGACACTGTGACAGATGCTGAAAACAAAACTTCGCCCACATCCCTCATCACAAATCACCCAGTACCTTATGGCAGAGTTTAGCAGTTCATGACTTACCTGTGGGCTAACTTTTCCTTTCACTAGGATTCTGCAAAGTTGCATGGGTGAGCTTTCTCGATCTCTTCCCCTAATCTGGGGCAAAAGGAGTAATAGAGATCAAGTCCAGTTGAGTTTTCCACTTAATACGCCTTTTAAGTCTTTACAGAAGAAAACACGATTAGGAACTCTCATCCTAAAAGGACAACGTACCATTCCATACAACTCCATTACTCTAGAAGAGCTAAAAATCTGGATTGGTTATATTTTTTGACCATCTGGAACTTGCTCTATTTTCTCCTAGTGCTGGAGCTATTTCCCTTTTTTAAGTACTTCAGATTTTGGTTAAGCTAAATTCCTGTGAATTCTATTGCTGGGCACACTTAAGTTTGTATTTTGTATGAAAGCCACAGGCAGCCAATGCTTACACCTCTCCTTTTGAAATACGAGACTGTCCATGCAGGGAGATAACACTACATTTTTTAAATTTTTCAGCTGCATAGTCAAGGAATATTGGTATAACAACCTCTTACTTGTAATTGAGCTAATGGACACATCTGAAAATACAGACATTGGCTAACTGGCTTTATTTTATTACCAGCAATAATGGGTAGCAACTCATTCATTTTAAAAGCCAAGGTGTACACTGTAAAGTTAGTAAGATCCTACAGTCAATCAAAATAACAACAATTGGGGAATTTTATTGATTTTTCAACTTCCTCCTTCTTCTAGTATTGCAGCACATACCACAGTGATCTTGCAGCATCTAAGAAAAGTGACTATTTCCATTTAAAAGGAATGTGTTTACTTCACTATCACCAAGCACAACATGCTGTTTTAACAATCTTGGGCTTATTAATATATATGCCTAATCCCCTACTTCATTTATTCTATTTTGTAAAGTTTAAAATCATTTTTTTAAGCTTAACATTTCTTAAAACTTACGTTAGGAGAATCTGGGACAGACAGAAGAACAGAATAGCCTTAACCAGTCAATACATTGTACGTATTAATTCAAGGCTCTGTTCTGGAGAAGAACTTTTTTTTTCTGAATTTATTTCCAACTACTTTTGTTTTCCTTGAGGGACCTTTGAAACACTATATTGCTACTTTTCATGTTTTTTATTTGCCCTCTGGAACAATAAAAGCTCAAAGGTTCATAAATATGCATTCTGTAAATGTATTATGCTGACAAAGTGTTGCTCAGATAGCTGCTCTTGCCTTTAGGGAATGAATAAGTTTACAGCATGCTTAAACAACAGTGCAAGGGGAAACAGAGAAAGGGAGAGAGCTGTGTCAGCGTGTGGGCTGAAAATGGAACAAAAGAGTTATCTTGAATACACAGAGAAAACAGAGAATAAAGTTAAATAAGACACCACAGCTAGAACTTCAGAATAAGGAGGAGGAGGGGATTTGAAGGTGCTTCTCACTGATGATGCTTTTGAGGGGGCATTGCAGATTGTTCCCCAGGAAGGCTGCACAGTCAAGATATCATAAAATATCAAACTTCATTTGCTAATTTCAGCAGGCAAACCAGGCAAACTCCTTTGTTCCACCCAAAACAGCAGGTTCCTGGCAGGTTCCTGTTAATTCTCATCTCACCTGACAGGGATCTAGTTCTGCTTCACTCATCTCTTTCTTGCTTAGGGTTGATGCTCATCAGTATGTGCACTTTTGGTAGGAAGAAAATACTCAGTGATTAAAAATACCATTTAAACCAACATTAGTTAATATGGCAATTCAGAGGTGACAGTAGGTTTCAGACAGACAGACAAACCTCAGGACTCACCAAAGGAGGAGGGATGGAGAATACATTGATATCTAAGATAAAAGCTGCTAACAACCCTTCCATTATATGTTTAATATCAGGCACTTTAAAATTCTGAAAGTTCACATTCAGGGTTAGGGGCAGCATGGAGACACATCATAGGCAGCAGTATGTCACACTTTATATTGCACATCCAACAACCAACCAACCTAGTGACAGGAACATTTCACAGTGATGTTTCTCCACTTCTGAGCAGTCAATACAGAAAAGATTCAATTCAATCTACTTCCATCTCCAACTCACTCGGTACACAAATACAGATAAAGACATTTTATATGCCTCTACCCTTCACAGGATGGTGACTTCTGTAAATAAGGATATCCTTATTCATGGCTAAACACCAGCGTACAAGCACTGTGAGGCTACTGGTGATCTCTCAGACCTACAAATCTTAGATCCCTGTGTTTTCATATGG
Organism: Dromaius novaehollandiae; assembly: GCF_036370855.1. Lineage (NCBI taxonomy): Eukaryota > Metazoa > Chordata > Aves > Casuariiformes > Dromaiidae > Dromaius > Dromaius novaehollandiae. Next base: position 16,446,235 of record NC_088105.1, on the reverse strand, counting down.
ATAAAAATGAGTAAATGATGAAGTAGCCAATCAGTTGCTACTTCCAATTTCCTCACAGCCATCAAGCTATACACGCTTAGGAGACATTTAGCCAATATTTCCCTCCATCATCTAGACTTGTGTCTGGTTCTTTTCTTGGTGAGTGTTTGGAGATCATCTGTCATATATGCCAATACACTACAGCTAAAATTATTCTTTCTGGCATGACATTGTTCTCAAACTAATTTGGTCTTTCAAAAGCCTTGCACCTTTCCTGGATTTCCTTACTTCATTCTTACACCTTATGTTGCTATCTCATAAAGCAGGATTAATATCTAAAGCTTCTCAATATTTATTTCCTATTAATTTTTCCTTTCTTACTTTGTCTCTCCTCTTTTCTTCTCAACTGCGAACAAAAGCAATTTCCATCTGAAGATCTAAAGGATGCTCTTATTAGCCCTATAAACAATTAAGAATGCTTTCAAAACTAAAACATCAGTAGATGAAGAAAGTCCCTCCAAATATTCAGTGCTTGGTACATTGTATTATACTACTACCCTCAACAACAACAAAAAAACCTTAAGTGAAAGCTGAGTTAAAAATCACTTTCATTAACTAGCTACTATGAAGGAATATTATATAGTTTCTAATGTAAAGCTATTCACGTCACAGAAGGCAAGTTTTTGCAAAAGTTATAACCAACCTATGCATCATCGAAACCACCTCAAAATGTTGTAAAGGAAACTTTTCAAGATACACTTCATGATAACAAACTCTCTAAACTAGGTCTGTTTAACTGTTCGGTGTTCAGTGAAGCCCCAGACACTTCTTAGAACAAGTTTTAGTATTTGCAAACATAGCATCTTCAACAGGTCCTCTGAATATCCATGACACTTAAAACTGAAATCCTGAATCAGTCTACTTCTGGAGTTCCCCAACAGGGGGGGAATGATGCCACACTACATCTTCCTTGTCTTTGCCATGTCAAATGAGCACGCCTACCTCAAAGTCTGGAAAGGTATCTGTGCTAGATAGAAAGGACTGTGGTAAAAAGGACTAAAAGGGAGCGGTGAAGACTGTCTGAGAGGTTTGCCCTGTGAACAAGGATAAAGAGGCAGTCAAATAATCACATCATCTCCACTGCTTTGCATGCTTCCCAAACACTTGAACTGATGCTCTGAGTTCCCCCTTACACTCAAAGCTTTCCATGGCAAGCAGCAGGGGTCTAAGAGCCTAAGAAGCTTTGAGCACTGAATGCCTAAAACTCTCTCTGACAAGCATGTCAGGTTTGAAACAGAAGTAAATACAGTTATTTCACTAGCCCACTCTGCTCTTATAATGCTGCTGCAGGCTGGCACAGGTCTGACAGCAATAACTCAACCCTCAACTCCTTGTTCGTACCTTAGGTCAATATGTTGCTCCTTATCCACCAATGTGACACTTCTGCCTTTCCAATTTTCCTTTACTTAGAGAAATACTTAAGCTGCTTGAGTCTATTTTTTCCATATACTTTTCTTTCTTTTTTTTTTTTAAGTTAAAATGATCAAAATTGCAATCCTTAATGTGCATTGTGTTCCCCTACCTACAATTAAAAATGTTGGCCCAGTATTTTTCAACCCTTTTCAGGCAGTGACTCAGGATTCAATGTAAAATAAATAAACAAAAGCCTACTTGCAGAGCAGAAAATGAAAACACGATTTTCTTTGTTTAGCCAGAGTGGAGCAATCTCCCTTCTTTCCCACCAAGCCAAGTAAGCGGCTACCTTAAAACAGTTTCTCTCAAAGAGATTCACTTGTGAAAGCAATAGAGCAGCAGAGTAACTTCGAGTGAAAAAAGAATTACAAAAAATCCCATGAAATATATTAAGCATAGCAGAGCTTTAATCTCTGCTTTCAGAGCAAACCTCAACACCCATTCAACTGGCAAATTAACTTATTACCTCCAAAGCTCTCTCTTTTATAACGTAACTTTGACCTGAAAGAAGCCTTTCTGTTGGTAGCATGTCATATGGATATACTACAGCAACGCAGACGGCTCCTATAAGCCTGTAAACCCAGAACTGTCAGACACTCACCCTGAGCACTGTCTGCAGACATAGCCAACATAAGCTGAGCATCTCTCCATGATTTCATGCATTTTACTCTTCCTGAAATGGCACGGGTTGTAGATGGGAGATGAAATTAAATATTTTGCACTAGTTCAGTTATACCCATTGCTAGTAAAAAGAAACTTTCCGAATATAGACCAGGCTAGGTTTTACATTGTAACTGTATGCAATAAGTCTTTGACCAACAATCTAGGATGAGGAGAGGGGGAATATAATAATTTGACTGTGGCCAGTCTGTTCAGTCTGCAAGCATTCAATGGAAGAAGAAAGGAGGAGAGTCCTAGAATGAAGGCCAAAGAAAAAAAAAATAAAAAAAGGACACACAGAAAGAACCTCCTGGGCTATTCAAGGCAGAGACAGACACACTGTGAGGGTTTCCAACAGAAAGATAACAGAGCAAGACAAGAGATACAGATGCACACACATTCTGCATCTCTCCTACAGATATACTCTAATAAAGCACAATTGACGATCATTTTTTTCTTTTTTTATCTATTATTAGGTTTTTCAAGTGTGTAAGTATTTCTTAATCAAAAGAACAGTTCCATACAGCTCTCGACATCAAAGGAGAGCTTTTCCAAAGCTATTACATTATCAAAGTAATATTCTGTGCAGAATCTAAGGTGAACCATTGGAATAATCCTTCTGGGATAGAGATAAAAAATGCTGCATTCAATGTTGCCCAGAAGTATCCAAAGCAATCTATCAAAAAGGCCATAAAAACATTGGGCCACACTCACTTGATGCATGTACTCACCACTACTATTATTTTCCTCCATTTCCTCTTTGTCTGCTTAGCTACTAATCTTGCTGTTGTCTGAAAGTTCCTGGTGTACACATGAAAGTAACAGAGCTGATTAACAAGTCATGGGAAGAAATGACCTCTGATATGCTTCAAATCCATAAAGCTTTTATATAGTTGAACCATGTTATGAAAGAGTGTTAAGGCAAAAATAGCAGTATTGTAATAGCACTGAGGTGAGACTGCCTGATAATAGCAATCCTTTTCATGTGACCTTAACAGATTTTCAGTATGTCTAAGTCAGTTATTAGAGACTTCTCTCTTATCATGTGTGCATTTAATAGTAAACTATAGTTAACTAAACAATTTAGTTTGATAATCCATTTTAATAATGGAGTTTAGCAAACCAAATATTCACTTAATTGCATGCACTGTACAATGCACAGACTTCTCCATTCACCTATGAGACAAATACTACTTGAAGAATGGATGAGCAGTTTTTAACAGTCATGGGTAACTGGGACTAAGCAAAGGGAGAGGGAGAAGGCAGAGTGAGAAAAGGTAAAGAAGTTATCAAACAGCAAAAGCAGTTCCATCTGACAACAGTAGTTAACTTGCTCCTTGAACTTCACATCTGGTAACATTTTCATCTTTTGCAAACTTGTAAAATGTTACAGTATTTTAGACAGTGGGAGTTCATTTCCAGAAGAAGTTTTAACAGTACAAAGAGACCACAAAATTCATTTCTTACTGGGCCATAGGGTTTTCTAATCCTTAACGTGTAGCTTCCTTCAAGAACACCTTAGAACGTGTCCATTTCCTTACAGTTCTTTGAGAGTATTTTTAGTGTTAATTTTCGGCAGGCTTAATATGCCTATATAGAAAGGTTGTATCTTACATATCCCCATTAAATGCATAAATCTGGCCAGCTATTAGGCAGATACAGATGAGGGATGGAGAGAAAGAAACCCTGCCTTCGTTTTTCCTTGCGTGCAAGCCTGTTCCCAAAACACATCTAAAAGTAACATCCCCAGAAGAAGCTGCAGGATTTGCTAGAGCTCTAGTTCCCACCTTTAATTCCAAATGGGCAGTGCTGATGGGCTGTAAAGGGGCAGGAATAGCTGTCTGACTGCACCCTTGAAAGAAGCACCACAGTGTGTGCACTATCCTATACGCTATAGGAGCGGCTGGTGTGGGATGCTCTGCATTGCCTTCAAAACAGAGCCTAGGAAAGCAAAACTAGTTAAAGACTATCATTTGCTTATTTCTTCTTCACTGTCTAAAAGAACAACAGCTAAAGCTATATTGGAAATAGAACTCAGAGTTAAATGAAACCAGCAAAAATTTATAGTTTGATACTAAACAAGCTTTAAACCAACTCCAACATTGCCAATATGCAAGCAGCTTTCTTAAAGAGTCACTCTAAGTCAAAAGACCCAACACACCATTGGGTATGTTGTGGAAACTGTAACCAAGTTTCACTTAAGGAAAATAAAAAAGCTTTTAAATGATTACTCTCTCTTACACACATATACAGTGTTATGCATGACGGCTGTCCCAAATATGTGGGCCTAAAACCTGCTGCTTTTGGGAAAGACTACTTTTTAAAAGTAAAACATGTGATTAGGTGGGAATACCTTGATGAACACTAAGTAATTCCGGTGGTGATGGATACTGCATTTACCAGTCTATCTCTAAACTAGCACCTTTCCAAAAGATAGAACAATCACATGATCATATAAAAAATGTGATCCAAACCTGCTACAACCCAAAATGCAATATTCTTGTCTCAGCCTATGACTAATTAACATGTATTAAACAGCAAAACTAGAATGAATGCTAAGGTTTTGTATGTACTACTGTAATAAAAGTGGGGTGAAATACTTGCAAATACTACAGAACATTTATATCAAACTGTATTAGGAACCGTCAAGACTGGAGAAAACTGGAAGGAACTACAAATTCATTTATCAAAAAACAAACAAATAGCTGGTGATTCTTCACTGTTGTCAAATACAAGATAATGGACTACATGAAAAATAACAGGAAGCACCAGTGTCCCTTTCTTCTTTGCAGATTAATGTATGAAATTCATTGCAGACATTCATGTGTCCACATTCACATGGACATCACTTCAGACAGATCTTTAAAAATATTGAGTTTCTACATCAGGTAAAGTAAGTTTCAAAATAAAGGAGCCAGACTGCAACTTTAACAACACAGAGGCAATTTGGAAGATATTCATGCTACTCAACCTCAGGCACCAAACTTAGCACACTTTATCTAAAAGCTAGGCAGATAGGAGAATGAGAAAGATGCCATATATTAACTTTTGGAGCAACGTTTGTAAAGCTCATTGTCAAAGTCATTCTCAGAAGGAAGTTAATCTGCTGACTGCAAAAAGGAGTTTATGGAGAGCCTCTCCTGGACAAGCCCCTCCTTGTTCTCAACATCATATAGTATTTTCCATAACTCCAAGAGGTTAGTTACAACCTCCTCTGCAACTGAGGAAGTTCCTGCTGCAGATCTTAGGAGCATTCAGAAGTGGAGCTATTCAGTTGAGCAGCTCACAAGTCGAGAAAAAAGCAGCTTTGGACCTGCTGTAAGCTTTTTGAGGGAGCTAAATTGGCTATGCTTTACTTTGCAGGACTTCCTAAGCTTGCATGAGCCTGTCTCCCCACTGATGCTTCCTGTAAATACAGGGGAAGAGCTTACTGCATATTCAGAGTCAAAGAGAAAAGACAAGCTGCTCTTCGAACTACCTCATTCTGTTTGCACTGATATCTTGTGATGGGTTTAATAAAGCTTCTGTAGATCTGCAAAAACTTCATGCAAAACAGATCATCTGAGGGAGTAATTTGCTAAGTGTTTGTCATCATGCTGTCCTAGAGAGACTGAAAATTGAGAAACATGTTCATAGGCGTCTCCCACTTAAACCTAGGCATAAGCATTTGTGCTTTTGAACAACTCCAGGAATTACTGATTATATACATATGGGCTTGCAACAAAGAAGGGAATAATCCTCTGTGATCAAAACCAAGCAATCTTTATGAAATCATGCTAAACACAGCAGTTATTTATGGTAAAACACATGCTTATGTACTTTGCATATAGGATAGGCCATAACACTAGAGATCATCAGTTATAGCTATACTATCTTTAATGGTTTGTTATTTGCACTACAGAGAGCAAGCAAGGATATTAAGAGACGTGAAGTTACACTTGGAGCAATATATTGCAGGTAACATGTTTCATGTACAGTAGTTGCTTATACTACCTCAACTATGGTGTAGATAAAACAGCAAAAGAAAATGAACAGCTCTGGGGACAAGATGCAAGCAGGCAGTTACAGGAAAAGATTTCTATTCCACAGAAAATGTCATTTTTTTCTGCTGCATATTTGAGAGACTCATGTATTCTCTCATTTCCTCTGCTTCACTTGTCTACAAGATGACAAGTGATGCCCAACTACTTTGGCGTATCATATTGCATTGTGTCATTCCACCACCTGCCAATGCCAGTGGCCCATCAAGCCTCAAAAATCAAAAGAAGCAATTTGCTAGAAACTGAAAAAAATACAGGTTTTATCCAAAAATAGAAACATTCATTTTATATTAGTAAATAGACCACAAACCATTGATCCACAAAAGTAAGCAGGCATATGTACCAACCTTACAAGACAGATTCAAGGATTTAAAGGCATTTTAATATTTGTGTATTGATAGAAACAACAGCTTCATAAAAGATGACACCTGTCTCAAACAAATATGATTCTGCAAAACACTACTGCTATTAATATTTTCCTTAAAGGGTCACAGATCATGTGATGAAAGAAAAGGTAAAGAGGAAACTGGAAATTTTAATACATAAAGTGTTGTGGAAATAAGAGCACACATGCAGTTATCTTTGTTGGCAACAGTAAAAAGAAATGCCCTGAACAAAATCACTGCCTGGTTCCTCACTTGTTCTTAAAGTTAAACACTGAATCAAAGAAAAATATATATGTTATACAGTCACAGAACAATCCTTCATTTTTGTACAGTCCACATGTATCAACAAAATTGTCTCTCAAAATCAGCATCTGCCATGCTCTGCAGTGAGTATTAATCAACAGACAGAACACAGTGAAAGGAGTAAGTTCACCAGGTATCAGCCAAATTACAGTAATAATTTCAAAAGGTGCCATCCTTCAGATGACTGTTCTGTTACTTATAATGCCGTATAAGTACTCTTCATTAAGAGCATCTGCTTAAAACATAATCTTACTCTATATTGAGCACTACTTGACATCTCCACTCAGACAAACTTTTCACTCAAAATCTTGCAGACTGTGGCTTCTCAACTTTCTTGGTAACTGTCATGTGCAAATGTAAGTTTTATAATGCATCCTTTGTGATCCACGCAAGTAACAAAAAACCTGCTTGATACAGGAGGCTCCTAGTCCAACTTAGGTGTAACTGGGACTGTAGCTAAGTAGATCTCAGTGTTACCAGATTCTCAGAAGGCAAAGGGATTTTAAAAGTCCCATGAGGAATATGGAGAAAGAAATCACAAAAGCAGTATCAGCCTCAAATCACAGCAGAAGCACAAGAGAAAGAAGGCACAAAATTGCTAGAATAAGAGATATACAAGGCTACCAAGCCAGATGCTGTGAGAAAAATGTAATACTGAAAGATTCTCAAAGCAAAGAAAATCACAGCAGAACTAAGCAAAGGCAAGAGTTAGGCATGATGTGAAATGTAGGATCCCACAGAAACTGAGAATACTAAATCAAGGCCAAAAGCACTGTAAGAACTAGCCACACTCTAGAAAAAGAGCACAAACCAGAGATGGAAATAGGTCACAAGAAGAGGGCAGAAGTAGTGGGTTTTGCATACAACTCCAAAGTTGCTGGACTCCTCTAAGACTCCCGCTTACTTACTCAACTTGCTAAGAAGTACTGCAATGAAGCTGATGCATGTGATGGAAACGTGTGCTATGCAAGCTACACTGCAGATATAATTAGGGCCAACCTATACACTCCGGGCTGTTAAAGATGGAACATGTTCTATGTTTTTCATACTGAGCAGCAGACCAGGCTTTTCAATAGCAGTCGGTGTTTTTTCAGATATCCAGTTCCAAAGCATCTAAAGGAGTATGTTAGCCACATAATAAATGCTTAGTAATTGTGAATAATCCAGGCTCTGTAAGGTGTGTAAAGATGGGCATCCACAGGCATCATGGGCATCAACATGTTTTTCTCTCCAGCCTAACAGATATTCCCACACTGTACATCTTTAAGACTATTAGCTAGTTTAGAAATATAAATAAGAGGTACTACCACGACAGAAATAGCACCTGCTCCATTCTTCTTTCGTAACTAGTAGGAAAAATAAATTTGATTAGCACGAATAACTGGAGAGAGGTGTACAGGAAACAAACAAGTCCAAAGTAATAATATATTGTGCTTTTTAATAGAGTTCTGAATGCAGAAGGTTCTTGCACAAGTGGGTGTCCCTGCCAAGAACTCCTATAAAAAAAAGCCAACTAACTCCTATAAAAAAGACCCTCTGCTTTTGCAGTCAAAGTTTTTAGCTACTGGCCAGTATTACCACTGTTTTAACTGTATGCACTGTTATGGTTATACATTACTACATTACAGCTATAAGAAAATAATATTTTAATCAGTGATGGTTGATCTTATGAAAAAACCTAAGTATAAGACATGAAAAATTATCACAGCTTTAACACTATTACCTGAGTAACAGAAAAGTAAGTGAGCTGAAACGCAGATAACAGATCACCATGATGACATGTTTACACTGAATATGCTTCTCGACTGCTGCTTTCGGTACCAGGCAAAGATCTTCCAGGGCACACACTCCTCAGCTAGATTTTCTCACTCTTTTTGGTAAGACTAGCAATACACAGCATACAAATGAGTTGAGCACAATGAAGTAGGCCATAGCATCAGTCATTCAGTAGTAAATGAATGGAAAAAGCACAACTTTCAGTTAGCTTAAAAGCAAAAGTTACCTTGTTTTCAACACAACGCATCACCAGGTGATAGTGTGGTTATAGGCTACATGACCAGAGTAGTTGCCATAGGGTCGGTTCATACCATAGCCTCCCTCAGAACTGCCTGTTCAAGCAAATGATAACACTCACAGTATAGAAGGACTGACCTACAAATCTGCTATACCTTAATATATCTGAAAAGACAGAGCTCAGAAATACCACTAATATTTATTTACAACTTGATAAAATATTACATGGAACAGAATAACCAGAGATAAAAGGATGCAATGTTTCCTCATGCAGTCATCGTGTTAGCTTGGTTCTTCACTCAATTTTTTTTTAATAAATATGTATTTTAAACAAAAAACCCAGACTACTGTAACACTTTTATAATATCACAATTATTTAAAAGCATTTTCAAATGAAGCAAGTACATGTTTCCTATTTATGTCCTGTAGCATAGCAAAAATAATTCTGATATACCTCCAGCAGAGCACAGTCATTGTAGGGTACATGTAAATTATTTTAAGGGAATAAGAAATCTCAAAGGACATTTTCATGGATTAAATGTCAGGAATGAAATATTGCATTTCAACTTAGTTAGAAGTTTAAAGAATGAACATAAAGACAATTATTGAGAAGTCTGAAAAATGTAATTGATTTTACTGCAATTTCAATGCTGAGACACTTTAGGCAGTTGAATAAAAGGAATTTATATTTTAAATTATTGTTATATAAAATTATGAATTTATGAAGAGTTACAACACTGATCATACTTTAAATTTATGAAAGAACTACACAATTTTCAGTTTAAAAGGAAATTTTGTTCTAGGACTGCATTTTAAGAACAGAATTTTACACTCACTTTTTGTGAAAGTAAACACAATTATGTTCTATATTTTTTATTGTGGTAGCTTCATGACCCTATACAAAGACAGAGATCAAAAATCAGGAGCAACAAAAAAGGCCAAGTTCAAACAAGAGCTCCACAGAGCTGGCAAAAGTTACACAGTTGAAAGTTGCACATTTACTGCAGGCAAATCTCTGCCAGTGTTCCAAATCAACATGTAAAGCAACATACCAGGAAAGCTTATTTAATCAGATTATGGACTATACTCAGTAAACAGAATATTCACATATAGATACACCACTTAGTACAACAGGATTCTGATAATGTTTACAGCATTTGGATACTACTGTAGTAATAGAGTCTTAGTATGTCTGCTTTAAATTTCTTACCAAAAAGAAACACAAATCATTAATTGCAAAATATATGCAATGTTCTTACAGAGCACAGTATTAGAATGCTTTAAGTTGTCCTTATAAAAGCTCGCAGAAGTTTGAAAGCTACCAATGCTGTTTAAAGAGGACATTCAAGCAAAGACAAGAATGGGGCATCGATAAAAAGCAGTATGTTCTATTTCATGTGAATGTCATCTGTTTCTGTTCACATGAGACCACTGTCACCAATTTGAGCATTCACAGAGAAGGAAAAGAAAGCCATTTTCAAAAGAAATACAATTTTATGAACAGATTTAGTGTCATAAGCATTTTCTTAGATTTTGCCTTTTTAATAAAGGAATAAAAGTACATAGTTCAAAATAATCATCACCCTTTTGTATCGTAACAGTTAAAAGTTGATAGCTCTTCAACTACTACATTGGTGCAGTTGCATGAGGTCTTCTTGAAATTTTCTAAGTCGTGCAGGAAGACCAGTATTATGGCAAGAGAATACCAAGGAAAGATATGGGTCAACTACATGATCTTTTGCCCTCATCAGATTGGGATTTGATTTCCAGAGTTACTAGCTGGAGTTGACACTTCAAATTGAACTGCCCACTGCTTCTAAAAACTCTAGGCAAGAGAGTCATTTCTTCCAATTGGTTATCCCCAGAGAAAAGAAAGACCTGTGGGAGGAAATACTGCGGCCCAGTACCCCTGTGCTAGCTGCCAGATCAATGGCCAGTGTCAGCAGGGTTTTCTTTAATGATGCTTGAACCAGCATCAGCCTTGCTAACGGCCACAGTTACCACCAATACCCACACACAGGAAACAAGTTACCTGGAAAGACCAAATAATTGCCTCATTTTGCAATATGAGGAATTTTTAAAGGTGTAAGCCTTACATTTTATGTGCATAGGATCAGTCCTTAGATATTACCATCTTCACGTTCATAACAAAATGTAACAGGACAGTCGGAGACAGCTAGTAGCAAGTCCATCTGGGAGACTGCAGATCAATCTATAAACCTTCCCTATAAAGAAGCATGCAGTATTTTGTAAGCCTTGCTACAGTGCATGTGCATATTATGTATGTAAAATATACACACACGTACAGAATAATTTTTTTTATATATATAATTTTAAGGCAAGAAGCGTTTGTCAAACTGAGAGAAAAATCTAACACTGAACTTCCTATTCATACATGTACCTGTGTAGAGCTAAAAGACAAGCCACAAAAACAACCAGTACTTCTTTACTGGGTGCAGAATCCATGGCATTTCAGATGATCTTATTTGTAAAAATCCTATATGCTTTTCTTTACATTTGGGACAGCTTTTGTACTGTCTAAAAGATACGATGGTATTAAGACTGGGACAAATTAGCACAGTTCTGTGAATTAGCACTGTTACAGTAAAGCTGATAAAGTCACTGATTAACACATATAAGAGTGTTCTCTCTCCATCTTTTTCTTCTGTAAACAAACAAGACCTTTAAAAATAACAACAGACAAGCAACAAAAACACAGAATTACCTGGGCTTTCCACACTAATGCTTTAAGACTCCTTTCCCTCAGCAAGCCCATTAAAGCTTCTTCCACCTGCAGGAGGAACCATTACAGTTGTTGAGACTGTATCCAACCAACTCCTTTTGAGGGGCTGAAATAAGTGCAACTGCACTGGGTTCTTCCTACTTCTGAAAACAAACGCTGAATTCAGTTTCCCCTTTTCCAGTGAAGAAAAGTATAACAGGAAGACCTGTAGTCATTGTGTCAGGTCACTGTATGGAGAAATTACAACTTTAAAATAATTATGTGTGTTAGAAACAAAGACAACAAAAAGCATTATTGCTAAGAATGCATAATGAATTCTTCAAAATTAAGTTACCTTAAAAGGTGTTCTTCCTCATCAGTAAAAGCTCTGAACCATCTACAACTCCTTTCTTTCCTCTTTCTGAAACTTATGACTTATATTAAGTCATCAGAAATGAATCGAAATCAGAAGAAATTTCAGCATGGTAGACTTGATGTGCATAAGAGATCTGTATTTACATAGCACCTGCTAATTTTCCTCTTTCCCAATTATATGCCTATTGATCCCCTAACAAAAAACACAGAAAAGACAATTTTTTGGATAGCCCATGCAAGCTACCTCAAAACATCTCCACCAGTGCTCCACTGAGTGTGAGGTGCTGACCTACACCACAGGAGCTGAGAAGCAACACAACTGAGCAGCATCTATACTCTCACACCTGGCCAGTGCTTGCCGGAAGCTAACACTGCCTGAGGCACACTCATTCTCAGGGTCCTCTCTGCTGCTTGTGCTACATAAATGGGGAACCAGGCAGACAAACAGACCCCAGGCACCAGAAAACCCAGAGAGCTAGCATACTTGACCATCAGCTCTACAGAAACACGTCCTGTAAAAGCTCTAGTAAAAAACAAAACAATATACAATTAGCCAAAAAAAGAAAAATCCTTTCAAATCTCATTTTTGATAACTCTCTAGTCTACTTTCCACCAGCACACGAGAGTTTAAAAATAGAGTTCCTACAATCACTAATTATTCAGACTCATGCCAGCTTCCTCCCCTCCCCGGTGGTAAGCTGCCTTCTTTGAGGGATGCTCCAGAAGACAGAAACGTAAAGTTACATTCACGATCTTGACTCCCCTGATTCACCAACGTGGGCAGAGCTGTATTCTGCCAGGAAATGTCTAGTAGATTAGAAGGCAACCGCTGAGAACCTCCACATCATAAAAATCACAGAACTTTTAAATCAAGTTTTACTGCCAGCATTTTATTTCACACTCAAGTAGTAAATGAATAGTGTGCATATCAAATGGGATACAGAAGTACTACATGAACATATACATTTGTCTTTAACAACTGTTTCAGAAAATAAACATCCTAAGTTCTTTGTTTATTTCGATATTTGACTTACCTTTTTTATAACAGAAAATATTTGAGGAGTAGCAGGAGAACAAGAAACAATGGTGATAATTTGAAACCAAGGAGGTTCTGACAAAACACAGGAGAAAAAATTTGCTATGAGGATGGCTAAGCATTGGAACAGGCTGCCCAGACAGACTGCAGGATCTCTGTCTTCGCAGGTTTTCAAGATCCAATTGGTAGAAGCCCTGTGTCTCCTGGTCTGAATTCAGTGTCGACCCTGTCTGAGCAGGTAGCTAGACTAGAGACCTCTTCCAAGGTCCCTTCCAACCTGAATAATTCTACGACTTAAACAATCAGCAGCCAAATACAAGCAAGTCAACCAGATCTTCCCTTCTGAACCCTCTCCCAACCAAATCTTATACCAGAAAATTCAATACTCCTCTTTAATAATCATCTTTATAATGGTCCTGCATTTCTGAAAACAATTGAAGTGCACAGAAGAGTACCAATGCTATATCTTTAAAGTCAAACCAAGAGCTTTTGCGTAATTCAAGATTCCCTTTGTTCAGCAATCACACATTTTTAATACTAAATGTGTAATGAGTAATAAATGACTGTATAATGTTACCAGAGATCTTTCTAGCCATTTTTTAAATGGGAGATTTCCGATTCACGCTCAAAAAAGACACCACAGGAGCATAAAATAGTGTCAAGATATTACTTATTTTCCAAGTTCCTATTAGCCCTGGCTGTGCTGTGCCCCCAGCAGATGCCGCAAGGAAGGCACAGAATGAGCATCTGGAAGATGGAGAGGAAGCAGAGACTCCCAGAACATCTCTACACTTCCTTGGGGACCATGTCTGTCCAATTTGAGGCCTCTTTCTATTGCTAGGATTTAAGCGAGAAACAAGTGAAACTATCATCAGGAAGAACACAATGTACCTAATTTCTTTTTATTTCCATATTAAAAGAAGATTTCTATTAGACAAAAGGTGAAAGGCCTCCATGCATCATTAAGGTAGTTGTAGAAGAACAAATTCAGTGTTGGTAGAATGCTATACAAACAGACTACAAAGAATAAAAGTAAAACTTGGAAACATTTAAAAAAGATTTCGCTTTGTTCTAACAGGCAACTGATCCTCTAAAAGAAGAGAGTTATTCTGATGCAAATAAATAGCTATTAAATGTGTGTATACATACACACACACCCATATTGAAGTTGACATTCAGGTCACTATCCTACAGACCAAAAGCCCAAACTTTTAGCTTTATGGAAAATTAATAATACATCCCGTGCTTCTCAACCTCAATACACATTTAAGTATATAAATACTACAAGTAATCAGAGGGCAGATAATCTGATCAACAGTGAGTCTATACAAACATATAGTCTAAGTCTGAAACCCTGTTACAACTGGAAAGGCAAACAGCACATCTGCATAGAAAACAATGCAGCGCACTGCAGACATATCCAATTTGGCTTCAAACTAGGTCTGTGTGGATGCAGTATAGCACAGAGCTCAGTCTTAGACCTACACGACAAATAAAAACTTGGCTCTTCCTAAGTCAGTACTGCTACAAGCACACAAGCTGTTTGCTTTCTAGCTGGCTTAACTGTATCTACACTACCTTAAAGTGTAATATTCATCTTCAGTTAAACAAGATGGAGGACAGCAAATAAGAGAAACAGGTCTAATTGTGGAGCAGTTACAAAGAATAGCATTGTGCTGAGTGCTCACTTTAGATCCAGCCAAAGAAGCTCTAAGTTACAGCCTTAACTTTAAGCAGAGGTAAACAAAACTGAATATGGTAAATATATAAAGAAATGAAAGGCAAGAATGTTTTATCTGAAACTGTAGGAAACAGTAAATCAGGGAGCAGTTGAAGGAATTTTGATTTAAAGTACTTGGTGGAGTAAGAGCTACTATAGCTCTGTAGTCCATAGCTCTGTAGTAACATCAAATAGGTGGGACTGAAGTGTCTTAAAAAAACCAAAACAATTAGTAATTTGGTGGAGCTCCTTCTTCAGAGCATGAAGCAGCTCAAGCCCCAAGACTGTACTTTAGTCCTGTTGATTTGGATACCTGAAGGAAGGAAAGAAGTCAAAATGACAGAGGTTAAAGCAGTCAAAATAAGAAAGAAGAACATGGACAATGAAGAGGTACGGAATCTGATATTACCTAAGAAAAAAACACCTCACACTTCATGAGACATCTCATACGCAGGTGTGGGAAAAAAAAATGTCAAAGATAGAAAGGTTGGGGCCCTGGAACATACAGAGGCAGGTAAAATTGTCAGATGTTAGAAAAAATTTAAAGGAAGTTAGGAATAAAAATTGGATCTCTGAATCAACAGGTCTAAGACTGTGGCTGGATATCCAAGAAGTCATCTGGAGATGGAACTGTAGGAAAACCAAACTGGGGAAGGAAGTACTAGATTTTTGTGGCATCCAAATAAAAGCCAAAACCTTGAAAACAAAGTGGAGAGAGGAATGGGAGGGTTCAGGCACAGGAAATACGAGGGGATGCTAAATGAGGAATAAAGGGCAAAGTATTATCAGAGAACCAGTTAAAATAATGGGTGCCACCCCCTTCAAGAAAGAGGAAAAACAGAAACATGGTTGCAAGTAAAGGAAATGAAGACAGACAGAACATGATATTAAAAGAATTTAAAGAGGAAGAAGTCATTCAGGAAAGGAGTGACAGATACACAGAAGATAATACAGAAATAAAAGGGGCAAACTAACAGTTAGGAGGTAGAGGGGCCTACTTCAGAAACCCACACTGAAAAAGTAGAAAATTTTTTTTTAAATAGAACGAAAGATCTTGCCATGTAATATTAGGTTTGGTTTGAAGATACCTTTTGAATAAAGACTGGGTGGATAACTAAAATGAAAGACAAATCTGGAAGCAAGCTCAACAGAAAAAAAAAAGGGTGGGATAAAAGTGGTTTAAAAATCCATTTGGAGGGAAAATTACAACAGGTAAGGCTGAGCTGAGCCCAAAGCTGCATTGTACTGACATACTCTTCAGAACTATTCAGGAAGGCAGGAATGAAAATTCCAAAATTACAAGAAAAAATGTCCGGGGAGAGAATGGAGACAGGACAGTGCAAGAAAGTGACCAAAGAAATCACACATAGAGAAGAGGACAGAGATGAAAATAAAGACCAGGGAGTCAGAAGAAGTGAGGCCAATGAAGCAAGAAGGCAGCTGAGAAGAGTAAAGGAGTCAGAAATGTTAATTGACTGGAGATCCCAAAAGGAGTGAGTGACAGGGTGGAGGAGAGAGAAAGACAGATATGCTGAAAGAGAGCAAGTAGTGATCAGAGAGAAAGAATTTAGAGATGAGAGATAATAAAGAGAACAGTATTTAGTAAAGACAAGGTCATGGAAGTGACTGAGGTAGCAAGAAAGTCTGTCTAAAGCTAGAAATCAAAGAAGGTGGTTGGAAAAACAGAGTGAAGGACAACAGAGTAGTTATCAGAACAAAAAAAATAGGGGTTACCCATGATGAAGAATAAAATTTGAGAAGACGGGAATGTGCAGAGTTTAGTACAGTCCCAAGGAAAGAAACAGTAGTCAGAAATGCAAACTAATGGTCACTAAGAAAAGGTCACAGGAAGGAAAACTAGACACAGATGGCTTCAAAGCAGGAGGACTGTGGAACAGTCATCAGAAAGATGAAGCACAGGCAACAGGAGACAGGAATGGCAGGAGTGCAGTAGTGATTATGAAAGGGAAGCAATTAAAAGAAAGAAGGTTCAAGAAAAGGTGTAAAGTTTGAAAAAGAACCTTAAAAATCCACATCTGAATGATTGGAAACATAAGTAACAAATCAACGGGCATGGCCAATACCTGTATTTCCCACATTCTTGAAGTTGCTACTTCTGCTGGATGATCTTGGCAAAAAGGTTTAGTAATTCATCCAGACCAAACCACAGATCAGATATTCAAAAGATTAACGCTCACTTACTAGATGATGTGGGGATCTGGAGGGGCTGGAAAAAAAGCTTTGCACTGTTAGAGAATAATAACAGAAAAGCTAGTGATTTGTACTCTGCTGTCCAGTGCCTTTACTTCCCAATTAAATTAACTCTCCATAAGTCAAGATCTAAAGGCCTTCACTGACTCTTCCTCACATCAGCCTCTGGCTCCTGGAGCCACGAGTACCCCACACAGCCCTCGCTGCCAGTGTTTGAATGCAGCCCACCTTGCTGCACAACAGCTAAGACCGACTGGGTGGATGGGTTGTTAAGAGAAACATCACTGCAATTTTGGGTCCTATTCAGAGATACCCGAGAACCACTGGCATAACAAGTCTGTCTTCTCTGTTTCCAAGCCTCTGTCAAGAATTTCACTCTTTATGCCTTTCTTAATCATGAGCATGAATAAAACACCAGCCTTCTCCAACACTTCTAATACTGTTCTTCATCTTTCTGCATATTGGCATGTTTTGAAAGTTTTTGCTCGTTACAAAAATAGCACATACTCATGGAGTCGGTAGCTGTATCATTAGAATATACAGAAGAGGAAAAAATACGTTAGTCTGTGCTACCAAAACAGTAAAGTACAAAAAGTCTAAAAAGTGAGCTGAGCAGAGAAGTTCTTTATATACACACCCTACTGGTTCCTATTTACTCACTGTGTGTAAAACAGGTTCACTAAGAATTACCAGAATTCCATAAAAAGCACAAGGGTCACGAGTTCACAGGACCGGGGCAATAATAGGAGTTGGGGGGGGGGGGTGTTAATATTTTATGCTTTTCAGATTATTTTCATACTGCTTGAAAATAATTATAGATTCTGTTTTTAAATATGAGATATAAAAACTTTTGGGTTAATTTTTAATATAGCTAATGTACTCTTTTTAGATATAACTTTTGCTATAGTATCAAAAAGATTTTTTAAATGTACTTTCTTTTGTGACAGACAATAACTCACCTATAATCAACTACTTGAAGCAGTAAACTGTCCACAAGATACGTAGCATCTACTGTAACACATACATCTGTAATAAGAAGAGTTTGAGAAAATATCATAGAAGCACTATCATTTTTACATCGTATTAAATATCTGTACGTTTTATTTCTGTTAGGCTACTGCACAGCAGGGGAGCCTTCAAGACTCAAGACAAAGGTTTTAAGTAATGTCATTCAAAGCACAAAGTTCACTATTTCATGAAGCAAGTTAATACTGTAGTACTACTGAAATAAAAGGAGTAGCTGGTCAGACATTTAGGTTAGAAATGTAACATTCATTTTAAACAAAAAAAACATGTAAAGCCAGAAGCTTAAAATAAATAGTGCCAAGTGCCATCATCAACATATGAAAATTAGAACGGTGTTTTGTAAAATAAAATTTTACAAAAGTATAGCAGAAAGCAGAAATATAAGTCTTATAACAGACATTATCATTTTCATATGTTACTAGGTAATTTACTTGAGGGATAGATTCTACAAATCCCCAGTTATGTAAGTAGTTCTATTAACCCTTGGGGGGTACTCAATTACCAAGGTCAGTACCAGTCATCTGTACCACTTGTTTTAGAGTGGTTTTAAAATAGGAACAACTACTACTCTTACTCAGCAAATGATTAATCATCAATAATTAAAAAAAAAAAGTTAAACACTGAATTAGGTACATTTGTTAAACCGTAACTGATCACGATGTCTTTACTCAAATTGCCCTTCCAAAACAGGAGTGGAAGAGGATTTGTTCTTGATTTCTTTCAGGAAAAAATGCTAATACTTGCTACATAATGCCAGATGCAAATAATCTAGTTGTGTTTGGGTTTTTCAGTGATTTTTAAATATTCTACTTCATTTCAGAAAAGAATGGCTTGAGTACATATGCATATTAAGAGCTAATCCTGGCAGTCAAGCAAGTCCTACACTGTGGCCTATTCCAATAAAAACCATTTCACTTTGTTATATGAACTATTGTTACAGAATACCACTGTCATTTTTTAAAATCAGTGGTTGGAAAAAATCAATTAAAAGAGAGAGAGAGAGAGAGAGAGAGAGACTGACTGACTGACACAAACCAAGGCATTAATCCTTCCAGGTCTCTTAAATACTTCATTCCCATAAGTTGCCCCACTGAAGTCTTAAAAGATTAAATTCAGGATATACAGCAGCTAGAGGGAAAACTAAGGATTCATTCTACAAAATTTTGAAACAAAAATACAGAAATAGAAGTAGAAGGATCTGGTATATTCACTATTTCAAAACTTCTGTATTTTCCCAAACAGAATTTCCTTACTACTTCTAATTAAAAAAATAAAATAAAAAACCCTGACCAAGCTTGAATTTTTTTCAAAAAACCCACAGTTGGATTTTTTTTTTTTTTGGGAGCATTATGTCAAATCAAAAGAATTGGTCTAGGCCACAGATGTATGGCTGTATTGTGTTCACTATACAATATTATAGTGTCTTTAAAGTCACACACAAAAATTGACTGTGCAGGGGACTGACTGTATATAGAACCCTTATGTACACATACGTACTGCAGCTTTTCTTTGAATCAACCTCATCGTACCTATATAAAGAAAAGATTTAACCAACCTTAACTTCTTAGCAGTTTCACTGGCAATTCTGTGTTTGTATATTCTCAAAAAAATGTGTCTTGAAACTCAAAAAAATTCAGTTCAAACTCAATTATAGCATATTGTTAAGGAAAGAGTGTCTTGTTCTTAACAATAAAAATATTACTTTAGCATATCCAAAAGGGTATTAGGTTTTAACCAAAAGATTCCAATTTTCATTTTCAACTAATAAAGTATTGGTAAATATTTTGCACATATATTTACTTCCCAAATGAAGGAGTGGCAACTTTCATTTAAAGTAAAAGCTAAAATTTACTTGTGCTAAATATAAAACTACTTCTCAGGATACATACAGTATATAAAATCAGATATTCACGAAGAGTACATTTGTATTTTTGTACACAAAATTCCAAAAGGCTTCTGGATTATAAAAGCATTTTTAAAATTTAAATATAGTACTGTAAGGTCATTCACTTTTAAATACAAAAATCTACAGTGACATATATATATAAATAGTTGGGAAGTTGTAACTTAAGCTTTGCATCTTTTAGATTGGATTTTCTCATATATGCTAGCCTCAAAGGCTCCTTATCTGCTGCAAAAAGCATCTGCGTGACTTTAGCACTTAACTACATAGATTCCTATTGCTTCAGGGCAGTGCTGCATGAGTCTACTGAAAATGATCCGATCTCAGAAACACTTTAAATTTCCCCACCCAAACTTTCAACATACTTTTTATATGCATTATGCCAGAATAACAAAACGAAAAGGGATGTTACAAAAATTTCAGTGCGTGACAGTTTTTCCCAGTAACTTTTCTCATTACACATAGCAAGCATGGAACTACTCAGATCATCAGGCTCCTCATGTTGAGAACTGCAACTACAATTCAGTATAAAATACAATAACCTTCTACAATAATTATGTCCCTTTCAGAACAAAGATTAAAATAATAAATTTAACTGTGCTGATTCATATCTTCCATAAATTATTAAAAATGTGAGAGATTCAGAAATTTGTTTCTGAATAATAAGCCTAATATCTGTATCATGTGCAAAAGTGCAACTCTGTTTTAGAACTAAGGTCCAACTGAATACAATTTTGTTACTAAAGAAAAATACATTTGAACTCACTTTACATGGAAAACCGTGGTTCCTGGTAAGGTTATGCTTTACATATTTCAACCTGTTTTAAAACTGCAAGTTGGTTAAAAAAAATACAAAAAATAAAAATAAACAGAAAACAAAGCTTGTATATAAATTGGTTTACAATTCAAAGCATGACAATAAGCTTCAAATAATTACATTTCTGTAACACTCAAAGAAAAAGGTGGGATGATCTATTTAAAATACTTGAATATTTCTGTTCTTTTCTTCATGATCTGATGTCCACTTAGCTGCTTGCAGTGTGTGCATGCATACGTTTCGCTACATCATAGACATAGGTTATGTCTGGTCGCTTCTCTGGATCCGGGTTGATGCACATATTAACTAATTGTCGCAGCTGGAAAAGGAAAATACGTGTAAGAAAGCCAACAATTCTGTCAAGTAGTATTTGCGTATTCTCCAATTCAAATTAATAAGACTGGCAAAAATTAGGTGAACATAACAATCCTGCATACACCCCCAACACCCACTCAAAACGTATCGCACATAGTTTTACACAAGCACGTATGCAACATACTCCTGTGATTTTTGCATTTTGTGTTGTTGTCTGGAAAAGCAGAAAAGCATATTCAGGTTCTAATCCTTTAAATATACAATTTCAGACATGTGTTCATTATAAATCATTTGCATGATGATTCCTGTATTTTATGGACAGCTATGACTTCAAACCCTAGCCTAGGTCTTTCAGCCTGGAAGGCTGAAATGAACATGGAGAAGATAAACGGGGGCTGTTTGTTCATTCT
Source organism: Dromaius novaehollandiae (assembly GCF_036370855.1). Taxonomy (NCBI): domain Eukaryota; kingdom Metazoa; phylum Chordata; class Aves; order Casuariiformes; family Dromaiidae; genus Dromaius; species Dromaius novaehollandiae. Next base: position 16,424,846 of record NC_088105.1, on the reverse strand, counting down.
GTGGGAACACAAGAGCCAGCCAGCAACAAATGGAATTACTGTGTGAGAGGGTCCAACGAAAGACAGTGATTCCACATATGATGTAAAGTTAATCTGCAGAACCTCCTGCTGCTGGAAGCTAAAAGCATAAACAGATTCAAAAAGGAACTGGACAAGTTAAACACACTGAAGGCTATTTAATATGAAGACTCCACCTCTGATTTAGGAAATCTCTGAAGTGAAAACTACAGGAACTTGGGAAAGCATTTTGGGGAAATATTGCATTATGTTGGTCCTATTCTTCCATTTACCCACTATCAGAGACAGGATATTGGACGAAATAGTCTTTAGTCTATGTTCCAGTATTTGTTCTTAGCATTAAGGCCTTTAACTTTTTTTCTTTACAGAAAGAAACACATAATTAATACACATGTTGAAGAAAACCCCTATCTGGGAATAAACAATCACTATGACTAGAAAGTACCATAGTTCCACAGACACCATATTCTACTGGGTCTTTTACAGTTCCCATATTCAGCAGAGGTAATCCAGAAGTAACCATTCAGATACTTCTCATTACTTTCACAAACTGTCAGAACAGTTACAGGTTTTGCTTCCTCCCTTGAGATGCTTCAGGTGACATTAGAGCTTAACGTAGTCTGGATACCTTTCTTGTGGGGCAGGCTCCACATCTATTTTACACTGTGCACATTTCCTAAGCAGTTTACAACATGGAATATACTTCCTCCTTGATGGCTTATTAAAATGTTCGCAACCTTTCTAAAGAGTAAATTACCAACTGTAAGAAGCTCTTCCTTTATACTTTTTAATAGTTTTACTCAGACCTCCTGGATGTCCTTATAGTATTTAAAAACCACTACACACTTGCAATCTACCATTTTCTGGCAAGGTGTCAAATTTGGTTCAGCCTCCCTCCTAATACTATTAGGTATGATTATTGAAGATAAGCTGCAATTACTGCAACAAACACAACAATCTCATCACCATGGTTATTCAAAGGCAAAATAGACTGCATATTCAAATTTGCCAGAGAGTTCACTTCCTGCTTTTTATTAACAGACCAATATGCATTTTAAGTTATAATTATACTCCTTTATTTTTTCAGAAGATGGATTTAAATGCCCTGGAATAAGAAATTCCAAAGTTAAGAAGTGAACATTATACACCACCAGTTAAAACTTTGTTCATTTACCCTTGCACAAACATTCTGAATTGTATACAATGTGCGGGTTTTTCCACATTTAACAATACAGAAATTATGTCACTACAACACTCCTCTTCTTTAGCAAGGAGTTTAGTATTATTATTTCTGAAGATAATAGTCAGATTGCTGGATTAGAGAGATAGGCGAATTAAATTGAAATAATCTGTAATAGACAGGCTATGTGAATATTAATCATGGAGTTTTACAAAAATTGTATTGCTTCTAGCAGCCATAAACAAAAGACAAGAGAAACTATCAACTGTGCATCATTTGGAGAAGAGAATACTAGAGATCATGAACTATTGTAAAAAATAAAAATTGTTTTACTTCGCATATTTGTATTACGCATTGGTAATCTCACATAGAATAAGCAGGTGGGACACAGATTAAGCAACAGACACATTACAGCAGCTTGCTGTGCAATAGCTCAGACTGCCTGCATGGCAAACAGGAAAGACTGAAAAAATCTGAAAACCTCAATCCTGAAATTAGACTCAAATAAGTAAACATTTTGTAAAGGGAATACAAACATAATTTATCCAGGGAAGGTGACACCAAATCTTGTGAATAAGTATACTTGTATCTTCACCTGTTTTGAGTTCTGTCTGTTCAACAGAAAGACATACAGTAAGTCTTAACAAAGACTTGAAGGACTGAAACCTCTAAATCTATCACTGAAGAGGAGGGAAACACAGTACTCCCCCCAACACCTTTTTTTTTTTTTTTTTAAATTAGCTGTATGGCAATAACTTTACTGTAGGTAGTAAAATAAAAGTAGATCTTCAAAAGATTTACCTGTGAAAAGCATAAGAGGCCTTGTTTACCTCCAATAGCCTACTTTATGGCTTTTCAGTGCTGGCTTGTGGTTGACCGGTTTTGTTTTTCAAGCTGAACTTTTCCATCTAAAAATCAGTTTTAGACTCAAACTGTTTTAAGTCATTAAGCACAATGTCTTCCTCCAGAGTTACTTTTGTTATTTGTGTTACAGCACATTCAATTCAAAGCTTTAAAAATGACAATGGAGATTCATTTCTTAGGAAGGCACTTTAGCAAAAAATGGCACCATTATTCAGAAGTGCACATAGTGCTTTAGGCCCTGCTAACTCTAAGTACATGGGGGGGGGGGGGGGGGCGGAGAACAGCTACATGGTGTCATGACTAGCTGCATTTTGCAATTTTTTTTTTTTTTTACTCTAACAAAAATGCACATGTAGCTACTATTGTTTGGATGGAAGAAAGGATTTACAAGAATATGTTAATAGTAAGGGACGATCACTGAATCAGTGTACTTCAAAATTCTCTTTTCAACATAATGCAAGAGGTGAGCTCAGTTACTGATGAACCTTCACTAATACTTTAATTAAATAAGCAATACAGTCACAGACCTCTTTTGGCTAACAATATTTAAATGCTGGTTGCTGCTGACACTGCTAAATCTGTCTCCTCCTCCCAATCCAGAATTTCTGCTGTAGGGCAAGAAAGCTCATCTGATTATGCCTGAAACTCTGGGCAACAGTGGGGCAAACTCCCGAAAAATTTCAAAATCCTGAAGCTCCTTTGAGTGTTGTTATTGAATAGCAAACCTTTGGGATAAACTGAAGTAATTTTTCTATGCAGGATGAAAACAACAGTTACATAGGAACACAGAAATCTTTTAGGACTGTGACTGGGACCATCCTGGATGCTAATACTTGATTACAGTATTATTTCTTTACCTCCTACAGGAATATCCATTTCAATAAATCTGAAATCTCTTTGTCAACCTCTCTAATATTGATATAATTTCAGATGACCCAGAAGAGCCTGACAGTATCATGGGAAGCAGCACTGTGAATCTGAAGGCAGAGTACAGTTAGAGATACAGTAGGGTTTTATTATCTGGCATAGACTGGCCAATAGGCAGAACAGACTTATAACCGAGCAGGAGGGACCTCCTGTTGCATCCCCAAGCTGTAAACTTCTTTGGCTGCTTATTGTTCTTAACCTCCTCTGTACACTTTGCACAATGACTGTCTTTAGCCTGGAGCTTAGCCTGATATAGGAGCAGCAGGACACACTTCCTTTAACTTTAGCAGGTTTTTCAGCTACAAAATAAATAATTATCTCTCAAGTCAGCAGGAGGCGGGGGAGAAAGGCTAAAAACTATGACAGGCAAGTACTTTGCATTGTTAGCCAGCTGAAAAAGAAGGAATTTTCATATAGAAAATTTTGGATGAGAAAACATGTTGTTACTCTGAATAGGAGACTTCCTCAAAGCCCTTTCTCAGGGCTGGCAGGAACACTGGCAAGTAATGCTGTAATTCTAGACCTGCTGGCTCTTTCAGCCTTCATATCAGGAGGGGAGGTTGGCTATGGACTTGTGAGGAAAAGCACCTCAATCAAGGATGAAGTTCTTCAGTCTTCCCTATCACAAAAACAACATGATACTAATATTGGCTAATAGGAGTTAAAAAGTATTCATTGGGGGTAGGGATGGGAAGGGAGCTCCAACCTTAAACTTCCTAAAGGTGAAGAGTATTCAGTAAATGCTGAGCACTCAGTCTGAATACCAGGGCTTCTTAAGGAATGTTCAAAAATTAAGATACCCATGGCTGTTAAACACTTGAAAATCTTGGCTTGTCACTGTGGTGCTGAAGCAAGTTTGTGGAACTGTAATGGTCAGCATCTTAGAATATTAGGATTTCTAATCAAAGGCATATATTAAAAAAATGTATCCATCCATCCGTCTTAAGCTGCATCTTTCTGTCACGTTGTTGTGGAACAACACAAGTATGATGAATTAATAAAAAAAGTTAGTTTTAGAGGAATTTCACAAACAAACACAACAAAATGATACAGTTTTAAATGCTACTTATCTTAAAACTCTTCAAAATTTATTTATAGGAAGTTTCTCTAAAAAGTATGTCTTATTTTGTAATCAAAGCAGTTATCAGAAGATGCAGAGATCAATGCTCAGTGAAATTATTCTTTCAGCAAATTCATTGTTACAGAATATACAGCAGGTTATACTGTTCAGTGATCCCTGAACTTCACTGCTCACTGAGTGTGCTTCCATCCTGGTTAAAGGTTTGATAGATAAATTTCTAGCACAGATAAAATGTTTAGGACATTATGGTAATATGACAGATAACGCTTGCCTGTCCCCCCCAAGCAGTTTAAAGTCAGCACAGTATTTTTTGTACAAGTCAAAAAGCATGTTTTGGTGAAACAATTAATGAACATACCTGTATTTCATGTGCATTTAGCAGATACAAATCTTCATCTCAGAACAAAAAAAATGTTACTAATACACGTCTATTAATTCTATATATAATCCAGCTGATTACTCCTGTTAAGTAACTACATCCACAGTTGTAAGCACAGCACTCATTAAGTTATAAAATACACACAAGACAAGTTGTTTTAGAAACAACTGATTTATTCAAATTACAAGAGTGTCTGCCCACTTTGAAGAGAAGGAAATGTAATACATTGTGCTACACATCTGTTTTCGAAACTAGAAACTATAGAGGGGTAAGTAGAAGGTGGCATCTCTTTTCCTACCCAAACTCTAACACCTTCTATCTGGGCCAGACTTTGATATTTGCCCCTTGGCTGAGAAGCCGCATATCCAGCTTCACACTTAGCTGCAGCGAAGTAGCCCTGCAGGCAGGCCAACTTCAACGAACCACTAGTGGTATCATCATTAAAATCCTGCTGAAGGTCACCATGGTAACCGCCTGCTGAGGCTTCACTGCTGCACTCGGCATCTCCTAATCAGCTACCATGTGAAATGCAAATTCAGACAGTCTGAAAATTAGTCAAGAAGAATAGAGGATGAGGATGCAGATATGTGAAATATTCATGCGCTTCATGGAAAAAGGAAGACAGCATGAATGACACAACAAAGAACGGCCCCTGACATTCTTGCTATCATTTTGCATTATTGTTCACACCCTACTGTATTTCTAGGCCTCCAGTTCTGAAGCTGGTTATATGAACTGCCATATTTATCGTCTACAATAAATAATAATTAAAAATGGCTGAGGTAAAATGATTAACTGGAAAACTCACAAAGAGATACTGCACAAATTACACAATAGATCATAATTTCATCCTTTGAAAAGTCACTGAATTATCTTTAAGTCTAGTTTCTGTTTCATAAAAGGGGAAAAACCAGCACTGTAAATACAACAAAACAAAACACTGGGCAGTATTCTTTTATTAATAGTCCAATCACTGTCTTTGAATGCAAAAAGATTCGAGGTTCAGAATTACAACCCCTATTCTAGAAGCAAAATCGCACAACACCTTATGTTTATTAGAAGTATTTCAGTGATCATGTTTATTACCACTTTTTCAAAGTAATCTTTAATTCATGTACACTGAATTCAATTAGAATTGGTTATTAGTGTCTGTTCTCTGGTTTACAGCTTCTATCAGTTTGCCCTGCTCTTTTCTAAATGGGAAAATGTTTCAAAACTGGCATTTCAGAACATGAAGCAAGCACTTATAATTTTTCACCCTGTTACATTGGTTAAGAAAAATATTTAGTTTCTTTTATTTTGTTTCCTTTCACTTTATAGTTTAAAAAAAAAAAAAAAAAAACACACAGACAAGTAACCCCTTTCCCCCCTGCTTTTGACAGTAAAGAGCTGTTATGTACCAGCTTAAAACAAACACTGTTGGGATACACATACTGAGTGTACTGTTCAAATTCATCTGTATGATGTTTTTCTATATTTCTCTGAAATTTCTTGTTAGCGTGCTTATGAGCCACTCTTTTTTTGCAAAACTACAACTGTTGTTCAATCGTATTGAACAGTAAGTACATCGTAGTTCTATAATGCAGACAAATGGGGATTAACAATTCATTTTTACTACTGAGCTACATTAGATCTATTTTAATGCTAGTCTCTAGAGAAGAGAGGCTAGCGTACTAATTTATTGTGCAACATAAACTTGTATAGTTGTGCTTTTAGAAAACCATAATATAGATGTAAGACTCAATCCCATAACAACATGCAGTACCTATCACTGTGCATTCTGGGAAAGCCATTGCATTTTGTCATACTTGCGAGGAAGATCAATGAAATGAAGAAGCTAACAGTATGAGGTTACCAGCATTATTTCAAAAAAATTTTACATCATATCAGAGAGCTGTTTTGAGACAAACATTTGAGCAAGTTCAAGCAAACACTTACGGGGATAATCTTCAAGTCATATAAAACCACACAACTTCATTCACTGAGTTGGAAGTGTGCCAGCTTAAATAAAACAAGAATCTGGCCTAAGAAAAGGAATATTACTTACTTCCTCTGAATAGTGATCTGAAGGGAGAGGTGGATAGTCACACTGTTCTATCTTCTTGCATAGGGAGTACAAGTTCATTTTATCACCATAAAAGGGACTCTGCAGTGCAGCCATCTGTTTAAAGAAAATATACATTTTTCTTTTGTGCTTTTAAATAGACCTGTTTTGCCATAAAAGCTGTTATACTAGTACGTCAAAAGTGATTTTTAATGACTTTTGTTCACTGCTCGGTTTGGTCAAAGTGCTAAAACAATAGTTCTGAAACTATTAATATAACCAGCTTGTGTACTTATTCTGTGTGGCACAGTAGTACCTGTCAGAATCCCTATATTGCCATATATGAATTGTACACCAGAACACTACTTTATTTGATTTTTCCTCATGCTCTATTAATAGTTTCAGCTGTTGCTGTGAGTGTGGGGAGTCCTTGTACCACTAAGGAAGATGAGGGGGGAAGAAAAAAAAAGTAAAAAAGAAAAAGTTTTTTTCTAAAGACCTTTTGGAAAAAAGTGTATCATTTACCTGAAAACATTAGTTGATCTAAAGCAATAGCCTATGGTGAAAATGCTGGATAACATAGATTTTGTAACCTTCTTCTGCTACTACACTAAACTTTGACACAGTTCTTTTTCTTTTTTTTTAAATAAGGAAAGCTGTAAGGAACATAAGTTCATCCATACTTCTAAAAAAAACACTCATGATTCAGTATGTTATTTCAAAATACTTAAAAAAATTATTATTATATCCTGAAACTTCACTAGAAGTGCAGAACTCAGCTGGCATTCATAACTATAATTCCCAGCTGTAATAAAAATTATCTGGTAGAGAACACTTAAATAAATGATCAAATTAAAAACGATGTTAGTAAACCTATGCTTTATTTCCAGACAATGTTACAAACTTGACATTTCAGGTGGAAACAAATGCTATGGTTAGCAGGATTACAAATTTAAAAATTCATTTTAAGATCTCTCCATTCTGTTCAAAGGCTTTCTAAGCCTTTGAACCGCAGCAGCACGAATGCTGCTTTGAGTGCAATGCTGCCCCAAAGTCAGTCACCCTTTTCTACAAGTGCTAATAAGTTTGATTTTGGAAGGACAATGTGTACATTCCCCAGACAGGCAGAGTGTGTGTGAAACACGCTAGTCCATGCTGTGCTACTCAGTGAGCTTCAACAGGGACAGGACAAGCTGAAAATGGCTCTCATCTGTCTTGTGGTCCTCCAGATATCACTTTAACTCTTTCATGTCCAAGCACTGATATTATAGGAAAAAATACAGGGGGAAAAAAACTACCAACCTTCTAAAATACATTTACCCGATAAAATATTCTCAAATAGTTCAGTATTATTCTTTATATTAACTTCAAGTAAGAATTATTTTAAAGCTCCCAAATTAATGCTACAGTTCAGTCCTCCACTCCCCCCACAAATTCTAGAACTGTACTGCCAAAATGCTGTTAGTTTTTTGATGTACATGACATTGTCTCTTACCTTAAAAAGAATGTTAGAAATGCAGGCTAAAGACCAAAAAACCACAATAAAATAAAATAAAAATCAACTGCAGAGTCTGTATGCATGCAAAAATTCAAAATAAATGCATAGATAGTCATTTCATACTCTAGGTGTTCATTAAAAAGTACTTTTGTTTGAATGCTGCAGAGTGTTAAAAAAAATTCTGAATGTCCCCTAAGGAGTTAAAACAGGAATACTATATTTTCATGCATCTCCTGCTTTGACAGATGAAAAATGTCAACTGTCCTGTTTTTATTTTCAAGCTTTTGCACTATTCATCTGGTTCATTAGTGCATCTCGCTGCTGCCCCTGACAGCTGCTCGCCCTCTCCTCCCAGCAGCTGAATTTTTCAGGCTAATTTGATCCTCCACACTGAGACGATCGCTAGAATGATTGACTTGCTCCCTGACCTCCAGGGTCTGACTTTCCTGATTAGTATTCTGGGGGTGTCTGCGGGACGAAAGCCCACTGTCTGTCTTCAGGGCTGGTGGCAGCTCGCTCGCTCTCTCTCTTCTTCTTTTTTTTTTTCTTTTTTTTTTTTTTTTTTTTTTTTGAACTGTAAGCCACCAACCTACAACCCTGTAAGGATGCAATTGCTACGCTGAACAATAAAAGGAAATGTGTAAAACCTACTTTTCCATGTAAAGGTCCATGTAGCAAAAGCACAGCATCTTGATTTTAATTAGTAAAGTCTACTTTGTTGCATATCAATTAAAACTCCAGTAGTAGTGTTTTTGAGGTTTCAGAAATATCTGAGGCTCTGAAAAGTAGACTTTAAAATACACTTAAAAAAAAAATCTTACTGCCCATGTTACTAAGCATTGAATAATAAACTGCAGAATAGGTTAGAAATAATAATTTTTAAAAATAACAAATTATAGCAAATTAGTTTAAACTTTAATTAAAATGTAACTGAGAAGAGCTTAATGGCAATTAAGCATGCATTGAAAAGTGATAAACATGCCACAGCTTCTCTCCAATCAAGTTGGAGAGAATCCAGAGCACATATTAACATGAAATCAATACAATAGAATATGTTAAAATGCAGGTAATGTACATAACATGCATCACAAAAAGACACCCAGCACAAAACAGCACTGATAATAAACACACCAATGTCATAGTCCATGCATGACTTGAAGAACCTTAGGCAACCTCTCTAGAATAATTTTTTTAAAAATGAGAAAAATGCTAAGCATGTATTTTGAGCTTACTATACCCAAAATTTCAAAATTACACCTCAATGATCAAAAAGGGCTGGTAAATTAGCAATTTAACTAAACAGAATAAATGCACCCCAGAAAGTAAAAATCTGTAGTTGAAGACACTGCTGTATACTAAAATTATACAAGACATTTCAACCATAAGAATCCTAATAATTGTTCTATTCTTAAAATAAGTACAGGTAAAAAAAAAGTCAACTTAAATAGCATCCTGGTGAAAATGTCAAAAAAAAAAAAAAAAAAAAAAAAAAAACCACACACACACACACCACCACAGTAAGAGTACTTAAAATCTTCCACACTGTAAAAGAAAAATTCAAAATTCAGATACAATTTTTAATATAATGTATGCAGCAGCATAGTAGCAAGCTCAAAATAATTTTTTTTAGAAGAAAAATAACTATTATTGAGATCCATCTGGCAATCTTAATTCATAACATGGAAGAAAATTTAACCTTAAAATACAGTGTTTACTTTGTATATTAATTAGCTATTTAAGGTTTTTTGTTTGTTTTGAGATAAAAACAATACTCAAGAAAACCAACGAAGGGGAAAAAAGGTAGTAATGTTGAAATAGTCTCATCTACTAGTAATACTTGCTATCTTTAGGCTTCTACCTGTGCAAGCGTGTAAAGTGGAACATTGAAATTGAGGGTAGTTGCCATGGTCGGTATTAAGGAATCCCAGTACAGAATTAAGTTTCACTTCAGGATTTAAACTTGTAAATACTTGCTACCAGGTATCACACTTAATTCCGATAACCTGTCCTAAAGATTTAGGAGCAACAGCTATACATAGATCAGTAAACTCTTCAGAACTGGAATATAGCCCTTTTCATATTTGGAGTAACATGTTTGATATAAAATATATTTTAAATATTACTGAAGACAATTCACCTACTAGTGGCATACAACTTTAATAGGATGCCAAAGTTTTCTACAAAATCCTAATGGAACCGGAGGTGCTGATCCTGTTGGATAGTGTTAAGTGAGCTGTGCTGACTCACTGAGGCAGATGGCTTGTTTTTTTACCTAGGTAGATGGAAGAGTGAGTTGGGTATATTAGGTTTTTATTTGGAAGATGACCAGGAAGATTCCCCCACCAGTACTACGATGCAAAGAAATTTGTTACCAGCATCCTTCAACACAACTGTTTAGCCTTTCGATCAACAAATGATACGCGAAGAACTTTGAAGATGTAGTGGCCTTAGAAGCCTCCTATCCTTCACACCTTCATTATTAGCCACCATTTGAGTTTGCCCTGTATCTTTTTTCCCCTTCAAAACACAATACCATTTACACCTACATAAGTGCTCCCTAACAATTTCTATTATATTAACACAGAAATTAACAAATAATTTTAGTTGAACTAACTGGGGAGAGAACGAGAAAAAGATGCGTCTCAGCAGTAAAAGCTATTATCTTGAAAGTTAATCCAAGCAGTAGTAGTAAGTACACAGCAGCCCAATATTATTTCAGTTCTAGATAACTTTAAAGAAACTAAGCTTGTATTAAAATAATTATATCACAGTTTTAGCGAGTGCTACTACATGCTCAAGTCAGTCCTATAATTTCTCAACTCACTATTACCAAAATCATATAAACAGCACAAGCCCTTTAAAACACCTAGAATAATTTTTACATGTGCCCATGATTATTCATTTATTAATCCTTCAGTTATGCCCAATCTTCAACAAATTCCTGTACAATTTTTTGTAGAAAGCCCAGTAAGAGGCAAGCCTCTAATAACTCACAAATAAAGTAGTTCATATGCTGAAATTCCTTAAGACCTCTCATTGCTAAATATATTTTTTAAAAGACATGATAGCTGAAAAGTAGCTTTTCCACAAAGCTGCATGCTTTTCTAAACAGCAAAATACAGAAACAGATCCTAAAGCAGTAGTTGGCGTAATCTGGGGGATGGAAGGTAAAACAATGTTACTGGGTTCACTGTAGTTATCAATATTACCTCATACAGCAGGCAGCCTAGAGACCAGATGTCAGATTTGAAGTTGTAACCATTTTCGTGTATTCTCTCTGGAGACATATAATAAGGGGTACCAACTGCAATAAATACAGAAGAATTTTTGAATGAGAAATCCTGTTATGAAGCAGTAAAACTGCAGTATTTCTGGCCAAAAAACAATTATTTTTGTATCTTTCCTATTGTTCATTTTACTATGCATAATTCCAACTCGTGCTCAGGACAGTTATCAAAACCATCAATAATATATTTCTAGTTTTTGCTTTTGAAGAAGCTTAAAAAGGTCTCCAAAGTAATAGGGTTTTTTACCTAGAGAGACAGAGGAAAACGTACTACACTACCTCCAACATCACCATTCCAAATTCTCACCACTGTAGCTGGAAGAAATAATAGTTAGAGTTTCTATTGGGCTGGGGGGGCTTTTTTTTTTTTTTTCTTTTGGAGTTGTCAATTCTTCCTTTTGAGAATACACACATCTGAAAAAGCTCCTTTTGAAATAAACACACACAGTTTAGTTTCATTATCTGAATCTTCACCTCTGGGCACAGGCTGGCTGGCCAAGGGGAGAGCGCAGCCAAAGCCGAGGCATGCAAGGGCAACATGGCCATCTGCTGCACAAGCAGAGCCTGCACGGGCTTGGAAAGGGCCGCTGCCGCCACGGCCCTGCCGCAATCCTGCCTCAGAGCTGTGCACTCTGGAGACAGCCCTTCTTCAAAAGCAGTATTTAGTACGACTGTCCCAGACCAAATTTACATTGGATACTCCAGGATCTCTCTCCCCTTGATTTCAATCAGGCCCTACCCATCTGTGTGTCACAAGTCACTCAGAAGAGATGCATTCTGAGAAATGTCCCAACTCTACTAAAAGAGAGAGAAAGACACACAGACAGACATTCACAAGAATTAAGTTATGAGAAATAATGCTAATGGTAATTTTGATACAGTCTTTAAACATTACTCCTGTACCTCCCCCAAATGTGACTGTCTAACATCAGAGAAAAGTCACAGACCAATGAAGGTTTTTAATTTTGTTTGGAGTAACTTCTTAAGCATTTATTACTGATGATGAAATCCAACTGAATTAAAGTAATTTCAGTACAACTGACCTTTTTTCCAAACTAAACATCTTGTAACACTGCCAGAGATTAAAATCAACACTCTCACAAAAATTAGAGTATAAACCTCACATGATTTTATTTAACACAAGTTATGAGACTATCATAGGCACTTTCTGCATTTCTGATTTAGTTTCAGCTATTCAGAATTCATCTCCATATGGATTCTGGAAATGGAGATACAATGAATATGTAAATTATTCCAAATTTTAATAATCAGATTAATAATATTATTTCCAAAAGCTAAGGGTTTTGACAACATGCCCTTCCCACCCTTTATAAAGGCTGACATCTCAAAGTACATCACTTTTTTTTTTTTTTTTTTTGGGGGGGGGGGGGGGGGGGGTCAGTTCCCTACTTGAGCCTTCTAGCTCAAACCAGGCAGTGCGCCTCTCCCTTAGCACTCATCAGGCCACTGCTGCAGGCAACCTGCAATTTCAACTAAGTCCTTCTTGGTAAACAATATTGAGAACAATATTCTAAGCTAACAAAAACGAAAACATAATTCTCCAAAAGATAAGCAAAGGCAGGGGTCACACTTTCTATCCTCCTAAATATTTACAGGGTCAAATCTTTTGTAAGGGAGGCCTCTAGGCCCGGGAGAGGAAAGTGTGTCATGGCTCCTCTCGGCACAGGGTCTTCTGAGCCTTGGCCCGCGAGGGGAAGCATCCCGCTGTGAAAGAGCGGGATGGAGAAAGGCATCTCAAAATGACGGAGGACTCTGAAAACCGTTTACTCTCATGGGATGCTCATATTCACCCACAACAGAGGATGGCCAAGAAGGAAAGCCTTTTTGGAAAGAAATGAAAGAACAGGCATACAGACGGTTGGACTGCAACACCAACACAGCTAGTAGAGTATCTAGAAGCAAACAGAGTATTACTGTTTTTCCAACCTATCAATAGCAGTGTTTTAATGTATGCTTAGTACAGTTATCTTAAAAATGGAAGCTGTAATTAAACATTCGCCTTAATACAGCTTTAATATTTTTATTATCCTTGTAGTACTTCCCTGCTGAAGTCTTTGTTTTTTCCTGGGACTTGTAAGCTTGGATACCTTTTGAAACTTTCAGTTGTATTTTGCATCTATGAATTAATGTACTGATTTAGTATATTCAGATGCTCTATTGGCAGAATTCATTTAACAACAAAAAATAAATCTAACAGTAATCTGGTTTGTAACTGGTTACAGAATCACTGCCTTTCTTGTTTGAAGACATAAAGCAAGTAACTGGCGGTGAGTAATGTGCCAGAAAGAGGCTTCACAGAATCCACAGGGGGCAGCTGAAAACAGAGGTTTGAAGGTTCATAGTTTACCAAAAGCAAAGGTAATTTTAACCAGTAGCTCTGGGAAACCTGCTGATATGTTAGGGGTCTGATATGACTGTGAAAGATTGATGATAGTGAAAAAGAAGAACAAATGCTATCATTTTACAGAGTTTAGCCTAGTGTAACACCTTGCCTGCAATACAGCCTGAAGCCAACAAGTGAAGAAGAACAGAAATCACAGTACGCAGTCACTGAAATCACAGTAACAAGCTAAAGATCTAGACCTCATTATTACTCATAAACTGTTTTTAACAGGACACGACGCAAAAGATTCATTATTCTGACATTCAGAAAATACTGAAGGCATTGCAATGGTTCTTTAAAACCATGAGCAACCTCAGTACATAGCAGTATACTGCTGGAAAGTAATTACTAGATTCAATTACATGCATGCTTTCTTCCTGGATCATTACTTTTTCTGTTAAGTGAGATATGCATCACTATTATAAAGACATGTTACTTTCTTTAATGATCTGAAAAGACCGAAGTGGGATAGTACAGGCAAAGATGTAACACATTAAGGTAGCTAAATTTTAAAGAATAAAATTTGCAACTTCTACACTATTTACTGCACTTCCACATCTCAGATAATCTGCAAGTTTTAATGGTAATCTCCTTGAAAATTACCAGGGGTCAAATAAACTGCTTCCTCAGACCCTGCTGCTGCTGCTCTGGAGCTCCCTTCCTTTTAGATACCGCAGATCTGGAAAATGCTGTTTCTTTACGGAAGCTTTCTATTTTTGCAAGGAGGGGGACAGAAGTAATGGAAATGGTGGAAGCAAAGAAACTATTATGAAAAAGGGTGTTAGGATGTGAGTGTTCCCTTTTATTACCTGCATACCTGCGTAACTTGCATGGCTGCTGAGAAAGAGCAGAGAGTTTTTCTGAAAATTGATAATGCATGGAAGAGTTTCATGAAACACAGGAGCTGAGTACTATCAAACTATGGAGAAAACACTGCCTTAGTAAATGTTCATACTACTTACATAAAATAAACATCTGTGAGTCAGTCATTATGTTAACAGACTAGTTAAAAAAATTGATTTAGCAAAATAGATCTCCGTTTCTTTTTTGAAGAAGCTTTAAGTACACTTCGCAGAGACTTTCATCAAGTGTTCCACAGTTATATAGATGTTACATTATCAAACAGAAATAGACTGATTCTGTCCATTTTGTGTAAAAACAGGATAAGCGATACTGAAATTCCATGCATTGGAATACAATAGCTATCAGAGTTCAGGGAGGGTGATAAACGTCAGAAAAGCAACTTTGTGTTTTTAAAGAACTGCAAGTAAGACTTTTCTTTCTTTTTTTTTTTAAACCCTTAAGTGCCCAACTTTTTTAAGAAATCAAAAAATAAGTTTTAAGAGAGAGTTATTATCCATGAGATCATAGGAATCTTATAACATACAGCTTGATACAACATGCAAGTGCTTAACAGGATGAATGGTCAAAGCTAGACAAACTAGGCTACAAGCCAGCTGCAGTTATGGAACACTGAGGGTAACTAACTACTGAAACAACTTCAACGGCATGATAAATTGTCTTTTTTTTTTTTTTTTTTTTTTTTTTTTTTAATGTAAATGTAGCAGATTTCTAAGTCACAGGCTGTTCTTCAACCATGGATACTGGACCAAAAATAAAGAACTAATCCAAAGGAGTTCTATAGCCTAGCCTACATTATGCAGATGGTCTCACTGCAGAAATCAATCCATAAATTTCTTGGGTTATTTTATATTGTAGCATTGTAACAGCACAATAATTTACCTTCAGCTTTCAGACTGCAGTAAGAAACCTCAGATTTTTGTATGCAAAATAAAACTGTTTTAAAAACAGCTTCTTTGATGAATGTGATGAATCAGCTGCAGATTTCCCCTGCCAGCCTTCCCACAAAGAGAGCACAGATTATCAGAATGGCTTAGCAGAGAATATGAAAGTGCACCCTGTTCTCCTCACAGCAAAAAGGTGCTGCATACCACCACCTCAATACCAGCTTTGAAGCACTCTGCAGGATTTGAGATCCATATGTAAAGAGAAAAGTAGAGTCAAAGAGTATTTGGGTGTACTTTTTGTGACGCATTTTTATTTCCCACAACATGCACGAGTTTTACAGTTGAATCCCTCGTAACATAGCTCTATGCTGTGAACAGGAGTACCCTGGAAATGACAGAAGCTGTCAAGCCACAGTAGAATCGCCAAGATTCAACACAGATAATCCTTCGCTTTCAAGCATTTTAAGATGATTGCAGATCTGCCACTTTGCCCAGCAAGAAGGTATTCACACCATGGCAGCAGTGTCTGCCTGCTGGACAGCCCGCACTGCAGCCATCTAACACAACTTTACTGGAGAAGTAGTGGGGGTTTTTTGTTTTTTGTTTTTTAGTAGATTACTACAATATGCACAATACTTAAATTCACAGAATGACTAATGAAGATAGAAAAAAAAACCCACACAGATCTAAATCAAAGAGGAAAATCAGCTTCCTTTACCTTAAGGAGACACTTAAATATGAACTGTAGCTACGTATTTTAACAACAGTACCATAAGCTGGCTTCAGCACTGCCATTTCACTGAAGAGCATAATGCCTGCCAGTCAGCCATTAAAATAACAACAACAATGGACAAAGGAATAAGAAGCCTTTCTTGGATGCTCTTCTTGACACACCTTTCTAATAATGTCTTCTGAAGCTAAAAAGTTTGATGAGTCTGTCTCAGATCAGCAAAACAAAATGCCTCCATTTCATTCAGATTTTTGTAAGAAATATTTTCTATCTTTAAAAAGGTGTACGCATGCTGTAATACAAAATTCTACTGTTTTGATAAGGCTGTATGGAAAGCATTAAGAACATTAAACAAGCCTGTCCAGTGAAGTATTTCCATTTGTTGTAAATGGACCATCATCAAGTATTTTAATCAGTATTATTCATAATTAGCAGTTACAAGCAGTGGCTAATAAAAATTTTAGTACATTTCTTTATCTCTGAAAGCCTTAATCTAGTTTGCTACTGAAATTTTTATAAAGCCTGTAAACGAGTTTAAATTGCTACACATAAAATATTTGTAATTCACTATTTTTGTGCACCAAAAGTTTATGGAATCATAAAAAGATGCAATTTGAAAGAAATTTCAGGAAAACCAACATCAGAAACTACACGGGAAATTAATATTAAAAATGGTCTCTGCTAGCGACAGAGTAAGTCAGGGTGTCACTGTTTCTACTGTAGTCTAAGGTAAAAACACAGCCTTTTCTTTCCTAGATTCCATCCTGACCGTAGGTCATAATTATGAAGGAAACAGGAGAGGAGGACAGCAAGGAGAAAAAAAGTAACCACTCTTCTACCAAAACACAGAACCCAACATTAGAAACAAAGCCTCTCCCCCACCCCCGATGACTCCTGTACTTGTACGAGATCAGCTTTAATGGGCTTTGGTTGTTTGTTTTTGACTAGGTCAGTCTTCAGTCCCCTTGCAACCATTCCCCTACAAGGAGCCAAGATAACCCAATGCTGAAACAGGGTTCCCCCCCACCCCATCTTAACTTTCTGATTTATACCTGAGAAAATAAGTCTAGCTCTCCCTTCCCTCACCACTGACTTTTGCTTTCTCTGTGGGCTCTTACCCAGTGGAAAGCAGAGATTAGGATTTACAGGTTCCTGCAAATGCAGGGCAGGAGCAGTTCCCTCTCACCAGCCCCTCTTCGCACTGCTGGTTTATGTCCTCTTTTTATTAAGAGGCATTAGCAGGACCCAAACTATGACAAATAAGAATCCTGCAGTGTTGCCAGTGGTGGCCACTGGCCTGTCATAGCAGCACAAACCACAGTACTTTCTCAGTGATACACTGCACCACAAACCGGTGCAACATCTTCAGGGTTACAGTTGAACTTCTATGTGGAATCCAAGCATGCTTCTCGTCCGATCCATTTCTTCTTCTGCCTGCCTATCTCTTAATTCAAAATAGCGCATCTGTGTTCAAGTTTCACCTGTGTCCTTCTGTTAAGATCTCAGCAGTTCTTCTTGGTCTTGACATAGAGACTGTATGGTGAGCAAAATTACCTTTCTGAAAATTTTGGCTGTTAATGCAAGTATCACCCACATCTCAGATATGTTATAAACATGGTGAACATCAATACTCTCTTTTTCAATAGTATACTGATAACTGGGACAATCTAAACAAATTTAATCAAGATGTGAGGATAAATATGGCACATTTTTATCCGGGAAGTCAAACATTTCACCGCCTAATTAGAACCATCAGCATCTGAACGAACATGTTTCTCTGTGTGCCCTCCTATGGCCCTAAGATAGGAATGGTAAATACTATTTAATATCTTAAAAAGTCACAAGAATGGTTATTTTTTATTACACAGTTTTGTCAAGTATATAAAAACACCTAAGAGTCACAGACTCAAATGCCTGCTCACAGTATGGTCACTGTCATTTCTTAAAAATTGTCTCTGAACAGTATGTGAGTCAATTTTATCTATCAGCTAGGGTCCTCTGTCAATTCTAGATGCTACCATCAATAGCCCTGGTCTTGAGGAGTCTCAAAGTTAAATTCACACCTTTTGCATTCAGTGACCAAGATTGAATTCAGCAACCACTAAAAACACCCATTTCAGGGTTTCCATTTCAGGAAAGAAAAAAAAAAAAAAGAAAAGGTTGTTCTCCTAGCTAAAAAACTACATCACCCTACTATAAACACTACACCTTATATTTCTTTTTAAAGCAGATTATCACTCTAGTTACAAGGATTTTCTCTTTTACTTCCACTTAGATTCTACAGTTTGCCAGCCCCCTGCATTTAGGCTTAAAATATCTGACAGATATCCTCTTTCTTTTCTTTGAAGGCTTCTTAATCATTATAGATTCCACAAGTTCTCGGATGATACTCAAAAGCTATGAGTTAGGTGAAAGTGTTTTTGGAAAAGTTTTTACATGATAGCAAAAATAAATAGGGCATTTTGGAACATGTGTGCACGCACACACACACACACACACACACAAGTAAATGCCTTTATAACCCATAAAGCCTAAATCTGATCTCTCCTCAATCTATTTATCTTATACAGAGAAACTTCACCTTAATATATTTGGGGAGGGAATGACTGCAATGATACTATATAATTGCTGTAAAAGAATTATGTGATTTTTTTCCATTTTCCAATCTTGTATTTATGGGGGGGGGGGGTGTCAATATGGCAGAGACAGTTGTCCCAAGCTAATTAATAACTATTCAATCAAGTCTGTCCTGTCATTTTGAGGTTAATCTACCAGATTTCTTTTTAAGGTAGAAAAGCTTCTCCTTTAGCCCTTTCAAACCACATCGCCAACCATACAGAGGCGCATGAAGTTACCATATTCTTTCCAACACTGATTAAAATTTAAATGCTAAAAAGAGTCAGTATTATTGACATTACTTTCTCCCGGTATTTCTAGAAAATACTACTGTATTGTACTGACTTGTTCTGAGCAGGCACTGTACATTAAATGATTCCAACAAAGGAAAAAGGAGCTCTACTTGTGACAACACTTCAGCATTACAGCTCTTTGTATTTGTCCATGGTGCTGACCATTCTGTTTTTTAAAAAAAGCTTTAGCTAGGCAGAACCTTTTTTTTTTTTTTTTTTTTTTTGGGGGGGGGGGGTGGGGGGAAGTGAGCATCCCTGCACCCCTCCCCACCCACAACAAAACACTCACTTACCTAAAGAATGTGCAGCTGTGGTTTTGGAGCTGAAAAATCGTCCCAGCCCAAGGTCTCCAAGCTTTACAACCCCTGTAGCTGTAATGAACACATTAGCTGGTTTTATATCTGGGGGGGGGAAGAGGAAGAAAAGAAAAAAAAGAAGTCACAGTGAGATTGCAAGAAAAGCTACAGCTTTATCAATAATACACAGAAAGAGATTTTTAATTATGAATAATATTAATGAAATTTGACAATGCTGTTCAGAAAGAGTGAAACTGGGGTTCAAAATTTCAGACTATTTTAATAGAATGAATATCACTTTAGCAACCTGAATAGCAAAAATAAAAGGCCATGAAAAGTTAAAAGAAATACATACACAGGAGTCCATTATTACTTTACAAACTATACTTAAGTAATCAAACTATAACTAGAAAACCTCTCATTATTTTAAGTAACAGACCAAAAAATATTTTTGTGTACACTAAATCCTATTTTTCATCACTTCCAGTGGCATGATGTTATTTGAAATAAGTAACTGATTCTCTTCAATATCAGGCATTTTAAAAAAAAGTCTTACTCAGGAGAATGGCTATTTGAACCCATCAGTGGAACTGGGCTAATCAAGTAGAAACAAAGAAATATAATGATGTATACCCCAGACAGTTATTTTTCACAAGTAATATTCAATTCAAGTTTAATTCAATCCTTTAGAGAAAAAAAGCAAAGATTTTTATTTTACGATTTTTTAGTCTTCAAAATAAACTGACCTGATTTTTTTATGAGGCAAGTGTCCTTAGCTCTCACTGAGCTCAAGAGCAACACACTGTGGCTCAGAACTTAAGAGTTACATAAGTGTGAGAAGAGGAGATTACAGTTTGCATACGACATGGGTAAGCTAAAAGGAATGGTTAAAAATCCTTTGAATGCCAGCATTTTCCAGTTTCCAAAATAACACCTGAACAAAACAAAACCAAAAAAAACACCACCCACAAACTTACAAGCTCTAGGGAGGAAGACTGAAGCAATTTTTTTATCCTGCTATCGAACCTAGTTTTCAAGAGTTTGGATCACCCTTTGCCTAACTATCTAACACAGCAATCAGCTCAACTTAAAAATATAGTTTTCACTGTCATTGTTTTTGGTGTGTAGCTGTACAATCATTAGATTTGCCAGAAATTGAGAGTAATATTTCAGTTTAATTAGTTTATTTTGGTTTATTTTGGTTCAGTTTAAACTAGTTTAAATGAGAACTACTGTAAGAAGATATTATATCTTATGGAAAAAAAATGTAATTTTATGTCTTTCTCTCTCTATGAACTGCACTCACAGACAGCCATACAAATATGTAGGCAAAAAAGGAGACTCACAAGGGAAAGGCTTCTGCAGGGGCAGGTGCATCTAAGTTTATCTGCCAAAGGGTGCAACACCTCTAGCTGTCAATTGCAGGGCTCAACAGAGAAGGAGGGACTTTTGCTTTTAAGCAGCTATTTACATCCCAGCAGAAGGAAGCTACAAACTTAAGATATGCAGTTTCACACGAACCCACAGAGACAAGACAGCCCATGTAGAACTTGTGGCCAGAGGGATTTCCAAGGAAGGAGGTGGGGGGAGAGGGAGAGGGGTGAAACAAGCACATAGGAGAAGCAGCTATACTACAATCTGTATTCTTTGACCCAGAGTTACAAGGTAAAATGAAGACAATGCATGGAGGAGACAGCAGTAAAGAGGGTTAAAATGGGTAAAAGAGGTTTTTAGTGCATGACAGGGACAGCTAGCAACTACGCAATTTGTTGGGAGACAATGTATGACACAGAGATGGGAAACAATGTAGAGGAGCAGAGGATAGGACAGAATGCTCACGCCTGCACATACTCCACTAGCAAAGGGAGAAAAGTCTGTATGTCACTGCAAGGATGCATGGCAGGAGGCAGACACTTTTGTTAGGAAAAAAGGTTCAAGAGGTCAAGAGAATGGATGAAAAGCAGTGAAAGAATGCAGGTAACAGTACTGGGGGAGACAAGGGGTAAAGACAGGACAACAAAAACAAAGAGCCACAAGATGAATTGAACAAGTGATGAGGCACCACCAGCAGCCACAGAGTTTCCATCATTTGTAAAACTACTGCTCATTTTGAAAGCTAGGTATCACAAGCCATTACAGCAAACAAATTCCTACCACAGCAAAGTAAATCTACAAGCACGAACTTCTGTCACACTTCCATGTTACTTATAAGACACTACAGAAACATAGCTTGTGTTAGCTATCTGTCAAAACTGATTCCATTACAATTACTTGGTGTCATTTGCAATAAACCAGCTTAATTCTCACATAGTAAAAAGTTTATTAAAGATGAACAATCTCTGATCCATGTATTACCTCTATGCATGACACGACGAGAATGCATATGTTCCAATGCACTGCAAAGCTGAACAAAGTACTTCCAAACTGTTCTTTCAGGTATCAGCCTCTTCTGTTTCTTAAAATGCTTAAAGAAAAAAAGGTCGGATGCTAAGTATTAAAATTTTAAACTTTCATAAAATGATTGGAAAAAGAAACAGAAAACCATTTAATTAAAAACTTTATACAAGAACCTCACAACCTAAGGAGAAAGGTTTATGGAAAATTGCCTGACACAGAAAGCTTTTCCCTTAAATATTAAAACATAATTCATTAGTGTGGATATTAAAAAAAAAAAAAAAGTCAATACAAACAGCCAAAAATTGACATTAACAAAATAAAACTGCTATACTAGAAAGGTTTTACACAATATTTAACAACCCTCAGAGCAGGATTAACGTGGTCAGTATAGCCTAGCATAGAATCAGTGGGCCACTGAACAAATGAAGGCCAGATACAAAAGGTAGCTACCACAGTGTGTCCTGAATGAAAAATTTCTTTACACCAATATTAATTTGCATATCCTCATCTTCAAAACAGAAGAACACACACGGTAGCAGCACACATTCACATACAAAGAACATACAAGAAAAGTAGACTGGATTAGTCGTAAACATCTTCAAATACATAAAACTGGAATAAGAGAATTGTCTATTTCTGAAAATTTCATACTGATCTATCTCCTACAGTTCAAATATTTTCCATCCTGTTTAAACAATACAAACAGCTATTACTCATCACTGGTAACACTTTGATGGTCTCTTAAAGCTTATGAGAAACATAATTATGCTCTGCTACACACACTTCCTTCAAATACTATATTCAGGCATTTGAATAATACAGTTCTCCAAAAAAATACACACCGAAAACCTGGAATTCAGCCAATTCTAAAATGTGCAAGTTTGATCATTACAAATTTTGCAGCTAAAGACGAGACTGAAAAATTGTTGCTCAAGTCTGTTGCTCTTCTTGAAAGAATTCTTAACAGATTTTAAATAGACAAAGAAAATGTATGAACAACACTAATACTAGCATACTGATTAGATGTAAAGCAGTTTACTTAGAACTGCTTTAATGGTGTGTGTGTATGTATATATATATATATATATATATATATATATATATATATATGCACCCTAAGTTCATAAAACAAACATTTATCACTCTGAAAAGAAAAACAGTTTCGTATACTATCTTAAAATGTGCCACTGTGAAGCTGACAGAGACATGCAGAAGTACACCACAGACATGCAGGAGTATGAGAAAGATGTTTTTAAGTTAGCTATAGTAAAATGCATCATTTACACAAACAACCATAAAATTTTTACCAAAATGTTTTCAGTATAGGGATTATTTCAAAATACATTTTTATTTTAATGAGGCAAACATGCAAATCACTTTTTAAATATATTTTTTCTGCAGTCTTGGACTGAATCCAAACAAACCCCATGTATCTGCTCTCCCCATAGCTGGATTTGCATATCAGAGGATTGTTTGATGTCAACAGGAAGATGGAGAGCAGGTTTCTTTTCATTTTAAAACAAATACACAATACATGTAAGTATATGTACATGAAAGCATAGTTCCTTGATTTAAAATGCATTCTGAAGTTATCATAACTGTAACTATGTACTTTATTTAACCATTCTAAAGTTTTTTTTTAATTCAAATTTAAGTACGAGCAGTGATGAAACACTGTTCACAAAATGGCCAAAATAATGATTTTCCATTACAAACTTTAAAAGTACAATGTGGATTTTAAGTATAAATACTCTTTTAACATGTTATTCATTTGCCATCTATAACACCACAGCAGACCATACACTACAAAATCTGCTTCGGTTCTTACAACATAAGCATGCCACACAACAGCACTGAAGATGCAGTCTCATTCTCCTGAAGGCATTAAAAATCTCATGTGATAGTAATAGCTTTTCTTCCTGAGAGCATCAATAATATTAATTTATTAACCCAACAGACTGAGTATTTATCCATCTAAAGAGGAAGGTAAAGAGGGCTGTTAGATTTGCTAATGATGTTTAAACTTAACAAAGAAGCAGGCAACATTTTCACTGGTTTAAGTTTAAAAATAATTCAATATTTCAAAATAAACTCAATGAATATTGTTTTATACAGTTATTATTTCACTGCCTCTTTTCAAAATACATATTCTCAATCTTTTCTTGGGCTGCTGTCCACCAACAAGCAAAACAGTGATGAAAAGCAGCAGCTACTAAAAAGATTGATTTTGCAAAGAATTAGGTTTCCAAACAAGCTGTATGTTTTTACGAAAAAGCCCAGTATGCAGTCTGAGTTCTAGGAAAGGTCAAAAAAGAAAAGGAATGGCATTTTTGTTTAGAATCCTACCTTCTATCCAGAAATAAAACTGCATGATCAAGTTTTAAAATGTTTTATGCCCAAGAGCATCACTACATTCACACAGTACACTTTAACCGTACTCAAATTAGGGACCCTTGTAAGAGACCATTAAGGACATGCTAGTTGTTAATGTCTCATACGTTGTCGCAAGACAAGTTTTTGTAAGCAAGCTCTGCATGGCGGTGGCAGGCCATGAAGGAGGCGCGCAAAACCCATGGCACTGGGCTGCCCCTGCCCGGGAGAAGCTTCTGGAACCCGGACAGTTGGGCAACATGGCGGGGGGAGGGGGGCGCAGAGGGCACAGTCCTGCTTTCTGATTGGCCTTGACACTGCAACAGTGGGGGCAGAGACCCCGAGAAGTCCCTAGACCCCTTCTGGAAGGTTCCAGGAGGGTGGACTGCGCATGGGAGCGAATCTGCTGATTAGGAATAGGACTGCAGTGCCCACCATCAACACGGTGGCATCCAAGGGTGGTGACTACTATCTCTGTCTTTCACTCCTTTTCTCTGTTTCTTCTTATAAAGATTTCAATACAACCCGTTGCCGACCATTTACACGTTTCCGGGTTCAGGCTGCCTTGAAGTTAATGTTGTTTCTAAGTTCATGTTAATGAATAAAGCAGGTAACCGATCCATTTGCTGTTGTTTCACCTTAATTTAGCCCAAGGGAATCACGAAACCCGGATCTCTATGACCCTGGCTCATTCTCTCTGCTTTATATTAAAACACTCCACAGTGAAAAATGCAGTTTTCGTAATGGTAGTGGGTTTGCCATTTTCTGTAGGAAATCCAAAACACACAAGATTCAGAGGCCAAGAGAATAAGTTTCAAGCTCTATTGTAGCAGAGAGCAACACATCACTAAAGTCTTGTGTTGAAACTAGTTCACCAGCTAGTGATCTACTTTCTTAAAACAGTCCAAGATCCACACACACAACGCTAAGCAGCTTTCCTCCACTGTATCCAAGTTACCACTACCAGCCCAAATCCAACCTCAAAGGAATATATCCCGAGATACAGCTTTCTAAAGTACTCACGTTCAACGTTTTACTATTCTGCCGCTGCCACGTGTCTGAGGCTCAAAAGACAGCCCTGATGTCTCCAAAAGACAGCTCCCGAAGTCTGCCTGTCCAGGCAGTGAGGGGACACATGGACAGACACACTGACACCCACCACACCCCACTCCACCCATTCGAGGTAAAAGATCAGTCCCACCATTGGCAAAACAGCACAAAAAAGGAACTGCTTGTGCATGTGCATTAAAACCTGGGCACTGTTACAAGCTATCATTTTATCGCATAAAGAGAATACCAGGCATAGTCAACCAGCAGACTGTCTCCCAGCAAGGATTATCTGCTTAAAGACCTACATCCCATAAAATTTCCATCTATATCTTTAAGAATGGAGTCATATAAAACTGCTTTGAAGAGTTTTCAGAATGTCAGTACAGTTAAAACTGCAATTCATTCATTTAATATAAATCAAAATTTTTCTGGTCATAAGTTAGCTATTCAAATGCCTTAATGAGCTTTAAGGGACACAGGTTACACCACTAAGCACGATATATTAACAGTTTGTCTTTTCCTCCCTTTCAAGAGAGTGACCAAGCAGTTTCATTATGGGAAAATGGAGCTCTTCCGGTTTTCCCTAATGAAAGGCTGAGAGTATTCTGCAAATGCTTCTGTCCTAGTAAGGTTAAACCTAGCTGCATGACACACAAACAGCATATGCCATTCGGTTTCTTGAGATGGAAAAAGCTGAAGTGAAAGATGAACGAAAAATGTTTAAAGTCTATAGGAAAGCATGAAAATATATTATACTGAGTTTCTACAGATGATGCTTTAAAGGTCAGATTCTGAAAGCAAAAGTGACAGCAATTAACAAATGGTCTTATGCAGGCCTAACAAGGACAGTCTGGCAAATAACTTTAAAGGAAGTCTTCAGAGTATGTTTGGCTTTTAGAAGAAAGCTGGGGATTTCCTGCAGATGAGTGAAGAACAGTGAGCACATGATTTCAGTACAAAGTGGAGACTTCTGCTATGACTGCTTCCATCTCAGTAACTACTGCAGTTGTCTAGCCTTTTTTGAAAAAAAATGTAACATTCAACTCTGATGTTACTTTCTTGGAGAACTGTGAGGTGTGGTTTAGGATGGTCCAGACCTTACTACCTGAACGGGGGGGTGGGGTGGGGGGGCTTTGGGCAGTAAAGCAGCAGACTAGACTAACCTAGCATCTAGCTTGGATCACCAAATTAAACAATGGATTTCAGTAAAGGAGAACACATATAGACAAATCTACCTAAATTTCAGTAAAACATACTGAACAATGCTGTAAAGGAAATGTAATTACTGTCAAATTAATAAATAAATTGCAGTACCTCTAAGGAAAATAAGGTGCGGCACTGTAATGGGAACTAATGGCTGAACGCGATTATAGAGGGAGTTCCTGAAGCCTTGTGAAGCTGCGATAAAAATCTTTCTCACCAGGTTAAGAAAGGAAGTCAATATCCTGCTTTCACCTTGCTCCTCTTAAAACAGAGTTCATCACTTTCATCAGCAAAGAAAACAAGAGGTTTATGTAAATATCCTGCAGAAAGATGATAAATTGATAATCTAAACTGTTTGCAGAGTCAGTGGTTAAAAAAAAAATTGTTCCTAAGATGACTGTCAAATGAGCCTACAAGAAGCACTTTCATCACCTGATTTTTTTTGGTGTGCATTCTCTAGGCTGGAGTTACCTTCTGAAAAAGACAATTTGGAAAAGTAAAATGAAAATGAGTGAGGATGATCATTCCCTTGCTTTAAAGAAATTCCGCTAACATTTTTCCTTCTTAAACATTTTGATGAGGATCTTGACAGCAACTGAAAGCATTGAGTCCTATGACTTCACTTTGGCCCACCAAAATATTAAGTTATTTTTGGTATTTTATTAAATAGACTTACGAGAGCACAGTGAATTAACAGCCAGATACCTGTGGCAAGAAATCTGAGCTTCAAGAGGAAAAGGACACAGAAATATAAGAAACCCCTGAGTAATGGGTAATGAAGTTCTTAGCAACTTCTGTTTGCCCCTTAAAAAAAAAAAAAAAAAAAAAAAAAAAAAAAAAAAAAAAAAAAAAAAAAAAAAAAAGATTCTTTAATACAGACTCACAGAAAGGAACCTTGAGAGGAAGAGAAGGTTAGGCAGCCACAACAGGAAGTTATGGAAGTCTAGGTAAGAGTTTTAACTGTGTGAACCCAAAGGCAGGGGAAACCACAGGACTGGCAAGGGAGCGCAGGGACACAGAGCTAGATCAGTGATCACTGATCCCACTATCTACACAAGATCAGACACTCATGTACATAGAAACGGAGCTTCGACATAAGCTTTACTTTCTGTTTTAAAAGGTTATATAATTCTAGAAGGAAAGCAGTATCCCAGGAGTTTTGTCTGGCTCTGATCTTTCTTGAATTCAGCTGCCCACCTCTTTAGACTGTGGTAAGTTTTCGGCCCTCTCTCTCCTTGTTTTCTGTGTAGAACAAAAGTGAGGCTTTCTCCCACACCTCGATTCATTCATCCTAGCAACAAGAGGATCACATGTCAAGAGTAGCAGCTGACTTAGTTGAAACAATAGAACAAATATTAAGAAAAAAAATTTGGCATCTACTAGCTGAACACACAGAAACTTAAGTACTTGGCCAATAATAAACTGACTTACATATTAATAATATGTAAGTGTACAAAAATACAGGTAAATACATATTATTGTATTTACCTTTTTCCCCAAATATCCTTTAGAGCTGATTCCATGTTCATTTCCTGAAGATGCCATATATTTATTTTTCCTCTCAGAATTCAGAAAAAAAAATGCATTTGAAATCAATCTTCCTCTATTAATGACCTGGATATATAAGTAACTTTATCTATAGCAACAAAAGACCAAGAAGCAGTACAAAATACTAACAAGAAAAATAACTGTACTAAGAGAAGTACTTATCAACAACTGAAAGCCAGACTAGTACAATGAAACTACGATCTTTTTCTCTCAAAAGAGGAAAAAAGAAAAAGAATTAATGCAATTGAGATAGAAACTTCATCTTAAACACAATCTTCTTTCACACACAATAAAAATAAAGATAACCAACTTAAACAGAAATCCTTGTAAGAACACTAAGCCAAGATTTTTGTGGTATTTTCCATTTTTAGTACATACTCTTTTACATTAATAATCTGTTAAACAGGCTAAGAATAAGACTCCTGATTAAACTCAGACCTCTGAAAAAGCTTTGTCAAAAGCTCACTTAAAATATATGTATATACCCAACTGCCTTTTCAAGTATTCATTTCATTTTTCTTTACTGCACAGTCCATCCATAGTCACTCAGTTCCAACCCACATTTTTTTCCCATGCAAAAATCAAGAACATGCAGTGTTTAGAGATAAAGATCCCCTAGTGAAATCGGATCTACTTGCAGAGCCAATAAAATGAAACTTCCAATACTGCATCATTTTCATTGTCTCCACAGTTACCACCGAGCAGGGCTTCAAAACACACAGCTACATGTTTAAATTCAACAGTACTTGTTTGCATGCATTTCTACCCAATAAATCCCCTTGGGTAAACTGCTACAGCATGAAGAGGTGAAATTTTTATCTGAATCAGCTCTACTTCCCAATAAAAGCAATGCATGACACAGATACAGAGGCCACCAACTTTTTTTTTTTTTTTAAAGCTACAAACATTCAAACTCTCTCTTCATTCTCAGTGGTTTATTAACATAACACAAACACTGACACTGCGAATTTTTTCTGAAGACAACCCCCAAGAAAAACTAAAAATAATCTCCAAGTGTTGTTTGCAGGACATTTCAAACAAGGAAAGTACACAGACCTATTACTGAACAACAGCTTTCAGTTTTCCCCTTTAAATATTAACACCCACAGAGCCAGAGAATTCTAGCAAAATTCTGGCAATTCTGGCAATGGCAGAAATGAAATACTCTATTTCTGCCCTAATTAGATCTATTTGAACAGTCTGGGTAATGTTAAACCAAATTAACTTGTTCTAGATGACTGACACCACTGCTTGTGTTGAGAGTCCAGCCAGCCCAGCCTACACAGCAGCTGTAGGTGCCACATCTGTGAACGGGACTGTCCGTAGGACAAAACGGCATTGAGGGTCTCATTATTTTAGCAGAAAAATCTGCTTGCCTATTCTTATTGTTATAGTGGTAGACAAAGACAATAGCCGATTCACAGAAAAACCTGACAAGGCCGCCTGGCAGTTACCCAACCCAATTACCACTTGGGTTTAGGGCTAAGCTGCAGGACAAGTCGGCTTTCCTCGCTCCCGTGCACACACGTAACTGGCACACGGCACCCTGCTGCCGCTGCTCCGGTGCTGGCTGCCGGCCACCGAGAGGAAGGGTGCCAGGCAGGCCCCTGCCATGCGCCCCGGCAGCATACGAGTACTGGAAGCAAAACCTTAACAGAACAAGCCTTTTTTTTTTTTTTTACAACTCCATCTGCACAGTGGCTCTGTTTCCACTGAGAATACCCCCCCCTTTTTTATTTACTGCATACTTCGCATAAACATATGAAGTTCCATGAATAAGGAGGCACTATTTTTCAATTACCAAGAAATATTTTAAGAAAAAGATTTTCAGAAGTTTAAAGAAAAGGTTAATGGCAAAAACTTAGCTGACCGGGTCAAAACTCCCTTTAGGAGAACACATTAAAAAAATAGCTTTGTTCTATAATTAACACATTATTGTGTTACTGTGTACTTCAAACTACGGTCTATAGTTTTTTTTAAGTATTTTCAAAAATACACAAAAAAGCTAAAAGTAAAGGTGACACACAACATTAAAATATGTTGAGATACACTGTGCAAATATTTTGAAGCTTTTAACATTTATCAATGATGTAATTTCAGCAAGGTGCCAAACCTTTCTGAATTATAAAACATTAGCGTATGCTAAACAAAAAGATCACATTAGAAGTTCTGGCAGTAGATGCTTTTTCTATTAAATCCAGTGGTCAAAGAAAGACAAAAAAAAAAAAAGATAAATAGCATGCACACACAGGAGTGAAGCAGGACCAAGCAAGCTGAAAACCAAAACACCCAAATCTCACTTTTTAAAACTTTTGTTTACAGATCATGCTAAATCAGTATTGTGAAAAGGAAAAACACGTTAAAATACTATCATGGACAAATACTTTTTCCAAAATCACAATGCCAAGCATTCAGATCAAAATGTGTGTGTATATATATATATATACACACACACACATACACACACACACACACACACACACACACAAATAAAATAAAATCTCAAAATTAAAGAACTAAAGCCACCTTAATTCATCCCCCTTCAGTTTTTTGTTTTTTGTTTTTTTTTTTTAATTCCAGAAGACCCTTTCCTCATTCATTCATGACACTCAATTAGTCAGCAATTATACCAAACCTAAAATAAAGTATTAAAAAAGTCTCTAGGCTTTATTTCTTTGGGAGGGGGGGATTCCTGGCATCCATCACTGAAATACCACATTATTAAAAACAAACTTTGTGAAGTTTATCAGCACAAACAGCTTTAGAAATTAAGCGTATATAACAATATGCCCATTTTACAGATGAGAATGTGGGGCAAAGAATTAAGATCAAAAGTGTTGATTAATTGTGGCACCAATCTTAAGCATCTTCTTTTCAGCATACTTAGCTTTGTGAAACAGATCTTCAAAGCACAGCTTCCACAGAGATCAGATGAAACCATGAAGATGCAATGCCTCTACAAATCAAACCCCAGAGTTTCACCTTGATTATCCAGAAATATGGAATAAGCAATTACAGTTCCCATCAAAAAAGTGGTTGAAGTGGTTTATAGAGTATCCCACAGGAACCGTATCAGAGAAGGTGACAAAGGACAGTCTTTGGAACAGCATTTGAGTGCATTAACCATGAAGCCTTCTTTGCCTTTCTTAAATTCCCTGCCCTGAAAACTATACACCAGTGCAGCAAAGGCAGCAGCACAGATTCAACAAATCAGTGTGTACTCCACAACCATGGTTCCCACCAAGGGCCACTGCATCCTTAACACTGAACGAAGCAAGGAGGAAATGATCCAGATCTTCAAGGAAGAAACGATTCTGTGATTTGCTGTAGTATAAGATACTTAATTTTGCAGCTTCTGTGGCTATTCCATGGTTATGGATGGATATAGGCAATTCCTAACATTAAAAACAAACAAACAAAACTACACACAACAGAAGAAATGTACCCTCTCTATTACATTGCTAAGCACAGCTTGCCAGAGTTGGCACTGTCACAGGCACAGCTAGTGTTGGAGCTGACCAGGTAACTTACACATCCTTTGGTGGCTGAAGGATGGGCACTGCCAGTTGATGGCATGTGCACTTGCAGACAGCAGAACAGCAGCACTCCTGACCCCTGACTGCCACTCCAAACTGCGTGGCAGCAGATGACCGGTTCCTCCATGTGGTCCCCTTCCATTTGACTGATCCATAATATCTACACAACTTGCCTCATCTTTACCTCTTGGGCCTGTCGCTTCCTTGTTTCCATCTTAGTCCCATTTTCTTTGTTTATACGATCCCAGCCTACTCCCAGCCAGTCCAAGGGACCCCATCCAAGCTTTCCTCTCTACTGGCAGTTAGTTTCTCTCTCTCTAGTACCCTTGCTCAACCTGCCCTATTCTCTGGTAACCTGCTAGCTCCTTCTCTAATCTCATTGCTCTCATCTCCAGTACTGCAACTCCCATATTCTGCTGATCCATCACTGCCAGGCTCTCATTCTCTTATCCTCCTCAGTCCCTACTGCCTTGCATAGTCACTTCCCAGTCTAACTTCTTATAAAAACTGCTCGTTTCTTTGCCCAGCAAACCTCAGTCAAGGTGGGCTTCCCCATTCCCAGTCAGATCCTCTCTCTTTCTTCAGTATTATTTGACTGCTTGTCTCAAGCTACTCTTCTCTTTACCTAGCCTTCTCTCCACATCTATCTTAATTACTTCCTTCTCTGTGCCGTTAGAAAGAATCAGCGGCCTTCCCCTTGTACTGAGAGACAGGAAAGCAAAACTCCCTCCTCTCAGTTCCATTGCTTGGCCCAAAGCATCTGGAAAAAGCAACTTCTAGTAAAAGAGTTTGTCACTCATACCATAGGTTGAAGCATTCTTCATTGCTCAGCACTAGGAGATGAAAGGGGTTTATGCGGCCCTACATGTATGGAAATTCATCACTTCAGTTGCCATGTGCTTCTATAGTAGTACAGGCTCCCTCGATCCTGTGCTATACCGCACAAGCAGTAGAGAGCAAGAAGCACTGTTAAGTCTGCAATATGTTGACAACTCGCACACAAATTTCTGATCCACACCTGATCATCATACAAGTTCAAAAGGACGCAAGTAACCCCCATTCAGTGCTACCAGCCTAGCCTCACGAACACCACTGAAGGCTTGAGATAAGGGAGGCTGTCACAACTATCCCACGTCCTGTACGTTCCTGCCCAACCCAATGCCATTACAACATCTCTGTCAATCCCAGAGGCTGTCATCTCACTGTACAGCTGCTCCACATGCCAGAACACTTGGACTGCAATCACGCAGATTTTACAATGGTTTTGTACTTGCTTCATATAGGCAGAAACAGCATTCAGGGCTGACAAAGCTGCCAACAATTGCACACTAAAATTCCTTCCACTCCTTAAGAAAATGCAAGCTGTCCCATAAAACAGAGCAAACAAATCAGCTGGCCAGCTCTGCTCCAAGTGGTACGAGAAAGCCTGAGCTACACTCTGAGTACTGCAAACAACTTCCAACACTGATTGCTGCTTATTTATTTATACTGGCATGGGAAAAGAAGGAGGTCTGCAACCCAGGCCATATGGAGAGGACAACTTGCCTGACTCGATTTCACAAGTTGATGCCCAAAATATCCATCATAGGTGAAATGTCAGAATGATGAACAATGAGATTTTAAACAACTAAAAAGAATTGCTATTGCAACTAGCAATTCAGACATGCATTAGCTGTTTGGAAGGAGGTAACTATATTTTAATTGTCCAATAGATAATTATGGTTAAGGAGAAAGAATGCACTGTTCCCAACTATGGAAGCCACAGGACTCAATATGAACTTCATACCGATTTGAAGTTTTAAAATATTTACCTTACTTTACCAGTTAATTATAGTGTAGGTAGTTTTTTAAATCTGAATTTGGAAAACCCCATAAAAGTATTCTCGGAAGAGTGGGTCAAGTGCCTAGGTGACATTTTGTGGAATTCAAATTATTTTCTATCTATCTTGAGAGAGGCAGTAATGTATTTTCTACTTTGTAGATGAAAGCTTTCATGCTTGCTCCCAAAAGATGATTTAACTTAAGATCTTATGTGACATATTCAGTTTAAAGTTTATTTTTTTTGGTGTGCTAAAACAATTTGCCAGAAAAATTAAAAATATCTACAGAAATGAAACAGATCTGGGAGTTTATTGCATTTTTATTTTAAAAAACATTTTAGTATCTTGATAAGATCTCTTCTTACAAGCCTTCCTAATAACTTTAATTTAGTATCTTAACTGCTCTGCAAAATAGTTCAAATTGTATTGTTTCAACATATTCAGCACAGACTAACTTGTTCTTTTTACTGAATCATCCCAATATATTTTCTTGATTAATGCAATCAGTAGGGTTTTTTTGTTATTTATACAATTTTCTTTACCCAATATATCAACTGTTGCTTTAGAAAAAAAAAAAAAAAAAAAAAGCCCCAAAACAAGTTAAAGCTGCCACAGAACAACTCCATTCCTCTGTCCCCTCTCCCCCCCGGCACCACCACTCTCCATAGTGCAGGAGAAGCATGACTTAAGAAAGGGGACCTATATTCCATAATTTCTGATTTAACATCAAGTCTAAAATTGGCTTTACAACATGTTTTTATATCACAATAGGAGGTGGTGTTACAACATAGTACCAACAGCTCTTATGACCTGCCCTTAACCATGGTTATGCATTATGCCAAGGTCCCCATGTTCCACGGCGGAGACACCTATAAATGACAGACAGTGAACGTGGAAAACGAGCACAACTGTGTATAAGCGTGCTGCGGCTGTGGGCAGCAGTCAAGAGGGACAAACTGGGCCATAGCGACAGCCTGTACGGAGCCCAGCAGGCTCTGGAGAAGACCCTACAAAATCTCTTCCTGACTGGGAACTACTTCAGGTACCAAATCTGTGTTGCCTCTGTAATCGAACCAGGCTCAGCCCAAACCAAAGACTCAGGGAGATGAATCTTCCCAACAAGTCCAACAGCGAAGATGACCCACTGTAGGCTTGCAGCCTTGCAAAGGAGGGAAGACTGTCGTACCTCAGCTTTGCTGCTATTTCTGCACATTACAGTACGATTGCTACATGCCTAATTCAGTTAGTTAATACTGCTCCATCTTGAACAATATTGGTACCCACGCTAGCTAGAACACTTGCTGCTACCACACGGCCCCAATGCCATTGAGAACATTTTGAGGTGAATTATTGTATAATACAAGGAAACACTACAAAAAAAAAAAAAAAGAATTAAATCTGGTCTTCCATTCAACTAAGCTGAAAGGTTTTTCTTCTTTTGATTTTTTTTGATCTTATGAAACCTCTGTAATATACAAAATACAGAAGTTCTGCATGCTATAACGAGTACTGAATACCCTGAATGGAGGATTAAGTTTCATCCAAGTCTTCAGTATACAGCTTTATATTCCATTTACTTCTGCAATGGTCATAATGTCTAGAAAACATTTTGTCCAACAGGAACCTTAGGTTCTCTTTCATCATGAACTGGGAAATAATTAATACTTAGTTTAGGAATTACTTCGCTGCATTCATCAGGATGCTCTGAAGCAACTGGTTACTTACACACAAAATCTTTGACGTAATAGTATCCAGCAGCCTAATTCACAGATGCAGAAAAAATAAAGAATTTTTCCTTCTTTCACCATCCCTATATAGGTGCTACACGGTGCTGAGGTATTAATGACATGTTAGGTTTCGTGCAAAATCAGCTGTAGAATCAAATGCAAATATTTCCCGCACTGATCATGTTTACCTCTCAGTATTACCAATATGAAGTATTCAAAAATTCTATCAGGCCAGTAAAAATTTTAAAATTAAAAAAATCCTCAAATTTGGATGCTTCTACTTTTGAGAATGAAGGCTGTAAAGAAACATCTCCCTGTGATGGAGGAAGTTTAAAAAAAAGTTTAAGTGAGATTCTTATTCAGTCAACTGAACTAAATGCACGCATATGCGCGTACATATAGCAAGACTCATGATTTAATTATGCACAGCTTTATTTACATACAGCAAATTTGATGCATGCTTATTAGAATCTACTATCAGTCTTCAATCTAAATACAAGTGATTTTCCTCAGTTGTCCACTCGATGGTGACAAGTAAAGTATTACTCAAAAGCTGAAGAGCCAGAACTTGGTTCATTAAGGGAAGAACTAACAAATTCATTAAGGTGTACTGTGAGGCACAGCAGCTTTCCTAGCATTCTCCAGTGCGCTAACAGTGTCATAAGAAATACCAAAGTAAACTGGTTCAGTTTAGAAAAACTGTCTTACAGTAGTTTTTGTTTGACATTAACATTGGCTTTAGTGTCATTCAATCTTTGGTCATTTAAAAATTCAAAAACATGCTTGATCCTATAAGTCACACTGCAGCTCAATACCCACATGCTCTTCTGGGTTTGCCTCTACACTTTCCAACAAACTTACAGTAGCATTCTATCAAAAAATATTGGAAACCACAGCATGATTCC
This sequence comes from Dromaius novaehollandiae, assembly GCF_036370855.1. Lineage (NCBI taxonomy): Eukaryota > Metazoa > Chordata > Aves > Casuariiformes > Dromaiidae > Dromaius > Dromaius novaehollandiae. The sequence continues at coordinate 16,388,926 of NC_088105.1, read as the reverse complement.
CCCCCAGACCTCCACCCAGCACAATATAGCTATTTACCCCAGCAACGTGACAGGCAGACATTTTGCTAGGAAGTTTTCATACCATTATGTATCATTTATTTTTTCAGACAATTTTAAAAATATTTCTTTCGAAAGACACTATATAACTGATGCCCCCCACACACTTAAACTCATACCATCCGAATAGTCTATCAAATCATTTCCTCCACAAACAGCATGAAGACTGAGTGCATTGTGACACCTCATACATATTTAATAATAGCCTGATAGGCTGTCATTAACATCAAACAGCAATCTAAGTTTGCTACATTAAACATGATCCCTGTGTTAAGAGGACAATCACCAACTGCCTCCAAGATCGGGCCTGTAAGAAATGCCCACCGACTTGGACAAGGTGTAATGAGGCCAACTACACTGAAGGAGCCATTATTCACACACTGGATTAAAATACAGAACAGAACAAGAGGGGAAAGAGAAAAAGCTTCAATGGGTCATAAACCCAGATATGCCATAAGGCAATCTGTCACAGAGCACTCATATTAAAAACTGTTGTGTCAAAACTGAACATTCAAAAGAAAAGACAAACCTTCCTTTATGTTTTATGAAATGTAAGCCCACAGAATTAATAATTCATGAGCTGACGAAAAATATCATATTTGGATATAAATATTAACAGCACACTGTCAATCTGTTTAGAACCAAATTTTGACTGTCTTACCTTACAATTATCAATCTAGAAGGGAATTCAAAAGCTCAAAAAAAAGGAGTATAAAAGTCATTAATTAAGAAATTAACATGCTCTATCACATAGGTCCTGAACGAAACAGCAAAATGCTGTTCTGCGTTTGCTGAGAGAAGGTTAACTGGCTAGCATTCTTTATTCCCCGAGTTACACTGGGCTGTCAACAAAAACGCTGGTGCATACGCAAGAAAGTACACCAAAGGGACATGCTAAAACCAAGATTCAGTGGGGGGGGGCAGAAGGGTACAAGTACAAAATAAGTGGTTGTCAGATGATAAAGTGAAAGGTAAAAATATTGGTTAAAAGTTAACTGTAGAATATGAAGTTTATACAACGGCTCTTAGATAAATTTCTCTGATTAAAGAACAAGTATTTAAAAAGTATAAAACAAAGCACTTTAATAATGCACAGCCACTTTTCAACAAGCTCACTACACATGATTTCAGTAAAGTCACAAAATATATTTTCAAAAGATTTGATAGCCTAAAGACACAGTGTTTGATTAAATCTAGAAAATGACGCAGTTGTTTCCATTTTAATCATTTTGTTTGCTTAAGTAGTTAACAGTTGGAACCTAAGACTATAGAATAAATACTTTTTATGTCTTATGACTCCAGCCTCCTATGTTTTCAGTGCTAATAGAGGGAACAGAATATTTGAACACAAAATACAGTTGTGCCAAGATCAGGAAAACAGTCAAAATGAATTGTTTTAAACGGTGGCAACAGTGCTTTTTCTTTACAGCTTTCTCTTCTTCTTCTCCCAATGCTAATACAAGTGAAGTCTAGTTATGTTCCCATCTGCACTTTACACTCTGGGCAACACCATCAAAAAAAATGTTTACCTATGCATTGACATTGGGCATACAAAAAAAATTTATGTGTAAACACTCCACTGTCCTTCACAAGTTCTGCCATTTTAATTTCATTCAACCCAGTTATGAACAACAAGAATGAAAAGCCAACCAAACAAGTTGTTAAAAGCTTTTAATACTAAAAATAGTAATTCGTACCTTTATCATTCTAGAGAGATCTCCGGCATCAGCCAATTCCAACACTATGTTCAGTTCATTTTCTTCAATGAATGAGGCATAATATTTAATTACATTTGGATGATTCAGTTGCTAAGAAGGCAGAATAATAAAGCATGTTTTAATGTAGAGCATGTCTTTATCTTTTATGACTGACAAATGAAACATTCTTGTTCAGACAAAAAAAGAACCCCCTAAAAACCTATCGCAGTATAATATAAAAAGTATGTGCTTATGCATTTGTGCATTTACAGATAAGCATGTTAAGACTGCAGGAACATGATCGCATTTTAGGAACAACATGATGATTGAAGGTTGCAGTTTTAAAGGAATTATGCTTCAATGAAGCTATGTGATAGCAGGGTTAACTTCTGTCATCATACAAGACTATTTTTGTTACCTGAAACAGTAAAGTCAGATTTTTTTTAAAAATCAGTATTTTACTTTACACAGTACATGTTTAGTCAATCTACAATGTTGTATTTTTAGCAAAAGAACTTCTACTTGAGAAGTTACCTATGTTTCAATACTGAAAAGTGATTTAATCTGTTAATTTTTAAAGGAATTAAGAATTACAAAATACCTGAAGTGAAGCTTACAAAAACTCTACATAGACAATACTGAACACTTCTTCAAATATGTTTATGAGGAAAAAAGACATTTTGATGAAAGATGCACATTTTTTTGAACAACTCTTTTTACCTTAAGAAGATCTATTTCTTTGATGCAGTCAGCACGGGCTTTGGCATCCATTAAATCAAATATCTATACACAAGAGATAAGACATTTTTATCAAGTGATAAAATAGCAAAATGAGTAATCACCATTATTATTTCATAGCATCTATAAAGAAACTTGAGTTATGCATTTCCTGGCAAAACATAATGTTGCAGTAAAAAAAAATATTCCTAATGCTCTGAGTACATTTGTGAACACTTTAGTCCTTAAAGTACTGACTCACTGTATCAACTCTTTTAGTCCCTTCATAGGAAACAAGTACAAGCTTTCCAAGGACTTAATTGCCATCTCCATGTATCTGTTCATACACACAGCAATACTTCAGCATCTTTCCTTCAAGTTAGCGCCAATCCAAATACTACAGCTTCTTCTGCTCTTCCTGACACGCCATTATCACAAACTGATTAGTTTTATACTGAGCATACCCTTCTTTCTTAGTATCTTGCTGCTGTCTTCCTTTTCTGTTTTAGTAACTACATTTTTTGCTCTCTCAGAATGAAAACTTGTCATCTCCAATTCTCTCTCGCTTTTCCATTTCTTTCTCTTTAGTAAGCTAAGAAGTGATTTGGGTTTTGCAATCTGTTTACTCAAGCCCATATTTCTAGCCTGTCACATGTCACCTTGGCTTTTACAGCTTTTTATGCTTAGACGTCTCTGCTCTTCATTTTAACACTGCAATATATCTCATCTTTGCCTCCTCCAAAAAGTTAACCCTAGTAATCTTTTTCCCCAGTTGAGAGTCCTTGTCCTCCCCTCAAAAACGTCAAGCAAATCAGGAAGTCCACATACGACCTGCTAAACCCCAGCAGAGAGGGGTTCAGTGGACATGATGCTCTTCACAGTCTGAGCGTCACTCCTTAAACCCACTGAAGGCAGGAGGCCAGTTTTTGTTCACAGCTCACAGCCCTCGCCGAGGGCACTCTGCTGCCTAGCCCCTACTTCAGTTGCGAAATCCAGTCTTCTGGCTTCAAGTCTGGCATAAGAGAAACCACACTGGAGAAGATACAAGAATCACTTCATGAAAAAGTTAAATACTGAAAAGCCAAACTTGTAGAGAGGGAGTCAAAGAAAGAAGAGGAAGGAAAGAAAGAAGAAAACAGAACTACTCTGAGAGAAATAAAGGAAATAAACCATCTCACAACTATGTGTAGAGTAAAGCCAGGATGATGGGAAATAAGCAGACTAAACTAAAAGTAATTATTCAAGGAGGAGACAGGGGAACATAACAGAAACACTGCGGGTTAAGTCACAAGAAAGGAATGCTAACACTAAGAAAGCAATCTCAGATGTAACAGAAGAAGAGAATACTATACATGCAATTTTAGGTTTAAGTATTAAAATTATACTGATGGAAAAGACAGAAATGAAAGTTTACGAATTAAGGTTGGGAGCACACCCAGTGAAAGAGAAGGAACAGCCTGCATCTGTTACAAACCGCAAATCAGAATTAGAAAAGCACTGCTCTTTAATCATTTTGACAACAGACTGAAGTCCTAGTGCTTGGTACTGTCATGAAGGACTGTAATGGTTTTTGTAGGAAACTTAAATATAAAACAAACCTCTAAATATTACAGGTAGCACATAAAATGAGGACGTACTGAGAAGGCATGAGACCATCGTTGTCCCTCCCTGTAAATTAAGAGACCAGCCAGCAGAAAATTTTACTCCCCCTCTCCCCAAAAGGAATCAGTGAAAGAGTGTGGTGGGAAGCAGGGAAAAGAAGGGACAGCTAGAGGGACATGCCTTGAAGGAGATTTAAAAATCACGAGAATCACCAAATTTATCACAACCAAAGTCAGTCACAATTCCATTCAGTGTTCTGAAGATACCCTATTTAAGGGACAGGAATAGTGCTGGGATTATCACTAGTCATTCCAAATAATACAGACAGCAAACAAACCCCAGAACAATACATAAAATACTATCCTTACAGCAAATTCTCACAGTAGATCTTTGAAACAACTTCAGCCAGGCACAAAGTAACACAGCCAGCCTGGCATTCACTTTCCTCCTCCTTACTACCTGCCTCATGCCATATGCGATGGTAATTAACTCCTTCACATTTTTGCCAAGTTTCCATATAATGATTAGATAAGAACATTTCTTATAAATTGTGCAGCGATTCACAAACAGACATACAGAACTCCAAAAAACTGAGAACCTGAATCAAAGCTGCAAACAGAATTTTTAGGCTGAAAATTGTACTTGACTAGAAATATCTGCTCCTAAGAAATTGAGAAGTTATCCAAGGCACAATTTCAAGATTTAAAACAAGAGCAAGTGGTTGTGTGATAAAAACAGAGTAGTTTACACCTGTTAATGACTGGGTAAACTCCATTTCAATTCCTAAATCACTTATGTGGTATTTCTGCTACTTTTCCCCTCACTCTCTTAAAATACACACAGGCAAGTTTCCATAAACCTTCCTAATGACAGTGTGAGACACTGCTAAGTAACTACAACTTTGGAAGTACATCCTTATCTTTTTTGTTCTTGAACACAGAATAATTTGACCCAAGCCAAACTCTTGCAGTTAGTTAAGCAATTTTACATATTTAACAACACACTAAACCCTATAACCATCCTTGGCAGATGTTTGCCTTTGCAACAGCGTGTCTCTGACACACAATGAATACTCCAAAATTCTCAAAGCCAAGGCTAATCAGCTTCCGAAAAGGGGAAAATACAATGCTATTATTGTATATTTAGCATAGTTCTCATTTCCTTCTCAGAGAAGGGTAATTCTGAAGGAATAGAGCAACACAGGCACACAAAGTCTGTGCAGACTATCACTACATTCATGCAATAACAAGAAGCCTGCTTTATTCATACAATTAAGCCACGTGGTTTTAAGATGCCCCTTTAACCACAGTCCCAAAAGCAGATGAACTGCCCCCTCCGAGGCCCAGCTGGCTGCGGGCGGCTGGCGTACAGGGCTCACCCAGAGAGGGAAACTCAAACTCCATCCCAGGCGAACCATTACGCCCTACACATCTGTGCGCACACTTCAGACACGAAAACAGTGACAGCTATCCTTCTAACTGCCAGGAGTTACAGACTATTACGTTTAAATTACTTTACCTTGTTGGGCGGAGGAGGGAAGAGGCATATTAACTGCAGCTATATTAGGAGTATTTGCCAACACACCTGAACAAACAAATTTGGGAGCAGATTTTTCATAAGCTATGCCTCTGATTAAGGACATAAATTGATACCTCTATTTCTGTTGTTTTGTTATTCCCCTGAGAAAGCCCTATATTTGGGACTGTAAAAGATCTAGGATCCCAGGAAAGAGAAAGACTAGATTTTGTTTGAGTATTCCCAGTACTGGTATTCTCAGTACTTCTGATTTGTTATTAAACAGTCTAAGAGTCTCCACTAGGCTAAGTCTACAGCTGCTCTCAGGAAAGGTCAGACTTAAGTTTTATAAACATGACTTGAGATTTTTGGTATTCTTCATACAATAGAGTTGCAAACCTGTCACAGCTTCAGCTAAACTGAGTATTTCAAACACTGTTTGAATAAAATAATGCAGCACTGAAAAAATGAGTCTTTTTTGATGCTTACAAACACTTAGCAAGATACTCTGAAGATACAAGGTATTAAATTTTTCAGATTCTCAGATTTTGACCAAAACCTGACCTGGAAAGAATGTAAATGTCTCCCAGAAATCCATAATTTCAGTTTCACAGACATAAACCTCCTCCAACCACAAGATTGCAGGGGGAGAGGGGGGGGAAACTTTAGCCTCTGAAGAATCTCTAACCTCTTCACATTCAAACTGCTTGCAGATTCTCTTTTTCAATAGATTTTCTTCCCACTGTGCAGAACTGTTCCATTTCAGACCAGAGGCACCTACTCTATATCCTGCCACATCAGCTCTCAAGGAGACTAGGATAAACAGAACAAGCAAACAAACAAATAAAAATCACACTTCATCACCAGATGACTCAGCGCTGAAGAACATCTTAGGCTGAAAAATGGAAGCCACAATAAAAGATTTTAAAAGTTTAAGAATATCCTTTCAAGTGTATGTCAAAATCACTAGCTATTAGGAGGAGGGTTTTTACAGGAATTCCAGGAAACCAGATTATCATGCAGGAGACGTCGTCCTTTGTTTGTGGTTTACTGGAGACTGACCATTAACATCATGATATCAAGTTATTTCCATTCTAACTTTAACAGCTTAGTAGCTTTGCAAAAAAGACTTATTCCATCTTCAGGTGATATTACTCAGCAAACCAGCCTGAAAGGTCAGCTCAAACTCCACCCCTCTCCAGCATGCGTGACGCACAGGTACCTCACATGCACCCTGGGCAGCCCTGGGCACCCAGTCAGCACGGTCACCATTGCTATCGGTGGCCACAGGCCTCATCCTGGCACAACAACGCAACACCTAAGGGCTCGTCAGGTTTTGTCTCAACTTGTCTTGGCCCAAACTTATTTTTTTAGCCAGGTTTTAGCTGTTGCAGCACATGCCTAGCAACTGGATGACTCACCTGTACCAAAGCTGCTACAGGCAGGTGTCTAATGTCTCACTTGTTTTTAGCTTCAGCTCAGCTTTGTGCAATTGTACGGTCTTACCTTAAGGAAACCATACCAGATGCGGTAAAAGTCTAACGAAACCTAAGTGATCCATGTCAGTAAACTTATGGACCAGTAAGAAGCATTAGCAACCGACTGCTTGAAAGCATGTAGTATAATCCCAAGCAGACGCACAGCCAAGGAGAAAGCAGCTCCCACCATCAACACCTTCCTCCAGCGAAGAGCTCAGGACGCTGATGATTTACTGTAACCCCAGCCTGGAAGGGTGAGCATGAATGGGGTACATGGGAGGAAATTTGTGTGTATCAATTACTTGGGAACTAGCAGTAATTGGACCACAAGTGTTAGCATCACTGTAATTGGCTAACAATAAGAACCACTGCATTTTGATTAGACAGCTAGGACATTAATTGGATAACGATAAATTCTAGTTCTTGGCTCCACTTATAAGGTCAGGATCATAGGGTAATTCAGGTTGGGGGTGTGCTTCTCTAGCCCACACAAACTGCAGTGCAATACCACAGCTTTTAATAAAAATTTTTACTATTTTCCCCAATTTCTATTTTTGAGGGCTATGATTAGATTAACATTTCTACAGAATAATTATGTTTGCTGTGGAAAACCTAATAATAAGCAGAAGTGATATTAAAAATTTGCGTGTGTCAGTTTTCAGAGTATAATCAAAAATGTCATTGTAAGCAGCATACCTTACTTGGCATGAACTGTGAAATTTCTAAAACAATTATCCAAATACAGCTACAGAGATGTATGAGGACCTTTTAAAGTCCTTATCAAAATTCTATGATTTTTCTTGACAGAGCATAGAATAAACCAATAAATACATCAAACATGGTTTCTGTTTCTAGAGAGGGATGCACAAACAGTAAACTAGGTGAAACAATGTCTGTTTAGCTTAGTGTTCAGTCTCCCACTGTAATTAATAGCAAATATTAAAAGGAAGATTAGAAGGATAAGCAAGCATCGGTACTTCTCCAAAAATACTCTCACAGTGCGATATGCAACTCCGGGATTTCTGGTAACTTTGCGCTGAATTACTTTTCTAGTACCTCTATGTCAGAATGGATCACAATTGTATTCTTTCAGCATTTTAGAAATATCTCTTGTAAGAGCTATCAAGAAATACCAGTATTTTTGGAATAGTTTGTAAGCTTTCGTTAGATACAGAACGCAAACTGTTTCCTATACAGATGTGTTAACCAAACAAAGAGACTGCAAAACATGAAACCAACATCCGGAAGGAGTTTCTCACAAACTGGCACGCTAGCAGCTACACTTCCCAGAGAGCTGCGCACACTGTATCAGAGTTTTAAAACCATTTAACCACCGGATGGGATACATCAAGCCATAACTTCCAAGCGCAGAATGTATTTGATCAATTACCAATTTTACTTAACTCCTCAAGTCAAATGAATGCAGCAGTGTTAACTTCCAATGTTAACTTCAAGCTACCACTTTCAAAACATGCCAAGTTGTGAGTTGACTTGATTCCTCATGCTCTAAAGACCAGCACTTTTCCAAGATTTCCTCTTTGATATTAGAAGGATAAAGGACTTTTTAATCTCACCATTTAAATGGCAATTCAACCCATTAAACAAAAGTATTTGTTTAAAATTCTGTATAAAATAAAAAATATCTTAACAGAAAGTATTTCAACAGCAAAACAGGACTGTTGCAAGATAAATCTGCATACAAATAAGCAAAATAAAGACCAACAGAACATAAATACTAAGAGTTATGATACTGAATAGCAAAAATTAGCATTAAGGTATTTTGCCGCTACAGCACTGCTATATTGAGACAACAGTGTTTCATAAAGTGTGAAATTACAAGTGCTTTCCTACGATTAATTATCTCTAATTCAAGCCCCAAGTAACAATCCACTGACAATGCACAATGAATAACGAATGTAACGTGCTAGATAAAAGGATTCGTTGTTTGATCTTCTAACATAGGTCTCCCATTCTGGAATGAAAGGAAAGGAAACACAGAACAATGCAAGGCAGAAATAAAATGAATCTGGAATTTTGTGAAGATGTGCACTTTCACATAGTAGCAAAGTGAGTAGCAAAGGTTTACTTAAAAAAAAAAAAAAAAACACTACTTGAATTAAACTCCTATACCCTTCAGTCACTGGCTTTAGATATTTACAACTCCCATGTTATATTCTAAAAAAACATACCATTTTAATCCATATGTGTTTAAGTTAACACCAATTTCACAGTTCACATTGACAGGAATTTATTTGGCGATGCGACAATTTATGGTGCTTCAGCTGATCATTAAATGATTAGCTGTTATGATTTACCATAGCTGTGATCATTTAAGGACAGAGGCCTAGTCGAACAGAAGGCATTACTGCTAACAGTAGTTGAAGAGATTTTCAGACTCAGCAGTCTTTCTTCAGGTCTGAAATAGGTGGAGCATCTCACAAAGCCAAATACCACTGAACAATTGCTCAAAATGCAGCATCTTTGAAAGAAGAGGTGGGCTGTACCCGTGAATGGGAGGTACAAGCTTCCTGTGTGCCATAAAACCGATCTCTGAAGCCACTGGCAAGAAAAGTAGGGCAACGGGGACTAGGGCAACGGGGACTAGGGCAACGGGGACTAGGGCAACGGGGACTAGGGCAACGGGGACTAGGGCAACGGGGATAAAACCGGTCTCTGAAGCCGCTGGCAAGAAAAGTAGAGCGACAGGGATTAGAGCGACAGGGATTAGAGCGACAGGGATTAGAGCGACAGGGATTAGAGCGACAGGGATTAGAGCGACAGGGATTAGAGCGACAGGGATTAGAGCGACAGGGATTAGAGCGACAGGGATTAGAGCGACAGGGATTAGAGCGACAGGGATTAGAGCGACAGGGATTAGAGCGACAGGGATTAGAGCGACAGGGATTAGAGCGACAGGGATTAGAGCGACAGGGATTAGAGCGACAGGGATTAGAGCGACAGGGATTAGAGCGACAGGGATTAGAGCGACAGGGATTAGAGCGACAGGGATTAGAGCGACAGGGATTAGAGCGACAGGGATTAGAGCGACAGGGATTAGAGCGACAGGGATTAGAGCGACAGGGATTAGAGCGACAGGGATTAGAGCGACAGGGATTAGAGCGACAGGGATTAGAGCGACAGGGATTAGAGCGACAGGGATTAGAGCGACAGGGATTAGAGCGACAGGGATTAGAGCGACAGGGATTAGAGCGGGGTACACTTACAGTGGTAGCAGTAGAGATGTACTTTTTCTTGCCTGGGTTTAGCCTAGGTCTAGTCAGTGTCATCTGAAAAATCAGAAAATTATCTAAACTTCAAATTCAGGCTTCTACATTCAAAGTTTATCTGTGGCTGATCTTTCTGACATTTCTTTGACTAAGTGTAGCTTAGTTTTTGATTCTGGTTTTATTTAGGTAATATTTCAACAGCATCTCAAAAAGATGTTTCCACAGGAATGAGTATATAATGGAATACAATAATAAGTATTACCTCACTAGTTACGAGAGGGCAAATCACACACAGGGGGATGAAGTGCACAGGGTACAACTGGAAGAAGAGACCAAAACATACTGTTTTTTGTATTCTGCTGGTTATAGTTCTAGTAAGCAACTGCAAATTGTAATAAATAGTTTTCACCCTGCTACATTTCCTACAGGAAACCTAATGAAAAATACCACTTCTTCATATCATCTGGACTCAGCAGCAACTACAAATTCAGAATGAATGGTTTCTGTCGCCATCTGCTTGTCCTTCCTCCCACAGCATCTTATTGCCACTTGCTTCTGCTCAAGTTCCACAATATACATTCTGTACACTTTAATATAACATTTACCAATATTGTACATACTTCAGCCAAATAAATATAATAGCAAAAAATAAACATTCTTGTTGGAAAGCTTCACAAGCAATCAAAACTGGCAATCCTTGTGGAACAAAGAACTGCCTGACACCTTGTAACTAGTTAAGAGAGAGAGTAACTGAGGAGTAATGGTAAGTCACACCAGACCTTGAAGGCAAAAGCAGGCAGCGTGTTGGTAAGGAGGAGCCACCGACAGTGCACACAGAAAAAGATCAGACAGAGATTCAAGCCAGCCAGAAAAACAGATCGGAGGGAAAAGTGAGACTTGCAAGATCGGAGAGGAAGGCAGGCAGTAGTTGAGATGCGAAATGAAAATAGGCAGAAGACAGAAAAGCAGAGAAGTCCAGAACTCAGTTACAATTCTCAACAGAGAGTACAGGATTGAGAGATGCTGTCTCAGTGTGGAGATGTGGAAAGCAGACCAAAACAATCCCCAGGCACAGGCCTAAAATACAGAGAATACAGCGCCTCTCACGTGACAGGAAGAAGTATTCCTAGTCTGGTTTGTCCATGTTGAGCTTACATTAGTGAGGATCGGGGGGCAGGGGGGGGGAATCATTTTGATTTGATTAAAAGGAAGCATGACTGAAATTTAAAAAAAAACAAAAAAAAACAAAAAAAAAAAACACAAACACACACCACACAAACCACACCAACTCAAGAATCATTCAGAGCAGACCTAAAAGAACACCTCCAAAAGACAGTCACTTCTCAACAGAAGAGAAACACATATTGAAGTATATTTATTGCAAAATTAAGTACAGTGACTATACAAAAATATACTTCTAGGGAAGTACAGGGAATGTCACAGAAATAAAGTAACAATTTTATATTCTGTCCCATTATGGAACAGCTTTAGATGTCAACTACGCAAGCTGAAATGGCTCTGCCAAAGCACGATCAGCACTGCCGTGACCCTTGGAACTCCAGGCAATATATCATCGTACTCTTAGTACTTTTTCTCTTCTCCCCATCGGTCATCCAAATCTTACTACCCCTTCAGGTCATATGGCCTTCTACCTAGATCCAGCCTTCATATGGAAAGTTATTTTCACAAATCACAACAAACAGTTCCTCCTAACATACCTCAGTCAGTAACATTCAAGAGGAAAAAAAAAACCCCACTATAACATATGTTGGATACCTCAAGGTAATCAGAGCACTGTGTCAGGATAAAGTCATTTTGGAGACCCGCAGCTCTTTACCCCTATTTGCTACTAATGACCAGGTAAATCCTTAGAAGTTTATCAAATGGTTGAAAAAGGCAGCTTTGATGCACTAGAAGCCATCACTTTACACTGGTACATGGACAGTGTGATGCCTTCTTCACGGGATGGAAAGACTTTTGCCAAATGAGGAAGTCTGACATGTAAGAATTCAGCT